>NC_045601.1:7584090-8229772 GCF_009762305.2 Zalophus californianus | reverse complement strand
TATGCTTGGAAATGGCTTTATGGTTATGCATGTTTTATGGTTTGTTCATGCTCTTTCCTTTCCAAATAGGTGATTCTTCTTCAAAAACTGCAACCAGATCTCTTCTGGAATTCAGCACAACAGAGAGCTGTAAGCAAAGCCCAAATCACAAAATCCAGAGTAGCATTACCTTCTTATGTGGGAAGACCTTGGTGAGTCCACACAGAGTCACTTTGTAATGTTCCTTTTTTAAAAAATGTTTGCCCGTTAGGCATTCTTGCTATAGTGTTTTTCCGGGAAGAATAAGTGAGCAAAATTAGAAACACAAACGGAACCATCAAACCAACAACCAAAACACCATCACCATTAAGAGCCAATATGTAAACAAACCCTAGCCCGTAGTTACAACTTTTAAGTGAAACTTGACCTACATCCTGTATAAAACTACAATTCAAGGTGATTAGTATGTTTAAACTCAAAACACTGTTGAGTGTTTACATTGTAGGCATAAATTTTTTTCTTTCTAAAACTTCTTTTTCTAGCATTTTATCTTGGTAGTTTTTAGGGCAATTCATTTATTTTTTAAAAAACTGTTTTTGTTTCTTCACTTACATTAAATTGGAGAGACCAGCATCTGTCTAGGAGAAGTCTTGGCGAATAGGTAATGGCTATTAATCATACATTTTTGAGTGTTAATAATATTGCAAGGGGACGTCATTATTTAAAGCATGATGTTTGTTCTTACTCTTGCATATTACATGTGAGTTGTTGGTTTTAATCTCTGTTATATAGAAAGGGACTTTCAGTAAATAATTGCTAGCTTTTAGGAGAAGCAATTTATATACAGATCTTACAAACGTTCTCTAATCAGAGTAAGAACCCAAGTGTTTAGAAAAATAAGGTTGAGCGAACTCATGTGGGCTACCAGATTGCTTTAAAGTATCATTTTAGAATTTGGTGCTATGACTGTTGCATCTTCAGGCCCATAATGTCTCCTCTGAAGAACTTTAAAAATAGAACTTAACATTGTTAATTTTGGACCAGCCTGTCAGATGCACTCTTGTCTATGTTGAAACCTTAGAAAAAGATCTGTTTGCAGTGGCATGAAATATGGAGGTCTGTGTTACAGAATAAGCTAGCCTCTGCTTTAATTTTAACTGATTTCCTTCGAGAATTCTGTGTTCATCATATGAGAACCAGAATTGCAAAGAACTCCCTAGATTTGCACATGGGAGTGTAGAGGTAAATTCGGTGTCACGTATCACCCAGCAGCGCTGTGGTTGACCATTTTGGAGTCGACCCTGGCTGGTTGCAGTCTGTGTGGAGGGGCTGCTGTCCTTGAGTGTGGGGGTGTCTAAAAAGCGAGGCTGCTGTGTGAACTCGGTTGGGTCCAGATGGGCCTCCGTCCTCAGCTTACAGGAAGTATGAGGTCACATTTTCTGGCTTTGATTTTGTTGGCATTTGGTTAAGAGAACATTTGGAGTTTGAGAGTGGAAGGGCTCTAAGGATTGCCTCCCATGAGTTTACTGTGCTTGCATAGTTGGTGCAGTAGAACAGTTTTGGACCAGTTATACCAAAATTCCAACGTGATTTCACGAAGCTTTTGTCTCATAATTTCTGGGTTTGGGAACTTCTCGACGACCTTGATTAACTAAAACAGTTGTGTCCTCCCTCTTTCTCCTTCTCGCTGCTTTTAAAATTTTCATTAGCCTTTACTGTTTCTAACTTTAAGGGGGGGGGATACCCCATACGATATGCAGTATGGTAACTTATTTTTACTTTTTTTTAAAAATAGGGAACTCCTGAATTTGTAACTGCGACAGGCTGTGTGCATTACTTCGAGTGGAGGACTAGTGCCGCCTGCAAGAAAGACATGTTTAAAGCCAATAAAGAGGTAAAAAGGGGATCCAAGGTCATGTGCTTACAGAGGACATTCTGGGACCTTTAAGATTTGAAATACTGGCACAAGCCTTTTGGGGTAAAAACCTTTTTTAGTTTTCAAATGCCATTTGAGCAGAGATGCCTTGTAATTTAATTGTTAAAATAATGCTGGGTGGTTTTTATTTTTAGAACAGGGCATTTAAAATATCCCAGGATGTGATTAGAAGTAGACTGGCTCCCCATCTACTCAGTTAGGTAGTTAGTTCATTCTTGGTTTCTAGTACTGTGCAACTCCGTGACTGACATGGGTGAGCTTATGTTTGGATTATTCACTCTCCCTCCTAACCGCCCCCCCCCCTGCCCCGCCCAGGTCTGAAAGTGGTTTTCCATGCTTCTCTAGGCGACAGGCTTCACAGGTTGATTATTTTCACGTCTCTCCATTAAGTTTTATGTTCTGAAGCGTTGAGTTCAAAGACTCTCTTAGGCTCTAGGAACTGAAAATGGGAGTAATCGGTTATTTTCACTGATGGCCCCCAGTGTCATTCAAGAAGGGCAAAAAGAGAGGAGTTTGTTTGTAAAAAATAAAGCCAAATGAAGCTATAAATAATGAATGATCAGTGGTTTTTCAAATATGGTAGTCTTTAAAAGAAAAGACAGTCTGGTAATAGAAGTGAAAGAGGCAAAATGTTGCCTCCTGGAAAAGAGCATAAGGGACACTCCATGAGAAAAAAATTTCAAGTGTGGAAAGAGTCAAGGCCTAATACAGTGACACTGACCTTGAGGTCACGGGTGTCAAATTGGAACCTTGAATTTTAATGCTTCGGTTAACCTGTGTGCCAGCACATGGTTTGTGGCAGGAAAAGCATCTGAGAACCACAGAGGGATGTGCCTCCTCCTCCCCTGTGGGACCTCAGAGCTGTCTGGGCCCCACAGAAGTCCTCCTGGGCTCTGGTTCTCCAGCTCAACAGTGATACCCATTTTTCCTGTTTTGACGAGTGTCTTCTTGCCTTGCTTTTCTGAACTGACTGTTATGTCTCCCACTACCTGGGGAAAAATTGCTTTGCAAAATAAATACATAAGTAGCTACTTGTTTTTTATTTTCTTTGTGTTGGAGGTCAGAAGTCACAGACTATAGCCCCTGGGCCAAAGCCTGGCCCGGGCCATGTTTGTACAGCCCCAGAACGAAGAACAGTTTTTACATTTGTACAGGATTGTGAAAAAAGCAAAGAAGAACAAGACAGACCTGTGTGACTCACAGAGCCTGAACTATTTACTTTGTTTGCCCTTTATAGGAAAGTGAGGGGGCCCCTTGCTCTAAATCAGTTTTTGATGTTTGAGGGGAGAAGTGTATAGTCCATGTTTTTTCTCAAAACAGTGACATTTAATTTCTCTTAGAAGCTGATCTAAAGATGGATGAGAAATGTGCACTTTGTCCTCAGCGAGCCTTTCTTTAAGTCTGTTTGGCAGCCGGGGCTTTATTCATTCAGTTTTCATTTATGGAGGGCCTGTCGTGGGCCAAGAAGTAGGAATTTCATTAAATTTGGAAGGGTTCTTGCTTTTAGAGAACCCCTAGACGAAGGGGATGGAGGGCAGGTCCTCGTTCACGGCCTGGATCCGTTGTGCCTCAGGTACAGGTGACTCGAGACCAGAAGAGTGGAGGAGCACGGTGGTCGCCGAAGCGACGGCGGCCCTGTAGCAAACCCTGATGGGAGCGGGCTTCCTCTTCCCTGTCTTCAGTAAGGTTTGATTCCACCTTTCCACCTTACAGGCAATCCTATCACTTCA
Source organism: Zalophus californianus (assembly GCF_009762305.2). NCBI lineage: Eukaryota > Metazoa > Chordata > Mammalia > Carnivora > Otariidae > Zalophus > Zalophus californianus. The sequence goes on along the minus strand of NC_045601.1, from coordinate 8,226,127 downwards.
AAAACGGGAGTGAGTGTTTTATGTTAAAAAAAAAAAAAAAACAATCCAGATTTGGTTTAGTGTCACTGGAGTCTGGATTTCTGTACCTCATTTCAGTTGTCAGTTGCTTTGTCCGATTTAGAATAATTAGGGGGCGAAGCTCACAGTAGTTCAGACACTGCCCTTACAGACTTGCCGGTATAATGCTTGTTGAGTGGATTCTGGTGGAGGTTGTTTTAAGGTAATAATTTCTTTAAAATGTTTTGGACGTACATCCTCTTACCATAGCACTCCTGGGAACACAGAGAATTCAGGACTGGCGTGCTCGTGTTCTTACCAGAGTTACATAAATGCAGTTCATATACGTCCGGCGCTAACAAGTTGATTCACTGTGTGGTGTGTGAGGCTGGCCAACGACCTCCTTCCCCCGAGGCTACATTCCTTCTCTTATGAATGTCTCCATTGCTTTGCTCCGTGGAGCAGGAAGTGGGGAGGACTTTCCCCAGGAGCCTTGACTGTTTTTCCGATGCACGCTCCAATTCTGTGGGGTGCTGCGTTAGGCGTGTCTTCTATTCCTTCCTGGAGTAGAGAGCCGGCCAGAAGTGGCTAAAACTGCCTCGAGCCGGGAGTCCGCAGACCTTGCTTACTGGAATCTCTCAAGCCGTTGGTGAAACTGAGCTAGCTGAGAACTACGAGCTCTTTCAGACATGGCCCCGCTTTCCTTCCCGCCGGCTGCCAGCCTGCTCCCTTCTCTCAGAGGCCTTCATTTCGTAGCTGGGGAGTCGCTCCTTGTGTCCCATTCCCACCGCCGGCCTGGTAGCTCCCTGCTTGAGTTACTGTTTCTGCATTACCCTGCTGGAGGATGACAGGCTTTCCATTTGCAGGATGATGGACGCCGTGGTCACTTTTCACTGGAGCCTCATTACAGTCTGTAGGAATCCCTTTGATTTTGGTTGCTTTTCTGGAGGGTGCAGTGTGAGGCCTGGTGTCTGGCCTTCTGACCTTGCTGGCTTTGTGTGCCTGCCCCCCCAACCCCCCCAGTCATCAGTGGGACCACTGATCCACTGTGGGCGTGGGGAGAGTTTGCCTTAAGGGTCTGGTTGAAAGGAGTTCACGTGTACCCTGAGGTTTCGAGGAGGTGCCGGTTGACTCGATCCATTAGATCTCTGTGAAATCTCTGAGAACCAGACTGGGGAAAAGGGTTAGTAGGTCAGAGCATTCCTGCAGGTTTGGTAGCATCTTTCTAAGAAAAATTTGTTAGCTAAACAGTAAGCAGTTAGCTTTTGTCATAGAGATCTATCTGCCTGTGAATAGCCTCAGTCTAAGAGACTGAACACATATCGCTTTTGCACCATCGTAAAGTGGAAAAATCATAAGCGAACCACTGTAGGTCAGGGACCGTCTCTTGATCAGGGATTCAGTTTGAAGGCAGAACTGACAGGACCTGCTGATGGTTTTGGATGTAGAATGTGAGGATCTAGGATGATTTTAAGGTTTTAGCTTGAGCAGCTGGTTGAATGCTGAGATGGAGAGTACTGGAGTAAGAGCAGGTTTGCGGGGAGAAATCAAAGGCCCATTCGTTTTTATTATTCTTTTTTTTTTACTTTATATTTTATTGTTTAAATTTTTTGTTTTTTATTCAATTTAGTTAACATATAGTATATCATTAGTTTTGGGGGTAGAATTTTTTATTTTTTATTTAGTTAACGTGGAGTGTATTACTAGTTTCAGGGGTAGAATTTAGTGATTCCTCAGTGGCATATAACAAACACCCAGTGCTCATTTTTAAATGTTAAATTTGAGATGCTTTTGGGTATCTAAGTGATAATGGGAAATAACAGTAACAAGTAACACTTACATGGACTTGACAGGAACTGTCCCAAGAACTTTACCTACAGAAATTCATTCGGTCCTTACAGCAACCCTCTGAGCTAATGACTGTCATTATTTCCATTGGACACGTGGGGAAACGGAGGCACAGAGGTCAGATTGGCTCACAGTCCTACTGTCAGCAACCAGAGTTTGGAGCCGAGCATTCTGTCTCCATAGTCTGCTGATAAACAAGATCTACTGTGGTTGGCTCGGAAGTCTGGAGCTGGGCAGGAGTGACCAAGGGGATGAGTGTAGACAGGGAAGTGACCAGAGAAGTCAGGTGTGGAGCACCTCTGCATTAAGGGTTGGAAGGGAGATGAAGAATGTTCCCAGGAGGCTGAGAAGGAGCAGCTAGCAGGTGGAGGGAAACCCAGAGCCTCTGGGGGGCCAGACAGCAAAGGAAAGAATGGGGTTGGGCAGTAGGGAAGGGCCAGTGGCACTTGAATGCCACTGTGGGTGAGGCCGGGGGAAGGCCGAGAATGCACATCACATCTGCAGCAGGTGGTTGATGGTGACTGGGTGGGGGTGGTTTTGGTGTGGTGGGGACAGCAACCTCCTGTGCCCATGTTCAGGAAGGGTGGAAGGGGAGGAAGGGGAGCAGACGAGGATGGACCAATCAGGTAATTTCACCATAAATTGCAGAGCTCCAGGATGGGGGCCGAGGGCAGTGCAGGGGTGAGGGAGGTCATCTGTAAGCTGGCGGATACTGTAGCATGCTGATGGAGATGGGGCAGTCGGGAGGGAAAGACATGGTGCTCAGTGCAGAGCAGCTGAGGCACTTGTTGACCTTTGCTTTGTTTCTGTTGTCTCCGGGGGACCCCACGGCCTGGTAGACCCTAAGCAGTGGAGACTGGTGTTCTGTGACATTGGTCAGAGGCTCTGCTGAGCCGGTACCCCAAGAAAGTGGGGGTCCAAGACTCACTTTTTCTCTTCCTCTCTGCCAGGTGCCGTGCTATGCATTTGATGGAGAGCTCAGGAAGCATGACTTAAATCCACTGATCAAGATTAGTGGGGCTTACTTGGTGGATGACTCTGACCCGGACACTTCCCTGTTCATCAACATTTGTAGAGACATAGGTAGGTTTGGGGCTGGTGGTGGTGAAGGATTTCTTAGAAGGCTTCTCTGTCCTTGCCCTTCCACCGTTTATTCCTAGTTGGATATCCATGTCACTGAGTCGGCCCTCTAAGGAGGCAGAAAGATGTTCTCTGTGCATAAGCCCACCCCTGGGCCCCCAGTCAGTTCTGGTTCCATCACCGATTTTATCCAGACTGTTGGTCCATCTCAGTGAGTCCTCTCTGCCAGACATTTTGATTCCAGGATTCTCGGGTATCTGACTTCTAGCGAGATGGTGGGAGAATGAACGGGGTGGGTGTGCTGGGCACCCCGAACCAGCTGCAGCAGGATGAGTCAGCCTTCCGGGGAGGGGCTGTGGGGAGGACGGCCTCGAGCCATCAATGGGCTTTGAGTTGCAGGCCAGGCGACAGGGAGGGAAGGATGGTCCAGTGATCTTGGGAATTGGGTTGTGATGCATATTTTGTCCTAAGCCAACTTCTTGCCTCGCTTCCTCCTTAGGTGCCAGAAGTGGTGTGAGAAGCTTGGGTGTCTTTGCTAAATAAGCTGAAGGCTGTAAATGGTCTTTATCTAAATAGGGCGTTAAGAAGTTTTACTAAGCCTTTGTTTTGTCAGCACTTTCTAGAACCTAGCTTTATATGTTTTTCAGGGAGTTGTTAGTCCTGTAGACCAAGACTTGTTTTTCTGCTACACCAGCAGCAAGTGTGTCACAAGTAAATTAGCAAATGAAAAGATCATTTTTAGTGTTTTCTTTATGTTCTTGTTTCTCACATTGTACATGGGACTTTGGCCTTAGAAAAGTTTGGAAAAAATATTAGGAATAAACTCAGTACAGGAGGGTGTGGCTGGGTGATAAGTGTATGAGTTTACGGTGAATTGTACAAATACATTATGTACCAGTTTGATTATTTCTAAACAGTTTTAAAACGTGAATATACCACATACGTGCTTCACTAAAAGTGACCAGTGATAGTTTTAGATTTTTTTGTGTGTCAGGCTCTTTACATCATTCCTTTGTTCTCCACGGACGGCTTTTAACGTTGTTTTGGAAAAAGGCAGACAGACAAAGCCTGTGTCTTAAATGGGCCCATAGCTCAAATTTGATTATAAAGCTGAAGAGTCTTGCAGATTATTGAATTCATTTTAGTTTAGAAAACATTAAGATTCCTGGTCTTTTATCATTTTGAGGATTATCTGAATTCAGTGGAGATTTTCTTACAAAAGTTTTTTTCTTTCTGATTATTGGCAGTTTGGGTTGAACTTCAGTGACTTTGACTCACAGTAATTTTGTAAATTTATAATTCAAAGTTAAAAAAAAATGGACTTACCAGTTTCTGTCCAGATATTCTCCATCCCCAGGAAGTTGCCTCGGGCCACAAACCTTGATAGTGACCCTGAGAACCTCAGGAGCAGTTGTGGGCTTGCGGCTGTGTGTCCTCTCTGCACACTCAGAGCGCATGACTCTGTAAGCCTTCAGCAAACCAAGGGATCTGCTGAGCCGTGCACAGCAGGGACACGGTGTGGACTCCAGCCACCCCCTGGTGCAGTTTTGCGGGATGGCCTTGACCCCCTAAAGGTCCACCTCCTGTCATACTGGAGAAGATAGGGCTTTAGTGAAAGACCCCCTCTGGTTGAGAGGGCTTCAAAGACCAGGCTGGGCCATAGCGACTCCTTTGCGGGGCTCATACTCTTTGAGCCCCTGTCATGTGTGAGGCTCTGAGTCACAGCTGTGGATGGAGCTGGAGTTCGGTACAGCACCAGTGATGGGCCTGGGAAGTGAGTAAGGCTACTGCCGCGTACAAGCGGAGCGGCGGGTGGTCTGGTGTCTGCGCGTTGTTCTGGGCACATCTGGATGTTCTCGAATCCTCCCCCAAATCACAGTTAGATAGTTGTGTCATTAGAGCAAAGTTAGAGACAGCAACTGGTGGTTTTAAGGTCTCGACCCAGAGCTGTATGTAGGTTCTTTCCATGAATCTCCACATCTTCCCACCAATCCACGGATCACCTGCGTTTTCTAGTTTGTTTATAGCTTGGAGAAGGGGATAATGCTCAAGTTCGTGTATCTTTAGAAAAGGGAGGTGCGTACGTTCCTTGAGTACAAATTATGTGATAGTCCCTGTTTCTCGTCGCCTCTTCCCTACCAGGTGCAGAGTGAGTGCCTTGCAGTCTTGCCTCTGCTTCCCAGCAGCCCCGGGGGGCAGGATGCACGCACGTCATGCATCTGGAGAGGCCCCTGGTGTGCCCGCGGTCTCTCAGAATGGGGTTGGATCCTACCTCGTTTGTTGTTTCCAGACTTCTACTACTTTGGGTTGCTTTGAGGACTTTCAGACCTTGGATGATTGTTGTCAGGGGACTCCTGTGCGTAAGGTTGAGTGTGATTACCTGTGATTACCTGTCCTGAGGTACAGTCTGATGGATGTCTTACAGACTCGCTACGGGACTCCAGTCCGCAGTTGCGTGGCTGTCCCCCCGGCACAGCTGCCTGCCTGGTGAGAGGGGGCCAGGCCTTCGACGTCGGCCAGCCCAAGGAGGGACTGAAGCTCGTGAGCAAGGACAGGTGGGTCTGCGTTGGGGTGTGTAAACCTCAGCAAGTCCCTACAGATGCTTGTGAAGTCACCCGTGGTTGCTGCCAGTCACATAGGCTGCTTTGCTTGTTGATTGTCTAATTACTGGTCGTTACAGCCATTAAAGATGAATATCCTGATCCATCCCATAACCATACAGGTGTTCGGTTCATGAAATAATCCCTGCCTTAAGGCGTGTTCTGATAGTTTCTGTGTTACTCATGAAGTTGCTTTTGTGTTCCTCGTTCTCTGTCCTTTGAGAACACCATCGTGGAGGGGCAGTTTGCTTCCTGCCTGGGGTGTGGTGAGCACCCTCGTTCCCGGTGTGGGGAGGTTTGTTTCTTACAATATGCTGTGTTCTTGGTACATGCTTACTGCCTTCCTTCATACCTTGAATTAGCAGAGAGATGTTTTTGTCCAGTGTGTCCCACGCCAGCATGTCTTAGATCACGTCGTAGATTCCAGAGGCTTTTGGTAGATGCCTTGCTGTGGCTTGTTCTAGCACAGAACTGGTGGTGTATCGGGGCAGGTGCTTCTGTCCACAGAAGACTCTGGAGCATAACCTAAATTTAAAAATGTTTGGGAGGTTTTATATGTGTGTCTGTATTAGTTTGCCAGGGCTGCCATAACAAAGTGCCATAGGCTGGCTTCAGCAACAGAAATTTATTTCCTCTCCATTCTGGAGGCTGGGAGTCCAACGTGTCGGGAGGGCTGGTTCCTTCTGAGGCCTCTCTCCTTGCCTTGTAGACAGCCACCTTCTCCCTGTGTCCTCACATGGTCTGTTCCCTCTGTGTGTCTGTGTCCTGGTCTCTCCTTCTGATAAGGATGCCAGTCATATCTGGTTAGCTCCACGCCCACACGCCCCGCACTCCTGTGGCCTCATTTTTACTTCATCACCTCCGTATAAGCCTTGTCTTCGAATACAGTCACATGCTGAGGTCCTGGGGATCAGGGCTGTGGAATATGAGTGTAGGGGGACACCATTGGTCCCATCACACTGTCCTGAGTGACAGGTGGGTGACTCCTCACAGGGGAGAGGGGACTCTGCACAACGTGGGCATTGAGTGAGAGTTCGAGCTTGTCTTCAGAGAAAAGGAAGGTCCCGTGTTTTCGGCAGCTCTATGGCCTGCGCGCCAGGAATAGCAGGCATGTCCTGCCGGGAGACCCCTGCGTACTCGGGCGGCTCGGGCTCTTCCTGGCTGTGGGAGGTCACAACGGCTGGGCCACTTGGCTGTCTTCAGGTTGAAGAGAAAAAGATCTTGGCTTCCACTTACAAGTTATTGTTTAGAGAAGTAGTCGTGCAGCCTCGTGGACAGAGATGCTCGGCCTGCTCGGCTGTGTTTATTTTGTTTTCTTCGATCGTTTATAGTTTTTCTTCTTGTTTGTCTTACTTGAGCAGCTTTTCTTAGTATTTAAATTTACATGTTGGTCATTTTATTTATTTTTAAAAAGAAAATAGCATTCATTGAAGTTTACTTAAAATCTGTTTTGTTTTTTTTTTTTAAATGGAAATCGAAGGTATTTCATACTATGGCTTCCTTTATAGTTTAATGTTCATTCTGTTACCCCTGGCCCCCAACTGAGTGAGCCGAATGCTCAGGGCAACAGATGAATTTGAGTGTAGTTCATACTTCTGTAACACTCTTTCCTCAACGTGTATTATTCAGGCTTGTCCTGAGTTACGTGAAAGAAGGGGCCGGGGAGCTAGACTTCTGTGGCGGTCACAGCCCGGCGGTGACGATCACGTTTGTCTGCCCGTCGGAGCGCAGAGAGGTGAGTGGCTTGTCTTCGGAGGACTTTCCAGCAGCGGGCGTTAGCGTGGGCTGTCTAGGAGAGCGCATCTAGGGGTGGGGCGGGGTGGTGGGTCTGGGGGCAGGAGAAGGGGAGCAAGAAAGCGGCAGCCGCGGTGGAATATCCAGGAAGATGTGCTTCCTGGGGTCGACTCTTCCTGCACGTGTGAGGGTCTCCGGGGCACAGCAGCTTGGCGTTTGCTATTTCTCACCAACCCGGAGGGGCCCCTGCGTGTGTTGATGCGGGATGGTGTGTTGATGGAGGATGGCATTTTGTTCTAGTTTGTGTGAGATGATTTTAAGTGATTCATGGAAAGATTTTTAAAATTTATATAGTAATGCTGATTTGAGTGACTGCTTGAAAAGCCATATATATAATTTCAAACCTGTGATTTCCTAGCTAGTATTTGTTAGGATGAGGCAAGGTAAAAATAGCTGATTGGTTTATAGAAACATAGTAAGAAATGAGTGGAACAGATGGTGTGCAGCCCTGGCCGAGCTTCTGCAGGCCAGTGGCTGGCGTTTGGGGGCTACTCAGGTAGGAGAGTCCTGGCCAGAAGGAAGGTTCTTACTCGAGGGTCTCACAGTGGGTCGTTTCAGCCCCTCTTCCCACACTCGCAAGCGGGTGCCTGACCCTGTTCTCTGGCTGTTCACTCAGTTCTAGCACACTTTTAAACTCCTTGCGGGTAGGGCCAGAGTCTGCTTGTCCTTGGGCCCATGCCTGGCCGTGTTGCACGTGTCCGTTGCTGTTCGAGTGTTCTAGCAGGTGCGGGGTGCTGATGGAAGGCAGATAACCCCCGGGGAGGAAGGGCAGGGCTTTCCTCTCATTTATTTCTGTCTCCTCATAATAGAATGAAGGAGGAGGAGCTGAATTCTTTGGCGAGGGAAGCGAGCTCCCCCTCCCCACAAACAAACATGGAATTTGGTCTGGTTTCTTGCTGGCAGCTGGCCTGTTTTGTGGGGGGGATGTGGAGACAGAGTGTAGGCCAGGCCAGCTTTCCGTTTTATGTCCGAGGACTTGCAGGGCCACGTGGCGGCCGCTTAGCAAAGACCTGACTGATGAGTGGTCGATGTGAGCTCTGAAGGTGAATGTTAGGGAACATTTGCGGACACTTGCAGATGTGGGGTGAGTCTTCAAGCCCCATGAGACAGGCGTTCCAAGCTGGCCGGGATCTTTGTGTTGCCCTTTCCTCCCTGTACGTTTAGGGAGGAGTGGTTCATTCCACCACAGTGAGGGGAATCGGGAGTTTCCCTCCTTTCTTCTCCCTGGGATACAGGGCGCTTGGCGGCGTTAGGAAAGGAGGCCGGTTTGTTTTTCGTGGAGCAAAAGGTTCCATTCCCAGCTTAACTGTTCACCGGACAGAACTGGGTGACATACGACACCTTAACACTTGAGGGTTTCTTTAAGTGTTTACACAGGCTTACTGAATGCCCTTAGGAGCTGGAATTTTAGTCTGTGTTCACTTTGTCATATAGATCTTTTTAAAAAAGCCTTATTGAAGTTACATACTGTAATATTCCCGTTTCAAGTACAACGAAATGGTTATTAGATATTAACCAAATTGTGCAACCACCAGCACGATCGAATGTGAGAACATTCCATCACCCCAGAAGAAACCTTGTGCCCAGGACAGTCACTCCCAGGAACCCCCAGCCCTGGCAGCTGCTAGGTGGCTTTCTGTCTCCATGGACTTGCCTTTTCCTCTCTGATGAGTGAACCTTGCACTGTGGGGCCTTTTGTGCCGGCTTCACTCACTCGGTGCTCGGCACCCCAGCCCTAGGTGTCCAGCTTCCCCAAGCCAGGTGGTTAAAGCCTCGATTTTGAGTGAGAACTGGACTTGCAGCTTTGTGTCTTACTAAGTTGTGACCTGTGTGTGTAGCCCTGGTGCTTCATCCCATGCCTGGCACGTGGCAGGCGCTCAGGAAACGTTTGCCGAGGGGTGTTTCCTGGAAGCGGCGAGGCTATTCCTGGTACTAAGAACAGCGAGGCCTTTCTCCCAAAGAGGGTTCAAAGGGCGACACTGCACTCCGGTCAGCAGTGATTGCATCCTTCCCTGTTCACACCAAGCACGAGCATCTGAGCTCACCTTTGTAAAAGCAGGTCTCTGGCAGAATTCGCGTTTGTGGCGGGTGATGCCCTGGCTTCCCCCAGGTGCAGGAGCAGATTCAAGGACCGGTGAGGTGTGCCCGAGACCCCCTTTGACAACCCGAAGAAAGGGGTTACGGACCATCTCCCCAGACACACACACACGGTGACTTCCGCTCAGCTTAGGGGTTCATCTGGCCAGCTCCTTTCAGCTCCGATAGAAAGGAGGGAACAGACCATGTGCCTTCACAAGTCATGGCTGCTTGCAGAGGTTGTGGCTGTCAGGTGATGTCGAGTCCAGGCTGGACCTCAGGTGTGACTCTGAAAGAGACAAGAACAGTTGCAAATAAACAGGGTGGTTATATGCCAAGCGCTGGAACTGTGTGAGGGGCAGTTATTCAGAAACAGGAACGGAAGAACATAAAAACCCAACAATGTACCTTTGAACTTTTCAGAAGTCTGGAAAATCTGCATTTAAAAACACTAATTTTGCTCCTTTCAAATCGTTTCTGATAGGGCACCATTCCCAAGCTCACAGCAAAATCCAACTGCCGCTACGAAATCGAGTGGATCACTGAGTATGCGTGCCACAGAGATTATCTGGAAAGTAAAACCTGCTCTCTGAGCAGCGAACAGCACGACATCACCGTTGACCTGCAGCCACTCCGACAGGACAAAGGTGAGGGGTGCTTTGAAATGAAGCAGGAAGGGGGAACGTGTGCAGAGGGGCCCACTTCGCCTCTGCCCCTGGGTGGGTGTTTCTGAAAGGGGCTTGGGTGTGCCTCTAGAAGGGGCTCGAAGGGGCGCGAAGTGATGCCCTCACCTTCTAGCACCTGCGGACGGAACAGAGCCTCTACTCACCTGTTCCCCTTTCTTTAGCTTCGTCCTCCTCTTACTACACTTCAGATGGAAAGGAATACATGTTTTATTTGAATGTCTGTGGAGAAGTTGAAGTACCATTCTGTAGTAAAGAAGCCGCCATTTGCCAAGTAAAGAAGATTGAACCCCCTCAAATCAAAGTAGCAGGAAAATACCAGAATCAAACCCTCCGGTGTGTAAACAGTAATTTTCAAGTGCATTGTGTCTGTTCTTGGGAAACATAACCGGCTCCCCTTGTCTCCTTCCTCCTTCCATTTTCCATAAAGTGCAGGCAGGTCCGTTAAGCCAGCATTCCTTCCCGTTTGACGTAGGCGAGTTGCCATTTGTCACTGATCCTGGCTTTCCAATAAGACTGTTTCTGTGAAAACTGTTCGTTTTATCATCTGGTGTGTGTAAGGAACCACAGTGTAGGAAAGGTATTTAATCAGTTTAAGAGTTGATTTGGCCTTTGTATTTTAAAATGAGTTTTTCGGAGGAGTTCTGATTTTTCTCTGGCAGTTTAAGAATCTGAAATGCCGTTAGCATTACATCAAAGTTTGAAACAACTAAGAAAACGCATTCAGTACAATTCCTGTGACCCTTAATTTGGTGTAGTTATCTTCACAAAAGCGTTATGAAAATGTAGCTCTCTGCAAATGAGTATTGTCCAGGATCCCTCAGGTAAGACTGTGTTTATAGTAGTTGCTACATACACTGTGTGTTTCTTGGGCCTTATTTATTTTGTACAAAATCCAAAACAAGAGTGGAAGAGTTTTCATGCTCACAGCAAAACCTTCAGTGCTTTCTTCCAGCCAGCTATTACTTTGAAGTAAGGGGACGACAAGCCCATACATTTGGAACTCATTTCCTTTAGACATTTTTCTCCAGCTGGGCAGAGAGCTTGCTGTTTTATGTCAGTCCTGATTTGTTGACGGTATGCAAAGGGCTTCATGTAGAAACGCATAACAATTCAGGTTTCTTTCTTGGTTCTCCCAAACCCGTGTCCGTGTGTTGCAAACATCTAGATACTCCGATGGAGACCTCACCTTGATCTATTCTGGAGGGGATGAATGCAGCTCTGGGTTCCAGCGGATGAGCGTCATAAACTTCGAGTGCAATAAGACGGCAGGTGAGTGCCGGTGGTCTGTCCTTGCCCTTTGCAGTGATGGGAGCATGTGTGTTCTCGGCAGCAGCGTGCAGACGGACCAGGCAGACCCTCTCCTTTGGATGTGGCCCCCTCTGGTCGCCAGACGAGGTTGCTCTGTTGGAGCGGGCAGGAGTACCCCTTCCACCCCACCCTACCCACGACACACACATCCTGTTTCCATTTTCCTCTGCTCACTGTTTGTTTTGGGAAGGGGCCCAGCACTGGGCTTGCTGGGAAAGCGTTTCTGTCTTGAATTCTGGCTCGTACCGAAGTGAGTGCTGGTCCAGCAGGGTGGGTTTACTCCCCACCCTTGAAGGGTGGTCACTGAAGAGCTCTTCTTTTCTGAAGTTAGTCTCAAGATGACCCTTTATGCAAACGAGTGGCCCCGTGGTGGAGGCTGGACGTGGGGGATTGCAAGAGGTCACCGGGCAAGTTTAAGTGGAACGTTTGGTTTTTCTGAGAGATTAGGATGAGCTTTCTTGAGGTCATAATGGCGCCAGCATTTCAGAAAGCCATGTCGCGGTCCGTATCTTGAAGCTCTCGGGCACAGTCTGCATCTGCAGCGAGGTGATGGGATCGCATCATCATCAGAGAACCATCCCGTCCGTTGGCCTCCAGGCTGGGACCCCAGGTGTGCGCAGGCGGACTGAGCCTCTGCACGGAGCTCTCGTTTTGGAGCTGGCCGGGTTCCAGTCGGCTGTACAGCCGCAGAGGCTCGAGAGGCTGCCCCACCCCTGAGGGTCTTTCTGGCTCTTCGTTCTGTTTGTTTTTTGTGTTTCTATGGCAGAGCTTTGACCAGCGGTCATGAGGCAGGTTCCTCTGTGATTCAGCAGGGGCTTAGGGAGAGGCAGCTGAACACGACGTGCCTGTTCTAGAAGCTCGAGCCTATGACGCTGAAGGGAGCCAGGGAGGTTGTGACGGGCACCAGGCTCTAATAAATTGCCTCGGGAACAGGCGAGGAAGGATCCTGGAGTAGAGCAGATAGGAAGGCTTTAAATCAAAGTGCCCTTTACTCCTGCGGCACCCCCGTCCCCACCTCTGCCTGTCTTCCCGGAGTGTGCACTCCAGTCTCACCCTGGAATCTGCTTGCTGGCCCTTTTGATAACGTCCACGTTCAAGTGGATTTGTTCAACATACGTTTTGTCCTTATCTATCTGCTTAGACCCCATGGGGCCCAAGGATACCGTAATGGCTGCGTGCTTTCCAGGCGCTCAGACTGGGAGTATAGAGGGAGAGACGGCACGGTGCCCGGAGTGCAGGTCATGCAGGCTGGACCAGGGCTGTGGGCGAGTGTTGCACCCCAGACCTTGTCAGGAGGGAGGCAGCGAGTTAGCGGTTTGGGGTGTGGGCAGCGAGGAGGATTAGGGCTGTCCGGGAAAGAGGAGGTGCTGCTTGGTGAGCTCTGTGGGCCGAGTCGGAGTAAGCCAGGCACGCAAGTAGGGTGGCTGTGGGGACCAGTCTCTGTGGCAGAGGGAGAATCTCATGCAAAGGCCTGAGTGTGGGCAGGTGTGACTGGGTCAGAGCTTCGGATTCAGAATGCATATGGCTAAAGATGACCCTCAAATGGAGGGTGAGAAATTTGTATGTCCTGCAGAGGAGTTGGATTTTCTGTAGAAATCATTGTGGAGTCCCCAGGACTTGAGGTGGCGGATGAATGACTCCGGTTTGGGTGCCTCTCACTTGTGGTTTGAATGCCCCCCTGCTGCCCTCCCCAGACCCCCCATCTTTCTTCCATCCTCCTCACCTCTTCGGGCTTTTAGGGGACTGTCTCTGAAGCCCAGCCCTTTCGCTATGTCCCCAGGCCTGGGAAATGCACCCTGCTCCTCAACGCTGTGTCCCCAGGCCTTCAGGCCCCCGGGCCCCCGCCCTCCCCTGCTGGCCGAGCTGCTTTGCTGTTGGCCAACTCCTGTGGTTCAAGTCTCCCTCCGACCTTGTCATTACCCGCTTTGGCCGCGTTCTGTTCTGGACTTTTTATGAATGACTTGGCTGAGATCTTTGCGCGTGCACTGATCTCATTTGGGCATGCTGGGAAGATAGAATAATGATCTAAAAAGATCCCAGCAGGTGAGGAGGATATGGGGAAGGGTACATAGTCTGGGACTGCTAGGAAGAGGCGTCAACACTCAAGGCTTGTGCTGGAACATGCCGGCGCTTGAAAAAAGCGCTAACGGCCATTTTTTCCTCTTTTATCTTTATTACTAAAGGTTTTCAAACGTACAAGTAGAACATTACGATGAAAATTTATATGCTCCACTGCTCTTTATTGAGCAGTTACTAATGTTTTGCCAAATTTGCTTCATAAAAACTCTACGTCACCACCGATGGATCAGAACATTCCACCCCATGTCTGTTCCTTCACGTGACCTCAGGGCCTTTATCACACCCAACAGGATTCACAGAGATGTCCTCATGCCAAAAACTCAATGTCTTCCTAGGCTGTTTTAGTTAGGATGGTGGCAAGAAGACCAGACAGGGAGATGTTAGATGTTTTGTGAGAGGTTTTGAGCCTGCTCTCATGCTGGAGTAGGGTCATAAAATATTTACGATTCCTTCCAGCTCTGTGATTCAGTCCTTCAAACTTTGGAGCAGACTGTGTACTGTAAAAGTTATTTCATTATTATTTTGTTCAAACTTTAAGTTCTTAGAGAAAAATCCCTTGGTGGATTTTGTTTATTTGGATAAATGTAATAATGTAATTTTTGTATGTGAATGGCTGTTAATTGGTTATGTAATATAACGTGGTTTATAGTTTAAGTTAGATGTTCTAGAATTATATATGTTCACGAATCTAGGGCTTATGCATTTTTAAGACACAGAGGTGCATGTGTTTATTCTTTGAGCCTGTAAGTGTGCACATGTACACACAGCCATTCGTTTCGGCAGCTAACATCCAGTTTGCTGCAATGGGACACTTACTGTTGGTGATCTTGTCAGATAAGGACATGAAATCGTTCTTTTTGGACGAGTGATATATTGGAATAGGCTGGTACAAAGGTACCCACAGATTTAACTGACTCACTCCGTTAAGGGTTTATTTTCTTTAGTTCAGTGCAGGTTGTCGGAAGTGCTGGTGGCGGGGCTCGGCTCTGAGTGCTCCTCTCGTGCTTCCCATCCCGTGGTGTTGCTGTCTGTAGACTTGGCCTGCAAGGACTCTGCAGAATGGGAACAGCATTTTTTAAAAAATGGGCTGGAACTAAGTGGCATGGCCCAGCTTCGGAGGCAGGGAGGCTGGGCAGTGCACTGTAGCTGCACAGCTAGAGGAGAACCAAACCAGTGTGGGGAGTGGGTGGCTTTGGAGCAGTGCTGCAGGCAGAGGGTGACCGGGTTCTGCTGGAGGGATCCATTTTCCCCTGAGCCAGCGAGTTTCATTCTTCTAAAATTCATTGAGTAATGAAATAATACACCAGTGATTATTGAAAACTAGCGCTCCCTCAAGCAGTAAATCTCAGATGCAGAACCAGCTCCAAAGTGGGGATGGATTCTCGAACCATTCCTAGTATTAATGATTTGTGAACTTACTGGTGAAAGAGAAATGCAGCGAATACTTCAAGTTTGTGGGAAACACATCTTTTCCAGGTAGTGAAATGCAAACCCGACAGGTCCAGCAGGAGTAAGCGGCTCGTCCTTCCGTCCTGTGGGTGGGGTGAAGAGGTACATAATGTCCGCTGTTGGGGTAGCACGCATGGAGGGAGGCCCCAGCGGTCCCAAATGGGGGGGGGCTCTTTGTTGTCAGAAGGGAAGCTGGGAGTGCCGCATCTTAAAAAGAATGGCTTAAAGTACATACGTTTAAAAGAAAAAAAAAAAAAGAAAGAAAAAAACCCCCACAGTAGTGTAGGGAAGTATTGCCTGTGGTTGTGGTTATGAGCCTGGCTCTGGGGCCAGACTGTCTGGGTCTGAATCCCGACTCCTCGGCTTCTAGCTATGAGACCGTATGCAAATTATTTAACCCCCACCTTAATCTGCAAAAATGGGGCTAAAACGGTACCTGTGCCATGAGATTAAATATGCCAAGATCTATCAGGTCTTCAACCCTGAGCCTGTTTTCTGCAGAGCACCCCCCTGTAGCCCTTCGATGCTCAGTGCCTGGTTCAGGTTGTGCTCCATACACCCTAGCTGCTCTTGCTGGTATTATAATTATAATGTTTATAATATTAAAGATTTCAGAGAAATTGCAATCAAAACATCATTTGCCCTTGGTACAAAATATTATTTCCCTTTGCTTTAGAACATTGTGCACTTCAGGGCACCAAACCTCAAGAAAGGCAAATCATGTAGGAGGTCCAGAGGAGGATTATTAAACCATCAAGGGGCGGAAAACAGAGCTCCGTGCCAGCCGTCCACCAGCTTGGAAAGCCGAGGGGTAGTATTTCTAGTAAGGGAAAAATGACCACAGTTTGCCGAATCCCAGGCCACGTGGATCAGGGAAGTGGCCCACGAAGAGCTGGCTTTCAGGACTCCCTGGAGGTGTGCGCAGAGCATGGATTATGGTAGGGTGCTGGAGGCATCCGCACCGATGAAGGCCTGGTGCTCATGGATGCTGGAATGCCGGGAGGCATGCCTCTGGCTTTGGAAGATGACGTGGGTCTCCGCACGGTTCGATGGGGTGGCTGTACACTCTCACTCTTTCTTTTCCGGTTAGGGATGAATCTCCGGGAACTCACCCTGCCCGAAATTGCATCATAAAGCCAGCGGAGCTTCTGGGGCTAGAGCTCTGGTCTCTGTCCGCCTTCTGGTGAATCCCTGTCATCTGACGCAGAGGATACTCATGAGCCTGTTGCGGGGCTGACCACAGCCCGCGTGCAGCAAGCCCTGCCTGGTGGCTTACACGTTCCTTGTTAGTCACCCCCAGTGAACGTGTTGTAAATAGCCTGATGGCTTACTGAGACCTTCTTACTGAGGTGGAAGGGACACAGCAGGCCTGCTGTTGAGGGGTTTATGATTGTCTGAAACACAAGCGAAGGCTCTCTAACCTCTGACCCCTCTGACGACCCCAAAGCCTCAGCTTTGGGTTTAGGACTTGAGTTTAACTGCCCAGTTGGCATCGGTGGCCAATGGGCTGACTAGGTTTTGGTTACATATAATGGAGTGTACCCCCCACCCCCCTTCTCAAATTGCACAGGTAATGATGGGAAAGGAGCTCCTGTATTCAGCGGGGAGGTAGATTGCACCTACTTCTTCACGTGGGACACGAAGTACGCTTGTGTGAAGGAGAAGGAGGATCTCCTCTGCAGTGTGACCGACGGGAAGAAGCGGTACGACCTGTCCGCGCTGGCTCGGCACTCAGGTAGGGCTTGCGCGCCGTGGGCTCCATCCGCCTGTTCACAGGAGCCTTCTCTTGCCTCTTCCCCTGTGAAAACATTTGGAAATGCTGTTGCTTTTTTCTTCAACTGTCACCTAATTGTATCCTGGCCTTGTCCCCCTTTTCGCAAAGCAGTCATACAAATTATTAGGAATGATGCTGACTTAGGAGGCGAAATACCTGAGTTTGAGCGTGGCATGACTTCTCTCATTGGGATGCCCTGGGCTCATCTTATTCTAGTTTAGTAGAAACTGCCAAATCCCCGGTCTTGTACTCTGTGATTAGGAAGTTTTTTATTTTAGATCTACGTTCTTGTTGCTAAGAAAGTAGATCTTGCAAGTTCTCACACACACACACTTGGATCTGTGTGTGGTGATGGATGGTAATTAAACATGGGGGTTCTCCCGCACACAGATCAGATCAGGATGTCGTCCACCTAAAATGACTGCCGTGTTCCATGTCACTTGCATTTCAGTTAAAAAGAGTAAAAAGTTCAGCAGCCTTCAAGCAGGCCGTGTTTCCACCTCGCCCTGGCCTGTTGGGCCCTGAGGGTTGGACCCTCAGTGTGAAGGCTGATGCAGCCGGGGTCAGTCTCTCTTTTGACCCTGTGCTCTCCCCTTTTGTCTCACTGTCTCTTTTCCCATCTCTAAGGTGGGGTCAGCATTCCCTATCTCACCTCAGATGCTTGTGGGGCCGAAAGGAAAATGGGTCTGGGAGCCCTTGGATGCCGTGTCCCTCGCCACATCCACGTGACGTGGTCTGTCCCCGAGGCCTGCCATCACAGTAGAGACCTGCCGAGCTGGAGATCTGCTCAGCAGGTGTCGTTGAGCACTGGTTATGTGGCAGGTGCCAGACCAGGTCCTGGGGATATGGCAGCAAACCTGGCAGGCATGACCCCTGCCCCAGGCCTTCAAACTTCACAGGGGGCTGAGCGACCGAGTGCTAAGAATCAGGGTTCCCAACAGGGAAGCTGACTCGAGTTGGGACATTTTTCGTTTCACCCTTTCAGCAGCCCTGGAATTAGGTATAAGTAGAGGCAAATTGCATCTGTAGAGATAATATCGGAGGTAGAGAGAATGCTTGCCTAGAGTCACAGAATTACCCGTGCCGTAGGAGTGGTTACTCATGGGTTCTGAGTCCCCGTCTGGTTTGGACAGCATAATATTAGAAAAAGGAATTCCTCACTTGTAAGGAGCGTCGGAGAGCTTCTTTTTGACACGAGACCTCTGTAAATGTTGAGTGTTGGTGAATTGCCTCGGAAGCAAATGTTCTTTGTGTATTAGTAGCTCAGCACCCGGTCAGCGGGGATGGTGCCATGGTTCAGTGCTGGTACATATGTGTTCGTGAAGAGATGGGCTTTGTGCGCTGGAAAGAGAGCACGGTGTTGTGCGTGGTCCTGAGTGAGTTGTCTGTCTTCTGTGGGCTTCAGCTTTGTCACAGTAAACTGGGTGGTGCGGTTAGATCCCTTTGTCCAGCACTGTTGTTTAAACATCACCGAGTACAGGACACACGTGGGGGCCCCTGAGGGATGCAGAGACACACGCATTCACACAGCTGACACGTGCCACTGCCCGGGCTCTCCAGGGACTTGGGCATTTCTGCAGGATTCACGCAGACCGCTCAGGATGCTCTTAGAACTCCTTCCTTGCTAGCTTAAACAGTCCTCCTGTCTTACGGCTTGTCAGCCCACCCCAGTGCCCCGTCCTTGTCCCTGTTCGTCTTTGCATGGCTTCCAGTGGGTTCTTCTCAGTTGTTGACATTGGCACATAGCTCTTCAGAGTAACTGTTACCCTGACGAGCGGTGGGCTTTCCCTTCTGAACCCCAGCATCCTGTCCATAAAAGGAGCGCCTTCAGTCTCTGTACGCCCTTCACACGCATTCATCCCTTTGGCCGCCCGTTCCGGGCGCCTCCGATGTGTGCTGGTCCTGCTCTCAGCGCTTACGTGTGCTCCCTCGGCCTTCTGTGGAGTTTTGGTCCCGTTCATACATGACTGGCTCACAAGCTGTCTGAGCTCAGGGACCGACGTGTCTTGTTCGATTCCAGAAACAAAGCATGGCCCACACTCGGTCTGCTGGTGTGGAAGAGGGGGCAGGTGACTTTAACCTTCCTGGTGGTTGGAGGAGGGCGCGGGACTGATGGCGCGGTGCTCTGCCCCTTGTAAGGCACGGGCTGCCGGCTGGACTTGCTTTTCCATTTCTGATTTCACACTTGGGTGCTTGGGAAAGTTTCGCTCTGTCCCTACCCCCTGGTAAGCCTACTCTTCTGAGGAGGTATTGGGCCATGCTTTGTTAACTGTCACGTGAGGTGAGAAGCCTGAGGGTCTCGGTGAATTTCTGTGCCTTTGGTCTGCCTGCGTCCAGAAACGTGAGTGCCTGAGGTTTAGGGACTACATGCTTGGTGAGCCTTGGGCCTTTTCCTTTGGCTTGATCACCATTTATGGTGTGACTCACAGAGAAATAATCACTGCCTTTGGCTAAAAGATTTTTTTTTTTTTTTTAAATTACAGAACCGGAACAGAATTGGGAAGCCGTGGATGGCAGCCAGAGGGAAAGAGAAAAGAAGCACTTCTTCATTAATATCTGCCACAGAGTGCTGCAGGAAGGCCAGGCCAGAGGCTGTCCTGAAGATGCAGCCGTGTGCTCTGTTGGTGAGTTGTGCCCAGAGCAGGATCACGGTAGTGGTTTTCCCAGAGGCACGTGGAACTCAGCTGCATCCAGTTTGGAGCGAATTAGAGAATCTTCCTGTGGTTTGTGTCAGTCTCCTCTCTCTGGGTTCAGCATATACAGGATGGGGAGGAAAAAAAGTTCATGACTCACACGTAGGTAACTGCTTGGTGTGCTCTAGAAACTGTCGCGCTCCGCTGTCCTGAAGTTGGCGAAAGCCTTCTGAGGTTAGCTAACGCCGTACCTGGGAACAGAAAGAGCCAGGCTGGGAATTACTTGGTTATCTTTTCCCTTTGCAACTTGAAGAATAACATTGCCAGTACTTGTGTAAAACTGACTGTGAGTTTTTAACAGCTTTACTGCCCATGATTACGTTACGGCTTTAGACAAGTGGCATCTCACCGTACCCTCTCTAGAAGAGTCCTTGTGCCCCTTGGACTCCTTTTGCTGTAGTTCTGTCAGTTCCGAGGCTTTCCTGCAGAGACTGCTCGGTTTGATACAGGCGTTTCGCACGTTAGTTGTCTGCCACTTAAGACTCACCTGGAAAATGAGAGGCAGGTAGAGTAATCAGAATCTGTTACAATTAGATAAGGAGTTAGGAACTCAGGTTGGGTTTTAGGAATTACCCCAGTATTCTGAATTGCTGCTGTGTCTTTTGAAGCAGGTCCAGGCACGCCTGTGCGTCTGGGTGAGCAGGACTGGGGACAGAGTTTCAGGGCCTCGTAGTAAAGTCAACTGACCCAAGAATGAAATAGTCACCTTCCTGGCTTGCTGGACAGGTTCAGTTAGTTTCTGCTTTGGTCCCGGGACAAACTCTAGCCTCTTGGCTGTGCTTTCAAAAGACCTTGTGTCTCAGGGGAGCCGAGGCCCTGGAAGTAGGGGCACCCTGGGATGGTGTGACATGCAAGCTTGCTGTCTGTCTCTCGTGCCCACGGAGCAGGACGTTGTTGATCGTTACTGCCCTATCTCCCTGAGCCTTGGGGTGGTCTTGGCGTTCTCATTGTGGCTGCATGGCCCGGCCAAACCTGTCCCTCGAGAAAAACCCACCACCGACCACGGGGCCAGGCTGAGCAGGTTGGGGAAGGGGCCACGGCGCCCCTCCTGGGTCCTGGCTGACGTGTTGGTAACTCTTCTCTGGGTCATTATCATTTTTAATCATGTCTTCTGTTTTTTCCCCTTTTTTCCAGATAAGAGTGGATTTAAAAGTCTAGGCAAGTTTATTTCTTCTCCCACGAAAGAGAGAGGGAACCTTCAGCTCTCGTATTCAGACGGTAGTGACTGTGGCCACAGGAAAATAACAACTAACATAACACTCGTCTGCAAGCCAGGTGAGCACTTTTGGAAAAAGGGAAGAGGTGACATGTTGTGGTGGCTTTTGCCCCAGGTGAGCCTGCATCCTTCATTTCTCTGTTTCTCACGGGCCACTGCTCAGAGGGGGAGGTAGAAAGGGGTCGTGCTGTTGCATTTCCGGTTCTAGAACCTTCAGTGGTGGTCTGTGGGATTTGAGCCCCCAACCCCCACCCAAAACCAGTCCAGAAATGGAGAAACCATATGGTGTCGAGAGCGTCATGTTGCAATTTTCCAAATGAGTTATGGGTCTCAGCGTGGCTTCCTCTTCCTCGGGACTGATAACTGAGCGGCCGTGTCGGCTGCTTAACTTCCTCCAAAGGGGGAAAATCGTAAGCGCTTGAAAAATATTGTCCGTGATCTCACCCTTTAAACACAATGCTCTTCTTCACTTATCTTTATTTATAGGCTTACATTGTTTTTACAGGGTCAAAATCTGTATATATTCAGACTTTTTCCCAACATTCCTCAAAACATGGCATTTTGTGAACGCTCTTCTGTGTTCTGCAATTATATTAATAATTTTTAGGGACTTCCTTGTTGATAATGGCTTGGTTTTACTATTTTTAAACGTTTTCCCTATTGTTGGATTAATAACGTGTTTCCAGGGCTGGTGATTGTGCTGTTGCAGATCCCTTGTCCGCCTCCTGTTGAAATATTTTCTTTGGATAAATGCCCAGCTGTGGGATAAGGTCAAGGGCTAGGACTATTTTTTGTTTTTGAGTGTTTTTCGAATTGTGGTGAAATACACGTAATGCAGAATTTACCATGTTTAAGAAACTCGTAAAATGCACGTAACACGAAATTCAACATTTTGGCCTTCCTACGGTGTCCGGTTCAGTGGCATGAAGCACATTCACAGCGTTGTGCAGCCATCACCACCGTCTGCCTCCAGAACTTTCTCACCTCCCCAAACTGACTCTGTCCTCACTGGACACAAGCTCCCCACCCCGGCCCCTGGCACCCGCCCTTCTTTCTTGCCGCTACAGGTTTGACTACTCTAAGAACCTCATGTCAGCGGAATCCCAGTATTTGTGGGACTATTTTTAGTTGAGGACCGATTAGTGATACATTTGTCTTCCTCGCCGACAGGTGATCTGGAAAGTGCTCCGGTGTTGAGAACCTCTGAGGATAATGGCTGCTTCTATGAGTTCGAGTGGCATACGGCCGCCGCCTGCGTGCTGTCGAAGACGGAGGGCGAGAACTGCACGGTCTTTGACTCCCAGGCAGGTGTGTGCCCGCGCAGCACCCGGGTGGTGGGGTGCCCCCGCGGACGGCTTAGGTTTGTTTTTTTTTTTTCCTTATCTATTTTCTGTGAGCGTTTTAGAGATAACCCACTTCAGAATTATACTAATGTTTAACTGAAATTCTGGAGGTCTGACACTTGAGGTTGGGATAATGAGAAGCCTACCCCTTCGATGCCTGGTAGAGGTAGGTGTGCGCTGAATGTAGAACATGGGGATCACATGGTGTTTGAAAAGGCTTTTTGCATAAGTTAATGCCCTAGAAACTCGCCTTAGAGGTCAATGGATTGTGGTCATCTAGCTTTGAACGTACTGGTTGTTTATTCATCCAGCAGTTAGGGGCTTTGAATAGGGTTTTTAGGTTAACGCAGTAAGACAGGAATGCTGGTGGTGAATCCATATCCAGGGGAGATGTCCGTAAGTAAGAGCAGTTCTGGTGGCCTGAAGGGGAAAGCATCTCTTCTGCCATCTTGTGGCTCCCTGCCATTGGCCAGTTCCTGGGAAGCCTGTCTTTGAAGCTGTGAGCTTGGAGCCACCCTTCTCCCCTGTGGTCCGACTGACCTTACATATGGCATCGTTTTTACTGTTTCTTAGGGTTTTCTTTTGATTTGTCACCTCTCACAAAGAAAAATGGTGCATATAAAATTGAGACAGACAAGTATGACTTTTACATAAATGTTTGTGGTGCGGTGTCTGTGAGTTCCTGTCAGCCGGACTCTGGAGCCTGTCAAGTAGTAAAAAGGCAAGTAACTTCCTTTTTAGTTATGGGCTTTCCTTAAGCTTCTTGTAGTAACAGACATTTTATTCAGGAGTACGTGTATTCTCTACTGACATCATTGCTTTTCAAGGAGCATGCAACCCTAAGAAGCCCTGGCCTCAAAACCAGAGGATGCTAGGAGTTGAATTTCCTGGAAAAGGAGCAGGCCACAGCCTTAGACTTTACCTAATAGCTAGTTGCAGTGTAGCCTGCATGTCTCAGTTGTTAAATGCGCACAGGTCTTTCTGTTGAGTGTGGTAATAGCGCAGGCGGGGTGGTTGTACCTTAAACCAGCCAGGCTGAGCGTGGCCTTGGGTCCTGGTGTGGGGGTGGGCCTGCCCTTTGGCCCCACTGCAGACCCTGGTGATCTGCAGCCGGAGGTCGTGGACCTCGCCCCCACCCCACCGTGCAGCGGCCTTGCCCCGGTGTCCCAGCATGGCAGCGCTTCTGGCCTTGCTGGCCTTGCTGAGAGACATTTGTTTGCTCGTTTTAGTGGTAATAAGGCTTGGAACTTGGGACTGAATAACGCTAAACTGTCATATTATGATGGGATGATCCAGCTGAACTATAAAGATGGCACGCCCTATAATAATGAAAAGCATACACCAAGAGCTACACTGATCACCTTCCTCTGTGACCGAGAGGCTGGAGTCGGTCTCCCTGAATATCAGGTAGGAGCTGTGTGCTGTGTGCACGCGTGTGGGCTTCCGTCACGCATGAGACCCGGGAGGGAGAGAACGCCAGTCTCATAAAGGCAGGGGGAAAGAAAAAAGTGGGTAGAACAGGGCTTGTGACTTTTCTGGAATGAAATGTGGTTCTAACCATAGGTGAGGTGTGAGTTATGGTTTTTCCTGGGGAGAAACCATCAACTCGTCTGTCTCCCTGAGACTTAACACAGGAGCCTGTTGTGGGCCCTTTATTTGGAAGCAGAGCTATTATTGGTCTGGTTTCCTGGCCCAATCATCATCTTCTATGATTTTAATTAATCTTCTTAGATTTGCCAGGGTACGTAGGCAGTATTCATCTGAGCTGGTTATTCAGTGGGCCGTAAACCTCGATGGTAACCCACCACCCTGTTGGTTTTGTGTACGAAACTTAATTCAAAAATCATCCTAATGCTGCTTAACTGAGGCTAATTTATTACTGGGAAGTCTTCATTTTAATAAGACAAATGTAGACGGGCAAAGTAGACTTTCTTTCCTCTAGTTCCTATTTACAGAAAATGCCCGTCATTTCTTAAATGCTGGCTCTGTGTTAACATTCCCCTTTCTCTTTGCCATCCCTCCTGTTTCTCTCCTTGTCATGTGGTTAGGAGGAAGATAACTCTACCTACAACTTCCGGTGGTACACCAGTTACGCCTGCCCGGAGGAGCCCCTGGAGTGTGTGGTGACCGACCCCTCCACGCTGGAGCAGTATGATCTCTCCAGGTGAGGGCCGGGGTCAGCCTGCCCTTGGCCTTGGCGCCGGGCCGGGTCTAGTGTGTGCGAAGTTGGCTTGGGCTTTGCTGGTGAGCAATAACTGAGTGGATAATGGGGGCACAAGTAAGTTTTGGGGGTGCAGGACCAAGATGGGGAGTTTTCGGCAGAGTGAATTCTAATAATGGTCTGGTAGCCTTTATGACATCCAGTGCTCTTGGCCATAGCGAAGTCTGTCTTCAGCTGCATCCTTTAAAACAAGAAGGACTGTCTGTCGGTACAGAGGTGTTGTGGGGGAGGGGCCGTGGAGGGTCTGCCGAGTGCGAGTTCAGTGAAGGTCGAGCTAGTCATGGGTGTTGTGAGTCATGGTGAGCCACATTCCATGGTTTGGTAGGCCATGTTTCATTCCGTATGTCCATAACTACTTAGAAGTGAATTGTCAGACTGATAACATCAAAACCATGCATTTTGCTTTGAAATTTTAGTCTAGCAAAATCCGAAGGTGGTCGTGGAGGAAACTGGTATGCCATGGACAATGCAGGCGAGCACAGCACATGGAGGAAATACTACATAAACGTGTGTCGACCTCTGAACCCGGTGCCGGGCTGTGATCGATACGCGTCGGTGTGCCAGATGAAATACAACAATGATCAGGTGAGTCTCGCTCTCCCTCTGGAGCATGTGACTCAGTGGGTGGAGGTGGTTATTTTAGAGTAGGCCTGGCTGCTGAGGCGAAGCCCCCTGAGCAAGAGCAGGGCCCCCCCCCTCCCCCCCAGATGTGATCATGCTTGAGTCGTTGTTCAGCTTTAGAACTTTACAAAATGCTGTGGTGCTGGTGGCCTCCGATCTCAGCACAGGGCAGAGGAAGCTCCTGATGGCTAGTCTAGCCTGAGCTCACAAGTGTCTTTCAGTCCGTAAACCTCTGTAAAGAATAGTTTTTGCCTCTGGAAGCTCTTGCTTCTGGCTCACGATGGGGAGAGCGGCTTGGGACCGTTGCTGTGGCTGAGGTGGATCCAAGCGTTCGCGCTTACTCGGGGTGCCGGGCTGCACCTCATCACCGAGTGAATGCAGTGACTGCCAGAACTTTGGGATGTTTCCCTGTGTTCCTCGTACACAGTGAATCTTAAAATAAAGACGTATGTGTGCTTCTTTAAAAATAGCACGTCGGGAATGTACTTTTCCTGGCGCCTGTTACAGGGCAGCTTGGAGGTGTTTTAAGGCGGCTGGTGAGCGCACTCTGGTGGTTAGGAATTATGCTCCCTGCGGTGTATGCATGTGTGCACACGTGGTGTGCACCCTTCGTCGGAGCGGTGACTTCAGAGTGGAGTCAGTCCTCGTTATCCACGGGTTGTGTATTTGGGGATCACTGACCTGCTGGCACCGATTTGTGGCCCCAAATCAACACCTGCGGCGCCCTCAGTCCTTTGTGGATGTGTGTGCAGTGGCCCCAAAGTGCGCACTCCCAGCGGAGGCGGAGCCAGGGGAAGCTCTGCCTTCTCGAAGGTTCTCCTGTCCACAACTCTGGGAGGGGGACACGAGGGGCCTGGTGGGGGAGCGCCAGGGGCGCCTGGTTCGGGGCCAGGGGGGCAGGGCTCGGAGCCTGTCTTGGGCGCCTGTTGGCGGGGCGGCCTCAGACAAGTCACTTAACCACGTCCGAACTGCCTTTCCCCTTTCGTAAAATAAAATAGAACCTGCCCACAGGAGTTGTTCTCGGGATTTAAGATCCTCATCTCTGTGGGATGGTGTCTGAATAGGGTACGTGTTTCCCCTGGGAAACGGGTCGGTGACGGGTCGGTGTTTGTGGCAACTTTCTAGAACAGGAGTACTGTGAATGACAAGAATCAAACATAGCCGTCACAAAGAAGCAGTGTTTTCTCTTCAGAGGGAAAACCTAACAGACACATTTGTTTGCAGGGCTCCTTTTCTGAGGTAGTGTCCATCAGTAACTTGGGGGTCGCAAAGACAGGCCCTACGGTGGAGGACAGCGGCAGCCTCCTCATAGAGTACGTGAATGGCTCAGCGTGCGCCACCAGCGATGGGAGGCTAACCACCTACACCACGAGGATCCATCTCGTCTGTTCCAGGGGCAGCCTGGTAAGGCCCGCGTTGCCTGTGACCTTGGTTCCTTCGGGGTCTTTTGTGACTGAGTACCAGCCGATGTCTCTCTTCTGGAGATGAAAGAGTCTGGGGGTGGCGTTTTCTCTCTGGGTTGTGTGGACGCCATCGTGTCCCTTAGTTCTTGTCAGCTGGTGATCGAGGATCCTGACAACCGAACAGGTCTTAGGGACAGTTTGGCCTGAACCCCAGCGTTCATGGATGAGGAAGCCGGGGCTCAGTGCCACTCGGGGCCACAGATGAACAGTGAGGGTTATATATGTAACATGTGGGCAAATCAAGTATAAAAAACAAAGGCCGGGAAATATAGAGAAAGTTACAGAGATTGTTTTTGGCCCTGAGTTCCTCAGCCGGGGCAGAACAGAAGAAAAAATTCCACAAATAAAAATGCTCTGGGGGTGATTGTACAGTCCCAGTTGCTTTCCTTAAAAAAAAAAAAAAAAAAAAAAAAAAAAAGTTGGTAAAAATACATGTAACATAGAACGTACCATTTAGGGGCGCCTGGGTGGTTCAGTCGTTAAGTGTCTGCCTTCGGCTCAGGTCATGGTCCCAGGGTCCTGGGATCGAGTCCCGCATCGGGCTCCCTGCTCCGCGGGAAGCCTGCTTCTCCCTCTCCCACTCCCCCTGCTTGTGTTTCCTCTCTCGCTGTGTCTCTCTGTCAAATAAAATCTTTGAAAAAAAAAATGTACTATTTAAGCCTTTTTTAGGTGTACAATTCAGTGGCATTAAATATCTTCATGGTGTTACACACCATCCCTGGCACTCACGCCCAGAACTTGGCTATCACAAACCCAATTGTTTTTTTACCTGGTGTCTCACATTTATATCTGGGTCATGTGTCTTTTGAATTAATTGCCAGACTCTTAGATGAATGCAGAGTGGAGATAATGGAATTCATGTTTATTATCAAATAAATTATTGGAAAGGGTCAGGTATGCGTGCTGAGGGTCTTTTACAGGTTCCTCCGCTTCACTGAGCAAAGAGCACGGTGTACCCAGTGCTAGCGGTCCTGGGACTTTGTCACCTGCATTCCAGGCGCCCTGCAGATCCCGAGTTCTCTGTGTCATTTGCAAACACACGATTTTTTTCCAAGAGATGATTTCTTTAGAGGTCAAGAAGGGGTCTCTGATAAGGGGATGAAGTTATTAGCTGGATGAGCGTGGGCCCGTGTTGTGCAAGAAAGGTGTTCCATGGCTGAACTGTAAACACACTCCTTGATTAGCCTGGGGTTGGGTTTGCTGCTTTTTTCCTCAGCCTCAAGAAGAACTCCCGGCTCCCCAGGCCAGCCCTTGCTGTCCCCTGGGCATGTCCGTGTCCCCTCCTTAGCGCCTGGCCCGCCCTCCCCTTCCCACGTGGTCTCTTGTTGCCATGGAGATACTGGACTGTTCCAGGAGGTTCTCCAGGATCCTTAGTTTTTCAGCTTTCCTGTAACACCTTATGTGGACAGTGTGTTGTAGTTTTCAGGGCGATCTCCCATGGTCACCATATCTCTGAGTGCACGTGTGGGGCTGGCCATGCCCTGTGCAGCCAGAGACCGTGAGCAGAGGTCACATCCGCAAGGTTCTGCAAGCCACAGAACTTTCAGAACTTTCACGGCTAAAGCAGCTCCTTTTCACAACTACATCGTGGGGCAGAAGGGACAGATGTGGTTTACTGTGACAGACGCCGAGGCTGAGAGGGTGGGGGACTTGCAGGCCAGAGGGCGCTTGGTGGGCGAGGTGTGGGCTCACCGTCAGCTGGCCGCTGTTTCCTTCTCCTGTGGGCCTGGGCGGTGTCCTGATCTCTGTGCCTCTGTGTTCTCGTCTGTGTGCACACGGGGGGGTGATGACAGAACCTGGCTCCCAGGGTCATGGTGATGGCTCCGTTGAGAAATGCTAACAAAACTCCTACTGCCGCGATAAGCTCTCTCCGTGTGAGCTGTAGTTGCCTGCAGAATGTGGCCCCACACATGTTTGGGGAACTTTTTACTGGAACACACCCAGAAAAGTGCACGGAGCGTTAAGTTACACTTAACAGCTGGGTGAATGTTCACACGTGGAGCAGAGCTGTGCAGCCAGACCCCACCCAGAGCAGCCACACTGAGAGCAACCCGGGAGGCGTCCGGTGCCCCTTCCAGTCACTTCTCTACCCCTGTGCTGGCCTCTGACACCACAGGTCACTTTTCCCCAGTTTTGAGCTTATGTAGGTAAAATCTCGTACGCCGCGGCCTTTTGTGCTTGGCTTCTTACATTGCATACTCTTAGTGTAGAGCATTTCTCAAAAGCATGGACTTAAACGCAAACCCAGATTTGGACCCCAGTTCTGCCATTTACTGCCACGTGACCTCAGGTGAATTTTGTGACATCCAAGCCTGAGAGGTATTATCTTTTTAAGTAGGAATAATGAAGACATTAAATTATAATTAGCTAGTGCACATCTAGCAGCTAGCCGATCACGGACACATAATTAAAACGTTCAGTAGAGTTTGGCTATTTTTATATACGAGGCCAGTATTGGTGAGATTGAGCTCCATCTTGTCATACTGACTGTTACCCTGGGTTTAATCTTCCAGAATACCCACCCCATATTTTCCCTCAGTTGGGAGTGTGTGGTCAGTTTCCTGTGGAATACAGAGGCCGCCTGTCCTATCCAAATAATGACGGACACAGACCAGGTACGTGTGATGTCCCAGGGCGTCTCGCTGAGCCGGCTCTAGACCTTCCCACCTGGGCGCCCCGGCTCTCCGCTCACCCCTTCCCTCATGCTTCCAAATCTGTTATTGGCGTCACCATTTCCTGCATGTTGACAGCAGGCCTCTGGGAGTCATCCATCCTGCATTGCTCTCCCTGCCCCAGCTCCCATATGCTGGGCTGAGAACCAGACCCTCAGCTTTACTCCCCGCTGATTGCAGATTTCCTTCCTTTTTCTCCATTCCCCTGTCCCTTCCGTGTTGTGGTGGCATCCCAGTGGGCTCTGGGGGTTCTCCACCACCACAGAGGAGTGAGTGGTTAACATATCATTCCAACACCTAAAACATAGTCATCTATAGGATCTGGCCCATCTGTTTCAGTGTAATGCTCGCGGTTTTAAAACTCCGATCCCAGTCCTGTTACTGCCATTTCTTCTGAGTGCCTGTTGCCATCCTGGTGTATCCTGCTCTTCGGCCTTGGCATGTGTTCGTGCCCTTGGGCGAGCCCTCTCCTGCAGAGCATAGCAGCAGGCTGCTCTGTGATGTGTCTTCTGACTCTGAAGGGAGACTTGTGGTTTCCACAGCCTTGGGTGTTTTCTTCATGGTGGAACTTACCTCTCTCCCTCCCCCTTTAAAATCTCCACTTTGACAGCAGAGCCCAGGCTCACCTAAACGAATGTTCCCAGCCAGGGTCCTGGGTTTGTGGAGCCTGGGGAGGGCGGGGATGGTAGGGTGCTGCACTCTGTCCTTGGCCATACTTTCCGGGGCTGGAGCTGCTGCCAATTTCCCTGCATTTGGTGGACTGTGCAGAGAACAGACATGGGGGAGGGGGAGGTTTACAACGTCTCCTAGAAGAGAGGGGACGGTGAAGCACCTCGTCATGCCTCCTCCCTTCACCGTTGCCTTTAAGTGAATAGGTGAGATGGAAACAGAACACTTAAACCAACTTTTTAAGTTTGTTTTTAATTACTTATGGCTTGCTTACGGTTTCCCCCTAACTTTTCTCTTGGGGGTTAGCATTGGTCTTCTTACCCAGGTAAATATTGTAAGTCCTAAGAGCTTTCAGGTAAATTAATATTTCTGAGCCCGGTATCACACTGGGGCAGGCAGCAGGGGTCGTGTCTGGAGGGGCGGGTGAGTATGCATAGGGCTGCTTTTCTGATTTAAAGTTTAAAGTCAGCGAGAAGCTCATGTTTTGTGAGGTTCATACTCGCAGGCTTTGGAGGTGCTCTGTATTTGTTGAGTTCCTGTGTCTCTTTCCCCTGTTGCTCCTGCAGGCCTGTTCTATAAGGGACCCAAACAGTGGCTTTGTGTTTGATCTTAACCCGCTGAACAGTTCCCAAGGATACGTGGTTTTGGGAATTGGGAAGACTTTTGTGGTAAGAGTTATGTGATGAACTTCCGGTTTGCTTTTGAGACAAAGAAGTGTGCGTTGAAATCACCTGCAGCTGGTGCAGCTGGTGGCAGGTGTCTTTGGGAATGGCCCAGGGCACTGTGGTGGCAGCTCTCACCCAGGAAGAGATGAAAGAATCCAAATTTAAGGGGAAAGAGAGGTAAAACTCACTCGCATCCTGCTGTAGTGCAGACATGTGAGGGTACCATTTTTCTGAAAATAAGTTACTTCTAACCTGTTGCTGTGTGTCTAGAGCAGTGGTCCTGGGCCACAGCATCAGTGTCATCCGCAATTTGTTAGAAATACAAACTCTTGTGGGGTGGGTCCACCAGTTTGTTTTTAACCAGCCCCCAGGTGATTCTGATGCCCCTGGAGTCTGAGAATCGCTAGTCAAGAGGAAATGGTACGTAACCTAATCCTAGAAAAGGGAAATGACCTGGGTGGCTGTGTTCTAGAATCTTCTGACAGCACTTCCTACATGGATAGCCCTGACAGAAGGAGAGAATTAGCTCTGAAAACAGGAAGTTGGGATATGAACATCTTAAGTGGATTTGATACCGAGGGGAACTTTGTAGGTATACCTTGCGCAGGAGAGCACAGCCCGGGAGAACACTGAACAGGGTTTGTCCCTCAGCAGCACTTTGGCCAGTCCACCACCCACCCCCAACCCCCAAATTGCTCCTACAGAGTTTGGTTTATAATAGGTTTGTAATAGGTGAGAGCATATGTGGCCACACGTGGGTGAGAGGCAGACAAGAACATTGTTGGTCCACATAGAAGACGTGCTGGAAGATACTAACCCTTATAAAGAACATGCTAGAAGCAGGCCAGCCAGGCTCTGCCTTGTGGGCACTAACTAGCAGGGGCATCAGCAGGTGGCAGGTATGTCAAGGCTCCTGGGCGACGGCACAGCCAGCGTGCTGCCATCTATCTACTTAGGACACTACCACACCAGCTGACTCCCTGGCTTTGTGCCCTCGCTGCCCGGTCCTGCTGGGCTCAGCTGCCCCCAGACCCGCCCCCCGCCCCCCCGTGGCCTCCCCACACTGCTGAAGCTGCTGAGTGAGACATCTCCAGGGGTGCCTACACTCCTGATCGGAGGGGCCTGTAGATGCGGGCAGCCAGGATGGCCAGTGCCCACAGCACGGCAGAGTGAGCCCAGGCTTCTTTCAGCTCTGTTGCTAATTTACAGGCAAGACCATGAAAGTAGGAAAGGGAACCTGCCCCAGCATTTCGTCCCCAAGGTCTCCCACACATAGTCCCACATGGCTGCTGAGCCACCTGCGTGGGGTGTCGTGCCAACTGGCCATTTCCTGAGGAGGAAACTTCGGTTTTTAAGAAAAGCGCTTTCCATATGTAGACCTTGATTGTGGACACCCCGTCCATGAGCACTTAGCAGACGTAGAGAAGTCTTTCCTTTCTGTGTCTTCATACCACAGAGCATATTCAACTTCATTGTCACGACAGAGTGATATCCACATCTGTGAGAAATACAGGGGTGTCCCCTCATAGTTACTGGTAATTGACATTTCAACTACAGATGCCTTCGCTCGTGTTGACAATGGTGTAAAATTCTGCTCCATGCGTATTCCCTCCGTTATGAGTGGTGCATTGTTATATGCAGCACATCTCTTGCATTTACAGATACAGGGCTGTGTAAATAAACGTGTTTATTATTCCTTAGAAGCGACTTGTGGGCATTGTCATTTGGGCTTTAAATGTTGCATTACGTACTAAGTTTAGGCTTTAACTGCCTGAACGTGTAAGGTGGTAACTTGAACACTGTCTAGTTAGTCTGGCAGGGTTTAAGTTGCTAGGTTTCTTGTTTGCGGTGAGTTATGTGGCCCAATTAACGTGTATGGTTCTTGCTGTCTGGCCTGCAGTTTAACGTGTGTGGCACAATGCCGGTCTGTGGGACTTTCGATGGAAAACCAGCCTCTGGCTGTGAGGCGGAAATTCAGACGGAGGAGCTAAAGAATCTGAAGCCAGAAAGGCTGGTTGGACTCGAGAAAAGCCTCCAGCTGTCCACTGAGGGCTTTATAACTCTGACCTACAAAGGGCCTCTTTCCCCGGCCACAGGTGAGCTCAGAACTCCGTCATTTTGCAGCTAACAAGTGTCCTGGTGGCTCCGTGACTGTGAACCTTCTGAGCACGGACCATGAGCGACCCGCCCTCCTGCCCCAGGGCCGCGGCGCCACACTCTCAAATCGCCCTGTGTGCCCTGCCAGGCCCCTGACGTGCAGTCCTGTAGCTGGCGGGGTCGCGCTGTGGGCTCTCCCTCTGCCTGCCCTGTCCCCCAGCCTCCTAACACTCAGCCCCCTCAGGTGGTTCTTGGACATAAAGCTTTGTGATCTCAGGCTGGTTACTAAACCTCTTTGCTTCAGTTCCCTCCCGGACTGGGCCGGGACGATGGCCTTACCTGCCGCCTCTGTGGACTGCTCTGGGTCCTTGGTGGCCTGCCGCCGCTGGCCCTGGCTGCGGCAGCCGTTTGGTGGTCTTCCTGCTTGTGCTCTGCCCCCGCCGCCCAGTGTTCTGTGTTCAGAGCATGTCACTCCCAGCCATGTGCCCCCGGAGTAGAGGCCAGCGCTGTCACAGTGGTTGGCAACACGATCCCCCACTCTTCGTTCCATCCTGCTCACCTCCTGCTCCTGAACCCGTCTGCGCCCCCACTCACCCGCCCTCCCGTCCTGAGCCTGTGTCCTCGCTCTTGCCTCTGCCCATCGTGCTCTTCCCTCAAGATGGCCCCGTGGCCCCTTTCTTCCCCTTCCTCAGCTATCCGCTCGGATGTCCCTTTCTCGGCGGGGCCGGCCACCGCATTTAAAACCCGCACCACCTTGGGGTTTCCTCGGCCTGGGCCTGCTGCATTTTCCTTCCTTGCACTTCTCACTGTCTCGCGTGCGCTAGACTGCATGTCACGGGCTCCGTGTGGGGGCCGCCGGGCTGGGACGTGAGCTCCGGGGGGGGGGGGGGGGGGGGGGCGAGGGTTTTTCTGAGTCTTTCACTCCTGTGTGTACGAGGAACTCAGTATTGTCCGACAAGCCAGTGACGTTAGCGAGTGTTTGGGTTGAGGAATGGATGCTGCGTTTGCCTGTTTTCTGGAATACCAGGACGGAGGACGTTTGGCTCACCCTGTGAGCCCATGGTTGTGTGGGTCACTACTGCGTCGAGGGTGGCCGCTCGGCCGTTCCGGGTGAAACAGACCCAGTGCGGTGGTGTCATCCTTCTAACGGGGGCTGTGCCCCCGTTGTCCCCAGTGGCAGCCGCCGCTCTGGGATGCGTCAGGACGGCTGCTCTGCTTCAAGTCTGGCCTCCTTGTTCCCAGGGACCGCTGACGCCTTTATCATCCGCTTTGTTTGCAATGATGACGTTTACCCGGGCACCGCCAAATTCCTGCATCAGGACATTGACTCTGGCCTGGGGATCCGAAACACTTTCTTTGAGTTTGAGACTGCACTGGCCTGTGTTCCCTCTCCCGTGGATTGCCAGGTCACAGGTAAGGCCGAGAGGCCCGGACTGAGGCGGCCGGTCGAGGGTGTGCGTGTGTGTGTGTGTGTGTACGTGTGCATGCGAGTATGTGCATGTGTGAGCGTGTGTGCATGTGCGTACGCGCATGTATGAGCGTGTGTGCGTGAGTGTATATATGCGCGCGCGCGTGAGTTTGTGGTGTGCTTTGTTTTATAGGCAGGATATTTGTGTTATGTGCTTCTTTGATCCTTACACTTGAGAGGTTTCTCTTGAAGAGAATCTGCATATATATTTCAGGGTTTTAATCTATATTTTGGAATCAGAAGCTGCCTAAGAACAGAAGAAAACTCGGGAAAGAAATATTATCAGATCTTATTTGAGGACCTAAAAGAAAGGCTGTAAAGCTCTATAAGGTGCACCCGGACGCTGAACAGTGTCCCAGGATGCCTCGTGCTCTGCAGATGGCTCTGTCCCTCCACATCAGTGGTGCTCGTTGAGAAGGGCAGCTTCGAGGGCAGAGCGAGTGTACCTGTCTGTAGGAAAAGCCTCCGAGCCTCGTGTGGATCTCCTGATTCCTTCATAACCAATGTCAAGTTCGTGCATCGTGGGTCTTCAGTCAGGGTGAAAAAGGTGGTGCTCTAATGCTAACCAGAAAGCAGGGCTGGCTAGCTGGAGTGTTTCTGTGTATTTCAGACGTTGCTGGAAATGAGTATGACCTGAGTGGCTTAAGCAGAGTCAGGAAGCCCTGGACTGCTGTGGACACCTCGGCTGATGGAAGAAAGAGAACTTTCTATTTGAGTGTTTGCAACCCCCTCCCTTATATTCCTGGATGCCACGGTGAGTTGAGAGCATGTGACTTGAGTTCTGTCTGCCTTTCTCCTATCCCCTGCCCCGGATGAACTCCTGTCTCTTGCAGGCAGCGCAGTGGGGTCCTGCCTGGTGTCAGAAGACAACAGCTGGAACCTGGGCGTGGTGCAGATCAGCCCTCAGGCTGCAGAGAACGGCTCCCTGAGTATTGTCTATGTCAACGGTGACAAGTGTGGGAACCAGCGCTTCTCCACCAGGATCACGCTCGAGTGCGCTCAGACCTCGGTGCGTGAGCTGAGGAACTGCTTTCGTTTCCCACTTCCCTTCAGTCTCTCAGTCTTCTCTCTGAGTTCAGGCTTGCCTGCGTTTTCATGGGTTTTCAGCCTTTGGTAGCATTTGACTAGATTTTTCTCCAGGTCTCACATGTTTAATAAGTGCTGTGTTTTCTTTCCCTCGTGGAGATTGAAAGTTGGATATTAATTGTGGCTATCTTTTTGATTGACTTTTTAAAAAAGGTAAAAACATAAGTATTTGGTTTTTATTCTAGGGATCCCCTACATTTCAGCTTCTGGATGATTGTGAGTATGTGTTTGTCTGGAGAACGGTGGAAGCCTGTCCCGTCATCAGAGTGGAAGGTAAGACCTGGGGCCCAGCCCACTAATAGTTGTAAACAGCTGAAGTAGCAGAGGTTCCAAACAGCGTCCTGGATGCAAAACCCAGTCATAATGGCCACATGCATGGTCATGAGATGCTAAATAGCGGGGGGATAATTTCTTATCCTTGGGTTTTGACTCCAGTGCACAGCTAACTTTGCCAGTGACACCCTCCTCACCTGCCTGGAGTGATGCTGGGCTAGCACCTTCTCACATCTAAGAATCTTAACTTGGGGTTTGGATTGGTCCAGTGGATCTTTACCCTGTGACCTCGGCTTTTCTAGAAGGCTGTCTGATAGGCAGTTTGTACTTTGTGTAGAAGCACATTGAGGTAACGTGGAAATGGCGTTTAATGCTTATTTTAAGACCGGACTCACCTGATTAAAAATTGGAAGACTGTTTTTTTGCCTGACGGTGTGAGTGTCAGTGGCTCGCAGATGCCCTTCATGTCTGTGTGTTCTTGAAGGAGACAACTGTGAGGTGAAGGACCCGAGGCACGGCAACCTGTACGACCTGAAGCCGTTGGCCGTCAATGACACTGTCGTGAGTGCTGGCGAATACACCTACTACTTCCGGGTCTGTGGCAGGCTGTCCTCAGAGGTCTGCTCCACTAACGACAGGTCCAAGGTGATCTCATCATGTCAGGAGAAGCGGGGACCCGAGGGATTTCAAAAAGTGGCAGGTACCATGGGTTTTTCTTCTGCTCTTGTGCAAGAATGGAATTATGTATTAAGATGTTAATGCTGAAGGATGATCTCTTTCTGGAGTAGAAAGAAAGTTATGTTCTGGTGAAATATTAATGATGCTTCTGATTTCACTTGATTTTCTTAAGTAGGATGCATGCTGACAGATGTTAGAGCTTATTCTGTTCGTTCTTAGCAATTCCAGTTAGTGATTCTTTACTGCAACCAGGGGCATGCTGAAGTAGCCAGTAATGGGTGTTCTGAGGTGGTACTCTCTAGAGTTGAGTCAGAGGGAAGGCATCTAGGACAGGGTTTGGCTGTAAGCTTAC
Organism: Zalophus californianus; assembly: GCF_009762305.2. Lineage (NCBI taxonomy): Eukaryota > Metazoa > Chordata > Mammalia > Carnivora > Otariidae > Zalophus > Zalophus californianus. The sequence goes on along the minus strand of NC_045601.1, from coordinate 8,189,919 downwards.
AGGGCAGGCTGTTGGTCATCATACTGTCTCAGCAGCTGGGCGAGCGATACTACATTTAAGAACTTTTAAAGCGAGAGAGCACAGGTGGGGAGGGGCAGAGGCAGAGAGAGAGGAGCTCAAGCAGACTCCTCCTTGAGCTCGGGGCTCGATCCCACAACCCCGAGATCATGACCTGAGCTGAAACCAAGAGCCTGGACACTTACCTGACTGAGCCTCCCAGGAGCCCCGAAGTTTAAGAACTTTTAAAAAGAAAATAGCTGACTTGACAAGTGCATGGGCAACCCCTAGGGGCCATCCTCTTAGGTGATGAGGCTGGGGAGCGGCTGCTCCTCATTGTTCCCACCATTAGTCTGTAATGCCGTAACCTTGGGAGAGAGGAGGCCTGGTTTTATTCCGCTTGCAGTGCAGTGTGGCAGGGAGCGGTTCCAGCGCCTGGGGGCCAGGCATACCCGCTCTTCTAGCCATTTATCCAGGGTACGTGATGTGACGTGCCTGTTAGGGTTAGCATGGCGGTACCAATCCTTGTTTTAATTAGGTTCTTTCTGAACAGGTCTCCTCACTCAGAAGCTGACGTATGAGAATGGCTTATTGAAGATGAACTACACCGGGGGGGACACTTGCCATAAGGTGTACCAGCGCTCCACAACCATCTTCTTCTACTGTGACCGGAGTACCCAGAGGGTGAGTGTGCTCACGCAGCCTGCAGGGATGTCTGCCTGGCCGGGAGCTGCTTCTCTGCATTCCTACCCCTCGATCTGCTCTGGTTAGCTTAGTTTAAATGCACCAGTTACAGAAGATAGTCAAAACCTTGATCGATTTGTCTGGATTTTAATGAACGTAACCATCCTTTACTATATTCGTTCTTACGATCTAAAGGGTAATAAACAAACTGAAGTTTCTCCTCTGATGTGTCTCTCTCTGTTACCTTCTCCAGCCGGTATTTCTCAGGGAGACTTCGGATTGCTCCTACTTGTTCGAGTGGCGAACGCAGTATGCCTGCGCGCCTTTTGACCTGACCGAGTGCTCGTTCAAGTAAGTGGATGCCGTCTGTTGACCCGTTTGCACAGTCGGAGGACCTTGGCGCAGCTTTGCTTTAATGATCAGTGGTCGGGGGACAGGAGGTTAGCTGAGGTGGTTTCTCTTCACCTTCGTCCCTTCATATTCCGATGAGCCGTTGGACTAGGTTAACTTCCAAATCCTTCACAGCTTTGGGTTTCGGTGATTATTTTGTGTTAAGATGCATACAGGGAGGTGATTGCAGTTGGAATGGAAAACCTTGCATGATTCACAGGTGTAAGTGGCGTAGAGTGACCAGGACGTCACCTGGCCTCCGCCCACCCTCGCACGCCACTTGTGTCTGGGGACACCACAGTGAAGAAGGGCATGGAGAGGATGAGGGGCTGCGGTGTGGGAGACGGTGTGGGGGAGTCGGCCCCCAGATGGCAGGTTTTCAGGGGCCGTCGATGGTTCTTTTGATCTCTGTCACCTGTGGCTCCTGGAATTGGGTGGCTGGCAGCTCTTGAGGTAAGGGAGAGGTCTTTCCCGTGTGGGAATGCCAACAGAGCTGCCCTTGGAACTGTTACAAAATAGGCATTGTGTATCCCATCCCTGGAGGTTGGTCTGTGGTTCTGAATGTTTGAGGGACGTGCTCTCTTTTCCACTGTGTGATGATCGACCCTGAAAAGGATCGCCGGGTTACAGCATTCAGTCCTGGGGGACAGTATAGTCACTTCCATGTTTTCCTTCCTTCCCGTTCTGTTTGGTTGCGTTCTCTCCTTTTATTTGGGTAAAGTAATAATTCTGTAAGTGTTAGTAACGTATGGAAAGGCATACATTCAGGAATCTACGTGTTTAGTGACGTTGAATCATAATTTGTTTTGTAACATTTCTTTTTCCAGCTAACGCTTCGTGAGCGTTTTCATGTGAAACAAATTCATTTCTCATTTCTGGTGGGTGTGAACGATCCTTCCGAGTAGATAGCCCTGATTGACTTGGCCGTTTTCTTACTGCCATTTGAGACTGTCTTGTGCTTTCTGAGATTTGTGTACAAGGAGTCTTGTGTTTTTGTACATAAAACTTTTCCTACCAAATATTTCTATGCCCTGTTTTTAAAAGAATTAATGAAGTAAAAAAATGGAATAATTGGTTAAAATAGAAGTTTACACATGCGTATCGTAATAACTTCATGGGAGTACAACAGTGTGTACAGTGAAGTCACCTTGTTGGTAAGTTTTTCTCTGACCACGACGTCTAAAATCTCAACCTCTCCCCACCACCCAGCCCCAGATTTTTTTCCTCTTCAGCTTTAATCGCTCTCTGACATACTGTCTACTTAAAAAAACTTAGATCCTGTTTATGGTGTTTTCCTTCTCCTGGTAATTTCTGCAAATTTCATGAGACGGGTGATTTGTATCTTTTTGGTTCAGTATAACATCCTCAGCTTAGCACATATTTTTTGAACGAATGAATGCTTTCCGTTCTTCTCTTCCCACTGAGACGCCATGGGGTGGCGTCTGTTATTGTGCCTCTGTCTTCACCTGGACCTAGTGCTCCCTGGGGACAGACGTGGGTCTTGCTCACCATCAACACTGCACCTGCTATGGGGTTGGCCCTCAGTAACAGTCGTGTGTGGGATTTGTGTAGTAAGTAAACTTCAGTATGAGCAGACATGTCGACAGCAGTTCCTTTTTTCTTCAGGGGCCGTCTCCGGGTTGGACAGCAGGTGGTTGCTCCCGAGAGTGCTCTGTGCCGTGAGCGCTCCATGGGGCCCACTGTTTGCTCCTGTCCTGTCACGGGCCTGAGCGCGGGGCGCGCTTCCTTTGCAGGCCTGGTCTTTGCTCTTTTTTGGATTAATGCATGATTTTGCTGAACCGAGTCTTGAGGTTTCCTGAGCTCAGGTTCTGATTCTGACTGGAGGTGGGGGGCGAGGTCCAGTCTGCAGTTCTGTCCCTGGGTGGGACCTGAGGCTCAGGGTGTCAGGCCCTGACCGCATTTTAAGTATTGAGCCTCTCCAGTGCTCGGTGTCCACCCGGAGTCCAGGTGAGCCTAACTGCAGTATTCTCCTCCTTCCAGAGACGAGGCTGGCAACACCTTCGACCTCTCGTCCCTGGCAAGGTACAGCGACAACTGGGAAGCTGTCACGAGGACAGGAGCCACCGAGCACTATCTCATCAACGTCTGCAAGTCTCTGTCTCCCCAGGCGGGCTCCGGTGAGAGGGGACTCTTGGTGGGCGGATGGCTTATAGTCGGTTTGGGAGAAGATCGCGTAGGAACAGGATTCTGTGAAGGTGCTTTTGGCCATGAAGCGGCAAGAGGAATTATTCAAGGGTCTCATGACTGATCCCTGGGATGGTCTAGCAGGAGTCCTTGTTGACGGCTCTGCCGGGAACATAGTAACCTTATTTGAACAGGAGTTGGAGGTGGGTGGAGGGATTCATGGTGGTAGGTGATTTCTTAGCAGGGTAGGAGACACACAGAGTGAAGCAGAGATTGAGCGCATGCCCTCTGTGTTTACTGAGAGTATGTGGGCGGGTGTGCTCCTTTACATTTGAGGCCGTGGGCCCCCTTCCCCTCACTTTCTGTGCCGGGCAGATCAGTGACAGCATGGTTCCTAATCCATGAGGTGGGACTAGTTCTTTACACAGGGCAGATAGCACAGACATTTTGGGGACTGGGAAATTGGCAGAGGTCTCGGTAACTCTTAAAGATGGTACTTGAGTGCGGGCCCTTTAAATGTCCTGTTGGCTTATCTGGGTATTTTAGCCTCAACATGTTTGGGGTTCAGAAATAATTCAGTCTGTGAAACCTTGCATTCTCCCTACACCCCATGCCTACCAACTGAGAAGTCCTGTGGCATCATTGTCATCTCATGTGAAAGGAATAGCAGATATTTTGGAGTAACTATTAGAATCAAGTATATAGCACATCTGACATTACTTACCAGATAAATTCTGGACTGGAAAATCGGCAAAGGCAACAACCATGTCTCCTCTCACAGAGCCGTGCCCTCCGGAAGCGGCCGCGTGTCTCTTGGGCAGCTCCAAGCCTGTGAACCTTGGCAGGGTGAGGGAGGGGCCGCAGTGGAGAGATGGTGCCACTGTCCTGAAGTACGTCGATGGTGACTTGTGTCCAGACCAAATTCGGAAAAAGTCAACCACCATCCGCTTCACCTGTAGCGAGAGCCAAGTCGTAAGTGACACTCCTTCCTCAGCCCCCGGCGGGTAGCTCTGGGCCCGTTCGGATCGCAGGGCCGGTGAGACGCTCTTACTTCCCCTGGGATATGAGTGGAGGATGCGATGCTCCGGACGCCGTGGCCTAACTGCGGCTGCCGGCAGTACCACCTCAGCCCTGTGGCTCGTGGGCACCTACCTCTCTTCTGTGGCTCCTGGGGTGCCTGACCTGCAGTTCTAGTCTCAGAATTAGTTGCTTCTCCTTAAAGTTTGGTCCCCTGAAGATCCCCCCCAAGGCTGTAGAGCAAACTGGTATTTGACAACCTGCCCTTTGACTTCAAGGATGCAGCTTGGGAGAAGCAGAAGGTTAGACAGACCAGGTTCAGGGCTGCTCTTTATTTCCTAGCTTGATTACTTAACTGTGCTAAACTGTGTACCCATGAATAACACGAGCTGTTCCCGTCTTGCCAAATTGCTGTGAGGTACAGAGAGAGGAAGTAGGAGGTGCCGGGCAACACTGCCGGTGTATGGTTAGTGCACGGTACATGGGGGCCGGTCTCATTTCTGTGCTCCATGCCTCTCTGTAAGGGATTGGTGTGTGTAGCTAAGCAGGTGTGGGACTGAATTAATGGTCTCTCTGGACTGTTTGTCCCCACAGGAAATCTCCATGTGTGAGATGAAGGTGAAGCCCCCTGTGCTATTAAAAATTAGGGTTGTAGCTAATTTTAGGAATGAAGTCAGGCTGGACCAGCGCACTGTGTTCTAGGCCAGAGCGCCCACTGTCTCCAGCTGTTTGGCCAGCAGTGGTAGGAGGAGCTCTGGGAGCCTGAGGTGTGCCCTCTTTGCAGGAGTAGCAGCTGGGCCTTCCTCCTCAGGAAGCTGTACAGAGGCTTAGCCTAGACAGGAGCCGCTGGGGCCTGGACACCCTCTCAGCTCTGTTACTGGCAGAGGCTCCTGGTAGAAGAAGAAAGAGCTGATGGACATGTGGGAGGAAATACGAGGGTGATGTGTGAGGGGCTCTGGACGTGGGTTGCCCAGGAGGCTGGCAAAGCTGCCAGGGGTTTATCTGGAGAGGAATGTACTGCCGAACCAGTCTTAGCAGCTCCGTGGTGGACAGGAAGCGTGGGGACATACAGAGCGCATGTAGCCAGTGCAAGTGGAGGATTGTAGAGTAAATGATGAGTTCTCTGGGTGGGGCTTTTTGTTTTGTCTGTCATAACAGATTTGAGTTCCTTTGCTTTTAGACCGTTATCAGCTGTTCCTCTTTCCTGACTCATCAGAGCCTTTGAGCCACTTCCTCACCCTGTCCCCTGCCTGTCTTGCCTAGGTGCAGCTGTAGGAAAATCTCCCATGATTCCCCAAGTGGATTTCTGGCTCTGAGTCCGCCTCACCTTGCATGTGTTAAGGCCTTAGTGCAAAATCCCAGGAAGATCTTGACCCTTTGCTTTTCTGAGTCTGTCCTCAGTCCATAAAGACACTGACCAAAATTCCACGTGGTATTGCAGAGAAGCTCCCACTTGATGGAAGCTGACGTTTCGTAGAAATTGTGCCCCATTGGCAACACTCTGTCCTTTGCTCGTAGAATTCCAGGCCCATGTTCATCAGTGCGGTGGAAGACTGTGAGTACACCTTCTCCTGGCCCACACCAGCTGCCTGTCCTGTGAGGAGCAATGTGCACGACAACTGCCAAGTCACCAACCCTGCCACAGGTGAGGGACGCTGCCAGTCGCCAGCCCCCCCACAGTGAGGACACTGCCAGTCACTAACCGCCCCCCCCCCCACAGTGAGGACACTGCCAGTCACTAACACCCCCCCCCCCCACGGTGAGGACACTGCCAGTCACTAACACCCCCCACAGTGAGGACACTACCAGTCACTAACCACCCCCCCCACAGTGAGGACACTGCCGGTCACCAACCCCCTCCCCCCCATAGTGAGGTACCTAACTTGAAGCTGAGGAGCAAGACACCCTTGGCAGTAGCATTTTGTTCACGTGTGTGCGTGTTGGCATCCTCTCTTGCTCTGCCCAGGTTTGTTTACTAGGACTTCTCCTTCGGTGGGGAAGAGATTGATCCATCTCCCTGTGTGTCTTGCTGTCCGTCACTCCTGCTTCCGAGGGTGTCCGTCACACCAGCTGTAGGCTTGCAGAGTTGCGTAGAGTCAGTGTCCGTGGTCCAGTGGTCATGTGGGGGCAGCGGGGAGGCCTCGACCGCTGTCCGTGCTGGGGACCAAGCAGGCTGCGGCCGGCGTCCGTTGGCCCTGGGAGGGATGTCATCGGGCCCTCCTGAGTCCCACCGGAGCCCTCGTGGCCTGCTGTGGCCCAGCCCCGGGAGGAGGAGGGTGCTATGAGCCACTGTCTTCTGAGGGAAGATGAGCCATCATATAAACTTGGAGTGTCTAGTCTCATGATACAGTCTAGCTGGCCAGGAGCATTTTTAGGGCCAGGTCAGTGAACAAGGCAAGTGGGGGACCCACGGCAGGCAGTCAGAAGTCCCAAGGGCCAGCGTGGTCCATGTGTGAGCATGCTGGCGTCACCACGTGTCCGCCACTTCCCCCCCTTGCAGGACATCTGTTTGATCTGAGCTCTTTAAGCGGCAGAGCTGGGCACACGGCCGCATACAGCGAGAAGGGGCTTGTGTACATCAGTGTCTGTGACGACAATGAAAACTGCGCCCCCAGTGTGGGTAAGTGCACGACAGCCGCCACGCCGGGCTCTCCCGTCCCCAGGGCTGTCCCCAGCCCCCGCATTCCGGAGGAGTAGAACTGAAGAGCGATCACCTTCTCTGCTGTAACATTCCGCTCATGCAGGGGAAACCCGTGGCCACGTGATGAAATAGTAGATGCAGGACACTTGCCGAGACCTCACTGGATGCTCAGAATGACAAGCGTTAGCTCTGGATTTGCAGAAAGCAGTCCTCAGAAAGCTGGTCATCTGAGTCTGTAATTGTGCTTTTCCTCTCCCTTCACGTTCGGTACAGGGGCCTGCTTTGGGCAGACCAGGATCAGTGTGGGCAAGGCAAACAAGAGGCTGACCTATGTGGATCAGGTCCTACAGCTGGTGTATGAGGGCGGATCCCCTTGTCCATCCAAATCCGGCCTGACCTACAAGAGTGTGATCAGCTTCGTGTGCAGGCCTGAGGCAGGGCCCACCAACAGGCCCATGCTCATCTCTCTCGACAAGCAGACATGCACGCTCTTCTTTTCCTGGCACACGCCTCTGGCCTGCGAGCAGGTGGTGAGTCTGGGGCCCGTGTGGCCTCTGAGAAATGTCTACTTGATGCCCGGGTGGGCCCTGGTTCCTGCGCTGGCTTTCCTGCAGGTCACTGTCGGCTGCCACTCCCCCTCTCCCCCAGAGGGTACCCAGTATAGCTTAGCCACCCACGATGGTCCCAACAATGAGTAGGTCTAAGTGCCCAAGCATTTGGGGGACGTTGTTCCATCTTTCGTGCTTTTTTTTGTGCTGCTTCTAAACTCCTGGGGTGACTTAGTGGTGATGAGGAGAATGTTACTATGGACTCCAGCGAGGTCCTCCCTGTCTAACAGACGGAGTGCTCTGTGAGGAACGGAAGCTCCATTATTGACCTGTCTCCCCTCATCCACCGCACGGGGGGCTATGAGGCATATGACGAGAGTGAGGATGACACTTCTGACACCAGCCCTGACTTCTACATCAACATCTGCCAGCCGCTGAACCCGATGCACGGGGTACCTTGTCCCGCCGGAGCGGCTGTGTGCAAGGTTCCTGTCGACGGTCCCCCCATAGTAAGTATGGGAAACACAAGGCAGAAACAAGTTTTGCAAGATTTTTAACAACTGTCATGTTGTGTTTCTTGCTTTCAGTGGAGGGTTACTCCAGCAGATAGGAAGGTGAAAGGATCTGGGACTGTGTGTGTCCTGGGTCCAGCTGGGGAAGAGTAACGTTAAGGATTTGTGCATTGAGCCATCAGCTAATGATGGCAACCAGGAGGTCTCTGAGTTGTGGAAGAAAATGTGAACACGTGTGAATAGGGTGTCATGTTAGGATTCTTAAGGTTGACTCTGATCAGGAAACTTACATGTAAAGTGGCAAGAAAGAACTGGTAAGAACTTGATTTCTTTCTTTGAAATGCATGTCTTGGGTAAAGAAAGTGCTTGGGAGATACCATCACTTTCTTTGGTAAATGAGTCCTTCAGGGGCAAGAGCAGATCTGCTAATTGCTGGATGCTCTGCCTTAAAAGTTTAGGACTCCTAGCTCTTTTTAGTACGGCTTTGGCTCTTTGAAAATTGTTTTCATGAGTTATCTTCATGTTTTATCAGATCTTTGCTGTGCTTTATTATTTGAGATGCATCTCAAAAGGGTCTATTTTTATATTTCTATCTGTAGGCTTTACACAGTCTTGTCATAAGATACAGAGATGTCCTTTTTTTTAAGGTTTTATTAGAGAGCGAGCACGCTTGTAGTACGCATGAGTGGGGGGGAGGGGCAGAGAGGGAGAAGCAGACTCCCCGCTGTGCAGACTTGAGGCCCGATCCCAGGACCCTGGGATCATGACCTGAACTGAAGGCAGATGCTTAATTGACGGAGCCACCCAGGTGTCCTTGGAGATGTCCTTTTAAAAATGGGTATTATCTGCAGCATCGGTAGAGAGAAATGTTGGGAGCGGGTGGGGAAATTGGCTATGATATGAGTCTCACAAAGTCCTAGCTCCATGAGGAGCCAAGGCCCTGGGTGAACCACATCTTAGTAGGAAGCTCTTCAGTGCCATCCTCTCTGACCGTGCAGGTTGGGACCCTGGAGGTGAGTCCCTTTCTGAGAGGTCAGATCTGCTGTATTTTCCTGCCTGGCTGTCCTTTTTCAGATTTTAAAAACGGTAGCCAGTTCCCTGCTTGGAGCAGGTGTTGAGTCATCATAGCCTGAACATGCCCCACGGTGGTGAACGAAAGCCCCGTGGCTCACTCATGCACACATACACCACTTCTGACCATTCGTCTTTCTTTCGTTCTTGGGTTTATTTGCTCAGAAATATTTACTGAGCAGCCAGTGTGCGTCAGATGCTGTGCTGAGCCATAAAACGTCATGGGAAATAAGCCTGTGCCCTCCCAAGGATGTACCGAGGGGCACTGCCAAGGAAACCGAGTAATCACGGGGCAGTGCTGGGCGTGAGGAGGCGGGCTGGCGTGGGGGCAGATCCGTGGGCTCCTGCCGCTGTGCACCATCAGGTGATAGGAGACCATGCAGCATTCTTGATAAGCCTGGACAGAGACCTCTTGCCTGGAATCTTTGAAAATTCACCATGATTGGAAATAGAATCCTATTGTTAGAAATTGTAGAATCGAAACTGATGACTGCTGATAAACTGAACTTTCTGAGTAGCAGCTTTTATTGTCAAGATTTGTCAAGTGAGTTGCTGTTAACCTAGTTTCTTTAGATGCTACTCATTTTCAAAACAGGTGAGGTATTATTGTTGCAGTTCTGTATTAGCCTGTGTTCGCCAACCCAAGGAGCAATTCCCTGAAATGCTGTTTGCTTTTTTCTTTGTTTAGGATATTGGCCGAGTCACAGGACCTCCAATACTCAACCCCATAGCAAATGAAGTTTACTTGAATTTTGAAAGTAGTACTCCTTGCTTAGCGGACAAGCATTTCAACTACACCTCACTGATCGCATTTCACTGTAGGAGAGGTGTGAGCATGGTAAGTGTGCACCTGTTCACAATCTGGGGGCTGAAGCCTGGTTTAGTGAGCCAGAGCTGCAGGCTCAGAAAGCATGAGTCAGAGGTAAGGATGCCCGTATTGAAAATGGATGCAATCATATGGTACGTCAGTGGTGCACTGAATAATTTAAAACCATTCAGTTTTTTTTAAAGATTTTATTTATTTGAGAGCATGAGAGAGAGCGAGCGTGCACACAAGCCGGGGAGGGCCGGGGCGGGGGGAAGGGGGAAGCAGGCCACCCACTGAGCAGGGAGCCTGATGCGGGGCCCAATCCCAGGACCTCGGGATCATGACCTGAGCCGAAGGTAGATGCTTAACTGATTGAGTCACCCAGGCGCCCCTAAAACCATTAACTTAACAATGAGTGAGCCCACACTGAATTAACGGGGCAGACTTTGCACAGCAAGGCTTGCTGTAATTTAAAAACGTGAAACACTTGAGCATAGGAGTAGTTTTCAATGTGTACCAACGTATAGAAGTGTCAGCTTTTTCCTTTTTTAAAACTAGAGCATTAGTGATTTTATTCTTATTGGGAACTCAGACTTTTGGCAGCTATCATTGTTCAGGATATAACCCAAAATCTAGAAGTTAGCAAACAAAAGAAGGCCTCTCCAGAATCAAAATGGCTCTAACAGAGCTGCGTATGTTCCTTCTGAGGAGGTTATCAACTTCTAAGTGTACTTAAAAGTAACATGGTTTCCATCACGAGTGTCATTCTGTTCCACAGAGTTTCTGCATACGTTCTCTCTGTGAATAGGAGATGAATGGGTGGGTTGTGCAGTCCCCCCATTTCACAGGGACTCAGAGGTGCTGGGTGCTGTACCTGACTCATGCAGCCCTGCAGTGGCCGCTGGGACTCCCCCTTCTCAGCTGGCGAGCTCTTTGCTCCAAGCAGCCCAGCTTCACAGCGCGGAGTCTATGCTTCTGAAATCTGTAACACTCTGAAAACTCAGTCCTCTGACGTGAGTGATGGAGGCCACTCATGGTGTTTGTCCCACTTGATAAGAATATTCATACATGTGGTTGCAGGAACATGAATGTGCTTCATTATAGGACTGTGTGTGTGTGCGTGTGTGTGTGTGTGTGTATGTGAGAGAGAGAGAGAGAGAGAGAGAGAGGTGATAGAAATATGTGCCTCTTAAAATCCTGAAGATGATGAACTGTAAGGCTCATCTGGCCCTAGGAGCTCAGGTAAAGGATTTCGGTTCTGGTGGATTCCCTAGGTTGACTTTCTGGTTTGTTGGCCTGTAGCAGGTCTTTCAGGGAAAGGGAGCTCTGGCTGCCTGCCAGTGGTGGGAAGTGATGTGGCCGCAGCCTGAGGAGAGGAGGAACAGGGGAAGACACAGACCGTCGCTGCCTGGGGCCTCCCCATCTAGTGGCTCACCCCACCTCGGGGCCCTTGGACGTGTCCCTGTTCACAGATGGTCCATTGGCTGTCAGGATAATCCTGAGTTATCGGGGGGGCAGAGCTGTGATCAGCGAACTCCTTTTATCTTTGGATGTTTGTCTGCATGTTTGTGCAGTGTGTCGACCCGGCGGCCATCGGCACACACAGCCTAAGGCAGCGTGGCTTAATCTGTAGAAAGGCTGCCACGTTCAGTAGGAGTTCACTTTTCAGAGGGGTTCTTCTGAAGACCCACCTCTCTCGGGGAGCGCCCGTTATCTCAGCCTCCCACATGGAGAGCGTGTAACGGCCTGGCTGGAAAACTGCTAACCCCACATGGTGGGCCGTCCACGGGGCGGGCACGGAGCCTCGGGGCAGCAGTGGCATGTTCAAAGTGAGCAGTGTTCACTGGCTTTTAGATACCAGGCACCTCACACAAAATGTGCGCTCAAGGTTGCAAAGATTTTAAAAAGATTTTCTTCCCCCGTGGTTTTTATCTTTAGTGGGAATATTTTTCCACTGAAGTTTATAGAAAAACTGATTCTCAACAGCAACTAAAAATGAAATTCCTGACCAGCTGCCCGTCTGTGTTTTTGTGGCTGTTGCCGAGCAAGGGGGGCATAAGCACGCTGGTGCAGGCTCGGTGGCCTGTGCGCAATCTGGCCGAGTGGTGTGTGGGCCTCCGGTGGTGTGTGGGCCTCCGGGGATGGCCTCAGTTTGTAGCAGCGGGGTGGAGACGCTCCCGGCGAGCGTACCAGAGCACTCGGCTCCCTCCTCTGCCTTGGCAGGGCCTCTCTTTCACACCCTGCTCGGTCATGACGTTTAAAGAACTGGTAGTGCGGACATGGGAACTCTGTCTCTAAATGCAGGGCCACGTCCTGGAGGTCGCGAGACGCTCCAGGTGTGTGGGCAGGGCCACCCTGGTTCCTTGCGGGGTGGTGCCCCTGCCCCTCCCTCCTGGAGGGGGCCGCTGCAGGTCACCCAGAGCACCTGGCAGCCTCCCAGCCACGGCCACAGCCCCGGAAGTGGGGCTCTCGCTCTGGTGCCAGCTGGGGGAGGAGAGCTGTGTGAGAATGCTGTACTTGACCCATGTGGGTTTTCTCTCAAACAGGGAGCTCCCATGCTGCTGAGGACCAGTGACTGCGACTTTGTGTTTGGGTGGGAGACCCCACTGGTCTGTCCAGATGAAGTGAAGGTGGACGGCTGCTCCCTGACGGATGAGCAGCTGCATTACAGCTTTAACCTGTCCAGCCTTTCCAAAAGCACGTTCAAGGTAATGCCGCTCAGCTAGAGCCCGCTGATCTTGGGGGCACAGCGGCCCGGGTTCTTTGTGGTATCTTCTTGTGTTGTAGGTGATGGGGCACTTGTGACCACTGAGGCACAGTGCACAGAGGGGTAATGGGCTTAGTCTCTGCCCTGGACACACAGGATCAGCTTGTTGGGGATTCTAGACTGTGTAGCGAACAAGGCCCAACTAATGCCTGAGTTCTGCCCCACGGCTCAGAGTTTAGCTCCATAGGGCTTTGTAAGGATTAAATGATACAACGGAAGTCAGGAGGCTGCTTGGGGACGTGCATGTGACCGTGTATCCCATAAGGGCAGGGCCAGGTCTGGTACACCCAGAAGAGGCTGTGAGTCATTCCCCTGTGTCTCCTTCCAACCTGACTTCAAGATGCAGATGCAGCTCTTTTGCTGACCACAGAGGTAATGGATGGAGGGAGCTAGGGTGTTCCTCTGACTTGAGATACATCTGTGTGTGTGTGTGTGTGTGTGTGTGTGGGGAGCTTATCCGGCCTTTGTGTCATGGGCTATTTGTGATATCGATGAGGCCACAGGCATCTTGAGTCACTGGGGTTTGGGGGACCCTCCACCTGGGGGCCTGTGATCTAGATGTTACTGAGTTATGCACCTTGGACCATGCCCACCAGATCCCAGCACCTCCCAGGGGATGGTAGCTGGGGAATAGTGAGCCCCGATGCCCATGCCCTGGCTCCTGTGATAGAGACCTTGCACACGTGTGACAGGTGTGCCGCAGGTGTGAGCCTGCAGAGGGTGGGGCCAGCAAGGAAGGCAAGGCACGTGCTCGGCGATGCTGTGTCTGCTCCCCACTCATCAGCTCCGTCCTCAGCACTCCTGTGTCACAGGTGGGGAACCCGGGCTTCAGGAAGGCGGAGGAGCAGCCCCAGGTCTCACAGCCAGCTCCCTGCCAGGGGCCTGGGGGTGGACGGAGGGAAATGCCCAGATGGTGGGTCAGGCATTGCCCTCTGGAGGAAGGTCAGGAGTGGAGAGAAGGAAGGGAGCACCGAGGCACCTGTGCAGAGCCCCCAGGCGGCCCCTGCTTTCCGGCTCGAGCGACGGCTCTCCCCCCACCTGGAGACCCACTGACACCCACGCGTGTTCTCGTGCGTCCAGGTGACTCGAGACTCACGCACCTACAGCGTAGGGGTGTGCACCGTGGCGGCAGGCCTGGATGAAGGAGGCTGTAAGGACGGAGGTGTCTGCCTGCTTTCCAGGAGCAAGGGGGCATCTTTTGGGCGGCTGGCATCAATGAGACTGGATTACAGGCACCAGGATGAAGCTGTCATTTTAAGTTATGCCAACGGAGATAATTGTCCTCCAGGTAAATCTTTGTAGCAGGGTGTGTTTTATGTTGTGGGGAGTGTGGTGTTAGACCCGGCCACAGGAGGAAACTGAGGCATGGAGCTCCAGATGCTGTGAATGTGGACACCTGGCTTGGACCACACGGCGTTCCACCCACACAGCCCTGAGTGTGAGTGCTCAGGCCTCGGGCTCGTGCTGGTCTGTGAGCCGCTTGTCATGTTGGGACCCAGAGGCTGGCGGTCCTGATGTCGGCTTAGGGTGGTGGCTTCCAAAAGGGATCTTTTTGAGCATTTTCAGGTGATCGTGCCCGGCAGGGAAAGCCCAGCTGAGGTCGTGCTGGTAATCAGGGTCACGCGGATGTTTTTCTTTTTTCCAGAAACTGAGGAAGGTGACCCCTGTGTGTTCCCCTTCATATTCAATGGGAAGAGCTACGAGGAGTGTGTTCTGGAGGGCAGGGCAAGGCTTTGGTGCTCCACCACGGCCAACTACGACAGAGACCGCGAGTGGGGCTTCTGCAGACACTGTACGTAGCCGGGCACGCGTCCTGGCTCGGGCTGCCGCTTAGCCGGCGTCTTCTCCAGGCTGGCTTTGTGCTCAGACCTCTGTGCTGTCCAAGTTAATTCTGTCGCATGTCGTTTTTCCATGTCAGGCTTGTTTCCCATAAAGAGAGGACAACTCAAATGGCTCCATGGGATGTGTTACGTGACTGGGTACCTAGACTGAAGTAGGGCAGGGCTGACAGGCCAGTGCCAGGTGGTCAGCGGGGCCCATTCCCTACCTCGGGCGGTGTGTGTCCTCGGGCCGGCGCCGCTGATGGCCACTCGCGCCTGTGCAGAGTCCAGCTGGTCGCGGCCTGCGTTGGGAGGAAGAGCGGTGGGCTCACCCGCCGGCTCTCAGCCGTGCGGCGGGCACGGGGCAGGCCCGGGGCTTCAGGCTGAGCTGGGCCGCTCGCGGGCGGCACGGACAGATGTGAGCGCTCAAGGGACGTGATGAGGAGATATACAAAAAACGATTTAATTCTTGTAAATGATCAGGGAACGAGAGGAGATAAAGAAATTCTAAGTGTTAAATTTACAGGGGCCTATTATAGTTTTGTTTTGAGGCTTATTATGACAGGATCTTTCTCCTGGTCTGGTGGATGGTACTCACATTTTTAGGTAATTACACGTACCTCTTGCTGTTTTTGTTTCTTGTCCTCATTCACATGTAACCAAATGTTGACTACCCGTCCACGGGGGATTGAGCTAGTGCCGTGGGGTCATTAAGCACAGGAAGAGGCAGACACAGGGCCCTGAGGGGCCTTGGTCTGTTTCGGGTCGTGGGACACGTGAAGGAGACGGCCCAGCTCTGGCGGGGGCGCGGGGGCAGCGGCGGGGGGAGGCGCTGGTGCTGAGCGCAGCGGAGTGGGCGGGGGGTGGGGGACGTGAGGGGCCGGCAGGGGGCCAGGCTGCCGTCTGAGTTTTCTGTGTGCTGCTCCCCAGCAAACAGCCACCGGATGTCTGCAATTATCTTCAAGTGCGACGAGGAGGCCGATATCGGGAGGCCACAGGTCTTCAGTGAAGTTCGTGGCTGTGAGGTGACATTTGAGTGGAAAACAAAAGTTGTCTGCCCTCCAAAGAAGATGGAGTGCAAATTCATCCAGAAGCACAAAACCTACGACTTACGACTGTTGTCTTCACTCACCGGGTCTTGGTTCTTTGTCCACGAAGGAGTCTCGTGAGTACCTGTCACCACGTGCCAGCCGTGTCCTTCTCTCGGGCCTGATGGTGGTGGCCTCTTGGCAGTCCGCTTCTGTGTCCCTGCAGAACTGGGGCTGCCACGTAAACCCGGTGCTTGCAGTGGCTCAAGAGCCCCTCACGGGTGCCGGACCTGGTGCCCGGGGCTGGGTTTGAAGGCAGAGGTGGACAGAAAGGGGGAGCCTTTGGAACCAGGAGCTGGCGATCCGCATGTGATAGAATGAGTCTCGATGAGTATTGTGCTTGTGAGGGGCTTCTGTCTGCTGCTGGGTGTGTGTCAGGGGTGTGCGTTGATTTTCTCAGCTCTTTGGCACCCACCCCTGTGTGGGTCTGAGGTTCGTGGCCTGCGGCGGCCGCTCCGTCTCTCTGCCAGGGGCCCTCAGAGCAGGAAGGCCTCAGCGTGGGGTGGGGGTGTGGACTTGGAGGCCTTCGGTCCTAAGGTCAGCAGCTCGCTAGGATTGGAGCCGCTGCAGGTCCCAACTCACCAGCCCTTCTAAACCACACCGTCTCAGGGTTCACCCCCACCTGCCTGGGTGCCATGCTCCCTTTTTCAGTAACCAGCTACTCCTGGGGCCTTTATTAGAAGAATCTGTTTCGGTGCTGCATTCAGAGGTGCTGTGGAACACTTGGTTGTCAACACGATTCCTATTTCTGAAAGCGAGGGACAGAGAGCTGCAGCCCGTGTGTAGGGCGGACTGACCTTGCACCCTGCCCTTCTATCTCTTTGTGTTATTTTACAGGTACTATATAAATCTCTGTCAGAAAATATACAAAGGGCCTCTCGACTGCTCTGACAGAGCCAGCATTTGCAAAAAGAGTGCATCTGGTGTCGTCCAGGTCTTGGGGCTTGTTCACACACAGAAGCTGGATGTCTTAGGTAAGGCCCTGGCTCCTTGTCCTGCATGCTTACAGGTGTTGCATTGGAGTTGGGAAGGTGAGGGCGTCCTCGTATGGCCAGAAGGGTCAGCCCTGGCTTGAGTTGAAACTGCCAGATACCATTCCTTCTGTTTCTCAAGCACTTTGGTAATTCCTGGAACATTAGAATAAGTACCACTTTGTATTCCCAGAGATGGCAGGTCCTAGCAGGTGTGTGTAGAGGGGCCACCTCTCCTGGGAACGTACTTCTACACTGAGAGGGTCACAGTGGTTAAGATTCCTCTGAATCCTTGCTCCAGCTCTGGGTTGAGTGCCAGAGTCTGCATATTATACGCACCAGCAGTTATTCAGGAAAGCTGAACAGTTACGTAAGAACTTGGTAAAGATAATTCAGGGGTGTGTTTTTGTAATGTCTTAACAATTTAGAAAATATAGAAGCTCTTTTTAATAGTGTTAGTAGAAAATCTTGCAATTGGTTGTTGAGTGAAAGATTCTATCTTTCATTATTTATTTGAGAGAGAGCGAGAGTACGCGAGAGCATGAGTTTGGCAGGGACGGGGAGAGGGAGAAGGAGAAAGAGAATCTTTAGCAGGCTCCATGCCCAGTGCGGAGCCCGACGCGGGGCTCCATCTCACGACTCTGAGATCATGACCTGAACCGAAATCTAGAGTCAGATACTTAACCTACTGAGTCACCAAGGCGCCCCTGTCTTTCATTATTTAAAAGGCAGGTCTTTCTTAGATAGGAGTAACTGGGATATGTTCGGAGGAACCAGTAAAGAAAAACACCTTTACCTTGTTGGAGTAGAGTGGGGTCCCCGAGTTGTCCTGATTAAACCACGGGTGACTTGAGTCTGCTTGAGCTCTTGGAAGGGAGACAGGGAATTCCGAGGGACCACTGTCACTGTGGATGAGAGGCACGCCAGATGGTAGCGTCGCCTGGAGCGGCCTCCCAGCCCGCTGTTCACTGCCGTTCCCACGCGGCCCACGACGAGGGTTGAGGGTGGCTCTCTGCTCTGTAGTCTCGTGGTTGTGTACGGATACTGGATCAGCCCTTTCCCCGGCTGCCCACAGCCAGCTGAAAGAGGTTTGCAGGGTGAAGGCCTCACGGAAGGTTCGGCTAGCAGGGTCCCCAACACACCCGGGGCCTTACTCCTTGGCCCCAACAGGACGGCTGTCCAAGGACAGACGCCGTGACCCACATGCTCAGGAAGGGCTGCAGCCATGTGGGGTGGAGAGATGGACTCTCTGTTCCAGGAAGTCACGTTTATCTACAGCTGTGCTTTCTGCCTGTGCAATCCTCACAGCTCTGTGGGGGTGGGCTTGGGGTTAGAGTCCATGTCCCAAGTTGGGCAATGAGCTGGGGAAGGTCGAGTGTATTGCCCAGGAGTGGAGGGTGTCTACAG
The DNA here is from genome assembly GCF_009762305.2 of Zalophus californianus. Lineage (NCBI taxonomy): Eukaryota > Metazoa > Chordata > Mammalia > Carnivora > Otariidae > Zalophus > Zalophus californianus. The sequence continues at coordinate 8,172,053 of NC_045601.1, read as the reverse complement.
TAAGACCTGCATTGGTTTGTTTTCCTATGCTCCGGCAGTTTAAGAATTTCTCTTTAAAGCAGTAGAATTCTGTCTTCCAAAATTTTGCACAGGAGCCTGATATTTAATTCATCCAGTACAGCTTTGAATTTGGGCAGGGCTGAGGGCCTGGGCCTTTGGCTGAGCAGTCCCCTACGCCTTGACCTGTGTGTCCTGGGAAGAACAGGTGGGAAGCTAGTACCAAGGCCTGTGTCCCCCCCCCCCCCCCCCCCCCCCCGCCTCCCCAGGTCTCGGGGGTGTGAGAGTCGGGGGCTGAAGGGTGGGCGCTGCTCCCAAGGCCCCCGCCCTGTGACCCTGAGCCAGCGTGGGCTCGGGCGCCCCCAGGACAGCTCCGGGCGGCCACACACAGTAGCTGGAAGCGGCAGCAGCGTTGAGCTGGCTGCCACGCTGGCTCCCGAGTGGCCACTGAGAGCAAGTGCTCACGTCTAAGACCCTGCAGGTCAGGGTCTTAGGTTCTCTTCTCTGGTATTTTCGGAAGTGGAAAAGTTGGACACAGAGCCAGGAGACCTGAGAAAACCAGAGTTGTTCCGCTTCTGGTTTTTCTCTTTATAGTTTGGAGGTCTAGCTCCTTGCCCTGTTAACTCCTGGGGTGTTCCGGGCGGGGGGTGTGTTGGGAAAGCACCTAAAATGACCCTGGGATCCTACAAACTGGAGCAGCTGTGACAGCTGCCGTGGGGCGAAGTTCTCTGTGTGCCCATCGTGCTGGGCTCATGGCAGACGCTCTGGGCAGTATTCCTCCCACGCAGGTGAGGGGACAGGCTCAGATGCTCAGCAGCCCAGAGTCAGGCAGCTGGTGAGCAGGAGGGGCTGGGATTTGAACCCAGGTCTTCCCCAGCCGTGCAAGGTGTGGTACAGACCCGGAGGCGGTCACCGAGCTTGGCATGCTGAGAACCCGAGACTGAAGACTTAGGAGTCTTGAGAGAGCCAAACATTTGTTCTGTCTTGGCTTTTAACATAGATGTTGACTTGTGACGCTGAAGCTTTTTATAACCACAAATCCATCCTTTGTGTGTTTCAGATGACAAAGTCATCATAACTTATTCAAAAGGTTATCAGTGTGGGGAGAATAAGACGGCATCTGCCGTCATAGAGTTGACCTGTGCAAAGACTGTGGGCAGACCTTCGTTCATGAGGTGAGAGGGTTGGGGCCTGCACGGGAAGCTGTGGAGAGCAGGGACTGGGGGCTCACCAGCATCTCTCCCCCCGGTTTTCACTTTCAGGTGTGCGGATGGGTGTGCAGGGAGAGGGTGTTTGTGTGGCCACTGAGACTTGGGACCTGGGGAGGGGGCCGGGCCTGTTAATTGTCCTAGAGTGTGCAGGGCTGCCCCGCACAGGGAGGGATTTCCTGGAAAAGGGGCCCCACCCACGGTCACTTGACTAAAGCGACAATGTCAAGTGATGTTTCACTGGCCTCTGCCTTCGACATCATTGTAGAACCAAAGGGGCAGCGGTTGGTGCCGCCCAGGGCCAGCTGTTCAAGTGGCCTGAGACCCACCAAGCCGGTGGGGCTGGCACCTGGGGTGCTCTTGGATCACCCTAGAATTTTCCAGGCAACTCTGTATCTAGTGCTAGGAGGAGTTTGGCCAACAGAGGGAGCATACGAGCTGCTGTTTCCCAACCAGTGATTCTTCCAGAAGCTGGGCTGGAATTTCTGGGGAGACCTGGGAATTGTCTGAGGATTTAAATCAATGTAGGAGTCAGAAAAGCTTATAAAATAAAGTTCAAAAATTTGGGAGCAAATTTTTCCAGCTTTTAGATGTTGCACTGTTTTTCTTTTTCTTTCTTTCTTTTTTTTTTTTTTGAAGATTTTATTTATTTATTTGAGAGAGAGAGAGGGGTGGGGGCTGGGAGAAGCAGACTCCCCACTGAGCAGAGAGTCTGACACAGGGCTCCATCCCAGGACCCCAGGATCCTGACCCGAGCTGAAGGCAGACGCTCAACTGACTAGCCACCCAGGCGCCCCTAGATGTCGCAGAGTTTCTTAATTAAAAAAACAAAACAAAACAGTGGGGCGCCTGGGTGGCTTAGTCATTAAGCGTCTGCCTTCGGCTCAGGTCAGGATCCCAGGGTCCTGGGATTGAGCCCAGCATTGGGCTCCCTGCTCGGCGGGAAGCCTGCTTCTCCCTCTCCCTCTCCCCCCGCTTGTGTTCCCTCTCTTGCTGTGTCTCTTTTTGTCAAATAAATAAAATCTTAAAAAAACAAAAAAGACTGTGTTAAACAGTTGCCTGCTTTTTCACGTTGCTGATGTGCTAGGCCATCATCTTCCCTATTATGCTGTTGAGAAAAGTTAGTAATAGCCACCCTAGCCAGAGCTGCCAGTGCCCACTGTGGGGGTGGCGAGGGCTTGGCGGTGGTGGGGGGCTTCCGTGGGGACCCAGGGTTCGGCCCGTATGGAGCCCTGAAAGCCAGTCTTCCAGGTGCAAGAGGCTCTGTGTGGCCGCGGCCCCACGCCGTGCCGAGCCTGGCTGGCCGTGACCACGGTCCTCACCTGCTCCCTCCAGGTTCGACATCGACAGCTGCACTTACTACTTCAGCTGGGACTCCCGGGCTGCTTGTGCCGTGAAGCCGCAGGAGGTGCAGATGGTGAACGGCACCATCACCAACCCTATAAATGGCAAGAGCTTCAGCCTCGGAGATATTTATTTTAAGTAAGTGGAATATTTTCCTTTTGAGCACTGAAGTGTATTCAAAATGAAACCAGCAATATAGCTCTTTCCCTAGTGGGGCGGGGGGGGGCTGCAAGATGATAAATAGGCGGTGTGTTTTAGTTACTGTTTCTAGGTAGTTGCCATATTTTGCTTAAACCGAGGGAAAGCATTACTCAACCATGAAGTTTTAACACCAAAGATGGTGAATTCTTTTGAGTGTAAAAATAAAGTCTCCCCTTCTCCTCCCCTTCCTGATAATCCCCGGGGGTGGACTACCTGACTTCAGGGATTGGCCAGAGCTGCTGGCCGCACCTGGGGCAGGCTGGGGTGGGCTCGGAGCAGGACGCCACTCAGAGTGCAGGCTGGGGACGCAGGAAGACGATGGAGTGGAAGTTGGTGCCCTCGGGCGTCCTCACGGGCTCCCAGGCGGGCAGAGCCGGATAAGGGCCGTGGCCTGCAGCCCTACAGTTCCCGGGTGTTTGAGTCTCTCGTAAGTGGGTTTCTGGACAGACTAGAGTCACTGCCATCTTTTCTGTCTCTTCAGGCTATTCAGTGCCTCTGGGGACATGAGAACAAATGGGGACAAGTACCTGTATGAAATCCAGCTTTCCTCCATCACAAGCTCCAGAAATCCAGCATGCTCGGGGGCCAATATATGCCAGGTTAAACCAAATGACCAACACTTCAGTAGGAAAGTTGGAACTTCTGACAAAACCAAATACTACGTTCAAGGTAATTGCTTTCTTTCCCTCAGTGTTCCATGTTCAGCTTCTTCAAAGGAGGGACTTTAGAATTTTCATGAAGAAACCCTTCCATTGAAATCCCCGATTTGAAAGCAAGAAGCCTGGTCTGTAGGTCTGTGTCTTGATACACAGTCGTCAAAACGATTGAATAGTGTGTGTGAGACGGGCATTTCACTGTAGGAGAAAGTCACCCCAGTTCCAGATAAACACCTGAAAACCCAAACCTGGTCTCAACCTGAGGTTGTGCAGTGGGGGTGAAGCAGAAGATAAAGTGTGCGTGTCCAAGAATTGCCTTCAATTTGGTTTCGTCATGTTGGTTCTTTACTTGGCAATTTCAGATATTTTTGCAGAAGAGTAAGACATTTTACATTTGTCAAAAGGTTGAAAAGAAAGGATAGATACCCTTTAAAAAGTTAAATATGTTGAAAAACCCAGCCGATTCTGATGTGAAAAGGGCTCCTAGAGATTCCCCGAGAGGAGAAGCAGCTGCTCCCCGAGTGGTAGGAGCCCAGATGTCCGTGCGTCCACACGCAGACGCTGAGCACCAAGTCAGCCTGATTTGCTGTCAGAATTCCACATTATGGAGTAAACTCCCGTGGTTCTCTGTTCTTTTCCAGTAATTCTGAGTTGGATTCACTTGGGTCACATCAGCACATGCATTTATTTGTTCGTCGTTCTTTAAACTCCTTTCAGACCTTTTCACTTTCAGTATTCACTAACTCTAGAAAGTCGGTTTAGGGCGCCTGAGTGGCTCAGATGGTTAAGCGTCTGCCTTCGGCTCAGGTCATGATCCCAGGGTCCTGGGATCAAGTCCTGCATTGGGCTCCCTGCTCAGCGGGGAGCCTGCTTCTCCCTCTGCCTCTCTCTCTCTCTGTCTTTTATGAATAAATAAATAAAATCTTAAAAAAAAAGTCAGTTTAGTATTAAGACCACTTTTTGCATTTCATGAAAAAATCAGTTTAAAACTTTTCCCGAGTCTCCACTCATTCCAGAGGGCGAGAGTAGGAAGCCATGGAGCCCCGTCTTGCTGCGATTCGGCTCCCCCATCAGCTCGGGGACGAGCGCCCACATGCCGGCCTGGTGGGTGGTCCATTTGGGTCACGCCTCAGCCAGTTGTGAGTGAGAACTTGTGGGGCCTTCCTGAGCCCAGCCGTAGAGCCTGGGGCTTGGGCTCCCTTTTGTTCGTGAACGTGGCCGCTTTATACACTAAACGCCCTAGCCCTGTAGCAGTGGCTGACTGTGAACTTTCAGCCAGCTGCAGAGTTGGGAGAGGGCAACGTCTGCACACAGCTCCCTCACTTCTCACACCAGCTGCAGGTTTCGGGGAGGTTCCGTCCCCTGAGGTTTGATCATTTGTTAGGACTCAGGACTTATTCTTGCGCTGTTACAGTCACGGTTAAGGATGGAAATTGGCCAAGGGAAAAAGCACATAGGATGGCGTCCAGAAGGGAGCAGGATGTTTCCATCGTCCTCTCCCTCTGGCATGAGGATGGGTTCCATTCCCGGCACCAGTGTGTGACGATATGCACGGAGTCTTGCCAGCCAGGGGAGATCCCCGGCCCCCAGTGTCCCGGGCTCCGTGCGGAGGCTTGTTTAGCTGGTTGGCTGGTTGCCCACTGGGTCCATTTCCGTCTACAGATGCACTGATACTGCGTGGCCATTCCCTGTTCTGAATCCTGTTGTTAGCTGAGGACTGAGGCAGACCTTTTCTGGGACAAGGCTCAGGACTTCCCTGCTCCCTGACGTGAGGCAGGGGCTCTGTAACGTGTGTCGCGCAGCCTGTGAAGAAGCGTGCATGTGGGACCTTTGAAGAAGGCCCTTTACCTATGATTTTAAGTGTGTGCAAACTTTTTTACAGACTGTGGAAAGATGAACTTGGCCCTTTATTGAAATGTTGATGGTAGCATTGCCTGTGTTGTGCCTTCCTTTCCAACAGATGGGGACCTAGATGTGGTGTTTGCCTCATCCTCTAAGTGTGGAAAAGATAAGACGAAGTCTGTGTCTTCCACCATCTTCTTCCACTGCGACCCTTTGGTGAAGGACGGGATCCCCGAGTTCAGCCACGAGACTGCTGACTGCCAGTACCTGTTCTCCTGGTACACCTCTGCCGTGTGTCCTCTGGGGTGAGTACGCTGTCGCGGCATGGGCCGGAGCGCCCTGTCAGCTGCTTTCTGCTCGGGACGCACACTTCCCAGCTGGACCCCAGACCTGCTCCCTCGGAACTTAGCTCAGGCATGTGTTTGGATGTGTTCTCTGCCCCCAGTGCTGTCCTGTGGGAACATCCCAGCGTGTCTGAGAGCCAGAGAGGTAAACCCCATGTAGCTGGCATCCGGCTCCAGTGGCTGTCCAAGTCGGGCCCTCTCGGGTCCCCCAGGCGCCCATCACCACCATCCGCCACCCCCAGTGCGTCGGCCATCCGCCTGCACGCACGCGCAAGGCCTGAGCGCCCTCACTTTCTTTCCCGGCCTTCCCCAGCCATTTCCCCTCACTGGCTCACCGGAAGTGGCCTCTCTGTCTCATCTTTGTGTTCCAACACGGTTTTCCATATGTTCTAGTGCAGATTATTATGTGCTAAATGTTATTTTAACTTGAACGAAGTATTGTCTGTGTTTGAAGGAATGAAAACTTGTTCTACAGATTTTGAAAATCAGCTACAGGCCAGGTTTTCATGGGAAGTATGCGTTTCTGTGCTGAGGGCTTTCTGGTGAGGGAAGGGCCATCTGGGCCTCCGCGTGGCCTCAGGGAACCTACCTCTTCTCGGGCCCCACAGCCTTCGTTCCTCTGCCTAGGTCATGGCCGTGTTTGGAGGCCCTCATCTAGAACACAGTGTTACATGTTGCTCTCCTCTTGGATTTGCTTTCTTCCTGTTTCATCCACGTCAGGTTCTTACAGGAGCTTCTCGTTCTCTGTGCTGAGACTGAGATCAGGAGGAAAAGTCCTTCCCTTGCAGTTGTTGGCTTTATGTCCCAGAGAAGGGTGTCTCTGCAGTCCGTAGAAACCGTGCTAGGGACAGTGGGGGGAGTTCCCGATGCCCTCTATCAGATCTTAAATCAGTATTCACTTTTAAAAAGAGTCCACTACTTTGTCCTGTATTTTCCAGGAACACGGATGTAAGGCAAGTCTTAGTAAATTTCTAAATGTGGGTGCCATATAAACAACACACACAGTGCAATTAAGTGAAGAACCAGTAACGAGAAATTAACTGAAAAATAAAAACCCATTTGGACACTAAAGCACACTTGAGAATAATTCCTGGCTCACCAGGGAGCCCAGAAGTAGAAACAAGAGCACACTTAGAAGTGAGTGATGTCATGCAGGCGATGCCTCCGCTGGTCCCGGCTTTCAGCGCAGGGCGTGCGGGGCTGGCCGATGTGCGCCTTGTGGGGCTGTCCCCGCCCGAGCACACAGTGACTGGGAACGCGGAGCTCCTCCTCCTCATGGTTCGGAACCAGATCGCTTGGCTCCGGCTGAATTTTGATCGACGTGGTTTTCCTTACGTGGTCGGGCCATCGGCTGCCCTCTGACCCAACTTGAACCGAGTGGTTTTCTGAATTTGTAGCATCTTTAGCATCCAGTTCACTGCATGTGTGTGGCCTGTCGCGGTGCCCTCTCCCCTCCTGAGCAGCCCGGATGGTCGCTGTCACTTTGCTGTCTGCTTTCTCGGGGTGGGGAAGAATTGCCGGCAGTGGGTTCTGTCAGCGGAGGCGCGAGGGCCCGAAGGTTCGGAAGTGTCGAGTTATTCCACAAAGGTCTGTTTCTCTGAGCAGAAAGGGAAGTCCGTCCTGGTGCTTCTGGTTTTATATTAGTTAAGTTTACTATTTTCCTTGAATGGTTAAGGTCCTGGAAATACACCGCTGTTCGCCACGTGTGGGTGGGAGTGGTGAAATCTTAGCTGGTTGAAGAGTGGCCATGTTGGTCACCAACCCTGCATCCTGGGAGAAGCAGCCTGGACAGACTATCCGTGTCACACCCCGCGGTGACCTGGGGGGGGGGGGGAGGGTTCCCTCACCCCTCCCCCACCGACGCACTGACGCCGCCCGAGACAAGATGCAGTGAGGGAGAAGCCTTCCCCGGGCGGCGGTCACTGTTTGGCCCCAGAGAGGAGAGCTGTGGTTCTGGCAGACCAGTGGGGCCAGCTCATCCCTCTCGGCCACTTCCGAGCTGACGGCCGTGCGGTGGGATGAGCCAGGGCTGAGGCTGCGGCCCCGCGTCGCCGCCTTCCACCTGTGCACCGTCCTCCTGCCTGACCTCACCACCCGAGGACTTGGTCCACCGCCGTTCTGCACAGCCCGGGCTGGGGCCGGCGAGCGTTGCCGCTGTGGTGGCACGTGCCTGAGTGAGGTGGCTTCCTTTCAGGGTGGGCCTCGACGGTGACAGCACGGGCGAGGACACGCCAGAGCACACGGGGCTGTCGGAGCGAAGCCAAGCCGTCGGGGCGGTCCTCAGCCTGCTGCTGGTGGCGCTCACTGGCTGTCTGCTGACCCTGCTGCTCTACAAGAAGGAACGGAGGTAAGGGGAGGAAGGCCGCTGGGCCGCAAGGATCTGTGCTTGTGCGTGTGCGCGTGTGTGCGTGTGTGCGTGTGCACGCGTGTGTGTGCGTGTGCATGCGTGTGTGTGTGTGTGTGTGTGTGTGTGAACGGTATGGAGACGGTCTCCGGGGTTGCGTTCTGTAAGTAGCTGTGTTCCTGGGACGAGGTGTCGTGTCGGACCGGCGCCGTGGGGCCTGTCCCAGGCGTGTGAGTCAGTTCCTAGGACGTTGGTCTTTGGTTGTGTCCAGAGATGGACAGAAAATGAACATGTTTTATGAGCAGACGATCAGCTGAGCCCTCTACACTATCCTCCCCTTGCAAAAGTGAGCATTTACGGCATGCCTGCTGTAGGATGCCATCCTCTGGGCTCGTCCCCACATGTGGCTGTCCCTCCAGGAGATTGCCATGTCATGCATGAGTGAAGCCCTGAGCCCAGGAGCCCTGTGGTGTGGCCAGAGCCGGCGTCCAGAGTCCTGAGTGCAGCCATCCCACCCAGAGAGGCTGGCACAGGAACGAAGAATCAGGGCAGAAGGGCTGGGTACGAGCTGGTCTTGGGTTAGTCGTTGGGCACACGTAATCCAGTGCAGCCTGGGGTGGCAGGGACGTGTGGCCTTGTGGTCACATGGGACAGCGGAAGCACAACTGGTAGGTAACTTGCTCTTGTCTTTGCTAGACCACTGAGGGGTGGAGCAGGTTTCAAAGCCGCTTCTGTCTGGTTCCAGAGTGTTCTTTTCACTGAACTGGTTTATCGCCCCGCTTCCATGGGCTTCCCGTGCCCGTGCCGTGCAGGGCTGTGTCAGTGGGCGCTCGAGGTGTGGGGCTGGGCTGGGGCCGGCCAGCTGGGCCCCCTGTTCTGCTGGTTCCACCCTGCAGTGACTGTGTTCGCCTTCCAGGGAGATCGTGCTGAGCAGGCTGACCAACTGCTGCAGGAGAAGTGCAAATGTGTCCTACAAATACTCGAAGGTAATTTCCGGTCTCCCCTGCCCCCAATATCCAGCTGTCTGTACGGTGGTGACATCAGTCAGTGATAAGACAAATGCCATCATAGGCAATTTGACATACGAAAGAGAAAACATCATCCATTGCTTTTAACCCAAACGCACTTTTTGTTCTCTTTTCCTTCAAGTTTTTCTCGTTGTGGTTTCAGCTGATTTTCTTAGAACACTTCATACTTAAGTTGCTTTTACTTTTTTTGGTTATTTAAAAAAAATTAAAAATGAAAGTTTTTGTGCATATGGCATTTGGATGGTTGCTTTCAGATAAATTTCCCTAAAACAGGCCTTATTTGGCTGAAGGGCTACACATTCTCATGACTTGTGGTACTCCTGCCAAACTGCTTTCTAAAAGGCTTATCTCAGACCATCGCGTCCTTCCTGTGGCTTCTCTTACCACCCGTCCCCCCCCCCCCCCCCATCTCCCCAGGGCACCTGGCTTGACTAGAGGCCTCTTTCCTGCCCTTGGTGACACTGTGTGCCTTGGTGGGTCTCCTCAGGAGCTGACAGTTGCCAGCCCTCCCTTCCTCTCCTGGTGGGGAGCCTGGGAATGTGGTGACCGCAGTGGGTGTGTGGGGGGGGGGTCCCCGACTCCGGGGTAGGTCGTGGAAGGGAGGGCCACAGAAGAGCAGAACCGAGTGGGGCCTCCGATGGGCTCCAGGGGGTCCTGCTTTGTCCCTGGCAGGTGAACAAGGAGGAGGAGGCCGATGAGAACGAAACGGAGTGGTTGATGGAAGAGATCCAGGTGCCGACCCCGAGGCCCGGGAAGGAGGGGCAGGAGAATGGCCACGTGGCCACGAAGTGTGTGAAGGCCGAAGCCCTCCCCTCCCTGCGCGCGGATGAGCAGGACAGTGAAGACGAGGTCCTGACCATCCCGGAGCTGAGGGCGCGCTCGGGCGCGGGGCCCGCGGCCGCCAGCCTGCCACACGGGCGCGCCCCGCAGAGGAGGGGGCTTCGGGAGAGCGCAGACGGCGCCGGGGTGCTGCCGCCAGGGGACCGGGCCCGCAGAGGGAAGCCCAGGCCTGTGCCGCCAAAGGCTGCGAGCTCCGGCGGCCTGGCGGCCTTCCACGACGACAGCGACGAAGACCTCTTACACATCTAGCCCCCGGTGCCCCCGGGAGACGCAGGCCGGTGCCAGCAGGCGCCTCCAACCAAATAAGACTGCAGCTCGACGATGCTTCTGTCATTTTTGCCTTTAACAAAAACTGTTTCAAAAGGGAAGAGTTTTTGTGACGGGGGAGAGGGTAAGGAGGTCAGGTTTACGGTCCTCGGAAGGAGGCTCTGCTCCCGTCGCGGGGAGCGGAGCCGGGGCCCTGGGTTTTGTCCCCAGCCCTCACTTAAAAGCGTGGCAGCCGTGCACCTCATACTGTGCACCCGGGCCAGACGCGTCTTGGAACCGAGGGCTGTGTATTCGAGAAAAACCCTTGCTGCTTTAGGCCCTGTAGGGTTTTGACCATTATATTTTAGCATTTAATTCTCTCCTCCTATTTATTGACTTTGACAATTACTCAGGTTTGCAAAAAAGGAAAAAAACAAAAACAAAAAACAAAAAACACAAAAAAAAACACAAACAACCCCACAGTCTTTTTCCTGACGGCAGGGACAACATAGTGGTTCATCCCTTGTCCGGAGGAGGAGCTGTTGGTGTGCTAGGAAGGTTCCATATGAGATTTTTGAACTGGTCAATAATGTATCCTCTAAGTTAGAATGCTCCATTCTGTCCTTCCTTTTTGCTTCCTGTTTCTGAAGGGAACATGCACGTGCAGGCACACACACGTGCAGGGGTCCCCGAGTGCCTAGGCTTTGGAGGGTTCGCCTGTTCTCTGCCTTTAGTCAGTAACGGCTGCAGCTTTTTGCATGACATCCTCAATCCTAGGTGCACAGAGCACATGTATCAGTATTTCTTTCGCCGGCTGGTGAATTCAAACAACCCACCCAAAGATTGATTATTTTTGTGTGTGTGTGAGGATGGAGTTGAGATGTCAGAGAAAATAACTTTTTCCCAGATTTGGGATATAGATCTCACCTCTTCAGGTTCTCATGATACCACCTTTACTGTGCTTATTTTTTTAAGAAAAAAAAAAAGTGTTTATCAACCATTCGACCTATAAGAAGCCTTAATTTGCACAGTGCGTGACTTAACAGAAATTGCATGAAAGCCGATGGGCCAGCATTTCGCCCTAGCGTTGCACTTGGGATTCCTGCTCTGGGGGTGCTGGCTCCGCCTCTCAGTGCTGCAGGACGGGAGGGCAGGACCGCTGTCCTTCCCTGGCTGTTGGCACCTTTCTTGAAGTGTTTAATGAATGACTTTTCTCGAATTATAGAATTGTATATAGACTCAGTGGTATTCATGTACTGAAAAGCAAGCTACCCTTGGTTTGTACTCGGTTTGGCTGGCTAATTTGATTTCAACATGAGTGTATTTTTTAAAATTGATTTCTTTTCTCATTTTTTTTCAATCAAATTTACTGTAATATAAAGTATTCAACAATTTCAATAAAAGATAAATTATTAGTTGGGTGTTAACTGCTTTTTCCCCCCCGATGGTGAAAAGTTGCCGAGCCCATTGCCAAGTCTGGCTGCCCGTGTGTTCTGTGAAGTTCCTGAAGAGGTCTGTGCTTGGGTTTCGGCAGCGGGTGGATGGCGGGGGTGGGGGGGGGGGTCCCTGCTAGCCCTTCGTGAGCAGCACCATGGGTGCTCTCTGGACTCGTTCCTGAGGGCAGGTGCGAACACCTTGCCTGCGTTCGGCTCCCTTGAGGTCTGCTGTCATCCCTCTTTTCGAGAAAATGGACGTCAGGGTATTCCTGGGTTGTCCAAGCGGCCACCTAGGAGTTTGGATTCTGGTGGCGCCGACGAGCATGCTGGTGAGCTGTCCCCATCTCGCACGGGGGTGGTTCCTCTGTATGCTCATCACTCTGACCTGTAATGAGCTTCTGAGATGTTAATGCCATCTTTAATGCCATTTAATGGCATTCTGCTTCATCCGATGAAGGATGAAGCAGAAAGTGACAGTGTCCACTTAGACATCTTGGAGTCAGCATCCTTCCTTCCCTCCGTCTTGTTTTTTAATTACCCAGTTGGAGTGACTTTTTTTTTTCTTTTTAAGAATTTTACAATGTCTCTTCTGAAACAGACACTCAAGTTTTAGAAAAGTGTATGTTATGACCCAGGTGTCGCTGGTCCTCGGGCGTTGTGCCCTCCCGCACTTCCCCCGAAGACACAGGAAGCCCCTCGGTCAGGAGGTCTGGGGGGCCACTTGCGCACACGCCCTGGCCCCGTTGGTGAGCTCGATGGCAGGGGTCTTCGCCTGCACTCTGGGCCGCCTGCTGAGTGCGCAGCTCATGGCCGGGCAGCCGAGGGGGCCAGGTGGCCCATGTGCTTGAGGGCATTTGCTTGGACTCTTGAGAACCTAGACCATCACTGCCCTGGGTTCTGAAGACAGTCACCGTCCTTGTCAGTTGTTGCTGTAGGTAGTTTTAGGAAAATGTGCCCTGCCCGCGAACAGGAACTATGATGTTTCCAGAGAAGGGATCTTATTGGTAAGACTACAACCCAGATCCTCTGTTTCCTTGAACCAACTTTTTTACGCCCTTTTGTTGGAGACTCTCCAAGAGCGGCAGAGAAGTAGAGTAAGGGGGTGGGGGGCGATAAGCACAGTGGAGGCAAACCTGTGTCAGGGAAATCCATAGTAAAGTAGAAATCTGCTCTTACTAGAACACTTAAAACCAGACGAGCCCTTCAGGAAGGCTGACTGCCGCCTGGGCATTTAAAACAATCTTGTGGGATAATCCAGTCCTTCATGTGAGTGAACTGTTGGGCATGGAGGACTTAATTAAGTCTCTTCTTGGGGATCAGGTCCCTAGGGGGTAGTGAGCATGCTGGGGGCAGGCAGTATGGACGAGGTTAGATTTAAAGAAATCCCCTTCACGGGCTTCTGAAGCGTACCCACGACTCAGGTGCATTCACAGGGCTTGCTTCTCCAGCTGAGCTTCACTGGCTTGGGGTTGGCCTCGCCCTCGAGCTAGTCTTGCTGTGTGGTCGGGGAGCACGGGGCGAGCAAATGATCCCGGCAGAAAGCAGCCGTGGGGCTGCTATGGGCGCGGGGCTGGCCACCTGGCCGGGCAGTCCTGTGACGCATGTCCAGGCTCGGGCGGGGGCGGCGTTCAGGGCAGATGGAGGAGGTAAGGCTGGAGCGGGCCCAGGACTCGAAGTGTCTCCTGAAAGTCACGGTGAGCAGTGTGCGCTTGCCCCGAAGGCCCCACAGTGAGCCGTGGAAGGGTGGGGTTGCTGGAAGAATGGACCGGATGCGCGGTAACACCCACATGGCGGTGTGGGCCGCCCCCCCCCCCGGCCGCGCACACGCCGTGCACACGCTGGAGAGCCTCTCAGCCTGGAAGGAAGTAGTCCTGGTGGGAATAAAGAGTTTTCTTAAAGATGGAGGGAAACGTGGCACCGGGGTGGTGGCTCAGTCCGTTAAGCATCTGCCTTCGGCTCAGGTCATCATCCTGAGGTCCTGGGATGGAGCCCCGCATCGGGCTCCCTGCTCATCAAGGAGTCTGCTTCTCCTTCTGCTCCCCCTGCTTGTGTGCTCTCCCGAGCTCTCTCGATGTCACATAAATAAAATCTTAAAAAAAAAAAAAAAAGGAAGAGCAAAAGGAGGCTTGTGAACTGTTACTCCTGTTTCTTCATCTCTTAGTCTATATTGTGTGCTGACCAGTTTGCAGACCAAATTCAGTAAAAAAATTACTTCTAATATTATTTTGATACAGTGTTAGAGGAAAACCAGATTGAACACATGGTGCAGGTGGTCCTTACCCCTGGACAGAGCAAAGCTGCGGAGCCCCCGTCTGTGCTCACAGCCGAGGTGGGGTGACCTAACGGCTGCTCTCAGCATCGTCCTGGAGGAGACGGCGTTGGGGAGCTGGCTGTGTGGGGTGCATAGCTGGAGACACACCGTGGGGTGCAGTGCCCCAGAAAGCCATGAAAGAAGCCGAGGGCCATGTCCCGGCAAACCCTGTGACCCTTGACTGCAGACTGTTTTTTTGTTTTAATTTTGAGACAATCAGAACATAACCAATTTTGAACAAACGGGACAAGGGACTTTTTTTTCCTCACTTGCTCTGTCTTTTTAGTTTGTTTCAGCCCAGAAAGTTCCTCTGTCCTGTTTGTACTTTCACGGCCTTGACATGGGAGGCCGCCCTCCTCGCCCTGCTTGGGGTCTGAGACCCTGACCGGCCACTCTCCCCGTGCGCTGCCTCCCACGCACCCCTCACCCGCCCTGCCGCGCCGCTGGAGGGTCCCCGGTGTGTTCTGTCCCACCTCGTGGCTTTAGGCCTCTTGCTCAGGAAGCGTGGGGGAGGGGGCTCAGGGGTAACAAAATCACGCTTAAACTAGGAAATCTTGTCGTCGTAGAGTGATGTTTTCCAAAGTGTGCCCCGTGGAATCCTTGTTCCGTACGATTTTGGTAGATGTTCTGCAAAACACGGAAAGGGCCTGTGCTCAAGTCAGTTTGGAGGATGATGATTAGACAAGCTTTCTTGCCACGAGACCTCTAGAGTCTTTAAAAGGATAGACGGTTGAAACTACAAGAAACGATGTGGCCAGTGAATCTCCAAGAAGGGGTACAGTATGCAGTGCTTTCTAAATGTTTGCCAGTGTCCCCTTGGGGAGCCTGGTGGCCTGTGGCCAGTGCCCCGAGAAAAACTGTCACCATGGGCCACAGTTCTGTTGTTTTCCTGAGGGTCACAGGGAACGGGCTGGGGGTGCCGTCTGGTAGATGGGGAGGGCCCAAGAGATGTGCACATGCTTCCCCTCCCTGAGGAAGCCCCTGCTCGCTCCCCACGGCCCCACCCTGCCATTTGTGCCCCCCCCCCACAACACCTCTCCCCACTTCGGGTCCAATCCCCAAGATGCTGACCATGGCACTGACATTGATAGGGCTCTGCACTGGAATGCCCTTCTGTTCTCCACGCATGAGTGCTGGCGAGTCGACATTGTTAGGGGTTGAATCGTGTCCCCCCAAGTTCATAGATGAAGTGCTAGCACCCCTAGCACCTCAGCAGGTGACCTTATATTCAGTGAGAGGGTCTTTACAGAAGCCACCAAGTTAAAGTGAGGTCAGGCGGTGGGCCCTAATCCACTAGGACCAGGGTCCTTACGAAAAGGGAAAATTTGGACAGAGACAGATGTGCACAGAGAGAAGGCGGCGTTCCCCAAGCCAGCGTGAGAGGCCTGGAACACACCCTCCCCTCACGGCCCTGGGAAGGAACCAACACTGCCCACACCTTGCTTGTGGAGTCGTGGCCTTCAACACTGTGACACAATACATTCCTGCGATGTAAGCCTCCCAGCCCGTGGGGCTTTGTTACGTAATCCAGGGATCAGAGGCCCCGTCGCGCTCCTAGAGGGGCCAGGCAGCCATCAGACCCAGGAGGAGCCATGGCTGTGCCCGGGGCCCGCATCTAGGCCGCCCCCCCCCCCCCGTGACCTGTGATGCCTCCGTGCCTGGCGGAGGATGAATGAGGGAAGGCACAGGTGGTTTTGTGGGTTCCTTTGTGGGGACAGGGTGGGTGGGTCGCCGAGAGCGAGCGGGTTCTCGCGGGCCGGGCGTGGACCCTGATATCTTGAGGACGCAGGTTCCGGCTACCGGGACTTGGACGCTGGCATCCAGTTGGGAACAGAAGTGAGCCCGGGTGATGGCCTTGGCTCTAACCCCAGTCTCCCGTGCTGACTGCTCCGTGCTCCCGGGGACCTCTGGCCCCAACCGTGATGCCGGCGAGCACACGGCCCTCGGAGCTCTGGAGGTGGGGAGGGTAAGAAGGAGTATGCTGTGTGGCTCCCACTTTATATGTGTGTGGGACAGACGGGGACAAGAAGATCGTCGTGGGCACGGCAGGCACCCCCAGGCCACTGGGTCAGGACGGTCCCAGCACCTGGAGAGGGAAGGTGGAGGCAGAAGTCTCCTCCGTCCGGCCCTCTGGCTGAGGCCCGGGGCGCAGCATCCTGCCGGCCGCCTCCCGCGTCAGCGGTTTGGTGTGGGGGAAGCAGGGTCCCCAGAGGGGCCCTGCCATCGGGGAGGAGCCTGCGGTGTGAGGACAGCCTGGGTCACTGAGGAAGGCAACGCCTTCGATGGCGCAGCCCAGCCTCTCGATGGCTCCCATGCTGGTTCCTCATTTCTGGCCGTTTCCAGACTCCTCAGTGCAGTTTAACTATCCCTTAAGGCCCTTGAAAGAAAGCTGCTGTTTTGGAGAAGGTGCTGGGGGTTGAGGGCGGTGAGGGGAGGACTGGGTGGTCGTCTCCTGGCGGCACGTAGAGGGAACCCGCAAACCCAGGGCCGGTGAGGAGGCCTGCAGCCCGGGACAGCTCTGGGGCTGAGGGCAGCGGGGAGGAGGGGCGCCCCACGGGGTCGGGGGTGGGGGGCACGGTGGTCGGTTACTGTCCTCTGTTGCTTCTCCCAGTTGTCATTCTGATCCCCGAGAGGTCCCCGGCCTCCCCTCCGTGCACCTGAGCCAGGGACTGGGAGATGGGACGGGGAGTGGCCTGGTCCGGGCACGAGAAAGCATGCCGGGCCCTTGCCCAGAGCCAGGCAGGTTGCTTTCTCCGTGGAGAAAAGAGCAGTGCACGGCAGGCCTGGCTGGCTGGACAGGCCGCTGGGGAGGTGGGGACGGGGAGGGGCCTTGCGCCGGCCCCAGGGTGTGTTGAAAGCAGGCCCTTTGCTCCCTGGCTGCTTCCCAAAGCAGAGGAGTCAGGTGTGAGGAGAGCCAGCCCATTTGGGGCCAGCACATTTGTGTTACAAAAAGCCACTCGTTTTTCCTCCTGTGCAGGGAAAACCCAGTTCTCTCCTCTCCTGTGTGTCTCCCTTGCTACTCACCCAGAACGTTTCACTTCTGGTCACCAGATCTGTGGGGATCTTCCCCCACACCCGGCAATTCTTCAGAACACCACCCGGGGGTCCTCTAATTTAACTCAATTCTGACACTGTCTACTTGGAGATCGCATCAGACCCCCCAGGTTGAGGGCTCGGTCCCACGAGACTGTCCCCCACTTCAAATGCGAACTGCAAATCGTCGGTCCCCAGGTGACCCATAATTCTGTCTGACTTGGATGCAGATCGGGGTTCTGTGACCTCGTCCCCATTGATTTGCCAGAACGGCTCACGGGACTCAGGGAAGCATTTATACCGTTTACTGAAGGAGCGGATGACGAGCCAGACGGAGAAGTACGTAGGGCAAGGTCTGGGATGGTCCCCAGTACAGGAGCTTCTGTCGCCATGGGGCTGGGGTGCGTCCTCCTCCCAGTGTGGATGTGTTCACCAGCCAGGAAGCTCTCCAGATCCCGCACTTTTGGGATTCTTAGAGAGGCTTCATCACGTAGGTTTGATGGACCACTAGCTCCGTTTTCAGCCCTCCTTCCTCCTCAAGAGAATGGGGGTGGGGCTGAAAGTTCCAAGCTTCTAAGCATGGCTTGGTCTATCCCACGACCAGGAGCCATCCAGGAGCCATCCGGAGTCACCTCATTAGAACAAAGGACACTCCTGTCACCCAGGAAATTAGAAGAGTCCAGAAACACAAGGGCACCTTTGGCACTGTGAGCATCACTCTATCTGCCTCTCATGGGTGCAGGTGGAGGGACACCCGCCCTTAACGTCTGTGTCCTCCCAGGGCTGAGATGGGGCGCAGAGAAGGTATTTCCTGTCTGATGGCATTTTGACGTCCTCTCTCAGCAGCTCTAGCCGAGGCTCCTGGGGTCCCACCCTGTGCCCAGATGGCCGCCTTGACCCAGTGTCCCGGGTGTCAGGTTGTTTCACAAGCCAGCAGCTGGGAGCCTGCCCCGGGGATGATCAGGTGATGATGCTGGGTGAAGTCCACGGGGTCCTGGAAAGCTGGCTGTCCTCTGTCGGGGTAAGGATATGGGGAAATGGGCTTGTTCGGGGAGCTTGGCTCTGCCACCACCATGTGCCCAGGCTGAAGGACTAGTTAACCAGAAAACCACAGGCTGCTTCCCCGTTCAGCCCATGGCGCGGCCTGCAGCAAAGCTATGCTCAGTTCGTAGCCAGCTGCCGGTTCCGCAGGGTCATCCTCGGTTCCTCCTGGTAAAATGCGGGATGTGAGAGTCTCTGCCTGCCGTTCTGCGGCCGAGGCCAAGGACCCGACTGCCGGCTCCCAGCTCTGCCTTACAGTGAGGAGTGCAAGGGGGGAACAGGATGAGGCCTGGAGGGGCCCGGCCACCACTGGCTGCCTTCTGTCCCGCTCCAAGAGCAGCCGCGGGGCGGGCGTGCAGTCGGCTGGGCTGAGGGACGAGCTGCTTGAGCCTGGCATCTGCTGCCGAGGCCCTGGCCTCCGAGGTCAGCCCAGCAAGCAGGGTCCCAGAGGGCCATGTGCGGAGCGCCGTTAGCCAGCCGCAGGCCTGGTGAGTGGGTCTGTGCATAGGCCCCCCCCCCCCCGCCCCAGGCCTCTCGAGGCCCCGCTGCTCACGGGAGCCCACAGTATTTCTCCTCGTTTATTGCTGTGTAGCCACATTTCCAGAAAACTAGCTGCGGGAGGCGACACACACTTGTCCCCGGTTTCTGCGGGGCAGGGGGGCGGCCGCAGTGTAGCTGGACCCCCTGCTGTCTGGGGACAGATCCACTTCTGAGCCCACCTAGTCCCTGCACTGTAGGCCCGAGGGTCTCTGTCAGCCAGGGCGCCCTACGTCCTTGCCACGAAGATTCCCCCACAGGTCGCTTGCTCCAGCAAAGCCAGCAATGGGGAGAGGGACGCCCAGCAGGGCGGCCGATACACTGTACGTGATGTAACCACACGAGAGCATGGCCACGTTTGCGGTATTTCATGCGGACAAGCCAGTCTCAGGCCCCGTGCCCACCCCAGTGTGCAAACAGCAGGAGGCAGGGTCATTGGCGGCCACCTTCCCATCCCTGCCTGCCACATCCTTCCTGCCTTTCCTCACCTCCAAGGTGCAGAGCAGGCCGACGGGCCAGCTTGGGGGGCTCCCCTCGTGCCCTCTGCTTGAGCTGTCCCTCTGTGAGTCTCTCCCCCCTGTACTGTGAGCCGCGTGGAGGTAGAGGCTGCCCCATCTCTGTGTCCCGGAGCCTGGCACTGCTTGCAACGTGGAGGGACTCGGCAGGTATCTGGTGAGTGAGCAAAAGCACTAACATGTGAGTTGCTGAACCAAGGGCAGGTTAATAAATTAAGGGAGGTTGCTCTGGAGCGGAACGGTTCGAGTTCAATGACGGTGTGAACTTGGGAAGTTGCCGGTAGCTCCCTAAGCCTCCGCTTTCCCAGCCAGCTGTGCAGTGAGGAGGGGCATAGCACCTCCCGCGAAGGCCTCCGCGAGGGGTTCGAGAACACACGCTGGAGCCCTGAATTGGCGGCTGATGGCTTTCGACATCGGCAGTCGCTGGTTGGCCAGGCTGGCGGCTGGGTCTCGAGCGTTGGCCGGTGCTCGTTCACTGCTCCCCTTTCCACGGGGCGCGGGCCTGCGGCAAACGGCCTCAGCGGCAAACGGGACGCGGAGCTCGTGGCCAGCGAGCGAGCATGAGCCGCCCGATTATACAGACTCTACGGTTTGCTGTCTTTGATTTAGCAGGATTATAAACAGTTTGAACAGGTAATCTCTCTGGAAGAGCCCTACGGAGACCACCGGGGTGGGGGTTACCCAGCGGCCTCTAGCTCTCTCCTCTCTCGGAGGGAACTCTGACTCCAGAGAATTCGAACCTCCGCCTAGTTGACTTGCTTCCCTGCCGGGCCATGTGGCCGGTCACCTCCTGCCTTCCACCCTCACCTGACACGGGCAGCATGGGGGGAAAGATTGCTTCCAGTTGGTCGGCTTCCAGGTCGAGCATGCTCGGACAGCAGCGTGCTCTCAAACAAGCATTGCAGAGAAGTGCACGTGGAACATTGACCCCGGCCCCGGAAGCCAGGGCAGTTCGGCCAAAGCGATGAAGGAGGTGCTGGCCCCATTATGCCCACCGTGGATGATATTCTGGAGCAGGTCAGCGAGTTTGGCCGGTTCCAGAAGCAAGCCTTCCTGACCCTATGCCTGCTCTCAGCTGCCTTCGCCCCCATCTACGTGGGCATCGTCTTCCTGGCCTTCACCCCGGACCACCGCTGCCTGAGCCCCGGGGTGGCCGAGCTGAGCCGGCGATGCGGCTGGAGCCTGGCGGAGGAGCTGAACTACACGGTGCCCGGCCCGGGGGCCATGGGCGAGGCCTTCCCCCGCCAGTGCCGCGGCTACGAGGTGGACTGGAACCGGAGCGCCCTCAGCTGCGTGGACCCTCTGGCCGGCCTGGCCACCAACAGGAGCCACCTGCCGCTGGGGCCCTGTCGCCACGGCTGGGTGTACGACACGCACGGCTCGTCCATCGTGACCGAGGTAAGGGCAGGCCCCGGGTTTGGGGGAACAGGTGGGTTTCAGGGGCAGGGAGGAGACACACAACAAATCCTAAGAGGTTCGGTTTCACATCAGGAGAGAGGGAGGAGAGTTCTGTCGGCTGAGCACTTAGGATGTGCCTGGCTCCATCCTGGGCACTCTGCCTGCTTCTGCCGTCTGGTCCCCCACAGATGCTGGGGGTTCGAGGAGCAGGCTGGAGGGCGGGGAGAACTTTGCCAGCCAGGCTGAGCTGCATTGTTGGAACACGGGCCTACGGGGAGATGGGTTCCTCTTCTTTCTGCCCCATGGCTTCTCCAAGAGCCTGTAGAATTCCCTTGGGGTGCCGTTAGAATGGTGGGTCCCCCTTCCTCCACTCATGTGATAGCTGTGTGCCGGCTGGGGTGGTTCGGAAACCACCCTGGCTTTGGAGTCAGACTGTGTCAATCCCAGCCGTGCCCCAGATCAGCTGGGCATCCCTGAGGATGTTACTCAGCATCTCTGAGCCTCCGCTTCCTCATGGGTGAGCCAGAGATGGCAGTCACCAGCCCCACAGGGTCGGCGAGGTTAGCTGTGGGTGGCAGCCCCACTCTCCGCCTACAGGATGGGGTACTGGTGTCAAAGGGCCTCGCTTGCTGAGTTCAATGGGTCCTATCTGTATTGCGCCTTGAGAATATTTTAGTAAAAAGCCACCAGATTTTTTTTTTCCTTCGTGCATCTTTTTGAAAATGTTGCATTGTGACAAGTGTGGGCCCTTGGAAATTGGCTCTGAGGTCAATTGTTGAGGCCACAGGCCAGTTTCAGTGTCAACACAACCGAGGTTCTTACTGGAGGAAGGTGCTGGGTCCTCTCCTCTGGCCTGATCAGTACCCCGCGGCGGGGGCGGGGGGAGGGGGTCGGACTGGGGAGGGGGCAGAGCAGCAGTTTCCTCTTTGGGGGGAACCCTCCTACACTGTTGGTGGGAATGCAAGCTGGTGCCGCCACTCTGGAAAACAGTATGGAGATTCCTCAAAAAGTTGAAAATAGAGCTACCCTACGACCCAGCAATTGCACTGGTAAATTGTATTTACCCCAAAGATACAAATGTAGGGACCCGAAGGGGTACGTGCACCCCGATGTTTATAGCAACAATGTCCACAACAGCCAAACTGTGGAAAGAGACAAGATGTCCATCGACAGATGAATGGTTAAAGAAGAGGTGGTATATATACACAATGGAATATTATGCAGCCGCGAACAGGAATGAAATCCTGCCATTTGCAGCAACGTGGATGGAACTGGAGGGTGTTATGCTGAGTGAAATAAGTCAATCAGAGAAAGACATGTATCATATGACCTCACTGATATGAGGAATTCTTAATCTCAGGAAACAAACTGAGGGTTGCTGGAGTGGTTGGTGGGGTGGGAGGGATGGGGTGGCTGGGTGATAGACATTGGGGAGGGTATGTGCTATGGTGAGCGCCGTGAATTGTGTGAGGCTGTTGAATCACAGATCTGTACCTCTGAAACAAATAATACATTATACGTTAAAAAAAAAAAGATAGCAGGAAGGGAAAAATGAAGGGGGGAAATCGGAGGGGGAGACGAACCATGAGAGACGATGGACTCTGAAAAACAAACTGAGAGTTCTAGAGGGGAGGGGGTGGGGGATGGGTTAGCCTGGCGATGGGTATTAAGGAGGGCACGTTCTGCGTGGAGCACTGGGTGTTATACGCAAACAAGGAATCATGGAACACTACATCAAAAACTAATGATGTAATGTATGGTGATTAACAGAACATCATAAAATTAAAAAAAAAAAGTTTCCCCTTTGGGAGGAACAGGTGCGGGTGTGACTTGCTTTACCTGCCACCCATGAACACCTGGTCTCCAAGGCTTCCTCCAGTGACAGATAACCAATTAGACACCTCGCTCTCAGGGACTCAACTGTCCAGTGCTCTGGCTGGGACTCTAGAAGCAGACCCAGACAGGGAAGTGTTTGTTCTCTGTGACTGGAGTACCTTAGCTGCTGAACTGATCATGGGCGTTGGGGGGGGGGGGGAGGGGAGGGTTGCGTCTTCTGGAAGGAGGTGGCATTTGAATGGAGCCTCCGGCAGGCGGGCGGTATTCTGAGCAGCAAGGAGAGGGAACAGGACAGACAGGGAGGAGGAACGTGAGCTGAGGCTCGGGGAGAGGAAGCTTGTGCGACACTGGGGACCATGTGCTGTTACATTGATTCAAATTCAGGGCTCTGTGGAGGGGCGTGGGGGTGAGTGGTGGTGACGCCTCACTTTCCACCAGAGCGCAGCGTCTTTATGTAAGGTTGCCAGAGAGAAATGCAGGACACCGAGTTAAGTTTGAATTTCAGATAAATGACAAACAATTTTTTAAGATAATTATGCCCCACATATTGCACAATATTTGACGCTGATAACCGAGGCAGGGAAGACAAATATTGCATGTGACGTACTAATACTAAAAATGTGTTGTTTATCTGAAATTCAGATTCTACCCGGCACCCTGGATTTTCTTTCCTAAACCTGGCAACCCTGCCTTCATGCCAAATGAGGAAGTTTGGTCTTGTTTAGGCAGAGGAGCAAGACCTTCCTAGCTAGACTTTGGGAATGGTCTGGATGCAGGGTGCTGGGGCTGGCCTGGGCTGTGAGGAAGGGGCCTATCTTGCCTGAGGGTTCCTGGGGGAGGGTGGGCGAGTAGGGCTTCTGAGCCTGAGCCTGGACCACAGGAGAAGGAGGGAGTTTGGGCCGTTTGGGCGGTGGAGGCGCCCGGCAGGGTGGGGGCAGGGAGGGGCAGCAGACACGGAGGGGGAGGGGCAGACGCAAGGGGACTGAGAGAGCTCCAGGACCCAGTGGCTGTCTGTGGCAACAGGGGTGGGCTTCCACGAGACCCTGGACAAACACTGGCAAGGATTGAGGGGATCCTGGAATTCTCATTCACAGAGGGAGTGGGGAGGAGGTAGCTGTAGGGTAGAGTGCTGAGTGTGAAGGGGGGTTTGCTGGAGACACTGCGCTGACTAGACACAGGGGCTCTAGGGTAGGGGGCCCAGGAGGACTCAGCACTCTCTCCCCATTGCTTTAAACCCGCCTTTGCCTCCGCTCCTCATCCTCAACTGCAGCTTATTCTTGGGGGGATTTGCCTTTCTGCAGAAATAATCTCTAACTTAGCCTTGCCTTGGACATTGGAACTTGCTTGAGGGAGGAGGCTGAGCCAGCTTGTTTGAATATCGCAGCGGCACTCTGCCTCCGTGCTAGGGATGGGGCCTGGGGCTCCGTCTGGGGAAGGAATGTGCACGTTCCCTGACTTCTGAGTCCCCTGCCCTGTCAGCTGCAGCCCCACAGTGGGCTGGGAAGCCCCCTCCAGGCTGGTTAACCCCAGTGTTCCCCGGCCTGGGAGCATGAGCAAGAGAAAGGCCTCAGCCCCAGGTCCCGGGAGCGCTCTATCAGCAGTATCACCGTTTCCAAACTTGTCTCATCCTAGAGATCTCCTGGCTTCTGCTCTGTGATCTGCTGAGACAGGACCCACAGCAGTCTACATTCTGGCAAGGACTCTGGGTGATTCTCGTGATCAGACGAGCTTGGAGAACACAGACTGTGCCTGAGACCGCAGGCCCTGGCCCTGGCAGAACCCCAGTGGGCGCAGCCACCCATCTAGCGCCCCCTACTCTGCGCCACCCCAGGCTTTCCTGAGGGCTGGGCCTGTCTTCCTGGTGTGCACAAATGTGCAGGGGGGACAGTGGTTGGGTGTGAGTTGGGGGGTGCACAGTGCATGGCAGGTGACTCTAGACACAGATCTTGAGCGTAGTGGGGGGCAGAGATCTCCGCAGGAGGTGGTGGTGGCGGCAGGTAAGGCCAGATGCGCCTTCCTCCAGCTCTGTGAGCGCCCTGGGCTTCTGCACAGTCTGGGGGACAAGATGGCGCCCTGGGCATTTCAGGAAGGGGGGCAGGGACATCTTACAGACACACTCATGGCAAAGATTAGAACCAAAGACAAAAAACGGTGCCCTGCAGCTTTGGTGGAATCTGGCGCACATAGATTATGGTCTTGGACAGTTGAGTAGAGGCTACAAAAAGACAGTTGGGCAGGTGGACATGCGGACTCTGGGACAGCCAGATAACACCCAAGAGTGATTTGTCCCTCAGTCTTCTAACGGCAGGGCCCAGGGCAGCCCGGGAAAACCAAAGAACCACAGAAGCCTCGCGGGGCCGGTGTGCTTTCAGCCGAAGGGAGTGAACATTTGGGTTGGTAGAGGGACCGCCTGAGATGCTGAGTGGCATCTTGTCGTGCCTCCCAGAGCTGAGCCACTCACGGGAGCAGACCGCGGGGTCTGGGCAGCAATAGCAGGTGTAGGACAGGCTCAGGATTCGTTTCTGAAAATCAGGTGGTGTCCCAGAGTGCTACCTAGATTTTATTTTGAAAAAAGTGCTCCTGTCAAGGAAGTAAGCAGCCAGTTGGAGAGAACCCTGGGCTGACGGAGCCCAGAGCCCTGGGGCCCTTAATAATCAACCCCTGAGCCTGGGGACGGGGGCATGGTGGGGGAGGCCCGGTTTTAACTGGCAACCTAGAGATTTGCGGACGGTAGTGTGTAGTAAAACCTCTATCCTAAAAGGTAAAGGGTTTGTTATTTACCTAAACCATTCTCACAGGACTTCTCCCCTCCGTGCTCACACCAGCTCTGTGAATGGGACAGGACAGGCACAGTACACACAGTTCAGGCTGGGAAACTGAGGCCCACCTGCTGTCACATCTGGTAGAGGGAGCCGTCAATCCAAAGTAACTAGAGTAGGACAGAGGGAGAAAGGAAGGGTGTGCCACAGGCTGCCACCTCGTCAGGGCTGTGCCAGGAACGGGGATGACGTGAGGGCCCCAGCTGTGGAGCTCCACGCCTTACTTCTTCCTTCTCTGTGCCCCGAAGAGGAAGCGGGACCCTCCTCCTCCTCCTCCTCATGGTGCCCAGGTGTGGGCCCCCTGCGGTGGGGCTTCCCCTGAAGCACGACAGAGCCCTTCCCCAGGCAGATCTGTCCTGCCTTTGCCCCTGTCTCCCTCCTGCCTAGTGCCTCCCCTCTCTGGCTCTGGGCACGGGGCTCCCTCTGAGTCTCCGGCCACCCTGGACCCCGCACACAGGACACCAGCGTGCATGGTGCTCCCTCCAAGCCCCCTCCTTGCCCATAGTGTCTTTGCTCAGCCCCTCCCCGTGGCCACTCGCAGCCCCATCCGCCATGCAGAGTCTCCAGAATTATCGGTGGACTTCACATAATTAAATATATAACTAACAGGTACTTAATGGATGGCTTTTGACCAGTTCTGGAAATCACGTTCGATTTATTTTGCTACATTTCTGTCTTTAGGAAATTACTGTGCTGTACCTCTTTTTAGAAGACTTATCTGTTGGCCGTGTTGTCTTTCAATAACGACTGGCAAGGTCAAAGCTCTTGACAGTAGTGAGGGTAGAGCAAAGATATTAGGCATATAATGGTAGTAGCTGAGATTCTCCAGAAACCTGGAATTTGTCTTATGAAACTGTGGCAAGAGAAAATGATGTGAAACCCATGGGGCTATCACACTTCGTGGTAAACATTTACTTTGTCTGGAGAGAAGACGGAAGGGACGGTTTGACTTACAGTCTTGTGTTTTCGGCCCTTCTGACCGTGGTGTGACCCGCAGTTTAACCTGGTGTGTGACGACTCTTGGAAGGTGGACCTCTTTCAGTCCTGCGTGAACCTGGGCTTCTTCCTGGGCTCTCTGGGTGTCGGCTACATTGCAGACAGGTACGTAAAGGTCAATCTGACTAAACGCAGCGGCGATGCCGTGAGGAGAATGCATCGTAGGGGACAGTGGTGGAAGCATCCGGCCGGGTGAAATCTACTGCAGTTGCTGATGGAGAAAGACACGGTAGCTAGTGCTTTGGACTGGGGTAGGGCAGCACAATGGAGTATGAGTGGGGATTTAGGATGCATTTGGGGGGTCAAAACTCATGCAGATTGTATAGCTGGGGTGGTGGGCTGAGAGAAGGTGGGGACAAAGCCAGGGTTTATGCATGGAGCAGATGGGTGAGGTGAGGGTAGGGCCATTTTTTGAGACAGGACAGAGGAGGTTAGCAGCCTTTGTTGTGGGGGGAGGGGGTGGGGAGCCATCAAGAGTTCTGTCCTGGTGGGGTGAACATGGCGGCTATGCTAAGCATGGCCCAGGTGGCGCAGAAGAGACGTCACCTAGGGAGGTGGATACGTGGGTTGTGCTCAGAAGAGAAGTTTGTGCTAGAGATAAATATTTGAGATTTGTTGGCGGGAGCTGGTATTTAAAGCCGTCAACGACGTTTAAGATAAGCTAGCGGAGCGTATAGAGGCTGGTAGGGAAGGAACTGCTGGCAAAGGAGGTTTGGAAGAAATGGCAGGGAGGTAGAAAGACAACCGCTCTTCCGGGATAGTGTGAAGCTATAGAAAACAAGACGGGACTGGCCTGATGGGTCCAAACCTGTGGACACGGCACCATGACGACCAGTGACAAGGACGGTGTCAGGGAAAGGCTGAGGAAAAAAGAGAGAGGAGAAAGTAGAGTTTGTGTTTGTGGACAACTCTGTAAGGCAAGTGGGCCAGGAAGGACAGGGGACAGGCAAAGGGTCCAGGATGGGGGTGACCGCATCGTGGAGGGCTTGAGGGAGCAACGGGGCAGTGGAGGGGCTGGGCCCCAGGGGAGCAGGTGAAGCAGCCTTTGGTCGGAGGCACAGGAGAAAAGATGGAGGCGGACACGGATGACATTAGTTCTGATTGTTCTGAGGTGACAAGGTGTGAGCGTCTGACAGAAAGTTTCTATATTAGTACAGGATGAGGACGTTCACTGGCTGGTGTGGGGGCACGCTGGGGAGGGGTGCGGGGCTGGCGGTGAGAAGGCAAGGAGTAGGGGGATGGAGGGCCCGGGAGGGAGTCTAGGAGGCAGGGGGCAGGGAACACAGAGGTTGCAGGGTGGGGCGATCTGCGGGTGGAGACCAGGTCGCTGTGACCGTGCAGGAGGTTGGCCCCTTGCTTCCTCGAGTAGCCACCAGAGTGAGGGATCAGGTTGGAAAAATGGAGTCAATGAAGCTCCCTACCGGGATGAAGAGTTAGCAAGTGATTTGCCCATTTCATTCATGGAAAAAGGAAAGGGAAACAATCCTCAATTGTTACACCATTAGAACTGAATATTTTCCCAGAAAAGTTTCTGAGGCTGCTGCTAAGACTAGCATGTTAATAATAATACAGTCTGCCGGGCGATGAGAGGGGGCACACGTGGGACCCTGCAGAATGCCCAGGGGAACCACCCCCCTGGGTGGTTGATGCCAGATGCCCGAGAGCATCAGGATTCTGGTTTCCTCCTTACAGTGAGTTAACGAACCTCAGAAGGGTCGCTGTTCCCTGAGGACCACACGGTTGGGCCCTCAGGTCCGGGGGACAGTCCCTTAGGACAGCCGCGATGCATGCCTCCCAATCGAAACTGTTGCTGTCCCTTGGTGCCCATTGGACCCCAAATACTCAACACCGCCCCCCCCCCCCCCTTCCCTTTCTCCTTGCATCTGAAGGTTTGGCCGAAAATTATGTCTCTTGGCCACCAGCCTCATCAGTGCCGTCTTGGGTGTCCTCACGGCTGTGGCGCAAGACTACCCATCTCTGCTGCTCTTCCGCCTGCTGCAGGGGCTGGTCAGCAAGGGCAGCTGGACGTCTGGCTATGTCCTGAGTAAGTGTCTGCTGGGCTGAGTTCCCACCAGGGCAGGTGGGTGGGTGGGCAGGTGGAAGGGGGTGGAGCCAAATTGGAGTTGGGATTTAGGGGGAGAGGGGACATTTGCGGGGTCTAGAGAAATTCTGCTCACTCTAGTTGTATGTGATTGTCTGTCTGACCGGGCAGGGCACGACGTGGGGACAGCCTCCCTCCCTCCCTCCCTCCCTCCCTTCCTCCTTCCCTCCCTCCCTTCCTTCCTTCCTTCCCCCCGAAAGGCTTGCAAGTCACATATTCCCTGGGCCTCCCCTGGGAATATTGGTCTCCTTTATTGGCTTCTCTTCTCCCCAATCCCTCAATGTGGCAGGACCCAGGACTTTGTCCTGCTCCACTTGCAGACCCCCACCCCAGCCCCCAGTCAGTGACGTGCCCTCTGTCCAGCCACTCAGGCCAGAGGTCTGGCAGTCAGCGTGGCCCCCATTTCTCTACGCCTGCTTCTGGCCCCTCAGGGGTTCTGCTGCTGGCTTTCACAGCGCACACGTGTCCACCATCTCTCCTCCGCCCCTGCCCCTGGGCCCAAGCCAACACTGTCGCTTCTCCTCCACCTGGGTCCCCAGTCTCAACTCAGCAGTGGACGTGGGATTGTGTTGCCCCTCTGGGCCCGGGCACTGCACTTCATGCAGCACAGACCAGCCTCCGTAAGGCCCCCAGGACAGCCTGGCCCCGGGCACCGCCCCTCTTCCTGGTCCTTGGCTCCCACTGCCTGGAACTTCACCCTTGAGGTTCACCCCCCCCTGCACTGCTCTCTGAAAAACTGCAACCCCTTCACCCTCCACTCTCCCAATCCCCTTCCACCAGTGAACTCTCTGTGCCCCCGTGGCACGAAGTGCATTCTGGTCTGACACACACTTTACGCATTTGCTGGGTGTGCCCTCTGCCCTCTCTCATGAGGATGTGGGGTTATGAGGGCACGACTCTGCCCGTGGGGCTGACGACACACCCCAAACGCCCAGAGTGGTGCTGGGTCCCTGGTAGGCACCCAGGGATGCTTGTTAGGTGAATGTGCGCTCCTGGGGCCGTGAGAAATCTCACAGCTCAGTCTGGAGTTTGTCGGGGCAAAGCCCTGGGGAGGAGAGGGGGGCCTGTGTTCGGGCCTACCGGACCCTGAAGCACCCGGAGGACACTACAGACGGCAAGTGGGGGGGTTAACAAAGGAAGAGCTAGAGAGAAGCTGGGACGGACAGCCAGGCGCATCTCAGGGAGGCTTGAGCTGAGTAGCATCAGCGGGACGAGGGGAAGGAGCCTGGGGTCAGGCAGGCAGAGGCAAGGTGCGGGGGCTTGCCCGGGGGGAGGGGGGAGGGGGGAGGGAGGCCACGGGGAGCACAAGGAGCCCCAGTGGTGACTTATGTCCTGTTTCAGTCACAGAGTTCGTGGGCTTGGGCTACAGGCGAACAGTGGCGATCCTCTACCAGATGGCCTTCACGGTGGGGCTCCTGCTGCTCTCGGGGGTGGCCTACGCCATCCCTCACTGGCGGTGGCTCCAGCTGGCCATCTCTCTGCCCGCCTTCCTCTCCCTGCTCTGCTACTGGTACGCGGGTCCTCCCCGGGGCCTGCTCCTCTCCCCACCCCCGGGGCCACGCTCGGTGAACTCCGACTGCCTGCTGCTCGGTGACCACACAAGCCATCCCCCAAATGGCCACGGTGGCCACACACTCGGGCACAGGACTGCTTCTCCCCTTTGTGCCATTTGGGGTGTTCTAATATTACAGGATGGCCCCCGCTACATGGGGAGCTACCTTCAAACAGAGCCTCTCTCAGTTTGCATCCCTTTAGGTAGAGGGGCAATGCTTCAAGTCAGATAGGAAGCCACCCAGCCACACAGTAGGCATTTGCTGTTTGTTGAACGAATGAATGAACGAATGAATGAGTGAATGAAAGTTCTCGGGGAATGTGCACACTAAGCCATTGTGAGACAAACCAGTCCCAAGATGAGGTATTCATGTTACCAGCGGAGAGCACTTGGCAGGGTCCCAAGGGATAAGCAGCTGGGCAGCTGAGTTTTGAGTTTTGATTGTGGGCCAGGGAAGGGGCGCAGAGAGGGCTGTGGAGAGAAATATCTCATCCCTGCACGTTTCGTCACCATTCTGCTAAGGACAAATTATCGGTGGGTAGCACTGAAGTAGACCCAGTCTCTCTAAACCAGGGCTTGCCGCTGGGAACGGTATGTCTGTGGTCAGGACGAGCCTGCTCTCCCCCATCAGGGTGAAATCTGGGGCTCCCCAGTGGGGAAGGACGCCCTGGTGAGTCTCGCTGGCTGGGCAGGGTGGGCCTCTGCCTGAGTGTTTTCAGAAGACCGCATGCCAGAGATTCCCAATCTTCACGTTGTAACATCCTTACCCAGTTTGAAATGGACCGCATGCTATCTGTTTATTTGGTTTTGGAGGTATTTTGATATCTTGTTCAACAGCCCTTGTATGACACGGAGACACCCTGCTGTCACACAAGGGTTGGGGGGCACATGGAGCATCGATTCTGTGCAAGGAGTGTCCAGGGGCCGGCAGAGGATGGGACCCCTGCTCCGGGGAATGAAGGCCCCAGAGGAAAGCAGCAGTTCCCTTTTTGACCCTACATCTTAGCAGGTGGCACTGAGAGTGTGAGGGACCCACAGAGCTCCTTCGTGGGCAGCCCTGAGCCAGCACAGGATGACCCCAGGTCCTCGTCCACTAGCTGCTTGAGGAATTACAGTCCCGAAGTGAGGAGGGTGGGTTGCTTGGAGCAATAGCACCACTCTGACCAGGGCTTACCATCAGACGTGCTCTGGGGAAGCCACCACGTAGTGACATCTGTGTCTGCAGGTGTGTGCCCGAGTCTCCCCGATGGCTGCTATCACAGAAGAGAAACACTCAAGTGATAAAGATAATGGACCATATCGCCCAAAAGAACGGGAAATCGCCTCTCGCTGATCTAAAGGTGACAAACTAGCAAGGGGTTTCTCGTATCACTGAACTTTGGGTTGGGTTTATGATTTAGAAAATGCTTCCGGGGCTGCCTTGAGGAGCAGGAAGTCCCTGGAAGAATTTGGGGTGATGAGCGCTGAGCACAGGAATGGGTGGGGTGGCTCTGAGGGCCTCTTCTGCTCCCCCCAGCTTGGATGCAGCTGATGCTCTGACTCCCTCCTAGAAGCTCTCTCTCGAAGAGGATGTCACTGAAAAGCTGAGCCCCTCCTTTGCAGACCTGTTCCGCACGCCACACCTGAGGAAGTACACCTTTATTCTGATGTACCTGTGGTAAGGGGCCTTTCCTGTACCTTCCCCCGACGGAAGCGGGTGCTTACCCGGGCACTGGGCTACTCACCCACGTACCCTGGCCCACCCCCGGGGTCTGCACCCCTCTCTAGGCTGCTCTCTTGTAGCCCCCTACCCTGTTCCCTCAGAGGACATCCAGCCAGCTCCCCGTCACCCGGGCTTTGTCCTTGACATTCAGTAGCTCCCCCAACCCCCGGGGCTGAGTGGCTGGACTGTGGGCTCCCCCCTTTAGCTGGAGCCACTCTGCTGCTGGTACACTCGTTTCCGCTTCCAGCAAGGTTTTACTAGAACCAAGGGTCCAAGCTAGTAGGGTGATGCCTGGTACATGGTAGCCCTGCAAATATTTGCTGAAGGTTGAATAAATAACCACGGTTCTACAGAATCCATCCCAAGCGCTGGAGATGCCAGCCAGGCTCACCATGCCCTCCCTTGGCCCCACGAGTCATCTGCCATGTCCCCGTGTTGGCCCCAGAGTCCTGCAGCCAGCGCACGATGGGCCCCGGGGGGCCTTTGCAAACACCCCAGCTGCCTGGTGCACCTCCTCCCCTTTCCACTCGCCTCCCCCACTGCCATCCCCTAATGCACTCCTCCGGGTGGGGGGGGGAATGCTTTGACTCCTCTGCTCTCACACCCCTGCACCCACTCCCCGGGCCAATTCTGCTCTTTTTTGAAAGGTCACTCCCCTGTCCACATCCTCCGCTGGCTTCCTAACAAACTGAGGATAGAACCAAATCCCTTTCCGTGGCCTACAAGGAGCTGACCCTGGACACCCCTTCCCTCCACCTGCTCCTTCCTTCCCAGCACTTCCCGGCCGCGTGACTCCAGACAGCTCTGTATTCTCTCTATGACTCAGTTTCCTCGTCAGCAAGTAGGGGTAATGGTAGTACCCCACCCCCCACCCGCGTGTTGGTAGATTCATGAGATAATTTGTGTAAATGGCTTAGAACCAGTGGCTCAGTAGGACGGGCTACTATTTTAACGTGTACATGCAATTCATGGGTTCTGCCAAAAGATGGCAGGCCTGCACATTTGTTAACTGCTTTTTGACGAAAAAATCAAGCTTATACATTCTTTTCTCTTAAATCAATCTCTTTATCGGTAAGATATGAGTGTTCCATTTTACTGGGGCAAAGAGAGGGCATGGTGAGCCTTTCGGAAATCAGGAATGATTCAGGACTAGAAACAAGAGCATCCCAATGTTTTTCTGTGTGCAGCTTTATAAAACGAGGGAGTATATTGATGAGAACCATCAGTTGTGATCTCTGTTTTGGAGCTGATGGACAATTTACGTGTTGGGATAAGACAGCAACCCCTTATCAGCCAAAATCTCTTCTCGCAGTGTAAATACCAATATAATGATCAAATGTTTCTAGCCTCCAAAATGATACAATGTCACCAAAAAGACACATGGGACCCTCTGAATTCTCCCTGAGTGACTTGGCGGGTCCCCACTGGTCTCTGTGCCGTATTCTGTACCACTGCTATTCTTCCCTGGAATACGGGTGGAGGGAACTCAGGTGGGCCACAGGGTGGAGGGGGGAGGGAAACAGCGCTGTTGAAGCAGGAAAGACTTGGCGGGCACCTGCTCTGCTGTGCTTTGCGGACTTGACCTTGGGAAGATGATGATGACGCTGCCAATCATCGCTCATCTTTAGCAAGTGCTTTCTACGTGCCCAGAACCACACCAGGCACTTACTGTGGGACAGGGAGGGGGTGCAGCGAGGGCTGTGGAGAGAAATATCTCATCCGTGCGCCTTTCGTCACCGTTCTGCTGAGGGCAAGCCTGATCTGTAGGTGGCACTGGGGTAGGACACAGTGAATAAAGGCTGGCCTCTAAGCCTTATACATCTGTGGTCAGGACAAGGCTGCTGTCCCCTTGTGGATGTGGAACAAGGGGCTCCCCCGTGGGAAAGGACGCTCTGGCTGAGACTCGAAGTTTGGGCAGGATGGGACTGTGTCCGAGTGTTCTCGGAAGACCTTATTCCACTTATTGATGAGGGAATTGAGGCACAGAGGGCTTCGTTCAGTTATTCAAGGTCACACAGCTCACACAGCAGTCTGATTGCTGAGCCTGCTCACTCCGCGGTGCCTTCTGCCCATCCCCTTGTAGCTGCTGGGGCCTCAGGGTCCTCGTTTGCCATCTCGAGGACATGTCGTTATATCCTGGAAGTCACTATGTCACACCAATCCTGAGAGGAGCTTCTCCCTGAGCGCCCCTCTAGGACAGCCTTCCTGATTTTTATCCCCTCTTCTCATGTCGCTCCAGGACATTCTAAATCGAGGGACACCTGTTCCTCTCCAGCTCGTAGGGACCTTTGTCCTCGCTGGACAGGATCTTAACTCTCTCCCATCCCACAGACAGGAGCCTCTGCCTGAGACTCTGCTTCTCCTCTGTGCTCAGGTTCACCAGCTCCGTGCTCTACCAGGGCCTCATCATGCACGTGGGCGCCACGGGGGGGAACCTCTACCTGGATTTCTTTTACTCTGCTCTGGTTGAATTCCCGGCGGCCTTCATCATCCTCGCCACCACTGACCGCTGTGGCCTCATCCGCCCCTTGGCCGCGTCCAATCTGGTGGCAGGCGCAGCCTGCTTCGTCATGATCTTTCTCTCACGTGGTGAGTCGTGCGTTCCCCTCATCTTCTAGGTAATCAAATTATCGATCTGAAATTCAGATCGAATTTGAGAATAGTGTTTCAGGTCCTGGATGTGCCCCTCAAACAAGAACAAAGACAAAGACAGGGTGTTATCTTAGTCTACAACTGTGTTGTTGTTTTTTTAAATTTTAAATTGCGGTATAACATACACAACAATGAGCAAATGACAAGTGTACAAGCTGATGAATGTTTGCGTGTGAATATATCTGGGCACCATGACCTAGATCTATGGAACATTTCCAACACCTCAGAAGGTTCCGCTGTGTTCCCTGACAATCCGTACTGACCCATCCTGTTCAGATCACCACTGCTCTGACCTCTGTCACCGAAAAGTAATTTTGACTGTTCTTGAACTTCATACAAAAGGAACCATAGCAAAAGTACCCTATGTCTTTGTCTGGCTTCATTCCCTCATTCCATCCGTGAGATTTGTCCATGTTGCCACACCAGAGTGTAGTTCATTCTCTTTCACCGCTGGGCAGCATTCCACCGCATGAATCCCATGCTACTATTGCCACATTGACTGACACTTGTGTGGTTTCCAGCGTCTGCCTGCTGGGATAAGCTGCAGGGAATGTTCCGGCACATGTCTCTTCGTGGGCATAGACTCTCATTTCCCTTGGGTACAAATCTGTGAGTGTGTTTGCTGGGTCAGGGGCGGCATCTATGCAGCTCTAAGTCGATACAAGCAGGTTTCCAAAATGACTGGACCGACGGACACTCCCATCAACGATGCCTGAGCGTTCCAATTGTGTCACGTCCTTGCCAACACTGGGTATTGCTCGTCTTTTTGACACCAGCTGTTTTGGTGGGTGTGTGCTTTCGTCTGTGGTTCTTACAACCCAAGATAATCCAAAGCAGAGTAACTTTAGTCAGTTTTAATTTGAGTACACAAATTGCCTTTCATATTTGTCACATTTGGTTGAATAAGCACTAGGTGCATTTGCTATTTCCTCAGTTTGTATTGCTTGTGCTCTGGCCCTGTGGGTTAAATGAGTTGTTTTGGTAAGCGTTTAGGGAGAGGGTACTGTGGGAAGTGTTTTCTGAAATCTGTATTCTCAAGAACCAGGCTGTATAGATCAGGCTGAAAATAAAAAGACAGCTCAATTTTCTTCTGTCTCCTTGCACGGTGAGAACAAAGAAGACAGGGAAAGGAACAGAGTCTATCTGAAATAGATTTTACCCACGATCTTCCCCATCTCCCTATTTCTGGAATCCTGGAAAGACGAATGGGAGGATTTTTTTTTTTTTTCTTTTTAAGTAACAACACTAGGTGCAGAGGAGGAGCCCAAGGTCTGAGATTGTTCAGTTATCACCGGGGCAGAGCTCGGGCATCATGCTCTCTGGTCCCATGCGGCCCCCCCACCCCGCCCCGAGGGCCCTCTTCCCATCCCCCACCCTCTCCACTTGCCTCTACTGGGTCCTTGTCACATTAGATGATAAACACTCACTCCCTCCTCCAGGAAATATTTCAAGTACCTTCTGTGTGGCCAGCATGCATCTAGACCCTGGGATCTCAGCAATGAGCAAAGCAGAGAAATGTTCTTCCTTCACGGAGTTTACGTTCTAGAGGGAAAAAGCGAAGGTGAAGCATGGTGGGCATTAAGCCTTTGTGTGGCGGTCAGGGGCGGCCTTAGGAGACCTGAGTGAGGGCAACGAGCCGTGTCACCATCTGGGGAACGTACTTCCCAGGCAGGAGGACAGAAGTGGGGGGATCCCCGAGGAAGGTGGAGCTGAGCATTCAAGGAGCAGCCGGAATTCCTGTGTCCGAAATTGGAAGAGCAGGGCAGGGGCCGGGGGACAGAGGTGGGGTTAGCAGGAGGCAGCCTGGGACGGTATCCCCAGTGTGGAAGGGAAGCACTGGGGGCTTGGGGCAGGGATGCTCCCTGTGGTCCCTCTGGCTGCTGAAGGGAGTGGTGCCCCCAGCGCCGAGGGGGGCCAGGGCGGTAGAGCCGTTTGCCAGATTACAGACCCCAGCGTGTGTACACACGGCCCTCCCTGCAGATACTGTCTGCGTGAACTTCCTCATCTTTTGTCTTTAGGGGGCTGGGGGTTCCATGATTAACGGCTTGCCTTGGGCTCTCCACCTTGTGGAGAATGAGTTGGACCTGGCGGTGGGCTCATTCCTAAGGCCACCGTGTCCTCTCTCCTGGGAGCCTCCTGCTGGTGGAGGGAAACGAAGCATGTCTTCCATTAGCAGCCAGTATCTGGGGACAGGGGTCAGGATGACAGGACGTCTGTGACCTCAGAGGCTTTATTAGTCACCTGGCATGTCCCAGGAGCCACTTGCTTGTTAGTGTGTGGGGTAATCCAGGTGGAGTGTGTGATGGGGCCCGATTCCTCGATCGGTCCTCAGTAGGCGGAAGGCTTCCTGGACCCTCATGTAATCGGGAGCCCCAGAGCTGTCTGCTAAGATGAGTCAAGGGTTTGTTTCCCTCGTACTTGCATCTGAGACTATCCTGAAAGGTGTTTTGTTTAAGAGAAAAGTGTGTTTGGAAGTGAAGGCTAGACGGAGGATTAGCAATCTGGTCCGTCAGCTCCCAGACTGCTGCTTAAGGGGCTGCATTTATTGTGGACCTACTGTGTCAGGTGCTAGCAGCAACATTACTGCATAGGAATTAAAAAGCCAACGTTTCTGGAGTGGTCATGGCGGACGCTTGACATATATCGTCTCAGGGTCCCATAACAACTTACAGGCTGGCTCTAGTGCTTCCCATTTTACAGCTTTACAAGGCCCAAAGAGGTAAGTCACTAGGCTGACCGGAGGCAGATCCAAAAAGCATGTTCTTTCCCCTTCATAAAGGAACCCTCCCTGCTGTGTCATCATCAGGTTCTGAAACCTCTCAGGCCTCAGGTTACTTATCCCAAAATGAAAGCGTTCGACAAGGCAGTCTTTCTGGCTCTTCCAGCTCTGAAGTCCAAGCTTCCTACCTTGGCTCCTCGAGGAAGGGAACTCCGTGGGCACAGTCCCCACGTGAGTTCCCCACCTCCGTGTGTTTCCTGTCCAGATCTACACTGGCTAAACATCACAGTGGCTTGTGTTGGCCGAATGGGAATCACCATCGTGTTCCAGATGGTGTGCCTGGTGAACGCCGAGCTGTATCCCACGTTCATCAGGTGGGTGCACAAAGTGGGGGGCGGCGATGTGTGGTTGGGTCACCACTGTGACACAGCTGGGCACCAGGCAGGCTCCGCGAGGACCAGCATTTTCAAGACAGTTCCTCAAGGCTCCCCCAAAGGTTGGTCCATTTAGACACTGAGGTGGGGGGGTGGGCATCAAAGAGAGGGTCAACACCTAATTACGGGAGAGAATGTGAAATGGGAAGGTTGGAGTAGAGTGTGCAGCGGGCAAGCACGAGAGAACAGGCATCGGCATGGAGAGAGCCCTGGGCAGGGACTGCAAGACTGAGCTTCAGCCCAGCCTTCAGCTCCAACTAGTTGGGTAAGTCCAGCAACTGAACTGACACCTGCAAACATAACGGACTTCAACAGAGTTCCGACTGGTACAGTGACACACAAAGCATTTCTAGACATCTGCCATTTCACCCCTAATGTCACTGTTATTTCCATTTTACAGATGAGGAAGTTGAGTTTCAGAGAGGGAAAGAGAACTTGCAGGAGACACACAGCCAGAAAATGGCAGGGCATCTTTCTGTCCTCGAAGCTGGGCTCTTCCCAGGATGACACAATCCTTTTCTGTAAACTTAGCAACAGGCCTTGAAGACTTATTATTTTTAAAGATTTATTTATTTATTTTAGGGGGAGAGAGAGAGAGAGAGAGAGAGAGCTCGCGTGAATGTGGGGAGGGGCAGAGGGAGAGAGAGAAAATCTCAAGTACGCTCCTCACTGAGCGTGGAGCCTGGCGGGTGGGGAAGGGGTGCTCAATCCCACAACCCTGAGATCATGACATGAGCCAAAATCAAGAGTCAGTTGCCCAACGACTGAGTTACCCAGGCTCCCCAGGCCTAGAAGACTTATTGTTTAAAGTCAGATTTAGACCCAAATTCACTGTAACATGAAGTTCGCTGAGTTTCGATTATATGTGTATTCATTCACCGGCCATCACAATCAATATGGAGATCTTTCTATCGCCTCCAAAGGCTTCCTCATATCCCTTTGCCGTCAATCCCCCCCCTTCCCTATCTCCAGCACCTGGCAACCACTGCTCTGATTTCTCTCCCTTTGGTTTTACCTTTTCCAGAATGTTATGTATATGAAGCAACATGGCATGTATGTAGCCTTGTGTGTTCGCCTCCTTTCACTCAGCATGATGGGGGCTGATCCATGTGGTTGCAGGTGTCCACGCTCTGCTCCTTCTGAGTGCTGAGTGGTATTCCAATGTGTGAGTGCTGTACCATGATTTGCTTACCCATTTGCCAGTTTATTGGCATTGACTGTTTCCAGTTTCCAGTGATTATAACATAGCTGCTCATAAACATTCAGGTATGGGTCTTTGAGTGGATATATGTTTTCATATCTCTTGGAGTGGTTCATATGGTGTGTGTTTAAATTCATAAGAAACTGTCAGAATGTTTTCCAAAATGGCTGCACCGTCTTGTATTCCACCAGCCACATGTGAGAGATCAGGTTGCTCAACATCTTGATCAGCACTTGGTGTTGTCAGTTTTTTATTTGTCTAAGTGTTTCTGGGACGTAGTGGTATTATTACTGTGACTTTAATTTACATTTGCCTAATTACCAACAATGTTGAGCAACTTTGTATGTACTGATTGCCGTCCTCATTTTAGGAGACTTAGTTTTAAATGAAGATTGTTTTTATTGTAAAAGTAATTAACCACTTTATTTAAAGTTTTAATTCTGACCTTTGTTAGAATTTGGTATATTTCCTTGAACTCTTTTTTCTGTCTGTATTGTTTCCCATTTCTCATGCCATCGTGCTAGTGGTTTCTAAGAAATATTCCAGGTCCCCAATCTCTTAGCTACACAGCAATCTGAGCCCCTCAGTCAGCCAGAAGATGCAAGTGTGGTTCTGATTTACTCTTCTCTTCCCCACCTGTTCTTCATTAAAAGGCCCTGTCTAATACTCTCAACTGTAAAAGGTTGCTTGGACTGAGTACAAAGAGTTGAAGGCAATTAAAGAGAAAATCTTCTACATTTGGCAGTCCTGAGCCCAGAGTCTAAAATAGTTGGGCCAAACGATTCCATTGTCATGGCCACCGGCCCCAAGGGACTGACTGAAAATGTAAACTGTCAAAGGTACTGAGTGCCTGCTCCTATGTGGAAGAAGGCCAAGCAACCCATCTCAAGATCAACCCCTTGACCATTTGTGCAGAGAGCCTGTTGATGAGGATTCTCAGTAACTAGGAGCAGAAGCCAGATGTTGAGAAACGACTTTAAACATGATCCACACACACACAGCAATAAGACAGTCATGAAAGTACTGGCATTTTCACTAAACGGAATCGAATCTAAATCATTAAAAAAAAAAAAGAGGATTATTTCAGTTACTTTATTACTTTACAAGGACTACAAAGTCAAAAAATTACTATCGAAGCCATTTTGACTGTGCTTCTTATTCACAGGAGGTATTAGAAGTGAAGAGTATCCTCCTTCTAACACAAGGCACTGCCTTGTGTTGAGAACTGTCTCTCCTTTTTGTCTCCTCAGTATGGCATGAACTCCCTGAGAACAGGAACGATGTACCATACGTCTCTGTGCCTCTGCACCTGTTGTCCAGCTGTGCTAAGCAGTCACTAAGGGCTTGTAGAATGGCTGAATGAATCAAGCACCACAACACTGTGAATTTTACATAAGGGAACCAGTTCCCTACTTCTTCTAGCTTCTGTGTGCTTATTCAATTTTTTTACTTTTTTAAGATGTAGTTTCTTAAAATAATAAAAAAAAATTTTTTTTTTCATTCTCCTCTTGGAAATCACACTGAAACTATTAGAAGAATGAGAATAAAACCTGCATATGCCAGCTTTGAAACAAGGATGATCCTGAAAGACAAGGTGTAAGAAGAAGGGCTGCCTAATGCAGTGAGGTTTCAGAGGGTCTGGAAGATTCCAGGGATGCACAAAGTGACAGTAACTCGTGTACAAGGCCAGTGGTTTTCCAAAGTAGGAAGCATACCTGGGAGGGTATAACCCACGATCCCTTGTTTGCAGTAACAGGATGGATATAGGGTCTGGAGACATAGGCTTCATTCGCCGAACACTGGGAGGCTGAAGGTGAAGCCGGGAGAGTGAGGCCAGGAGAGAACCTTCAGGGAGCTTGGGGATAGCTGTGTGCTGCAAGGCAGGGTGGAGGAGAGAGACCCTGCATGGTGAGGAATTCTGCACTGTCAACCCCTGTAGATTGAGAGTGAGAGACGTTAAAGCATCTGATCACATACAACCCTGGTCAAAAAGAGAATTTTTACTAGCGTAGAACATGATCTGGCCCCTCCCCACAAATTCTTCTGAAATGGCTGATACAGGAAGAAATCACGGTATTAAAAGATGAATAATAAAAAAGTAATTCACCCAGTTATACAAATACATCATGAGAGAAAAAGAGAAAGGAACCGGAAAAGCAAATGACAGACGAAGAGTACACTCTAAAAAAATATTGTCACAAAGGAGATGAAAATTGTAACCCCAAATACCTCAATTAATGCAAAATATTAATTAATCAGTCATATTTATAAAATAAGAGTTTAAAGCAGAGATAAAAGTTCTTGAGAAGATACGGGACAAGATGATTGAAACGGAAACCTATCTGAAAGCAGGGCGAAGGAGAACTGATCTAGTGAGGGAAAAGCAAGGTAGGGCTAAGAATTGCAAAATAAAATTGAAATAAGCAAAGTTTAAGAGTCTTGGAGATCACAAGCACAAGCGCACACATGCGTACACATGCACATGTCCCAAAGAAGATAACTGAAATAATGGAACAAAAAAACTTCAAGGAAAAAATAAAACAAAACCTTTACAGAAACTTCTGGAAATAAAAGAATGTTTGACTCTATGATTTGAAGTGGCACTCGGTGAAACAGGAAAAACGGACTCAGAAGGAACAATGATAAAGAATATTCTAGTTAAGTTACTGGGCCCAAAGGGTAAGTCACAGATACAGGGAGAATATCAAATTGATTGTCAACTTGATAATCATTGACTGTGGGATTAAAGTGAGTGTGATTTTGACAACAGAACAGCAGTAAATGTCATAAATCTGACAATAAAGAAATGCTAGAAGACAAGGGAGAGGGGATGTTGCATGTGGTATAATAGACCAGTTTCCTTAGCATACTTTCTTCA
This sequence comes from Zalophus californianus, assembly GCF_009762305.2. Classification (NCBI taxonomy): domain Eukaryota; kingdom Metazoa; phylum Chordata; class Mammalia; order Carnivora; family Otariidae; genus Zalophus; species Zalophus californianus. The sequence continues at coordinate 8,130,842 of NC_045601.1, read as the reverse complement.
GCTTGGAAAAAAATATATTATTAAAAGCTGATATGGGGCGCCTGGGTGGTTTAGTGGGTTGAGCATCTGACTTTTGATTTCGGCTCAGGTCATGGTCTCCGGGTTGTGAGTAGAGCCCCATGTCAGGCTCTGAGCTCAGTGGGGAGTCGGCTTGAGATTCTCTCTCTCCCTCTTCCCTCTACCCGTTTCCCCGCTCGCCTGTGGGCTCTCTCGCTCTCAAATAATAAATAAATAAAATCTTTTTTTAAAAGCTGATCAATTTTGTAGTGCTTTAGGTGTATTTTAAGATTATAAAGGCAAACACCGACACAGTGGTATAGTTTACTAAAAGCAGTGCATGAAGGGGTGGAGGAAGCGGAAATATATAAATTTTATAATTGTTTATAATAGGAAGTTAATGAATACGCTCTAAAAAGATAGAGTAGTAAATGTATTATATAAAGTTATAAAGGTAACATTTGAATAAAAATACAAACCTTCCAGGGCCCCTGACCAGCTCTGTCGGGAGACCATGTGACTCTTGATCTCAGGGTCATGAATTCGAGCCCCACAATCTATGCAGATTACTAAAAAAAATAAAGTTTAAAAAAATACAAACCTTCCAAATTATCAGAAAAAAATACACATAACCAACACATACTGAAAATAAGACACTAGAAGCAATACAAAGCATGATGTAAAAGCTAATGACAGAATTAAGACCAAGCATTTCTGACATTTAAACAAACACAAAGAGGCTCAACTCCTCTATTGACAAAAGGAAACTCCTTCAGTTGGTTACAAAGCAAAACTGTACACTTTGCTGCATAGTTGAAGTAAACTTTTCTTTGGAAGGGTTGAAAAGAAAAGAATGCATGAAAGCTTATCAGTAAATGCAAACTAAAGTATAACAAGAGCCATAATCTTATCAGACAAAGTTGAATTTATGCCAAAAATGTATTTAATAAGATAAGGAAGTCCCTAAATAATGATAAAGAGGAAATCCACAATGGTCTCACAGGGAAATTTTATAAAACATTTAATTAATAGAAAGCTCCAATGATACTCAAACTGTTCTAGACTATAGAAAAAGGAGAAAGATTTAAAAAAATTTATTTTATTTTTTTAAAAGATTTTATTTATTTATTTGACAGAGAGAGAGAGAGCACAAGCAGGGGGAGCGGCAGAGGGAGAGGGAGAAGCAGACTCCCCACTGAGCAGGGAGCCCAGACATGGGGCTTGATCCCAGGACCCTGAGATCACGACCTGAGCCAAAGGCAAGCACTTAACCAACTGAGCCACCCAGGTGTCCCCCAAAAAACATTTTAATAAAGCTAGGATAATATTGGTATCAAAGACCAACAAAGATAAAGAAAATAAGGAAACCATAGGCAAATATTATTTGTGAATATTGATTAAATTCCCAAACAACATATTATCAGAACAGAATAGTGGAGACATTAAAATAATAATGTATCGTATCTAAGAGGAATTACTCAGGAACACAAAGATAGTCCCATATTAAAAAATCTAATAGTATAATTCACACTAATAAATTGAAAGAGTTTTGATAGAGCTAATAAATTAAAACTGTACTATTATCTCTATAGATAGTGAAGGACATTTAATAAAATTTAACATCTACTCTTGTTATTACAATCTTTCCATAGAACAAGGATAGATAATTTTACATATAATTTCCTCAGTATGTTTTTCCAGCTAAGAAGAAACATCATTGAACACTGATAAAGTAAGTTATAAATATATTTAAAGATATAGAGGCAAACACTGAGAGATGATAAAACCATCTAAGATGAGGTAGTGGGGGGAGGGGTTGGAAAGGAAATGGAACGTACTACTTTTATAATTACAATTGTAGGGAGGAAGAGATTATGCGAATGAGCATAACAGAAGAAGCTCAAAAGTAATATCCTAAAGGATAAAGCTTTTCCCAATTTATTGTTCCTAATTTAACCATGTTTCTAAAACAAAGCTCAAGATTATTTATAGGAATACAAAAATATGCAGCACTGAACAATGTAAAATTTATCAATAGACACAAGAAATACGAATGTTCTAAACACCCCAGTTAAAAGGCAGATTGTCAGATAGGACAAAAAAGTGAGACCCAGCTGTGTACTGCTTACAAGAAACTCACTCTAAATATAATGGCGGAGATAGTTTAAGAGTAAAAGGATGGAAAAGGATCTTCCATGCAAACAGTAATCAAAAGTGGCCGTCTTCATATAAGACAGAGTAGATGTCAGAGCCAAGACTATTAGCAGGGATGGAGAGGATCCTTCTCTGTTTCCCCCTCTAGCTTTCTTTGTTCTCCATTCCTTAATACCTTCTCTCTACACTTCCCTATCTCTTCATGTAAAAAAAAAAAAAAAAAAAAAAGAACTCTACTCACACCAACCAATTCTCCAACTCTCCAGACATCACCTGGGTATCCTATTCGATTCTGATGTTAACCACCTGGGTTTAGAGCAGACCCCACAGGTTAAGGGCTCAGTCCCACAAGACTGCCCCCACCTCCGATTCCAGGCACAAGCCCCAAGCTGTCACCTGTACTTCTGACCCACTGGCTATACATCAGGATTCCCCTCCGCCCCTCCCCGAGTTCAATAATTTGCTATCATGTTTCACAGAACTCAGAGAAACACTTACTTACATTTACTGGTTTATTATCATAAAGGACATAATAAAAGATATAAATGAACAGCCAGATGCAGAGGTATTTAAGGTGAGGTTTAGAAAGGTCCCGAGCACAGGAGCTTTTGTCCCCGTGGATTTGGGGTGGGCCACCCTCCCAGCACATGGGTATGTTCACCAGCCCGGAAGCTCTCTGAACCTTGAATTTGGGGTTTTTATGGACTCTCTGTGATGTAGACATGATGGATTAAAAATCACTGGTCATTGGTGATTAACTCTATCTCCAGCCTCTCTCCTCTCTCTGTTCCTGCTCTAGGATAAGGTTAACATTTGGAAAGCTGAATCACAGAGATATCATCTTTTTTGTTCTCTATATTTTATCAGGAACCTTGGAGTGATGGTGTGTTCCTCTCTGTGTGATCTGGGTGGAATCATCACCCCCTTCCTGGTCTTCAGGCTGATGGAGGTTTGGCAAGGCTTGCCACTCATTTTGTTCGGTAAGACTTCATGGGCTATTCCAGCCCAGCATGATTACTTTGACCAGTGAATGATATCCTCTGGTGAAGAAGGTTGGTGCCTGCCCTTCCATTGTCTCTTGGCTCACTCTGTCTTGTTTCATGGGAAAGATAAGATGCCATTCCTAGAAAGCAGGCCAGACACTTACATCTGAAGCCTCTAGAGTCCAATAATTCATTCTACAGGACAGGATTTGGGAGACATTTTGACAGAGCCTCCTGCTTTCTTATGAGTTTGGCTCCAATTTTTGTGCATTTAACATATAATTGCTGGAGGCTTGAATATGCTAAATTATCATCCTTCTTCTGCTTAACAATTGAGAATGGACACAAGGAGACAAATGGGAATCAAAGTTTGGTATCAGCTTTGTAGTGATAAAGTTGGATTAAAGAAGAAGGAGGAGAGTCTTCCTTGTCTCCCCAAACTCAGACCTCGCGACCTCCAAGACCCTGCTTACGCCCTTGGCGGAAGGCAAAATGGCCGTGTGCGTGCAGAGCGCGGCCGTGTCTGGGCTCCAGGCAGATCCACCAAGGAGGGGGAGGGGGAGAGAAATAAGGAGAGGGGAGGAGGGAAGGAGAGAGAGAAACAAGAGAGGCCCACACTGCCCACGCATATATTATCTATGCTTCACGTCGTATATATAGTAATATAATATTAACATATAGTAACTGTAGTATAATTATAGTTTATAGTAACTATAATATATATCATATACAAAATAATACATTATAATATAATTATCTAAGATATACATATGGTTTTATATATGGTAATTATGATATATATGATATATAATAATAAATAAATCCCCTAATACTTAAACATCAGTTACGGTAGAATTTCCCTATTCTTGCTCTGACATTTCCCCAGTTATTTTATGGTTTTAATTTTTTCCCTAGATGCTCCTGATTTCTAAAAAAAACAGAGTCTCTCACAGGTGTATCACCTACCAGCCCTTCAGGTAGCGGTCGGCATCCCGCGGAGTGCCGTCCGTTGCGCTCTAACGGTTCTGTGTGAACTCTGTTTCCTTCGAAGCGGTGTTGGGCCTGGCTGCCGGGGGAATGACGCTGCTCCTTCCCGAGACTGAACGGGTCACCTTGCCAGAGACCATCGAGGATGTGGAAAACCTCGGGAGGTGAGGCCACGGTGCTCAGGGACTCGGGGCCCACGGGAGTGAGGCCTGCCCTCTGGTGCCTCTGTTTCCCCCCCTCTGTCTTAATGGTATAGGAGAGCTTGGCAGGTATGTGTGCATCTTTTCTTTTCTTTCTTTTTTTTTTACTCCCAGAGTTGCTGGAGAGAGAAACACAAACAGTCACTGGCTTTGAGTAAGGAAATATTGGAGAGCACAAATAGGGGGTTTTTAGTGGGCAGTTATCTGTTCTAAACTGTGGGATGGAGAACCCATGTCTGAGATGCTGCCTGACCGAGGGCTGAGTCCCTAGCTCATCCCCGGAGCTGACTGCTCTGCCTTGGGAACGATTTTTAAACCAACCTTCTGTCCTTTTAACAATTGTTTGTTCAGGTTCTTTAGTGACTCTCTTCACAAAGAAGAACAATTTAAAACGTTCATGCTTGTAATGGGGACAAGTGCTTTAATGGAGTCTCAGATTCTACTCTTTTTTTATTTTTTATTTTTGTTTTAGAGAGAGAGTGGGTGTGGGGGAGCAAAGGGCAGAGGGAGAGGGAGAGAATCTCAAGCAGACTCCCTGCTGAGCATGGAGCCCAACAGGAGCTGAATCCCATGACCTTGAGATCATGATCTGAGCTGAAATTAGGAGTTGGACACTTCACCGGCTGAGCCACCCGGGAGCCCCTCAGATTCTACTCTTAAAGCAATAAAAAAAAGAAAGGACTGAACAGTGCTCAAGGACGTGGTCACTCGGGTCCCCCTCCAGGCTCGCTCTGTGGATTCCATAGGAAAGACACATGTGTCCCCGTGATGAGAGAGACAATGGTCTATGGAGTCAGAGAGACGTGGGCTCAAATCCAGTCATCTACTTGGCCGCGTGACTTTGGGGACGTCGTTGAAACTTACGGAAAGTTAACTTCCTTGCCTGAGAAATAGCCACACTAGTACCGAGTTTGGAGGGTTGCTGGGAAAATGCAATGAGATAAAGTAGGTGACAGTGACTAATCAATTGCCCGGGACATAGTAGGTGTTCGATAAATCTGAGATTTTCTCCATTCTTCTTGCATCTTGTGTGAACTCCTCGGTGAGTCTCAAAACTTAGAATGCAGAATAATCCCAAAAAAGAAGCTTACTGACATGCAGATTCCTGGGCCTTCTAGGGTTTTTGACTTAGTAAATGAAGGTTGGGACCCAGGAAATCTGTGCTTTTAATAAACTCTGTCAATGAAGTGCAACTAAGTGCTAAATAAACCTGACTTTGAGAAATTCTGGGTGTCTCAATACTGATAAGGGACACTCTATTTTAACTGTAAACACATTTTCTAGTTGCCGACAGGTAGCTAATGTTGATTACCAGATTTGAAGCTGTTTCAGTACAATTTGTCCATAGACACCCGCTCATCTCTTGAGATCCCCCTCTGCTGGCCTCTGCTCTCTGTTGCTTGCTAATCTCGTTTTCATCTTTTGTTTTGAGATCTATTCCCATAGACAACTTTGCAATAGTTTCTCTTTTCTTTTCTTTCTTTCTTTCTTTCTGGGCAATAGTTTCTTTTTCTTTTTTCTTTTTTTTTTTTAAGATTTATTTATTTGAGAGAGAGAGAGCAGGAGGGAGGGACAGAAGAAGAAAGAGTCTTAAGCAGACTCCGAGCTGAGCGTGAGTGCAACACAGGGCTTGATCCCATGACACTGAGATCATGACCTGAGCTGAAACCAAGAGTCAGACGCTCAACCAACTGAGCCAGCCAGGCGCCCTGCAATAGTTTCTTAATCAAAACATTGACTGTTTTTTTAACTTTCATTTTTATTTTTGGCTGCTACAGGATAGCAAAGCCCAAAGAAAACATGATTTACCTTCAGATCCAAACATCAGAACGCACTGGCACCTGAGAGAGATGCTTCGCTGGGACTGAGTGGCAGAGAGGAAGATGGGGTTATCATCTGAAGAAAAGCTTAGAAACCCGGCTTTCTCTGTGCTCTTCCTCAGACTTGCCTGCCCCTGAACCAGTAGCTTGAAGAACACTAAATGTGCTTTGTTTTATTTTCTTTCTTTGAAATCTCCTAAAGCCCTGGCTATCTTTTATCTGCTTACCTTTCCTAGTGAGAGCTGTTGGTAGTTACCAGTTACTTAATTACCTAAAGTATTTGGAAGATCCAATAGAATTTAAGTATTGCTATAAAAGAGGCCTCTGTCACCGGTTTCCTAGAGGAGGTGCTGTTTTATTCACATTCTGAAAGAAAATGTCTTTGTGTCTGCAGTATAATTTCTTGGCAAAAGTATTTTAACATGTAGCCTTCTCGAAGGGCACTTGGTTTTCAAACATGGCGGCACTTCCCGCAAACCATACCTGAATCACGTTGAAAGTGTCATCCTCCTCTGAAGGCCAGAATTACTGTAACCTTTTTAGGAAGCGGTTTCTGTCACCTATGCTCCAGGAATATTATATTCGATTTCACTCTTGGTTTTTGTTCTTGTTGGTGATTCTAGAAGGTAAACTCCTACGCTAACTGCAAAATACTGTAGTAAATATATCAAAAAGAGTTTAGTTTACTGTGAGAAATGTAGTAACTCGTTCAAGTTCTGGTTGAAGAAGCGATTTCGTTCCTAGAGTACACCAAAACCTTTATTTTAAAATTTCTTTACCTGTGAAATAATCCGAAGACCACATAATAGCCAGCCTTCAGAGTGCATTGGGAAACCAAGTTTCTAATGTGAATGGGAGGCAGCTGAAAGCCAGGTGCTTGTGTTACAAACACTTCTGGGCTGGTGGGCTAAGCTCAGGGACAGTCTCAGGGACATGAGACCGTGGCATTCAGGCCTGAGCAGCATTTGGTCTTCCTTTGAGAATGGACATTGGTTACTTGGAAACCTGAAGCTTTGTCCTTGACAACAAAACAAAACAAAACAAAACAAAACAAAACAAAACAAAACAAAAGAAAGCCCTTGTCTTCTGAATTCTATTTTAAAACCCATCTGGATACATGGAGGGGACCAGCGCTTCATTTCTGCTTCTCCACAGCAAGGCCCTTCCCCTATATCTTCTCTCTCTGACCATAACATCTACACTCTTCACTGGTAACAAATATGTAAGTTGCAGGCTTCAAATAGTTTTTTTTTTTAATGTGTATTAAAAATACCCTCTCTGATCTTTCTTAGAATCCTTCAGTGAAACGTCTGAGGAGGCTTTAAACAAAGGGAATGTGTGTGTGTGGACCGAGGAGCAGCCTCCTCTGGCCTGGGTGCTCACCTGCTCTCCTGGGGGAGGAGGCTCAGTCCTGTGACCAGGTTTTAAGGGGTGCCCAGCTGCAGAAAGTGTATGTGAATGTTGCCTGTCGTGTCACGGGGAGGTACGGGCTGTCCTTCCCTCCTTGCCTCCCTCCATGTGGCTACAAAGGAGCCACAGGCAATCCAGATGGAGTGAGGGTGGAGGGGGGTTTGTCAGGGAGTGTGAAGGCAGAGATAAGTTGGTCACAGAGACAGGTGACGTCTAAATACTGGGAGAGCCGGGGAGGTGTGACGCAGGCGTCAGGAAATCTGAGGAACTCCTGTGAAGACTTGGCAGCGAGACCCTGGGCCCCTGCTCCAGGGGCAAGGCTGTGGGGTCCTATTAGTTCAGCCCACACATGCCAAGCACCTGCTGTGTGCCCCAGTCATCCCAGGCTCACAGAAAAGCCCCCAGGCAGGCTACGCTTCCAACTGCCTGATGCACGAACTCCCAGTAGCACCCTGTGAGGTGATCCAGGTCGTGCTGGTGGGCGTGGAGGAACAGGGCAGCCAAGCTTATAGGCAGACGGAAGGACATGAGGGTCTGCAAAATCACCTCCCCGGTCCTGCCCCCAAACACTTCCTTCAGTGCCTAGCACCAGGCCTTTAGAGATGTCGTCCTGCGCGTCTTGAAGGCCAACCACTGAGAAGGAAGAAGTGAAACCTCACATTGATCAGCAAATGACGGGGATGGGGCCGCTCATCGTGTAAAAGCAAGTGGGGACCGGAGGTCCTGGGACAGTGCCCAAGAGGGGCGGGTGTGATGACAAGGCAGGAAGCACTCACTTTCAGCCTTGTGCCTAGGACACGGTGTGGCCGTGGGACAGCCTTGTGCCTAGGACATGGTGTGGCCGTGGGACAGCCTTGTGCCTAGGACACAGTGAGGTCATGGGAAGAGCCTGGACTCTGCTCTGACGCAGAAGTGGTTCCTCCATCTCCTCCACCATCTGCTGATTTTATGGACTGAAGCAAGCTCTTTAACTGTCCGAGCCTCTGTGTCCTCCTGGCACCCACCTCCAGGTGGGCTCTGAGATTGCTGTGAGAAGGATGTGGAGAGCTGCAGGGCACCACCCGGGGACGTCACGCCAGGCTCCATGCCACATGGCCCCACATTTCTAGCATACATGGGGGTCAATCATCTCCAGCTGGAGAAGAAACTGAGCCATCCAACCAGCTCACACCCTGCACCTGGTTATGAAGGGCAACATGTCCTATTGTCCGTTCCACCTCTGCCTCCTCTGTGAAGGTCAAGGTTGAACGTCTGATGTTCCGAGATGTCGCTGGAGCCAGAGACATATGGGGTTAGGCTTCATACAAAGACACCTTTCAAAATATATTTATGAGACACATTCTCATGAGACACTCATGGCAACAACATTTTATTTATTTTATTTTTATTTTTTAAGATATATTTGGGGGGGCAGAGGGAAAGGAGTGAGAATCTCAAGCAGACTCCCCACTGAGCGAGGATCCTGACACCAGGCTTGATCCCAAGACCCATGAGATCATGACCTGAGCCGAAACTAAGAGTCAGACTTAACCGACTGAGCCACCCAAGCACCCCACGGCAACAACATTTTAAAGCTGATATTACTTGCATTTCAAAATTGGGAAAGCTAAATTCAGAGATGGTGAGTGGCTTGTGCTAATGAAGCAAGGAATTGGGCGTCGCATTTAGAAAGGACCAGATTAGCTAGCGCTAGGAGAGTTCTCCACAATTCTCAAACTGTACCTTTCCTGACTCCTGCCTCTTGATTTTTTAAACTTAGAAACACCAAGAAACACACACACACAAAGAAAATCACTTCAAAACCCACCACATGACAGAATCCTGTAGAGGGAGAATCAACTAGTCACCCCCCACCCGCCCTCCCCCCGGGGGCACTGCTGATAGCCGGCTGAGTCTCCATCCTTCCTCTTAACACCAGAGTGGCAGGGGATATCGGGAATATCGGGCAGGCTGAGTCCTGGAGCGCTAAGAATGTGCCTCTCCCCCCACTCTCCTCCTGCACCCCAAGTCTGGCCGCTACACGAACAGCAGCTGTTGTCCCGAGCTGGGCTGTCCTAGTAAAGCCAGAAAGCAAAGGACACAGGTCTTGGCACCTAGTTGTCTGCTAGGGATGGCAGAGACTCAGGACGGGAGAAAAGGCATCTTCCACCCATCAACGGAAGAGACAAAAGTGCTCTGGGCCGGGAAGACCACAGAGAGGAAAGCTGAAGAGCTAGGTGCTGGTCTTTGAGAACCTGTTCTGGGCTCTGGCCCCGCTACTCTGAACTGGCCCCCAAGGTGGCGAAGTCTGGCTTAAGTTTGCCTGTGAATTACCCGAACCTCCCAAATATCAGGGGCTTAGACAAGATAAAAGTTTATTTCTTTCTCACGTTCAAGAAGTTGGCTCATTGCTGTGCCGGGCAAGACTTCCATCCCCAGGTGGCAGCTGGACCTCAGTGGTCGCGGTCACCCCCACCGCGTGCACCCGCATCACAGGGGATGGGGCACGAGGAGGATGGTCTTCCTTTAGGGACACTCCCTGGAAGTGGTGCATGGCCCTGTGTCTCACCGGCCAACACGTCTAGAGAGAACAGGAAACGGGGGTGGGGTGCGAGGACCTCACATAAAGTTGGGGTTTCATTACTGAGGAAGTGGTGACCATGGATTTTGGAGGAGAACCAGCTGTCCCTGCTCTGGTTGGTGGGATGCCTGACCCTTCAAAACAAATCTGAGGGCCTGGGAGTAGAGGGGACCTGCACTGTTGACCGTGGCACGAGGGAGGGCCCCAGAGACCCAAGTCTGGGGAGCCAGGGGAGGGGAAAACGCAAATGCCCTGACTGGCCGGAATTCTCTGAGAGAAACCTGAGGTGATCAGGCTTGCCTTGAGTTGGCAGGATTGAGTTTTCCACGACCTGCTGGAATGGGGGCTGGAGATAGAAAACCACGTCAGAGAACAAGGCTCCATTTCTTACTTGTTTGCGTTTTGTGGCCTAAGAGCTCACCAAGGTGTGCCATCCCCCGCGGTTGGTGACATGCGTTTTAAACATTTTTTCCATTTGTGAGCACATGGATCTGATTTTTTTTGCTTAACGACTTCATAGTAATGAATTGAGCAGCGCAAGTGATTCAAGGTGCAAACCCCACCTTAGCACCTTCTCTTTCTGGTGTTTGTCAGAATTGTCCAAACTGCACAGGATCTATCTCTGCTCCTCCGAGCATTCTGTGTGCAGACTCTACTTGCTACACCAAATCCTATTTGTCTTATCTTATGAATTTATTTTTGTTCTCGCTCTCTCTCCACACACACATTACAAATATATTACATTTCATAGCACATATTATATTACATATAAAATCACCCCAAACACACATGACTGTATTTAAAAATCTTTCAATAGGTACATTTCCCAAACATGGGAGTGAAAAAATTTTGCTCTGTTTTAATTAAATAACTCCCCTCTCCACTAGGTACTAAGTCCTCAAATGCGAGAGAAAGTGTTCTTACCGTCCGCCCCTTAGGAACGTGGAGCGGAGGGATATCCGTCTGTGTCTGCGGGGCTGCTGTTCCCTTAGGGACAAAATTAAAATCCTGGGGACCAGATGGCCTTGTGTTTAGCAAATAGGTCTCCCCAGGACCTTTTGGGAATGAAGGCAGGGTTAGGATGGGGACAAGGAAACAGAGAACGCGAATCGGCTGCCCAGATTTCCATAAAGCTCAAAGCTGCTTTCTAGATTCAAAATAGGGGGACAAAGGGAGCTAGAACGAAGATGTGGGAATAAGGTGCACATTTGGCCAGGTGGGTCCTTACAGGTCAGGCAGTTCCCACGCCCCACCCACCACGTCCTTAACCGGCGGAGAAAGAAGTGGAGATGTGGAAGATGGCCAGGTGTCCCATAGCTGGCACAGCCCACATGTGACAATGACAGCTGAGGTCTGGAGCATCTATCCCGTCACTGCAGTGACAAAGCCCTTCACTGCCTACAAGCAAAAGGGATCATAAATAGCCACGTGGTCCAGAAGAAATTGACGGCGTGTTCTGGTGGCTCTCCCTCACCCAGACCCCGGCTGGTGACATCAGATGGAGGCTGTGCTGGTCCCAGGAGGGCAATAATGGGGTCTCTGAAGAGCCGGAGAGCAGCTGGGAAGAGAAGTTGGTAAGGCATGGCCCTGTCCTCCATCCTTCATATCAGACTCTAGTTGTGCTTCTGACTAGTCCTGGAGGGAGGGTCGGGACTATTCAGAGGACCGCACTAGGTGCCCTAATTCCCAGAAACCCTTTCAGTTTGCATCTATGCCTTGGGAACCCTCGAATGGTGACTAAATGTTCACCCTGTGCCTGGCCGGGTTATCAGTCAGCACCTCTGTGACTTCTTTCCCAAGTGCTGATGTCATTTCCTTTGACCGCACATGCTGGTGCTCACAGACACCCTCTGCAATTTGTCGTGCAGCTCAAAGTTGCAGAGTGTTTGGTCTTTATCTGCTCTGGTATCCCAGTCGTTAATAGCATTAATACGATGTAGAATCGCTCTTCTTTAAACACTTGGTCTTCGAAGTGTAGAAGGCAAGGTTTTTGTGGTTTGATTTTCGTAAACGTTCTCATTTATACTTCCAGTCAAGTGTCTTGAAACAATTTGTCATTTCACTCCATGGCCGAGGTGCCCTCGGGTACTGCTCCGCCTGCTACAAGAGCCCGTGGGGCCATCACATGTGCACTCCAGGAGGCCAGATTTAAGCATAATTTGCTTAAATAAGTAAAGTAAATTACCTAAAAAAATCACGATTCCAAGAAGAGTTGCTATGGTAGGCTTAGGAAGAAGAAAAATTCAAAATTCAAGAATAGAAAGGGAACATTTTTGTCAAATACTCCCAGAGGTGTCTAAGGTAGTGTTAAAAAGACAGATTTCTAAACATGGAGGGTCCACAAAGACCATAAAGGGACAATTGTACCATCCTAAAAACAGTAATTATGGTCAAATGAAACAAGTTGAGCCTAAACAAAGAGTCAGAAGTCCATAATAATATTCAAAAGGGACAAATAATAGGAATTGTGCCAAGGAAAAAGCATACATGAGTTTCTAATCAAGTTTACGAGACGTTCTGTTAATTGTTCAACACAACTAATGTGAGTTCTCTCCTCAATGTTCAATTACCACCAAGGCTGACAGTCATAACGAGAAGCAGATGGAGAGAGGAAGTGAAGCATGCTTAAGGTATATAATGTCAATGGTTTGATCATTTAAAAATTTATTTTTCTTTTCAGTTTTTTATTTAAATTCTAGTTAGTTAACATACAGTGCAATATTGGTTTCAGGAGTAGAATTTAGGGATTCATCCCTTACATACAACACCCAATTCTCATCACCCCAAGTGCCTTCCTTAATCCCCATCCCCCATCTAGCCCAACCCCCACCGACCTCCCTCCCTCAACTCTCAGCTGGTTCTCCATAGTTAAGAGTCTCTTATGGTTTGTTTTACTCTCTCTTTTTTCTTTTTTATCTGCTTGTTTATTATAAACATATACAAACGTATATAAACATACGGGATAAACCCATATGTTTATCTGTTTTGTTTCTTAAATTCCACATATGAGTGAAACCATATGGTATTTTTACATTAAAATATGTTGTCATGCAGAATTATGGGACCTGGAAAGCAAGGTGAGATCTTTCCAGGGCTCAATCCAAGCTGGAGACTGGAAGGTTAAGGATCGGAAACGTCCTGCTTGGTGCGCGCAGGAGAGGGTGACTAGCCCACGGGTGGGGGACTGGCCCGGGGGCCGCAGAGCCCATGGATGCTGCCCTCACTGCGACTCACGCCCGTGAGACCTGACTGCGTAACACGCTGCCAAGTTGTGCCCTGGGCAGAAATAGTCACAGAATTGTTTATCTCCTTGAAAGATTTTAAAAAATGGTATTTCAAAATGACACACCTTCTTAATTGAAACTGGAAAATTGGAAACTATGAGACAGTTCCTGCCTACCTTATCTGTCACATGCTCAACAGTAATTGTAGTTACACTTTCAAATGCCACTGTCCATCCAGGCCAGAACCGTCAGAAAATGAGGAAATTTGGCAGGCACAGGAGCTCCCCACTTCCTCTTACTGTGGCAGAAAGGCTCTGGGAGAGCAAGGGCAGGTGCTGGTCATACAGGAAGGGGCCGAGACCCAGGGAGACCTGGGGCAGCCCGCCATGAAGGGACTGCATGGCAACACCACCAAGGAAGAAGTAGAAACACTTGTCTTGATTATTGCATTGGAAGATCAAAATCAGATATATGCACTTAAAACCATATGTGTTCTTAAAAAAACAAAAAACAAAAAACTATGTGTTCTTTTTTTTTTAATTTGAGGGAATCATGTGATGATCATCTACTGATCACAATTAGCCAAAAGGTTAATGAAAAGATAAACACTTATCACTGGTGTCTAGTTGGGGAGGGGGCAAAATAAGGTGAAATACTCATGACCCAAACTAAGGACACAGAGAAATAGTGTCTGGGACTTGGGAAATAAAACATGACTCACTGTTATTTGGAATTAGGAAGTTCCAGAATATTTTTACTTTTTCGATGTGGTTCCTATTGTCCAGCTGCTCCTGACATGATTGGGGCTGTTCAAAGTTGGAGACATAACCCACTGTGTCCAATTCCACGGCCCAATCCAAAGGCTGCTCTCTTGAGATGAGTAAGATAGATTTCCAGAACAAATGAGACTATCCCACCCCAAAGGCTTGTATAAAACCTACAAGTGGCCCTTGAAATCTTATTCTATGCTGGCTTTGTTCTAAAGAACAGTTGTGCAATATTGGACCACCCCTATCCATGGGAAAAGGCTGGGTTATTCTAACATTTGGTATAGGAATCCTGGTTAATTTAGTTAAAGGGGCATATTTTCTGCCAGTGCCCCTGGGATAGAAAGATGCGCAGATACTAATTAATGGTAAGTTAAAGGAAAATGTTGTACTTGATAATGACAAAAAATCAAGACCAAGGAAATATAGTGAATGAATTAATGACCCATCTGAGACTAATGAATGGTGGTAGCTAATGGGGACAGTGAAAAATACTCTTGTCTGAATATTGTTGAATTATTACAGGATTTAATCATCATTGTTGGGCTGCACAGCCAGACTCCTCTCCCTCCCACCCCCTTATACTTTTATTTTGTCTTGGGGAAAAGCCAAAATCAAAGGATATTATGCCTCTATCCACTGATAGATCCATTAACCCAATTACCCACCATTAATTCTTGTAGTGGGTATTAACTGATCATCTATTACATGCTGTACATCTTTAGGTCCTGGGGATTCAGCTACAGAGAGAGAGGCAAGAGCTCTTGCTCTTATAGAGCTTACATTCTAGTTGGGAGAGACAGACTAAGAACAAACAGACAATTGAAGTAATTTCAGAAGGAAATACAGTCACACAGGATGATGGGATGCAGAAACACTTGAATGGACCCTACCCCCAGGGCTAATTTAGTTTAAGTAATTTTGTACCAATATTTCCTTTCTTCTCAAATGGAGAATAGAAATATATTCATACTGTGGTTCCTGAATGAGTGTATAATCCTATTTTCCTACTGAGGAAGAATTAGTAATATACATAAATTCTTTTATTTGATGTTCTTTTCTGAGAGATCTTTCTGGCTTTTGGTGACAACACCAAAATCATTAAGGAAGCAGTGTGTGTCTTACTTTAAGACTGTGTTCTTGATCAGTAAGATTTATTGACATTAAACCCCAGGGATGCTATGAGTGAATTTCTTTATTCAAATTACAACTTCTGCCTTCTTAACTTTCAATTGCTGGAGGAGAATGGCCCTCAAATTCCCAAGTGTCGACTTGAGACAGTGGGCACATTTGTCTGCCTCTGATGAGAACACAGCTCAGGGTCCACACCCGCTGAGAGTCCTGCAGTTTTCCAGTCCCCACCCAGAAGGCTGGAAGCAGTACAAGTAGTACTAAGATATTGTCTGGGCATTGAGTTTAATCAGGGAGAACAAGTGGGTGGAACCTTCAACCAAGATCAGACTCTTGATGCCAGGACATTGCCATCCCATCAGGAACAAAAGATTCAAAGAACAGTCTGACCAGAGATAGGGGTGCAAATCCAGTCTACAGTAGGTCTCAAAACATGTGGCAAAGAAAAACTACAGCAAATCTAAATGGCTAGATCCACTTGTCCAGAGTCTGAGGTCCAGGAGACCTTAGTTTTGTCTGGTCCCAAATTTCAGCTAGATAGCTATCAAATAATTTTGAACACTACCAAAGATCTAAGAAAAGAATAGCTGCAACCCTACAAATAGAAAAGCAACCACTTTCTGTAAGGTAGGAGGTGTGGAGAAGTGAATCTGAGGTGATTTATGGGAAGATAGACTGTTGGGGGAGGGAGCCAGCTACCGGCAAGTGCTAGAGCCGCGGAGCACAAAATCGGACCTTTTAGAAGTCGGCTCCGCGGAGGGACGTGGCTCCAGTGGCTGAGCGGGGGGTGGAACGCTCACTGGGACAGTGTGGTCTCAGGAGCCTCGGGGTCACAGAAAGACCGGGGGTGCCTGAGTGCGGCAGAGCTCCCAGGGATCGAAGCGGGGAAGCCGGCTGCAGAGACAGAGCCAAGAAGTGGGCTCTCAGCTCGGGGTGGCCACAAACCATGATCTGCGGCACAGTCAGGCCACTACTCTTTGAGCCAGGACCCAACAAGTGGCAGATCCAGGGAGATTCCCCTTCCTCCCCTGGGAGGAGCAGTGCGGGAGCGCACCATAGGGATCTGCAGGGTTTGGAGACTCCAAACGGGGTCGTGTGCCAGAGATAGAAATGCTCAGTCACAGGCTGGGTGAGCATGGAGTGCAGCTGGAGACCGGGGAGAGAGGAGAGATTGACTGCTTTTCCCTGAGGGTGCACTGAGGAGTGGGGCCCTGAGCTTTTGGTTCTGGAACCAGAGATTGGGAGGCTGCCATTTGGGAGGCCACCATTTTCAGTCTCATCCTCTAAAGCTGTGTGGAAAGCCTTCAGGGAACAAAGACTCAGAGAGCAATCCAGAGCAGATGACTTAGCCTGGCCCCTGGCAAGGGTGGTCCAATTCCTCCTGGGGCAAAGACACCTGAGAATCAATGCAACAGACCCCTCCCCCAGAAGATCAGCAAGAACATCCAGCCAAGACCAAGTTCATGGATCACACAGAACTGCAGAACTCAAGTGCTAGGGGAAAATAGTATATAGAATTCATGTTTTTTTCCCCATGATTCTTTAGTCTTACAATTTTATTTTTTTCTCTTTCCTTTTTCAACCAATTTCTTACTTTATCAACTTGTTTTAAAATTTTTTTTAATTTTCATTTTTACAGTTACATTCTGTACTTTTATTGTATTTAATTTTATTTTTGTATATATATAAGTTGTTACTTCTTTACAATTTTGGGATGCAGTTTCTTCTAACAAAATGACCAAAATACACCCAGAATCTAGTGTATGGCTCTGTTCTCTTCACCTGTCTGATCATCTTCACTCTTTTTTTCTTCTTCTTCTTTTCATTTTGTTTTGTTAAAACCTTTTTTAAATTTTCATCTTTACAGTTACATTCTATCTTTTCAATGTATTTAATTTAATTTTTTTTTCTTTGCAATTTTGAGATGTAGTTTCTTCTAACAAACTGACCAAAATACACTCAGGATACAGTGTGTTACTCTGTTCTGTTCACCTGTTTATATCCTTTTTTTTTCTTTTTCTCTTTTAATTTTCATTTTTACAGTTACATTCTATCCTCTCATTGTATTTAATTTTATCTTTATACATATATAAGGTTTTCTTTCATTACAACTTTGGGATCTAGTTTTCCAACAAACAGACCAAAATACACACAGGATCCAGTGTAGTGCCCTGTTCTGTTCACCTGTCTGATTATATTCTCTCTTTAAAAAAAAAAAAAAAAAAATTATTTATTTATTTTTTTTCAGTTTCAGGTCTCTTCTGGTTCATTTAGTGTATATTCCTCTGGGGTCCTTGTTGCCATTTTACTATTTTGTTCTCTCATTCATCTATTCTCTGGACAGAAAGGCAAGATGGAAAAACTCACCTCAAGAAAGAGAACATGAGGCAGTATGGACTGCCAGGGACCTAATCAGTATGGACATAAGTAAGATGTCAGAACTAGAGTTCAGAATAATGATTATAAAGATAATAGCTGTGCTTGAAAAAAGGCATAGAGGACACTAGAGAATCCCTTTCTGGAGAAATAAAATAACTAAAATCTAGTCAAGTTGAAATCTAGAGATGAGATGCAATAAAAAATGGAGGCTCTAACTGCTAGGATAAATGAGACAGAAGAGAGAGTGATACAGAAGACAAAACTATGAAGAATAAAGAAGCTGAGAAAGAGAAAGAGAAACAACTACTGGATCGCAAGGGGAGAATGCGAGAGATAAGTGATACCATAAAGTGAAACAATATTAGAATAACTGGGATCCCAGAAGAAGAGGAAAGAGAGAGAAGGGCAGAAGGCATATTGGAGCAAATTATAGCACAGAACTTCGCTAATCTGGGGAAGGAAACAGGGATTCAAGTCCAGGAGGCACAGAGAACCTACCCTCAAAATCAATAAAAATAGGTCAACACCCCGACATATAAGAGTGAAACTTGCAAATCTCAGAGACAAAGAAAAAATTCTGAGAGCAGCTCGGGACAAGAGGTCCATAACCTACAAGGGATGAAACATTAGACTGGCAGCAGACCTAGCCACAGATACCTGACAGGCCAGAAAGGATTGGCATGATATATTCAGGGTGCTAAATGAGAAAAATATGCCGCCAAGGATACTTTATCCAGCTAGGATGTAATTCAAAATAGAAGAGTGATAAAGGGGTCAAACAGAAGCTAAAAGAATTTGTGATCACCAAACCAGCCTGACAAGAAATATTAAAAGGGATCCTTTAAGTGAAGAGAGAGCCCAAAAGTAACACAACCACAAAGGAACAGAGACAATATAACAGAAACAGTGACTAGAGGTAATACAACAGCACTAAATTCATATTTTTCAGTAGTTACTCTGAGTGTAAAAGGGCTAAATGCTCCAATCCAAAGACACAGGGTATCAGATTAGATAAAAAAGCAAGACCCATCAATACGCTTTCGGCGAAATACTCCTTTTAGATCCAAAGACACCTCCAGATTTAAAGTGAGGGGGTGGAAAACCATTTATCATGCTAATGGACATCAAAAGAAAGCTGGGGTGGCAATCCTTATATCAGACAAATTAGATTTTAAACCAAAGACTGTAATAAGAGATATCATAATTAAACGGTCTACAAGAAGACCTAACAATTGTAAATATTTATGCCCCTAACATGGGAGCAGCCAATTATATAAGCCAATTAATAACAAAATTAAAGAAACACATTGATAATAATACAATAATAGGGGACTTTAACACCCCCCTCACTGCAATGAACAGATCATCTAAGGAGAAGATCAACAAGGAAACTAGGACTTTGAATGACACACTGGACCAGATGGACTTAAAAGATATATTCAGAGCATTCCATCCTAAAGCAACAGAATACACATTCTTCTCTAGTGCACATGGAACATTCTCCAGAATGGATCACATACTGGGTCACAAATCAGGTCTCAACCAGTACCAAAAGATTGGGATCATTCTCTGCATATTTTCAGACCACAGTGCTTTGAAACCGGGACTCAATCACAAGAGGAAATTTGGAAATAACTCAAATTCATGGAAGCTAAAGAGCATCTTACTAAAAAATGAATGGGTCAACCAGGAAATTAAATAAGAATTTTAAAAATTCATGGAAACAAATGAAAATGTTACACAACTGTTCAAAACCTTTGGGATGCAGCAAAGATGATACTAAGAGGGAAGTATATAGCAATACAAGACTTTCTCAAGACACAAGAAAGTTCTCAAACACACAACCTAACCTTACATCTAAAGGAACTGGAGAAAGAAGAGCAAATAAAGCCTAAACCCAGCAGGAGAAGAGAATTAATAAAGATTAGAGCAGAAATCAATGAAATAGAAACCAATAAAACAGTAGAACAGAGCAGTGAAGCTAGGAGCTGGTCCTTTGGAAGAATTAATAACATTGATAAACCCCTGGCCAGACTTCTCAAAAAGAAAAGAGAAAGCACACAGATAAATAAAATCATGAATGAAAGAGGAGAGATCACAACGAATATCAAAGAAATACAATTATAAGAACATGTTATGAGCAACTATATGCCAACAAATTAGGCAATCTGGAAGAAATGGATGCATTCTTAGAGACGTATAAACTACCAAAACTGAACCAGGAAGAAATAGAAAATCTGAACAGACCCATAACCAGCAAGGAAATTGAAGCAGTAATCAAAAATGTCCCAACAAACAAGAGTCCAGGGCTGGATGACTTTCAGGGGGAATTCTACCAAACATTTGAAGAAGAATTAATACTTACTCTTCTGAAACTGTTTCAAAAAATAGAAATGGAAGGAAAACTTCCCAACTCTTTCTATGAGGCCAGCATTACCTTGATCCCAAAACCAAAGACCCAGCCAAAATTACAGACCAATATCCCTGATGAATATGAATGCAAAAATTCTCAG
Source organism: Zalophus californianus (assembly GCF_009762305.2). Taxonomy (NCBI): domain Eukaryota; kingdom Metazoa; phylum Chordata; class Mammalia; order Carnivora; family Otariidae; genus Zalophus; species Zalophus californianus. The sequence goes on along the minus strand of NC_045601.1, from coordinate 8,110,717 downwards.
TACATTAAAAGGATTACTCACCATGACCACGTGGGATTTATTCCTGGGCTGCAAGGATGGTTCAACATCTGCAAATCAATCAATGTGATACACTACATAAATAAAAGAAAGGACAAGAACCATATGATCCTCTCAATATATGCAGAAAAAGCATTTGACAAAGCACAGCATCCTTTGTTGATTAAAACTCTTCACAGTGTAAGGATAGCAGGAACATACCTCAATATCATAAAAGCCATGTATGAAAAGCCTACAGTGAATATCATTCTCAATGGGGAAAAACAGAGCTTTTTTCCCCTTAGGTCAGGAACATGGCGGGGATGTCCACTATCACCACTGCTGTTCAACATAGTACTAGAAGTCTTAGCCTCAGCAATCAGACAACAAAAAGAAATAAAAAACATCTAAATCAGCAAAGAAGAAGTCGGACTCTCACTCTTTGCAGATGAAATAATACTCTATGTGGAAAACCCAAAAGACTCCACCCCAAAATTGCTAGAACTCATCTAGGAATTCAGCAAAATGGCAGGATATAAAATCAATGCACAGAAATCAATTGCATTTCTATACACCAACAATGAGACAAAAGAAAGAGAAATTAAGGAGTCTATCCCATTTACAACTGCACCCAAACCATAAGACACCTAGGAATAAACCTAACCAAAGAGGCAAAGGATCTGTACTCAGAAAACTATAGAATACTCATGAAAGAAAGTGAGGAAGACACAAACAGAAAAACGTTCCATGCTCATGGATTGGAAGAACAAATATTGTGAGGATGTCTATGCTACCTAGAGCAATCCATACATTCAACGCAATCTCTATCAAAATACCATCAACTTTTTTTCACAGAATGGAACAAATGATCCTAAAATTTGTATGGAACCAGAAAATACACTGAATAGCCAAAGGAATGTTGAAAAAGAAAACCAAAGCTGGTGGCATCACAATTCTGGACTTCAAGCTCTATTACAAAGCTGTGATCATCAAGACAGTATGGTACTGGCACAAAAACAGACACATGGATCAATGGAACAGAATAGAGAACCCAGAAATGGACACTCAACTTTTTGCTCAACTAATCTTCAACGAAGCAGGAAAGAATATCCAATAAAAAAAAAGACAGTATCTTTAACAAATGGTGTTGGGAAAATTGGACAGCCACATGCAGAAGAATGAAACTGGACTATTTCCTTGCACCATACACAAAAATAGACTCAAATTGGATAAAAGACCTAAGTGTGAGACAGGAATCTATCAAAATCCTGGAGAACACAGGCAGCAACCTCTGTTACCTTGACCACAGCAACTTCTAGACCCATCTCCAAAAGCAAGGGAACCAAAGGCAAAAATGTACCATTGGGACTTCATCAAGATAAAAAGCTTTTGCACAGCAAAGGAAATAGTCAACAAAACCAAAAGACAACTGACAGAATGGGAAAAGATATTTGCAAATGTCTTATCAGTTAAAGGGCTCATATCCAAAATCTACAAAGAACTTATCAAACTCAAAACCCAAAGAACAAATAATCCAATCAAGAAATGGGCAGAAGACATGAACAGACATTTCTCCAAAGAAGACATCCAAATGGCCAATAGACACATGAAAAAGTGCTCAACATCACTGGGCATCAGGGAATTACAAATCAAAACCTCAATGAGATACCACCTCACACCAGTCAGAATGGCTAAAATTAACAAGTCAGGAAATGACAGATGTTGGCGGGGATGTGGAGAAAGGGGAACCCTCCTACACTGTTGGTGGGAATGCAGGCTGGTGCAGCCACTCTGGAAAACAGTATGGCGGTTCCTCAAAAAGTTGAAAATATAGCTACCCTATAACCCAGCAATTGTACTACTGAATATTTACCCCAAAGATACAAATGTAGTGATTGGAAGGGGCGCATGCACCCCAATATTTATAGCAGCAATGTCCACAGCAGCCAAACTTTGGAAAGAGCCCAGGTGTCCTTCAACAGATGGATGAATAAAGAAGATGTGATATATATATATACACAATGGAATACTACTCAGCCATCAGAGAAAATGAAATCTTGCCATTTGCAATGACATGGATAGAACTAGAGGGTACTATGCTAAGCAAAACAAGTCAATCAGAGAAAGACAAATTTATGATCTCACTCATGTGGAATTTAAGAAACAAAACAGAGGATCATAGGGGAAAAGAGGAAAAAATAAAACAAGATGAAATCAGAGAGGGAGACAAAACATAAGAGACTCTTAACCATAGGAAACAAATTGAAGGTTGCTGGAGGGGAGGAGGGGGCGTGGATGCGGTAACTGGGTGATGGACATGAAGGAGGGCACGTGGTATAATGAACACTGGGTGTTACAGGCAACTGATGAATCATTGATCTCTACCTCTGAAACCAATAATACATTATATGTTAATTAATTGAATATAAATTAAAAAAATTTAAAAAAGAATAAATCCACTTGTCCGCATCCAAAAGCTTGGAAGAGTGACCCACACATTGTGTGTGTGTGCACGTAATTGTTACAGGTGACTGTGATGATGATCTTTTCATGTAATAGCCCATGGGCCTTGTGCAGAATCCTCACGAATCATCAAGAAACACATTCCAGGAGACTATCTCATCTACTACTTCTGGTGGGAATAATGTAGATTCATCCGAGAAAAAGGAAATGAGCTGAGAAAACATAGCCTAACATTTAGAAGATTCAGGACTTCAAGATAAAGTGACAAACTTGAGATAACATAGCAAATATTTCCTTTTAGAAAAGGTCCCCCACCCAAAAGGAGAAAACTTTGAAAATCTCCAATTCATGTTCTCTGCAAGTTGCTAGAAGATGATGAGGTCATGAAAAGGGAAAGCATTTTTTTTAAGTAGGCTCTTACCTATTAATAAGGAAAAGTGGAATATCCCAAAAGGAAAATGGGCAAAAGACAAAAACAGTCATTCTATAATAAAAAGAAAATTGCCAATGAACAAGAAAACGTGGTCACCCCCACTACTGACAGAAATGTGAGTAAGACAGCTATGAGATATCATCTTTTGTTGGTCAGCTTTGCAAAGCTGTGCATGTGGGCAGTGCACGTGTGTGGGGGTGGGGGGAGGGGTCTGTGTGTGATCAGGATGCAGAAAAGCTACACTCTGGTAGTGTGTTGGTGGAATTAATTTGTAACATATTCTAAAGGACAATTTGAAGTACATAGCAAAAGCCTTAAAATGTGCTGGCTAATGGAAAGATCTCTCCAATCTCCACACTATTCATGCACTTAACCTCCTCCCTCTGCCACCTCAGAAGCTGATTGCAGAGGTACCAGTGGTAAAGACAATGGGTCCATCTGTCAGGCCTTCCTGATGTCTCGGTGACACGGTCTGACCCCCTCACCTACTCTCTCATCCACCACAGTGCAGGGATTTACCTAATTTGTTCTGTTTAAGAATCTGTGTAATCGGGATGCCTGGGTGGCTCAGTAGGCTAAGCGTCTGCCTTCAGCTCTGATCATGATCCCAGTGTCCTGGGATCGAGCCCCACAGTGTGCTCCCTGCTCAGTGGGGAACCTGTTTCTCCCTCTCCCTCTGCTCCACGCTCTCTCTCTCTCTGACAAATACATAAAGTCTTAAAAAAAAAAAAAAAGAACCTGTGTAATTGGTTTAATGGGACTTCATTTCATGAGGGACACTTGGCCTTTATTAATCCCTCCTTCTCCGGGATGCTTTAGAAAGAATCGCTCCCAGAGCCAAATTTAAAGGAAGGCGGTGGGGGGACCGAAGGGGGGAATCTCTTCAGAGTTTCCCTGGGTCCTCTCATTAAGTTAATTATTATACCTGCTGCATTTCCCATTGAGCAGCATTCTCTTGTCCCTAGAACAGAGAAAACCTTTATTTTAAAATGTGTTTGAGCAGAGGTAATGACGTGTCAGTGTCTGACACAGGGCGGTCATTTCCTACTTAGGAAAATTAGGGTGGCCAGGCTTGGCCTTGAAGGAGTCCCCTGAGAGCATCAGGGGCTGATTTCTCTCGAAGACCCAGGCATGGATGTTTTCCTGGCCTCCCAACTCACCATGGCTAAAAGGAAAAAGTGACTGGCACTGTTGGCTTCAAGAAGACATTTTTGTGCATTTTATGCCAACCCATGTTGATAAGGGCCCTGAACTGAGACCCTGTGGGGCTGGGTAGAGTCTCCCACTAAGTCCTGAGTGTGAGGAGCCCAGCCAGGGGACATGGGACATCGGGTACCCTTCCCAGGGTGGGACCAGTCTCCCAGACGAGAGTTAGCCAACATCATGGTCACATATGATGGTTGGTGCTTAGAGTCTAAATGGTTTTTGCCCAAGGACCATTGCAAAACACATTTACACAAATACTATAAAATAAAATAATGAGCATGTTTGTGGCTTCTATGGGTATGAATAGACAACTGAAGAAAAACATGATTTATTAAAAAAATTTAAAATAAAAGTCTGCCTTTTCTGGATTGTGTTTCTTGATGATACAAAATGATTCTGTACAAGATGTGTGAGCTATTAAATAAAAAGTTTATCACCTCAGTCATACACACAAAAATATGGCCATCTAGAAGCTGGACCCTTGTGCACTATTGGTGGGAGTGCACCACGGCACAGCTACTGCAGAAAACAGTGAGTCCTCGAAAAATTAAACATAGAATTACCATAAGATCCAGCAATTCCACTTCTGGGTATATATTCCAGAGAATTGAAAGCAGGGTCTTGAAGAGATATTTGCACACTTACATTCATAGCAGCATTATTCACAAACAATATTTGGTTGGATATTGTTTAGCCAAAAATGGAAACAACTCAAGGGTCTATTGATGGATACACAAAATGTGATATACGCATATAGTGGAATATTATTCTGACTTAAAAAGGAAGGAAATTACGACGTTTGTGACAACACAGATGGACCTTGAGGACATTATGCTAAGTAAAATAAACCGGTCACACAAAGACAAATACTCTACGATTGCACTCACATGAGGAGCCTAGGTCGTCAAATTTACAGAGACAAAAAGGAGAAAGGTGGGCACCAGGGGGTGGGGGGAAGGAGAACAGGGAGTTAGCATTTAGTGGGTATGGAGTCTCAGTTTGGCAAACTGGAAAGAGCTCTGGAGACGGATGGGGGTGGCTGCGCAGCGGTGGGAATGTACTCCGTGACTCTGAACTTACAAATGCTGAAGATGGCAAGCATTTTGTGTATTTTACCACCATTTGAAAAAATGTGTCCAGTAAATACACCACATGCAGGTGACTTTTCTCCACCTAGGGCAAAATAGTCCCAAGTGACCCAAGTGTGGGATGGAGTTAGGTTGTCTTGCACACATTTGACACCTGTCTGGGTATTTTGCATTCACCCTTGATCTCAGCGCAAGTCCCTCTGGGCTCCCAGACTAGGTTAGATCTCTCTGTGACGCTGGCGCCTCCCTCTGGGCCGCCCTTCGTTAAGCACATTCTCTGTTCAAGTCACCGAGCTAGATGAGTGCGTTGGGTGACAACTTTGTAACCTGGGACTGTAACTCCCTGCTAAATGTTGTCTCTTCTGCTACAACATGAATTCCATGATCTAAGAATAACATTTCTTGTTGCATGTAGCATCTGCATGCCAGGACAGAACTTGCACGTAGCAGACACTTCATAAGTGTGGGTCAAATAAACGCGACTGAATGCCCGTAAAACGTCTATTATTGCTTTTACCTTGTGGATTTTAATATTTTTTTTCTTGTGCATTGTGATTGGCAGATGCTTTTCAAAAATTCCTAGAGGCCACATTGAAAGTAGCAGGCCCCACACCAGAAGCTGTTAAAACTGTTCATGACAAATCCCATTTAGCCACTCTTGGTACTTGCTGGAATCCCCAACGTGCATCTCTCGTAGGTTCTGGTGTTTTTAAGCATTGGCCCTGCTGTGTTTTCTCCAGGCTTCCCAGGACCTAAATAAAAAGCAAATGACCACTGATGTCCTTCCAGATGTTTTGTTACAATATCCCTCTCCAAGGAGAGAAAAGGCTCAAATCTTGGATTTCTTGATAGCCAAAGGTAGGTTGTGTTAATTTAGATTGATCCCTAGAGAGTGCCGTGAAGTCTGGGGTTCACCAAAGGTCTATAAATTAGGCAGAATTTATGTTTCTCCCTGTGTATTTCTTTCACTTTACTCTTGTACCTACTCCATCAGATCCCATTCAGATGACAGCCTGCTCTCCCCCCACAGAGCAGCCCTGCAATCATCAAGTATTTAAGGGAGTTTATCTTCTTGTGGCTTTCACCCCACAGTCAGCTGTCAAAATATTTATTAGTTTAGTCCATCAAAGCCGGCCATTTAAAACTTTGTTGGCTAATGCTTGTTTTTTTTAATAGTTTCTGAAGTTAGGGAGAAACATTCTTACCCTCTGGTTTAATCTCGCTGACGTGGTTAGGTTGCAACATATGCAAGAGGTAGTTCCTTTCTATTCTAGGTACTAGAACTTTTGTTTTTTTAAAAGCATGTCAAAAAAAATCAGATATTATTCAAAGCCACATTTTCAAGTAATTATTACCAGATTTTTATTGTCATCATCCGGTCTGAATGAATAAAAACAAACAGTCCACTTAATCTGATTGCTGTCAGATTTTTAAGGATTACTGGGTCAAATGAATTAACATTGTTTCCTGGCATGTCAAAAGAGCTTGAATCTTCAATGACCAAAGAAACCTCAAGTACACCCATGCGTTTCTGTTTCCGGATTAACATTAAGTTACTATGGTTTATTTGTTTTTATAGAACAGAGACTTGTAAGATCTTTCCTTGGCTACCACCTAGCATGAGTAGTAACTAAATCATATTTTATCCTGGTTAGGAAAGTACATTTTCCTTTAACAAAATGGAATGGCAGCTACTTGCCGTAATTACTGGATCAAATATGGTCAAGAAAGACTCACAACTATGTATAAATACGATTACATATGAGCTACAAAGTATACAACTTGAGAAATAGTTCTTTAGGGATTGAAAACTCCATGTGATGAATTATAATGGAAAGATAAATTTTGTAAGTATTAGAGCTATTGAATTAAAAATGAAATCTTTCTCTTTTGCAACGTGTTCTATTTTTCTGAGCATAAATAAATGATACACTGGAAGACTTCCACTTCTGACTGTTTGGAGTAGAGAGTTAGAAAAGGAACTGCAGAATAAACCCACGCAAGAAAAATGGAGATAAACAGAAAAGCAGAAAATAATTAAATATAAAACAGAAATGAAAACAAAGTAGAGCTGCACACTTGTATACTTGAGTGTGTGTGTTAAACATAAAAGCAAGGAAATGAGATAGACAAAAGGGAGCCCTCATGCACTGTTGGTGGGAGTATAAATTGGTGGGGCCACTGTGGAGAATAGAGTGGAGGTTTCCTTTAAAAGTTAAAACTAGAAGGGCGCCTGGGTGGCTCAGTTGTTAAGCGTCTGCCTTCGGCTCAGGTCATGATCCCAGGGTCCTGGGATCGAGCCCCGCATCGGGCTCCCTGCTCAGTGGGGAGCCTGCTTCTCCCTCTCTCACTCCCCCTGCTTGTGTTCCCTCTCTCGCTGTGTCTCTCTCTGTCAAATAAATAAATAAAATCTTTAAAAAAAAAAGTTAAAACTAGAACTACCATGCTTTCCAGCAACTTCACTTCTAGATATTTATCTGGAGAAAACAAAAATACCGATTCAAAGAGATCTGTATGCCCACTCTGTTCCTTGTAGCACTGTTTACAACTGTCACGACACAGAGGCAACCTGTGGCTATAGAAGCTGTGGTTCACACACACACACACACACACACACACACACACACACACACACACGGGAATATTACTCATCCATAAAAAAGAATGAAATCTTGCCATTTGTGACAACATAGAAGGCATTAGGCTAAGGAAAATCACTCAGAGAAAGACAAATACTGTATGATTATGCTTAACGTGGAATCTAAAAAACAAAACAAATGAACAAACAACAAAAAGGAAACAGATTCAGATACAGGAAACAACATGCTGGTTACTAGAGTGGGGAGTGGTTGGGGCGGGTGAAACTGGTGAAGGGGATTAAGAGGTACAAACATCCAGTTATAAAATAAGTAAGTCAAGGAGATGTAATGTACAGCATAAGAAATGCAGCCAATGATACTGTAATAACTTTGTGTAGTTACAGATGGTAATAATGAGACTTATTGTGGGGACCTTTTCATAATGTACAAAAATGTTGAAACATTGTGATGTACCTGAAACTAATCAGATATTGTATGTCAATTATACTTCACTTTAAAAACAAGAAAAATATCACACACACACAAACACACACAAAACAAGCCTGGAATAGTTGTTGCCTTTGCTATGGTGGAGGTGGACCAGGGAGTAATTAAGGAAAGAAGGCTTTACCGATGACTCATATACCACATCTGTGCCTTTCTATGCATCACATATTGCCTAACAAATATATACGATGTATTTATTTACTTATTTGAGAGACAGAGTGTGAACCCAGGGGGTGAGATGGGGAGAGGGACAGAGGGAGAGAGAATCTCCAGTAGACTCCCCACTGAGCATGGAGCCAGATGTGGGGCTCAATCTCACACCAGAGCTGAAATCAAGAGTTGGATGTTTAACCGACTGAGCCACCCAGGTTCCCCTTAACAAATACATTTTTAAAAAATACATGCATTACAGAAAATTGGGGAAATGCCAAAACTATGAAGAAGAAAATTAAAAATTACTCCTGCTCTCAATCGTCACTCTATTTCTCTTAACCATTTTGGGTGAAACTATTTCTGAAATGTCTTTTTTTATCTTTCTGAAAGGACTTTTAATGTACTCAAAACTGGTTTAGTGAATTTGGGTTATTTTGTGTACAAAAACTACTGGTTTCGTGCTTGAAGTCGCTGATGGTCTCAGGACCCCTATAACCGCCCCTTGATATTTGCCCCCATGTGAAATACGACAGCTGAGGATTTGATGAGTTTCTAGTTTGTTTTCTTTTAGGTTGTTACAGGACAATTCTCCTTGCTATACTCACTTTAGATTCCTCCCTTACCCTAAGGCCCCACATCGAATCAGTCTCTATATTGTTTCTCTCCCTGAATCCCCCTCTCAGCCCCTTCTCATGGCCCACTGAATCTCAGCCTGGGCTGCTCTTCATCTTCTGCTGCCTGGTCCCGCCCTTCCCAGCCCTCTTCCCACGATGTCAAGGGTCAAGGCCATGCACCTGATACTCTCCCTGACTTTCGCCCTCCTGCATATGCAGTACCTCAACCACACAGTACCTCCCAAACCTGCTGCAATCTCCACGGAGAACACTCTCCCTCCTCTGTCTGGAGAATCCTGCCGATTCCTAGAATTGTAGCTAAGTAGCAGCTCCCCAGGGAAAATGGTCCCCACTCAGCAAGCAGGACCCAGTGACTGTGAGGCCAGCAGCTTCCTTCCTATTCCCGGGCTCACTTTCCACACGGTGCTGTCATTGCGTCCTTTACCCCCTGTGACAACAAAACCCACATCCATCTTGTTCACCATGTCCCAGTGCCTAGCATGATGCTGACATTATTAGTCAGTAGCCAATAGTTACTGAGTAGAGTAGGTCCTGCACACTAGGCTCTGTGGCCAGTGGTGCAGAAGACATTGCACTCACACCCCAGTCTAGTGACACAGCACCTGCACAGTAGCCTGATGTGATCAGCTGTGGCAACAGTTAGATTGTGTGCTCCAGGGGCTCAGGAACTGGGCTTTACTCTTCCTGATGTCCTTGACCCCAGTAGTTCTGCCTGACACAGAAATAGTCACTAATGGTGACATTCCCCAAGTTCTCCTGGGGACGAGAGATGGCTTCGGGAACAGGCACACAGGATATGAATATGGGCTTTTCCAGAATTCTTCTTTTCAAGATCTAAAGATAGTATCATTTCAGTACTGGCAGAAAAATCTCAGTAAGAATTGCTGTCTACGAGAAGCCCCCCGAACGGGTAAGTGGCGATGTCTGGAGCTGGCAGAGAGGTCTGGGCTGGAGCCATGGACATGGGAGTCCTAACTGGTCCCTGGTGGTGGGAGCCAGTGCTGTTTAGGAGCCTCTGGGTACACAAGCACTTACGTGATTGAAGGCCGGGCACAGGGATGGAGGGGTTCCCAGAGCACAGCCAGACTGGTTTCCAGGACTGATGTCCTCTGCCCCCACACATCATTCAGTAGCTGAGTCCTAAGATTCTGGGTCACAGAGTGGGTTTCTCCAGATGAGGGACCAGGAGAGGAGATTGCTTGGTTTCAAGGGACCCTGGATTAGCCAGTAGCGGGGTGGCAGGGAGAAGAGAGGCAGCCGAAGGACAGGGGAACCGGGAAGGTGGAGCCTCAGTTTTGCCAGGACTAGTCCTGATAGAAGGCAATCCTTGTGTGCTCTACACTTGAGGGAAAGCATTCACGGTATAGGATTTGTTATATTCCAGCCTCGGCAGGGAGGACGTGGAGTGAGAGCACATTGATTCATACAGTCATATCACACACCGGTACCTTGCTCTACACCTTCCGGCCTTGAAGAAACTGTTGCTCGAGATGTCTAAATGTGAACTTGAGCCCAAGACCTATTTGTCTGTTGACATAAAGTAGAGTTATTGCCACAAAGGGGTCTTTGCCAAGTCACTTTTGATTCCAGAACTTAATGGGGGTCACTCAGGCTCCCAGTTTTATAGTCCTTGTTATAGAGCTTATGCGACGATTTACCAAACGAGGAAAAGGGAAGAGTTTTATTCTTGGCATTTGCTCAGGGTAGTTCTTATACACATCGTCTTATTCACTGAGGCTTGTGTGAGAAAAATAAAGATAATTCTATGTTTTGTTTAAAATATCAGCCTTTGGGCTTAGGAGAAGCTTGAAACCAGCCTCTACTTAACTGGCTCACAGGATTTTGCCTCCATGATGTTGGTTAATTTTGTGCATCAGATTGACAGGGCCCTGGAATGCCCAGATTACACATTATTTCTGAGTGTGTCTGCGAGGGTGTTTCTGGGTGACATTAGCATGTGAATCAGTGAACTCAGTAGACTGTCCCCTCCCCAACATGGATGGGCATCATCCAGTCTGTCAGGGGCCTGAAGAGAACAAAAAGTGGAGGAAGGGAGCAAATTCTTTCCTTCCTGTCATCTTCTTCCTGCCTGCAGGAGCTGAGACATGTCTTCCTCCGCTATCGTGCCAGGAGGGACGCCATCAGCTCCGCTGGTTCTCAGACCAGCAGACTTGGACTGAATAAATGACATGGGCTTTTCTGGGCCTCTTGTTTGCAGACAGCAGATCGTGGGACTTCTCAGCCTCCATAATGGTGTGAGGCCATATTTCCTTTTCTGTATGGACACACACATACATACATAATCTTACTGGTTTATCCTACATGCATGCATCCTATTGGTTCTGTTTCTCTGCAGAACCTTGACTGACACATTTCCCTCTGTAAAACCAGCTGATGAACCCTCAGCTCTGGCTAGGTGGCAACATTCTACAATGTTCACCCATCTGCATCTATCAGCTGAGTTATAGGCTCACAAAGGGTCAGTTACATTTGTTCCTACCTCTGTTTTTTCTCATTGAACTTGGTATTATAGTTACCTAATTTGATGACATCATGCAACCTGATAAAATAGGAGTGTAAAAAATGAATTATATTTTTATTATAATTTGATTAAAGTAAGTCAATGCTTTCCGGATATTCAATAAAAATGAGTCACTAAAAATGGCTAAATGTGGCGAGTCAAATGTAAAAGAAAAAATATGGTAAAAATCCTGGACTCTGGATTCAGATTGTTTCAAAGTGTTCTGAGTGTTGGCTGTACTTTAAAGAAGTCAGAACTGCAAATTATAAACAAATATAAAATGTGGTTTATGCAAGAAGAGCATTGGGAACTCCCATCAGGAGACACACTTTTAAAGAACAGTTTTTCACTCTTCATTAAAGAGATGTAAATATATTCTTTTTGTTCTAGGCTAAATTAAAGGCTAAATTAAATAAAATTTCTTTTTACTAAATAGGCATTAGGTAATGGAGATTCTACTGAGCGTAGACACTAAGCGTAGACACTGAGCGTGTCTTGAACAATATGGATAGAGGCGTCTGCCAGCCCTCCATTTGCAAGTTGCCTCTCAGAGTCTGCATAGCCAACCCCTTTCTTTTCTTGAGTGTTGGAGCCTGAAGGCGTCACCATGCCCTGAGCACACCCTGAGGCCCCTGGTCCTAGAAGGCGGCAGCCCAGCCACACAAGAGGGCGGAATCCACACAAGAGGCCATGTCCCCAAGAGTGCCGAGCCCAACCCACACACAAAGATGCTCCATAAATGTTAGCTGTTCTTCCTTCTAAATCACTACCTTTCTATCTGACTACCGGTCTGACCGCCTACAGAAAATGGGGTTTAATTCCAGGCACACAGAAAAAGAAACACAGAGTCTGGGGTGTTAATAGTACTGCCTTCTCTGTGCTCTTATTATTTTTTTATTCCAATATTCCTTCTGGCTTCCAGAGGTGGAGTTCCACCCAGAGGTCACCAAACTTTCTCCATGAAGGGCCAGGTAGTAAATATTTTAAGATTTGTGGGCCAGAGAATATGGTAACTATTCACTCTGTTACAATGGCTATGAAGCAGCCACAGACAGTATAGAAATGAATGGGCTTGGTTGTATGTCAATAAAACTTTACTTAAAAAATGGGCTGCAGGCTGGATTTGCCTATAGACCATAGGTGGCTGAACCTTGTGTCTATGACAAGAGTTCTGAACTGAATGAGGGATGAGTAAAACCTCGGAAAGTATATGCAGATTTTGGTAATGTGTTTTGCTGGACAGAGGAATCATAATTTTCTTCTGATTTCAAAAGCATTTTGATCAATAACTTTAAGAAACATTGCTATAAAGAAATGGTCTCTTCTAAACCCCCGTGGCATTTACTTTTTAAAACACTGTAATTTTCATGATCTATTTTTAAAACTTTATTTTGAAGTAACTATAGATTCACAAAAAGTTGGGAAGTTAGTACAGAGAGGTCCTGGGTCCCCTTCACTTAGTTTCTCCCATGGTTACGTCTTACATAATTATAGTATATTACTGAGACCAGGAAATTGACATTGGTACAATATGTGAGTATAGTTCTCTGACATTTTATAACATGTGTAGATTTGTGTAACCACTACTGTAAATCAACAACTAATCTATTTTCCAACTCTATAGATACTTTTCCTTTCATGAATGACCTTTCATCACTCTGCATAGTACCCTTGAGATCCGCTCAAGTTGTGTATCCTTAATTTGTTCCTTTTTCTTGCTGAGTCATATTCCTTGGTATGGATACACCACACAGGTTGCTTAACCATTTACTCACTGAGGAACGTTTTGGTTATTTCCAGATTTTGGCAATTATACATAACGCTGCCATGAACAATTGTGTATAACATTTTGTGTAGACATATATTTTCTTACCACTGGGATAAATGCCTAAGAGTACAATTGCTGAGTCATATGGTAATTGCATATTTAGCTTTTTAAGAAAGTGTCAAAGTGTTTTCCAGAGTTAATAATTTATTTTTAAAAAATGGCATGAACATATGCCATGAACATGCATAAGAAAACATAAAAATGCAAGAATTACAGAAAAATCTAAAATCTTTCCTTATGCACTGCCCAGTCCCAGACTTCCTCCTCCTAGGTCATTAGTTAGGTGTACCTCCATTATTCCTACATTATTATTCCAAAAGTCCTTGGTTGTGGGGGGTCTTTCTATGGAGTAGCTATAAATTGTTTTCAGTCCTTTTTAACTGATGAGTAGATACACCATAATTTATTTAAGCATTCCTCATAGTTAAAGACTCTGGTTATTTCCAGTTTTCACTGTCGTCAAGAAATGATGAAACAAGTATCTCTCTGATGCTTCTGTGTGCACATTTGTATTTCTCAAAGACATACATTTCTGATATTTATGGATACTATCAAATTGCCTTCCTAAAGAATGTATCAATCAATACTCCTGCCAGCAATGTATCAGTTTCTTCACACCCATATCCAACTTGATATTGACTTCATTAATTTTATTGATTAATCTGAGTGCAAATATTTTGTTGTTATTTGTATTTCCCTGGTTAACAACAAGGCTGCACATTTTTCTTTATAACTTAATCAACCATTTTTATGTTACTTCTGTAAATAACTATTTGTATTCTTAGACCATTATTTTTTCTCTTTTACTATCTTTTTCTTATTGACTTTTAGTAGCTCTTTATTGCTTTTGGATATTAACCTTCTGGAAATTTTATATATATTGCAAATATTTTCCCAAATCTGTCACTCATTTATTGAATTTGCTTTTGCGATGTGTGTGTGTGTGTGTGTGTGTGTGTGTGTGTGTTACACAGCTAGCATCATTTAGTTTAGTCTTGTGTTGTATAGTCACATCGATCAATCTTTCACTTTATGTCTCTTAGATTTTATTTTTGCCTAAGAAGTCATCCTTATTTCAAATTATGGAAATACTCCCTTATATCTTTTCTAATGTTTCTGGTCTGCAAACTACTGGAAATAATGCTAGGTGTTTCACCTGGCACATTAAATCTGGAATCTTAGATTAGAGCACTGATCTCGACAAATTGGACCTGATTCAACATTGTTTCATTCTCCTGGGCCTCATATCATTACAATTCATTCCTAAATCACTCCCCAGATTTATGCAAATATGTTACAAAATCTTGAAATTCTTTTCATGTGTAAGGTGTCTCTTCCCCAAACTTCTTATTTCTCCCCTTGAGACATGCTGGAATCTACTCTAAGCATACCTGGGTAAGACATGGGGGGTGGGGCTTAAGGAGTCTTATCATTCCCTCTTAAGTAACTGTGTAAGATGAGGTCATTAAAACTCTTCAAACAAGGGAAAGTGTTTTTGTTTTTGTTTTACAAAAAGGAAGAGAAGGGCTGCTTCTTTTGGCCAAGGAGGTTCAGGGGATTTGGGGTTCAAGATGTTCAGATTCATTTGAGTCCACTTACAGTCTCCATTTCATTTCTCAGGAGTCCACTCCTTCCCATCCATTCTGTAATTTAAATTTCAGAGACATGGCTAGGCTGTGAGTTTAATCTATGATGTAATTCTTAACCCATAGTTTCAAATTTTGAGCCTGTTTTTCAGTGGTATCAGCCTTGCTTCCACAAAACTCAAGGTCTTTTAGGGCCATCATAAGGAGCTCTCAATTCTCTGGCAATGCCTCAACCTGACACTTGAAAGCCTAAAGTTTTTATGTTCTTTTTGTAATTTCTCCGGTGGAGTCAGGAGCAACGAGCTCTACCCCAGAGATTCTGTGGCCATAGTTTCCACTGTGGTGATCAAATTCAACAGTCCTTTGGCCTCCCAAAGTCTTGCTTTAAATAGATACTTCATTTCAGGTAGTCACAGCTTTTATTACTCAATTTTAAGTAACTGTTTTGTGACCGAATGTCATTGAGAGATACTGTTAGTATCTCACTTATCCCTGGCAATAACGTCATCAATGTGTTCAATCCCAATCACATCGTTTAACAAACTGCACATTTTCCTATTTGGGCATCTATTCCCTAGGTGTGGTCCCAAGTATGAATTCATGTTAATATTAATTCATGTTGAATCAGCAAAACAGAAACCACTATAGGTATTTCAGAGAAAAGCAATTTAATACAGGCACTCGTTTACAAAACTGTTGAGCAAAAGGGAGAAAGGTATGCTAGAGGGAGAAGAGGGTGTTTACATAAGACCAGGAAATAGCAATTGCTCCTGGCTGGGGCCTGAGATCCTGTTCTTGCCATGAAGTCAATGAGGCATTGATGTTGCTGCTGCTATTGCTATTAAAAGTGCACCCATGCCATCGAGCAGTGACCAGGAACCCACATTCCTTTGGTTCAGGTTGCCAGCAACTTTTACTGCCGCTGCCCAAGACACCTTCATGATATAGGGGAAAGAAATGTCTCTCTTGCTCCCATCTTCTTATCTGGCCAATGCTACCCATTGGTAGAGCCTTACAAGAAGCCGGGTGGCAAAGGGCCAGGAATGCGTAGTTGTAACTCCTGATGTTACAGAAGAGAATTTAGAAGGACAAGTATGTGCTCTTTCTCAGGACAATACTGGGAGATGTGCTTCTTCAAGATGAGGGAGAAAGCCAAGAATAAGGAAGACTTCTGACCTATGAGACAGGGAATCCCTCACAAGAAAGAGGCACCAGAATGCTCAGGAAGGTGGAGAAAGGAGAGCCCAGCGCAACCACTGTGCCGTAGGCCTCAATATCAGCCAGGCTACACTGGACCAGGAAGGCTGCAGGCTCCAGGTGGGAGGGCTCCCTGGAAGAAGGAGCTGTGTTTGAATGCACTGAGAGACTTCTTGTTTTATCAGAGAGTTAGGGGAAAATTGATGGTGCATATATAGAAAACAAGCAATAAAAACCAAGGCTCAAGAGAAACAAAATGCTGTGAAAGAGTAAAAGCATGATCATAGTACACTATGTGGCTCAGCTGTTAAAAATAGTTACGCAGCCATAACAATGTGAATGTCAACTTTTGATTGAATGAAAATGTGATAACACGGAGTCTGAAGAGAAGAGAGAAGTTGTGGTTTGGGATGAGGAGAGATTTGAAGAGAGCTAAATCTTTATATTTTATATAAAAAAGTCAATAGGTAATGAAAAAGTCAAGAGGTGTCCATTTAAAGCAAGTTATTCAGCTATATAAAGATAAATCACAAGGGAAAAAAAAAATCCAGCTAAAATAGTTGAAAATTATTCCAGAGGCATTGATAGAAGTGGAATGGGGTAAGGAACTTTTGTTTTTCATTATAGGCCTTGAGGTATTCAGCTTCTAAAAGCTTTTATTTACTATATTACCATGGTAAAATATTAATATAATTTTTTAAACCACAAATTTAGAGCAATTTTTGTTGGAGTGAAACTTTCCCATGTTGGTTTATTAAGCCAACTTCAATACTGCTTTTTATCAAACTCGTCTCAAGATTTTTTTGTAAAAAGTACACATTTGTACTCATTCAGTCTAAATAGGGGAGATTTAGTGATTAATCAGGTTGTAGTTCTGATTCTTCTATTTTAGGTTCCTTTAAAGTCTAACCCAGATGATAATGAAGGTATTTAAAAAATTTTTCACACATGACACTGAAAAGCCAATTTAAAGTTCCTGACATACATTCCAGACAACTTGATATTATTTAACTGTAGTATATCTTTAAGAAAACAGGGTCTCTGCTCCCACTTAATTGTTTTTCAGATCTTTTCTGTTTTGTTTCCCCGGCCCACAATCCCCCTATGTGTTTTGGTTTGATATCATTGTGGAGAAAGGAATAAAATAAAGAAATACAAAGATGAAAACAATTCCCAGCACACCAGTGGCATTGTCCTACGAATTCTGGGAATGGAGTGAGCTGGTGGGCTTTGGTGGGATCTGGTCCCATGGGAAGATTTTAATATAGTAGGACAACAAACTCTATTCGGCTATAGGTCTAAGTTTGTAGGGTTCAAAGGGGAGTAAGGTTGAGTTGCATGGGCTTTGTGGTGAATGGAGGAATCTCTGGTCTGGACTTGTATCTTCACAGCAAGGCCGTGGCAATAGTGGTCTCTTCTTAGTTTAAGGGAATGTCTAGTTTCTTGACTTGGAGGTAAATCATCTTTTCTTTATTTTTTCTTGGTCTGCAGTAATAAAAAACATGGAGAGAGGATAAAGAAATTGTGAGGAGGCTGAAAAACAAAATCAAGTGGGTAAGAAATAAATGGAAGAACGAATGGATGTAAGCTTTGACCAGGCACAGTCTTGCAGTGTGTTCTGAGTGGTGA
The DNA here is from genome assembly GCF_009762305.2 of Zalophus californianus. Classification (NCBI taxonomy): domain Eukaryota; kingdom Metazoa; phylum Chordata; class Mammalia; order Carnivora; family Otariidae; genus Zalophus; species Zalophus californianus. The sequence goes on along the minus strand of NC_045601.1, from coordinate 8,092,895 downwards.
TTCCTAAAAAGAAAAGTGACAGAGCTTGGTGAATAACTTATGTGATGGAACAGTTCCAAAAATGCTCTTCTGGGAATGGGACTTGCCTATGTTCCTTATTTAAGGTGATCACTTTTCTATGTAATGAGAGGATGCAGGTAATGACGACATTTAATCTTATATTGATTAAAAATGATGATTGCAAAATCTAGACACCGTTGTCATTAGTTCTTGTAAATACAATTTTAGAAATTATTCTTACCAATGCTTATTTATTTTTCAACAGCTGGGCAAGTGAGAAATCAAATTGCAAATCTTCTCAGTCATCTTATCTTTATGAATACTGGGAAGTTGCTGATCCTCATGATAGAAATTCTGCTTTCTTCATCCTGCTGTTCCCAGACATGCCCTTTGGACATGCTTTGCCTGATAATAATATTGAAATCTGGAGTGGGGCTGCCCCCGTGTCCCCGAGCTCCTCACAAAATTTCCCTCGCCTCGGGGTGTTTAGTCCTGCCTCAGCTTCTGGGCCAGCCTGAGACAGGGAGTACAGCAGAAGCCCACCCGAATCCCCTGGCAGCGCTGGGGTTCTCTCAGCCTCCAGATGTAGGGGCCCAAGGAAGTCGGTGGTGCTCCCAGGGTCTCTATGCCAACAACAGTAACAGCAAAAGCAGCAGCAGCAACAACAGAAATAACAATAGCAATAGGAACACCAGCAACAACTGGAATAACACCAACAGCAATAATAGTAACAACAGCAACAACAGCAGCAGCAATAGTAACAATGGCAACAACAGCAGCAACAACAGTAACCACAGAAACAACAGGAAAAACAACAGCAACAATAATAATAACACCAGGAACCACAGCAGCAACAATAGTGACAACTACAGGAACCACAGCTGCAGCAGCAGTAACAACAGCAGCAGCAACAGTAACAAGAGCAACAATAGCAACAACAGCAGCAACAATAGGAACAATGACAGCAGCAACAATAGTAACCACAGCAATAACAATAGCAGCAACAGTAGTAACAACAGCAACGGGAACAATGGCAGCAGTAATAGTAATAACAACAACCACAGCAGCAACAATAGTAACCACAGCAACAATAGCATCAACAACAGTAACAACAGAAACACCAGCAGCAGCAACAAGAGTAACAACAGCAGCAACAACAATAACAACAATAGCAACAGCAACCATAGTAACCCCAGCAACAACAGCAGCAGCAACAGTAACAACGATAGCAACAGCAGCAGTAGTAATAGTAACAACCGCAACAACAACACCAACAACAGCAACAGTAGCAGCAACAATAGCAGCAGCAACCATAGTAACCACAGCAACAATAACAGCAGCAGCAACAGTAACAACAATAGCAACAACAGCAACAATAGAAACAACAGCAATAATGGTAACCATAGCAACAGCGGGAGGAGCAATGACAGTAACCACAGTAGCAACAATAGCAACAAGAGCAGCAGTAATAGTAACAGCAGCAGCAGCAGCAACAATAGTAACCACAGCAACACCAGCAGCGCAGTAATAGTTACAATAGCAGCAACAACAGTAGTAACCACAGCAAAAACAGCAGCAATAACAACAGCAGCAGCAACAGTAGCAATAATAGCAACAGCAGCAGTAACAGTAACAACAGCAACAACAGCAATAATAGCAGTGACAACAGGAACAATGACAGCAGCAACAATAGTAACCATAGCAACAGCAGCAGCAATAATAGTAACAATAGTAACAACAGCAGCAGCAACAATAGTAACCACAACAACAGCAACAGTAGTAACCACAGCAACAACAGCAGCAATAACAGCAGCAGCAACAGTAGCAACAATAGCAACAACAGCAGTGGTAATAGTAACAGCAGCAACAACAGCAACAATAGCAGCAACAATGGCAACAATGACAGCAGCAACAATAGTAACTGCAGCAACAGCAGCAGCAGCAGCAATAATAGTAACAACAGTAACAACAGCAGCAGCAACAATAGTAACCACAACAATAGCAGCAACAGTAGTAACCCCAGCAACAACAGCAGCAATAACAGCAGCAGCAGCAGCAGCAATAAGAGTAACAACAGTAACAATAGCAGTAGCAACAACAATAGTAACCACCACAACAATAGCAACAGTAGTAACCCCAGCAACAACAGCAGCAGCAACAGTAGCAACAATAGCAACAACAGCAGCAACAACAGCAACAATAGCAGCAACAGCAGCAGCAACAATAGTAACCACAACAACAGCAACAGTAGTAACCACAGCAACCACAGCAGCAATAACAATAGCAGCAGCAACAGTAGCAACAATAGCAACAACAGCAGTAGTAGTAACAACAGCAAAAATAGCAGCAGCAACAGTAACAACAGTGGCAACAACAGGAACAATGACAGCAGCAACAACAGTAACCGCAGCAACAGCAGTAGCAGCAATAGTAATAACAGCAGCAACAGCAGCAGCAGCAACAACAGTAACCACAGCAACAGCAGCAGTAGCAGCAATAGTTAACAACAGCAGCAACAGCAACAGCAGCAACAACAGTAACCGCAGCAACAGCAACAGTAGTAACCACAGCAACAACAGCAGCAATAATAGCAGCAGCAACAGTAGCAACAATAGCAACAACAGCAAGGGTAATAGTAACAGCAACAATGACAGCAACAATAGCAACAATGACAGCAGCAACAATAGTAACTGCAGCAACAGCAGCAGCAGCAATAAGAGTAACAACAGTAACAACAACAATAGTAACCACAACAACAGTAGCAACAGTAGTAACCCCAGCAACAGCAGCAGCAGCAACAGTAGCAACAATAGCAACAAGAGCAGCAGTAATAGTAACAGCAGCAACAACAGCAACGATAGCAGCAACAGCAGCAACAATAGCAGCAGCAACAGCAGCAAGGATAGCAACAGCAACAATAGTAACCCCAGCAACAGCAGCAGCAGCAATAATAGTTAACAACAGCAGCAGCAACAATAGTAACCACAATAACAGCAGCAACGGTAGCAACAATAGCAACAACAACAGCAATAATAGTAACAACAGCAACAATAGCAGCAGCAACAGTAACAACAGCGGCAACAACAGGAACAATGACAGCAGCAACAACAGTAACTGCAGCAACTGCAGCAGCCCCAGCAACAGTAACAACAGCAGCCATCGCAGGAGCAGCAGCAGCTGCGCTGACTGACCGCTAAGAACCCCAGCGTGGCCCAGGCCCCTCCCTGCACTCACCCCCGCCCCGCCTTGTGAACTCAGCCCCCTGGAACCTGGCTGCCAGGACTGGCTTTGTCACTCACTGGCCTCCTGGGTGAATCTTTGATCTTTGCTGCCTTCATTTTTTTCAGCTGTCAACGGGGCTACTAATGACAGTACCTGTCCCGCAGGGTTGTCGCCAGGATTAAATGGGGCAGCTCGGGCGCGGGGCTTCGGAAGCACTAGCTGAAGGCTCTGAGTGAATGTCAGCTACTGTTACCCAATCTTACAGACAAGGAAACAGGCGGAAGGGTGAAATAAGGGGTACATCAGGAAATGCCCGGGGATCTCTGTGTAACTAAGACGGGCTGTGGGTGCTGGGGAGCCGGAGGACTTGGCGGGGGAGGAGACCTGTTTTGGCGCCTCTCCCTCAGTGTCGGGGGACGCTGGGCCTGGGTCAGCTCTCCTGAGGGACACCTCTGTGTCCCGCGGGCCGCCCCTGCTCATCTGTGCCTGCAGTGGGGCCCTTTAGCAGCCCAGCCTTGGGTTCACCTCCCCACTCTCCTCTGCAGCCGCGAGCCTCACACAGATCTGTCTTCCATCTTTGAAAGGTGAGCTGGGTTATGGAATACAGAAAATAGAAAAGCGCAAGCGCAAATCTTCAGAGACGTGTTTGTGGATCACATGAAGAGAAGGCATATAAACCAACAACAGGATTAATCTTTGCTTTGCCCGATGAACCAGCCTGATGGGAAGCCTCTTACAAGTACACGTTTATGTGTCTATCACGGAGCTGCGCTTCCCTTTCTCAAAACCATTCAGAATATATTTTAAAATTTGATTTCCACTCAGTTGTCTAGTTACCTGTTTTACAAAGCAGCTATGAAAACTTCTATGGATAATACAGTGGCTATTGGACATTTTCAAAGTGCCAGGCTCTTCCCATGCATGTATCTCATTACAAAAATCCAGTGAGTAGAAACCATTGTCCCCATTTACAGATGAAGAAACCAAGGCTTAGAAGAGTTAAGGCCGCATGATGGGAAATGTCAAGACCTGGCCTATCAGACTCTACAGCTCATGCCCCTGCCCACCACACCTTACCACCTTCCCAGCACTGGAGCTGGCTGCACAAGCCTGGAGAGCCCATGATTAGCAATGTTGTAGAAGGAACTCAGCATTTAGTCCACAGCTATATGGGGAGCATCTGGTCTGTACGTGCCAGGTACTGAGCTGAGTCCTGGGGAGACGGCAGTAAATGGGGTACAGTCTGTCTTCAAGGGGAGGCTTGTGTGCATGGGAAGCTTCCCTGAGATAGGGGTACCAGGGGGCAGTTGGTCTAGATCAAGGATCTCAAGCTCAAATGTCTGCATGCACCAGGCAGAAAAACCAAATGTGCTAGGCCCGAGATAGTGGGGAATGTGGCACTGTGACCTCCCCCAGCAGACATGCCCTTCCAAACCCTCAGCCCCCTCTCAGCTCCTGCAAGCCAGCAGCAAGAGGAAATGCCTGCGCCAGGTTACCAAATCTTCTGAATTTTTTTTAAGAGATCCTGGAAATCCAGTTCATGTGGAATTTCCCACTTTAAAAATACCACGTGGGTCAAGCAAAGCCCTTGAGGCCCTGATATCCTGTGGGTTGCCAGTGTGTGACCTCTGGCTGAGCTCAAAGGCCTCTTGTAATGCTGAGCTCCAAGCTCTAGGACAAGCCTCAGACCATGGCAATTCTTCCGTAGCCACATCTGCTCGGGTGCTGAGTATGTTAAATGGGAACAATGTGTAGAATGGATAAAATTCAGTTCAGCTCATGGTGTCAGTAGGCCGGAACTGGAGTATAAATAAAATGAATAAAAACATCTAAGCATACTGCATAAAGAAACTTGTGGACAGTGTGTCCTATGTTTCTCTTCACTAGACTTTCTTAGGTTTAATTTTTGAATAGGTTTATATGGTCCAAAATTCGGAAAGCAGAAAAAGGTATGCACTGGAAATCCCTCCCCCCTGTTTTCCAAAGCCTCTCATTCCACAAACAGCCAATGTTCTGGTTCTTGCATATTCTTCCAGAGATACAGGTAAAGATAAATATATATATATTTACATATATATATTTATGTATATATATTTACATTTATTTATGGATATATATTTACATTTATTTATGTATGTATATTTACATTTAACACACATATATTTTTTTCATTCCTTTTATAGAAATGGTAGAATATATACTTTCTATATTTTCCTTTTTTAAAATTTATTTATTTATCTATAAAGTAGGCTCCATACCCAGCATGGAGCCCAACGTGGGGCTTGAACTCATGACCCCAAGATCAAGACCTGAACTGAGATCAAGAGTCAGATGCTTAACAGACTGAGCCACTCAGGTGTCCCCCTTTTTTAAATTAGTAATGTGTCTTAGAGGAATTTCCTTATCAATGTATATAAAGCTGCCTCATTCTTTTTAATGGCTGTATGGTATTTTATTGACTGACATACCGTAATTTATATAACTGGTCTCCCAATCCATGGGTATTTAGGTTGTTTCCAATCTTTTGTTACATACAAAATTGTCCTAAATGGTAATCCTGTACATGTGTCATTTTGTATGTGTAAATTCCTGGAAGTGTGGAATTGCTAGGTATAAAGAAATACACAGGGGCACCTGGGTGGCTCAGTCGTTAAGCATCTGCCTTCGGCTCAGGTCATGATCCCAGGGTCCTGGGTTCGAGCCCTGCACCGCGGGGAGCCTGGTTCTCCCTCTCCTTCTGCCCCTTCCCCCGCTCGTGCTCTTTCTCTCTCTCTCAAATAAATCAAGTAAAATCTTTAAAAAAAATAAAAATAAATAGCCATTTTTGATCCTCTTGTCATATTGCCATCATAGAGATTTCAGATGTGTACTCCCATTGGCAACATAGGATGCTGTTTACCTACATTCTTCCCCAACACAATGTTACCAAGTGGTTTGATCTTCAACAATCTAAGTTGTGAGTAGTACAGTGTTCATTGGACCTTCTCTCACTATGTAGGAAATGAGCATATTTTCATATCTTTAAGAGCTTTTTTTATTTTCCTTTCACTGAATTATGTGTTCAAGTCCTTAATCCATTTTTTTCTTTTGTGTGGCTCCTCTTATGGATTTGTTAGAGCTCCTTATATATTAAGAAAATTAGCCCCTTGTAGAGGAGTAAATATTTTCTCCACATGTGTTGTGATTATTTTTTTAAGCTTATGTTTGTTTTTCAATAGAATTCTTTATTTGTATAAAGGCAAACTTACTGATCTTTTTAAAAATTGGTCCTGGATTTTTTTGCCGTACTTACAGAGAGACCTTCCCCACTATGAAAGTATAAGGGTATTCTTCTATGGTATGTTCATTATTTTACTGTATCTTTGTATTTTCTAGTCTTTGATTTTGTGTGACTTGATCTCAGTGAATGGTATGAGGTATAAATTCAACCTCATGTTTTTTCCAACTGGCTACAGAATTGGCGCAGACCTGTATGGAGGAATTTCAGCTTCCTACCTCTGCATGTTTTCAGCTTCGTCAATAGTCTCAGGTAAAGCCTTCCCTTTGGTCTCCGGGAGCAGCAACACCAGTCCCCCAGCAACCAAGCCAACCACCGCTGGAAGCCAAACAGATGCTAATTACATTAGGAACTAAAACACGAAGGCTTTATAATCAGAACTCCCCTTACTTCTTAAAAAAAAAAAAATTATTTTTTGTGATTTTTCTATACTTACAGATTTCTTTGCTATCTCTGACTGTCCTATAAATATTTTGCTGATTCCAAACTCCATTGGATTACAATTCCTTATAGGGAGATGAAATACTCAACATTTTGAGTCAAGGTTATTCTAGGCTAGAGAACATTGCCATAATATTAAGATACATTGGAGTTAGAAAATAACTCTGAAAAAAAAAATCAACTCTTAGGAAAGGAAGAACATAACCCTGCCAATATAAAGCACTTAGTAATGAGAATGAGTCAGAAACTTGGAACATGACTAGCACCCGGAAGTAGGGTATCATATATCATTGCATCACAGCATTTAAAAAGTATAGCCAGGCCTACACTTTTAGTTCTAATTCAGGTGTTTGAGAAATTCCTTTTGTTCCTTTTTCCTTTGTCTCCAGCTGTAATTTTTTGCACATGCTGGGGAGTCATAGTAAACATTAGAGTGTTTATGTGTCTTTAAATTCCCATTTCCTTTTTGGAATTTTAAGGTTACATTTTATGTTTTGCGATAATCGAATGCAGGAAGTAGATGTGGGGTCTTCACTGGTTTTGGAGTTCCAAAAAAAATGCACACTGGCCGTCTGTTTTTACATCTTTACAAAATGACAGGGATCGAGGCCACAGAGCTTAGTGGTTCAGGACGCTGGTTGTAGCTCTGGGTGCCTGGGATCCGGTTCTGAGCCCCCCCACTCACTGGTCTCAGAGCCCTGGGAAGTTCGGTTCCAGACTCTTGGCCATAAAGTGGCGTGATATTCCCACCTCGCATGCTTGTTGGCTATTTCAAGACCACAATCAGTACACCACTATTGTGGGCAAAAGAAAGGGAAATGAGTAAAAATGGAAAAGTATTTGTTTTGTTTCCTGCTAGCTACTCAGATTGGTGAGAAAAGAAGACGGAACTACAAGCATCGATAACAGTGGGAGTTGTCTTTGAGTTTACTTGAAACGGTGAAATGCAATTAAAATCCTTGATCTTCAAGATAAAAAGCTTCTGCACAGCAAAGGAAACAGTCAACAAAACAAAGAGGCAACCCACAGAATGGGAGAAGATATTTGCAAATGACACTACAGATAAAGGGCTGGTATCCAAGATCTATAAAGAACTTCTCAAACTCAACACCCAAAAAACAAATAATCAAGTCAAAAAGTGGGCAGAAGATATGAAAAGACACTTCCCTGAAGAAGACATACAAATGGCTAACAGACACATGAAAAAATGTTCATCATCATTAGCCATCAGGGAAATTCAAATCAAAACCACATTGAGATACCACCTTACACCAGTTAGAATGGCAAAAATGGACAGGGAAAGAAACAACAAATGTTGGAGAGGTTGTGGAGACAGGGGAACCCTCTTACACTGTTGGTGGGAATGCAAGTTGGTACAGCCACTTTGGAAAATAGTGTGGAGGTGCCTCAAAAAGTTGAAAATAGAGCTACGCTATGACCCAGCAATTGCTCTACTGGGTATTTACCCCAAAGACACAGATGTAGTGAAAAGAAGGGCCATATGCACCCCAACGTTCATAGCAGCAATGTCCGCAATAGCCAAACTGTGGAAAGAGCCGAGATGCCCTTCAACAGAGGAATGGATAAAGAAGATGTGGTCCATATATACGATGGAATATTACTCCGCCATCAGAAGGGATGAATACCCAACTTTTACATCAACATGGATGGGACTGGAGGAGATGATGCTAAGTGAAATAAGTCAAGCAGAGAAAGTCAATTATCATATGGTTTCACTTATTTGTGGAACATAAGGAATAACATGGAGGACATTAGGAGAAGGGGGGGAAAATGGAGGGGGGGAATCGGAGGGAGAGACGAACCATGAGACACTATGGACTCTGAGAAACAAACTGAGGGTTCTAGAGGGAGGGGGGTGGGGGGATGGGTTAGCCTGGTGATGGGTATTAAGGAGGGCACGTACTGTATGGAGCACTGGGTGTTATACGAAAACAATGGATCGTGGATCACCACATCAAAAACTAATGATGTATTGTATGGTGACTAACGTAACATAATAAAATTTAATACAATAAAATAAAAATAAAAATAAAATAAAATAAAATCCTTGATCTTTCCCAGGGGAAGGTGAATCCCTGAGGGAGGGTCCACAGAGGCTCGTCTAGGTCTGGACCTGGCATTGCATTGTTAAAAGATCCTTAGAGAAACACGAAGTCTCTGTTCTCCACCTAGAAATGTCTCACTGACCCATCGATCACTCACTGCCCACCTAAGGAAATGACCAAGGTTGAGGTGTCTCCACCTTCCCCCTTGGAAGGAAGGAGTCCAGAGGGTGTTGTGGTATTTCCCCAAGATGGAAAGAAGGCTCTGCGCAGGTCCCTCAGCCAGTGTTGGGAGAGGAAGATGGCCAGGGTCCCCGAAGTGGTACCAGCCACCCTGTTGCCAAATCATGCTTCTGCCAGGATAAAGAGCTCGTGTTCTATCAACTTTGGCCATCTTACTATTACTAAGTCACAGCATAGAGAAATTCATTGGGTCTGTTTTGAAGGTGAGTTTTACTGGCAGTGTGGAACATTTGCTGGCCCATCTACAGAAGTGGAAAATTTCCCCCTCACAAATCCCTTGAGAAGAGGAATGAGCAGAGGTACTTGTATGTGACAATGCATGGCATTAGGAGAAAAGCCATCCGGGTGCGCCCCCAGTGTGCAGAGCGTCTTGTCCTCCCTCCCCTCAAATTAAGTGAGGGTTGTAGGCCCATGGGGAAAACTTTTATTTTTGTCAAATTAAAAGCAGCTCCCAGTGGGTCTAAAAGAAGACTGAGCTGGGTGCGTTGAGGCCTTCTGGCTAACACGAGGAGGCGAATGCTGTATGCATGAATCTGGTCACCCCTCTGCACCCCTCTGTGTGGCACACAGGAGAGGGTCTGTCCCATCGTCCACAGCTGTGGGGAAAGGAATGGACACGAATGAATGGGAATGTCCACGATTCCCAGACCCCTTTCACAGTCTATAGTAGTTATGTTCAACATTGGCCTCTGTGTATTAATTGCTGATAGTTAGATTTGTCCCTGTCACCTTCCATGCTGCAGGTTGGGCAGTGGTGGGGGGGGTTCTGCACTGGTACATTACTTCAGGGTTGGAGGGAAGGGCTGTACCAATCCTCCTTAAATCTAATTGCCCAAGGGATTTGGGGAAGGGGTGCCTGATACCAACACAAGTGCGCCATGACATGAACGCATTTCCTTAATGATGGTCTTTGTTTCCCCTGAGTTTTGAAATCGCTCTTTGCAACATTTTAGCTGCCTTTCTTTGAAGTAATGAAGTGAAAAGTTTTGTATTTTCCCACGTTCAGCCATCAAGGAGGCAGAAAGAGTAAGCTCTGTGACAAAGAGACCCAAGGAGGGGTGGAGATCGGTGAGGAGAGAGTTCGGGGTGTTCTTCAGGCAAACGGCTTTCCACCTCACTCCTTCTTGAACTTTGTACCGCTGAGGCCAGAAGTCCTAGGGGCTCCCACGCTTGGGTCTTAGCAGCTACTAATAGTATTACTTATGCTGGTATTACTAACACCGAGAGTAGTACTAATTACTAACTGCATTCGGTAGTTGCCAGTAGGCATGATACTTATTTTGAGATGTAACAAAGGAGGCCCCTAGAAAAATAGGTTTTTGTTCAAAGGTATGTCTGAGGGTTTCTCACCAAAAACCACCAGTGGAAGCTCATGCCAGATGTTGGTGAGCCGGTAGACCAGGAACGGCGTGATGATACCACCGATGTCACACATGGAGGAGCAGACAAGGACACCAAGATTCCTGAAATGCAGGGAACTGCTTTAACTTCCAGCTTCTCACGGTACAGTACTTATCCCCTACCCCACCCAAATTAATCCTTCCCCGAGTCACTGAAATGTCTGCAAACTGAAAAAAACGGTGTTCACGTTGTTTTCAACACACACAAATGGTGTATGAGTCATAACTCCACTCATATTCTTGTTGTACTTGTTTTATATTAGCTTTTTGGAGGATTTTTAATGGGGGGGGCAATTTTCACTTTTTACTTTGGTCATCTGGCTTCCCTGCACTGTTCCATGGTCTTGTTCGTACTGTGTCCTTTATTTATTTATTTCTTAATTAATTAATTAATTAATTAATGTATTTGAGAGAGGGTGAGTTAGAGAGAGAAAGAGACAAAATGAGCTGGGGGGAGGGAGGGCCAGAGGGAGAGGGAGAAGCAGGCTCCCTGCCAAGCAAGGAGCCCGATGCAGGACTAGATCCCAGGACCAGGGGATCATGACCTGAGCAGAAGGCAGACACCTAACCGACTGAGCCACCCAGGCACCGCCTGTTCATACTGTTTCTGATCACTCTGTCCCATGGCCATTTGGTTATCCCTCTCTTGTAATCGGTGTCTTCTGTTCTCACTATACAGTGACTGTACTTCACCCCAGCCTGTAACTGTGAGATGTGGTCTGGCTACTGCCTTTAAACGTTCTTATCCTCTCTTGTCCTGTGGTTTGTTTTGGTTTTTGGTTTTTCTTGCCCCATATTTTGAAAAGGAAGTGCCCTCGGCTGGTGCTTGTGGTAGTTCTAGCCTGTAAGCAAATGTCCCATCCACCCTCTCCATGCTGAGGAAAACGTGCTCACCTGATGAATGTGGGGTACAGCTCCGCATTGACCAGGCAAACCATTTCATAGGCCATCGTAATCCCCATTCTACCCAAGCACGCGACTGTGACTCTTAGCCACCGGAGATCTGCGGGGCAAAAACGCACCACTTACGTTGCAATACTCCCTGGTCTGCACAGTGCTCCAGAGGGGAAAGTCCACATTCCGGAATGGGATGAGAATGCACCATTCTTCTCTAAACTCAAGACTTCAGAGCAAAATTTCCCATGTTTGTTAGTTTTAACCTTAGGCGTGATTCTAACACACTCTTTAGAACTCAATCATTAATGACAACAGGATTGTACCAGTTTACAAAGCTGGGCCAACTCTAGTTTATACAGGCCATCCAAAAGAAACAGCAAAATATGGGCATATTTTAAGTAACTGCTAATGACTAAAGCATTCAATGAAAGCTTCATGGTGCCAATAGGATTCTGTTGTACAGGTTTTTCTCCTCCTCATTGAGAAAGCATTTGAAAAGGAAAGAAAGGAACTGAATAATTGTGCATTGGTTGCATTTACCTAAGGTTTCTTATTTGTTCTGCAGGATGATGCGGGGAGCTCAAGGGAGTTGCCTAAATAGTATCTGGAAAATGCTGGAATAAGACTTCAAGCCTGGGCCTGCTCTACCCCAAAGCCCATGCTCTCTGTTCTGGGCCAGCTCCATGGCCTGTGGCATGTGTCCTCTTAGTCTCTTGTTATAGTACATTAGAGAACAGTCAGGTGTGATTATGTTAAAGCAGACAACCCTTGGCTCCATTTGTTCTTAAAGACAGGGTGGCCATATGGGTTTGCTCAGGAAGGTCCCAGATACTGTGTTCATTCTTTCCAAATTGACTTGGATGATAAATTACATCGTTTTACTATCAGAGGGTTGTGACATCCCCTCTTCACGCAGCCTTGGAAGACAAGACCCCAGCGTGGCTCGACACTTACCCTCAGGGATGAAAACGGAGGCGAGGCAGGCTGCTCCTGCCAGGAGATTTGATGCAGCCCATGGAAACCGACGACCTATACGGTCAATGGTGAGGATGATGATGAGGGCAGCTGGGAATTCCACCAGGGCAGAGTAGAAGAAATCCAAGTAGATATTGCTCCCTGCAAGGCCCATGTGCATGATGAGGCCTTGGTAGAGAACAGAGCTTGTGAACCTAAGCAAAGAGGAGAAGCTCAGGTCAAGCCAAGCACCAGAAGCAAGTCATCAAAAAGGAGAGGCTTCTGGAAAAAGAAGAGTTGATCGTGGGTCATCTTTCCTTGTCATCTTCTTATTGCTTTTCCCTTCATTCTACTGCTTTTCCATGATCTGAACCACGGCGGTGGCTGACTGTGACCCCAGAACCAGGAAAGGAGAAGAAAGCAGGATTGCACTCCCTGGCCAAATTGAAAAGTAGGAAGAAATGTCTTTCTAGGTAACTTATTTGGTAAAACTGTATCAGGTTATTAGTGGTTGTTAATTATTTCTCTCTTTGTGGTCTTCTAATGGAATTGGGATCAAAGGGATTGACTACTTAATTCAAATTTTAGGAAACCAGAGACCCAAACGGGTACCAAATCCCCAAACGGGCATAGCCTCCCTTCTTGCTGATTTCTCTTCTGACACAATATAGACAACATTTTGATGATGTTTTTTGGTTGTGTTTTGTTGACCAGAAGTTATCTGCAATGGCAAATAAGAGGATGCTTGGCAACAGTCACAACTATTCAGAAAAGAAGGGTACAAAGCCAAATTTCCTGGCTGTATTTTATAGGTAGTATTGTCAAGGTTGCTAAATGAGTTCCTGAGGAGCCTTGCTTCTGTCCGTGATTCCAAATCTTCGTGTGGCTGGCGTGAGCCCCGGGACACCCTGAAAGGAAAGTGAGCTGCACTAAGGAAGGCTTGGTGCAGGGTGAACGGCTCACAGCTCCAGGAGCAGCCTGCAGACCATGGAAACAATCGTGCGTCAGCCACCGGACTGTGGAGCCAGTGGATTATTCCTTGTGGTTTATTCTCCTTCATAAGTTTATTTCTTTCTCCAATAGACAAGAAAGGGAAAAGATCCTTCCCTTGCTAGCCCTGTACAATAAGGAGAGATCTATACTCATCATAGGTATAGAACTGGTAGTTCTCAGGTTGGGCTATATATCAGACTTACCTGGAGAATGTTAAAATATTGGTGCCTAGACTTTCCCTGGGCCAATTCCATCAGTATTTTCTGGGGCCAGGGTGGGGGTTCTGGCGTTGTTATTTTATGATCTCGCAGGACGTTCTAAGGCAATGCCAAGGTTGAGGACATACTTATCTACGCTTTGAGATTGTAGGCTGACTTCAGACACCAGCCTGAAGAAATGGTATCAGAAAACACGGCTATAAATGAGTCCCCTTGCTGCCCACTGTCCATACTTATACTGAAGCTAGGCTGTGACAGTGCTGTCTTGGTCCCTCCCCTAATGTGGATGACGGGGATAAAAAAAAAAAAAGTGGAGGGATTTTAAAGTGAAAAACATTCCTTACCAGTTGTACATCAAGATCAAAGTGTGTTTCCTTATCTGAGGGGTTCTGACCAAGTCAAGAAATGAAGGCTTCAGCTTCTCATCAACTTCCTCTTCAGGTCTGAGGCTCTAGGAATGGAAACAGGAGGAACAGCTTTGTGTGGTGAAAGATGGTGTCCCCAGGTAAGACAGGGAATCCCGACATAAGACAGGGAATCCTGACAGTACCTGACACCTGCTGAGGGCTTCTAATGAGCCTTTCACACTTATTAGCTCATTTAACCTTGGAGAGCCGGGAAGTTCGGTTCCATTTTTTTCATCCCCTTTCACAGAAGGCGAAGCTGGGCTAGTGGGAGTTAGGTCACTCCTGGGCATATGTCCAGCGGCACTGGAGGTCAAGCACAGGGGGGCAGAAGAAGGCCCAGCCCAGGGCCCCTGAGGGCTGAGGGCCCCGGGCGTGCTCCCTGCAGGACCAGGGGCGGCCCATCGCTCAGGAGGCTCTGGTCCGGGACCTTGGCACTTGGAGCAGCTCGGTATTACCTGGAGCTTGTTCGAATGAAAGACCCAGGGACCCTGCCCAGACACGCTGAACTGGAATCTGCATTTCGGCAAGGTCCCCAGGGGCATCCTGGGCACAGGAATTAATTAACGTTTGGGAAGCCCTGCGCTAGAAGAAAACAGTAGGTGGTGCGAGTTGAGATTCAATCTCCAGGGCTCAGGAAGCAGAACCTTTGCAAAAACCACTTCTTCCTATAGCCACACAGGAGGGTGTCTGCAAGCCCAAGGAGCAGGGGAAGAACCTCCTGCAGACTCACCGCTCTCATGTGAATGAACTCTGCCCTTTGGCCAGACTGTGACTCGAGTGTGCTTTAATCCCTTACCAATTTCTGAAAGGATCTGAAACTTAAGAGTCAGGGCTATGCTGGTTATCTGTGGAAAAGGGGATCTACCCCAACCACCCAGAAACCGGAGAGGAAGTAAAAAAAAAAAAAGGCTTCCGAGTCCCCAAATGCTCACTCTAAAGTCATGTAAATCATAAATGCTTACAGGTAACCTATCTTAGATCCTGGCACAGAGACGATTACTCTTATTTTGACAGAGTTTTCTAATCAGCTTGATTTTTGCTTTTCCATCCCCTGTCGGATCAAAAGGCTTCAGCTAAAGGTGATGAGGTCTACCAAAGGCAAACCATGAAATGCAGAGAAAACGGACACCCCCGTGTTGTGTTTCATTTTAAAAGACAGAAGACTGCTCACAATGTTTTGGGACAATTTTCTATCCAAAATGTTTAAAATTCTAAGAAATGATTTGTGTCTGAAGACTCTTCCCTCCAGGGAGAAGCCCCCTCCCTGAGCACGCAGATGGACACCTGGGGAAGGAATATATCTGGTACCTGGGTACCAGTGCCCCCCACAGCCTTGGGCTGCACACGATAGAAGCTCCTCGTTTGCCTTTAAATGATTTTTGGTTTCCTTTAGTTTTATGTTTTTGAATGATTTAGAATTTTCTTTACCAGGGACCATGAATCCTAGTACGACAGAAATATCCTATTGCATATGAGCCCTGTCTGCGACTCCCTATTGAGAATGCATGGCTTTCCCAGATCCTCCTGTTCCCTGATCTGATAATTCAGCTGCTTGCTTACCTGAAGGGAGGCCGGCAGAGATTTTCCATTTTTCTTTGCGATGTACTTAATGACTCCCATGGCTTTAGCACTTTTGTTCTGGGAGATCAGCCACCTCGGAGATTCAGGTATGCACCTAGGTTATAGCACAATGTTATCAGTGCTGTTCAGTATGGGATGGGGGCATCTTCCTGAGCTTCCTTCCCCAGGGGTCATAATCAAATTTCTGCGAGGGATCTTACACAGTGAAGTTCAGTTGGATCTACAAAGGAGATAAAATTGTGCAGGGGCTGCCCAGCAAAAGAAATCAACAAAATAAGAAAGCAGCCTACTGGATGGGAGAAAATATTTACAAATCACATATCAGGTGAGGGACGAATGCCCCAAATATACAAAGAACTCATACAACTCAATTGAAAAAAAAAACTGACTTAAAAATGGGCAGAGAATCTTAATATACATTTTCCCAAAAAAGACATTCAGGTGGCCAATAGGTACGTGAAAAGATGCTCAACATCACTCATCACCAGGGAAACACAAATTGAAGCCACAATGAGATGTCACTTCACATCTGTTGGGAAGGCTAGAATCAACAAAATAAGAAATAACATGCTGACCAGGGTGTAGGGGAAGGGAATGCAAACTGGTGCAGCCACTGTGGGAAACGATGCGGAGGGTCCTCAAAAGATTAAAAACAGAACTACCGTATGATCCAGCCGTTCCACTTCTGGGTATTTATAAGAAGGAAAGAGAAATGCTAATTCAAAAAGATATACACACCCCTATGTTTCTTGCAGCATTATCTGCAAGAGCCAAGTCGTGGAAACAACCTAAGGGTGTGTGTGTGTGTGTGTGTGTGTGTGTGTGTGTGTGTAATGGAATATTATTCAGCCATATAAAAGAATGACGTTTTATCATCTGTGACAACATGGGTGGGCCTAGAAGGTATTATGCTTAGTGAAATAAGTCAGAGAAAGACAAATACCATATGATTTCACTTATATGTGGAACCTAAAACAAACAAAGTTCATAGACACAGGGAACAGATTGGTGGGGGAGGAGGTGGACAGAATGGGTGAGGGGGTCAAAAGGCACAAACTTCCAGTTACAAAATAAATAAATCCTGAGGATATAATATATAGCACGGTGACTATAGTTAATAATACTGTATTGCATGGGGCATCTGGGCGGCTCGGTCAGTTGGGCATCTGCCTTCAGCTCAGCTCATGATCCCGGGCTCCTGGGATCAAGCCCCGCCTTGGGCTCCCTGCTCCGAGGGGAGGGGTTGTGGTATGTGGGTTTTTCCTCCTTCATCCGCTGACTTTTATTCAGCCTTGTGCAGGAAACTTGCAGGCCCCCTCTTCAGAGAGTTCCCAGTGGGACTCTGCAAAGCAGGGGTCAGCTGAATATCCAGCCAGCCCTGTGCTAGAGGGACGAGAAGCAGGTTGGCTGGGGCTCGGCACGTGCTGAGAGCTGACAGCCGGGCTGCAGGGGTGCTGGTGGCAGGATGCGGTTCTGTCATGGGGGAAAGCAAGAACTTTATGTGTATTATTCTGAGAGCTGATTTCTCAAAGAAGGAGGTAAGAATTTGAGGCAAGCTGGTGGATCTGGGCGGACACAGGGAGCCACTGGAGCTCCTTGAGCAGGACTCTGGCCCCTTGGATCTGTGTTTGGAGACCACTCGGAGCGGCTGGCTCAGGGTCGATGGGAGGAAGAGGGACTGGCAGGCTGGAGGTAGCAGGGCTGGCCTGGTGGGAGTTCTGGCCTAGAGTCTTGTGGGCCCTCACTCCGGGAGAGAAGGTTGCTCTGAGAGGTGGGGCTTAAAGGAACTCGGGACGGAAGTTTGTGGGAGTGCAGTGGAGAGAGGACTCAATGACAACTGATGAAGATTCGACATTAAGAATGGAAATGTGGTGAGCTCAGCCATAATCGATCCACAGCTCACAGAGCGCATCCCTTCTGCTATGACACCATAGGGCGATTTTTCTAGATCACATTTGGTGCATAGGTTCAGCCCCGTCACCCACACCTCAGGAAGCAGGGTCAGTTCAGCCAGGTGTTGCATGAGCTGAAGGGCCAAGAAGGTGAAGGACTTGGGAACCAGGTCAGAGAAGACAGGAACCATAAATGGCTAGCCTACAGGCGGAAAGTCTGGATGGACTCTCAGAGGCATATCCAGATAGTGCAAGAATTACCCAGGAGAATAGAAATTAACTTTTTGAAGCTCTAAGTGCAGAATTGGGTGCCCTGGGTACACTTGCCGGGAATGTAAATTCTGGCTCAATGAGAAGTCTCTGGAACATGAGCTTTGGGTTCCATAGTAAAGTGGCTTGCTTGATGATGAAGTAGGAGTTAGCCATTAACAGTGTTACCTGCCCTCAAACAGCTGACAGCCTACTGGGACAGACGGACAAGTCCCTCAGTGTCAAGTGAACGGCTGATCTCAACAAGCAGTAATATGTGAGGGTTACAGAGACGTGTGTGTAATGCCACGGGGCAGGGGACCGTGGCCCCACCTGGGCAGGCTGATCAAGGCCGGCCGGCACAGAAGTCCCTCCTCCGGTGACTGCCACATCCCCTCTGCCCCCATAGCTCCTCCCTTCTAATCATGGCAGCCCCTCTCTCTTCTTCTGTCCTGGCTCCTCATCCTCAGCTTGCCTTTTCAGGATTTGGTGTTTTCTTGTGATCTACCCCATTTCCTTCCGCTCCTGACTCTGCTCATTTTCTCTGAGTGATTGCCTCCATCCCGTAGCTACAACAAAGACGGGAATTTTACTTGAATTCCTGATCCTTACGTTCAACCCCGCCTGGCTATGCGCATGTTCATGCCCTTTCTGAATCTCCAACTTCTGCACGTCCCAAGCTCGCCTCATCATCCCACCTTTCAAACCTCCTCCTGTGTTCCTTATCTCTGAACGGTGCCCCCAGCACATACACACAAACCTCTGCTCCACCCACGAGGCACCTCTTCTCTCTAAACCTTCACATTCAGTCTCCACCAACCTCTGTCATTGCTACCTGATGCAATGTGTTTACAGTTTCCTTCACTTGTCTTATTTCAGGCCCTGTCTTCTCTTGCAAGGATCATGGCAATAGTTCCTTGCCTAATGTCTTTATCCCCACTCTTGCCCCGCAAACACCTGTTTTCTACTCTACATCGCCAGTGATCTTTTAATGTTGGTGGTTGCATCATGGAGGTTATAGATTTGTAAGTAAATTAAATTTGATTCTATTGAGTAAAAATGGCAAGAAGGAGGGCTCCAGAGGTGGTCAGAACTTGGATAATAGGTGTGTCTTTTCTGTTGTGCTAAAGCATCAGGGAAACAAAACCGTTGAAAGATTTTGAGGCAGGAGAGGAACACGGTGGAACTGGATTTTAGAAATGAAACTTGGATTGGAGGGTGGCAGAATAAATGTTGAAGAAACCAGGAAGAGTTTATTGCAGGTATGGCTTCAGAGACATAAAAAGAGGAAGAATGGATATGGGAGGGGGGTTAGGGTTAGTCTCGAGAGTTTGACCAGCTTTTGGAGGAGAGACAGGCTTCCTGGGAAGGGTTGAGATGCTTAATTCTTAGACGACTATGGGAAGAACAAGTGGATACATCCAGAAAGTGGCCTGTTGCACGGGAGAGGGGTTTGCTTGATAACTCAGCATCCCTCTCGCTTTATTTCGGGTAACCTCACATGAGGGATTTCTGATAGTTTCTGCTGTTTCCACTGCTTCCGTGGTTCCCTCGGCAGGTGTAACAAACATTTCGCATGCCCTGGAGACTCTGATTTGCATGGTCTGTCTGGGGTGTCCCGTTGGCCTGATCTGGGAATAGGACTGATGGGATTGATTAGAGACGTCTGCCTTGGGCAGGGACATGGGGAAGTGGTGACACAGCTACACTCCATCTTCTCTTACACTAAAGTCTCCTCTGAGCAGGGAGAGAGTAAGAATACTACTATTGTCAATCTCTGCCAAGGGCACCACAGTCACTAGAAGTTAATTTAAGCAACACATAATTTGGGGCGCCTGAGTGGCTCAGTGGGTTGAGGGTCCGACTCTTGATTTTGGCTCAGGTGGTGACCTCAGGGTCATGCGATCCAGCCCCTCGTTGGGCTCTGAGCTAAGCAAGGAGTCTGCTTGAGATTCTCTCTCTCCTTCGCCCTCTGCCCCTCCCCCACCTCACGTGGCCTCTCTCTCTCTCTCAAAAATGAATCAATAAATCTTAAAAAGAAATAAAATAAACACCACACAGATAATGTGAAAAGACATAAATCTAAAAACTCTTAAGCCCAAAGTAAAAGGACATTTGATTTCTAGAGAGGAAGACAGATTGAAGCTCGTGGTATTTTTTTGTTTTTGTTTTGTTTTTTTAATCCTGAAACATGGACCTGGACTTTTCATGAAAGGAAAGAGTGAAGGACACGTTGGAATTTGGAAGGATAGTGTGCCTTAGGGGAGGCAGCCTTTTCAGAGAAATGAAATAGTTCAAGTTCTTTCTTTTTTTGTTCCAAATGGACTTACCAGTAATAGAGCAAGAAGCAGATGTTGGGCAGAGTAGCAGTGAGCTGTAGCCACCTCCAATGAGGAAGCACATAGGCCACCCCAGCCAATGCCAGGAGCCCAGCGGTGAAGGCCACTTGGTAAACAACACCCACTGTTCTCCGATAGCTCAGCCCGACAAATTCTGTAACTGCAGAGAGAACCCAAATGGTCAATGCAAGTCGGTAGGACAATGACTTGGCTGTCCAATTTCGGGGAAACGAGCATGCCAACCTCAAAAAAGAGGCCAAATTCTAGAAGTTTTTTAAATAGCTTTCTGAAAAATTTTAAACGTTACTTGGGGCCTATTGTGTTATAATTATTGCTGCCACATTAATTAATCTAAGATCTTGTAATTCCACATTGGGTGAGGTGAGAGGCCTGCCAGTGTGAGCAAAATGTGTGATTTAGAGAATAATTTCAAGGGCAAATGCAACTGGATTTCAGATACAGGCAAAAATTGTTTTGAAGCAATCCAAAGTTGTTTTTATTTTTTTTAATTGTTTTTGCCTTTAAAAAAAATCCAGTTGTTTTTATTTGCAAAATTTTGATCTAGAGTAGTAAGGCAATGGTAATTTAAGTCCTGAATAAATGGATCAAAGATTGACTTGAGACTGTAGGTGGTTTTTATGTAAATGAACATCTCAATACAACTCGTTCTCTTATATGAGTTAAATATTTTCTTGGCAATCCTGATAATGTGTGTCAATGGCTTGGAAACCTGGTAGTGGGTTTAGTGGGTTTCCATATGATTGGTCAACTAGTACTGGCTTGCAAGAACTGATTCTTAAATTTCCAGGAATTTTGCAAGCTGGTTTTTAAATGCATTGGTATCTTAAAGTCAGTCATGGTGGGAGTATTTACAATTTAGAAATCAGACAACACCAAAAATCAGGGCTTTTTGTTTTCTAAAAGCCAGGTTATCAGCACACCACTGCATGTGGTAGAATAATCAGCTTTCTCCCATTCCATGACTGCATCTTGACAGATGTGTGGAGTCTGTAGTACATGGATTTAGGGGATAGTCATTTCTATACCACACACACACTAGAATTTAAACTCCAGCTATTCCATGAGCCACAGACCTTTGGCTCTAAATGTTTAGTAATCATGTTAAAGACTTCAACTATTTATAAACCATATAGAAATGCCCTCAAAAGGTATTTCTATATATTACTGCAAATGATCAAAAAGTATTTAAAACAAAGTTAAGCAAAAGTCTGTAAGTGCTCAGTAAATAGAAATATTTCGAAGTGGTTGGGGTCATGGACGGGGCCTGGGGGTCATGGGGCAGAAAGAGGTCAAGCAGCAAGATGTACCTCAAGGACAGTGAGAGGGACTGGAGAAGAAATTAATGGGCAGAAGGCTGAAATTTAAATTTATACAATTAAATTATACCTATTTCTACATATCATGTGTTCTAAAAACCAAATTACTGATTGAATAACAGTACATTAATAAATTACTTTGCTGCCCACATATAGATTAAATGTCTACCAGGACAGCACATAATAGCATCCAGCATCTTTCTTCTGAGTTGCAAATTAACTTTACCAGGTACAATTTTAAG
Organism: Zalophus californianus; assembly: GCF_009762305.2. Classification (NCBI taxonomy): domain Eukaryota; kingdom Metazoa; phylum Chordata; class Mammalia; order Carnivora; family Otariidae; genus Zalophus; species Zalophus californianus. The sequence continues at coordinate 8,071,140 of NC_045601.1, read as the reverse complement.
CACACATATTCTAGCTCTCATGGGTAACCAGGGTTTTATGATGGTGATGGTTTCAATTTCAAAGCATCCATTTCCTTTCATTGGATGCTATTTGACTGTTGCCAAGGGAAAAGAAAGATGGAGTTCATTCCCAAGATCTAATTAGGACGCTAATTTTTCTTAATATGGCTTTAAAGATGCTATGCTGTTAGGATTCAAATATTCTCTTATACTTCGTGGATCTTCCACGTAACTCTGGCTGCTAGTGAGTGGGATGGGAAGATATTCCTCGTCAGACAAGTGGCTGGGGAACTTAGACTCTCCACAGTGCTCACGTTCTCCCTTTCCATGTATATACATTGAGGATAACAAGAGATTTCCTAGAATCCATTTATGCAAAGCAGTAAAGTCCCTTAATAAGTCTGACGTATCTGTCACCACATAATTTTCCATGTGTAGGCCTGGTAGGCTAGATTTTCTCTGTGTGTAACACCCCAGGGTACAGAAAACTTTTTCCTAAGAAGTTATATTAGAATCTGGATGGCTTGATGTTTACCCTCATTTCTGTCTTCATTGTTTTCTTTAGAGGAAGAATGCAGAATGAGTGGACTGAAAAGATTTTAGAAATCCTTTTGATACAGAAAAAAAAAAAATCTCTCAACATTTTCTTGAAGTTGGGTCCATTTTTTGGCACAGCCCCCTCCTGTCTCCTGAGGATTTTGGCAGCAACATGGCTTTGTTCTCACAGCTATAGCCACGAGCAATTCTTACTCAGGATGTAGCCTATTAACCAGCCTGCCTTGCTGACCAGCCCCTGGATCAAGCGGAAAATTAACACCCATGTATAGTTTGGGGAAACGGCCATGAGAACTCCAGATGCAGCATTTATGAGGATCGTCACCAAGAGGCAGAGCTTACGACCAAACCTGCAAGGAGAGAAACAAAGAGAGAACATAGCATTAGATCAGATTCATGAAGCCTGTAGAAAATGGCACGCGAGCTACGGAAATCTTAAGGGTCTTAAGGGGAGGTTAGCTCTGAATTATGCAAACTCAGGAGGCTCGGATTGATGCCCGTCAAGAGAATCCCTGACTTCAGGTTAGTTTGCTTCAGCACTTTCCCTCAGGGCGTTCTGTGAAAATTCTATGCACAATGAGCCCGTTCACCCCAGGGCTAGAGAACCTTCTCAGTCCCACACTGTGGAGGGTATTCAGGCACGGGCTGATTCTTCCAGGCCACCCAGTGCTCAATGCCCTAGGGGCCCGTCTGGGTCTTCCATCATCGTAGGAGTGGGGGCCTTTGCACTAACAGTCTCAACCAACTGCCCATCCAAGAGTTTTTGCTTTAGGAAAAAGAAAATTCAGTGTTTAATGTACTCCCCCATCCATTTTCAACACTGCTTTTGGACTTTGTGTTATTTGCATGTCTCCATGGAAAAGGTCTCTGGTGTCAGCTGTGGGGTGGGGGTGGGGCATCTTTGTCCTGGAGTACCCCAGCAAGATAGGTTCCACACCTTTGGTCTGAGGGACTTGGGTTTCATCAGCTGAGGGACCTGGAGAGTGTCCCAGGACACAGAGGAGGGGAAAACTTAGAGACCTGGTTGAATTTTGGCTTTATCACGTAGTGTAATGTAGGCCGGTTACTCAACCTTTCTCAATTTCCTCATCTGGTAAAGACCTATCTGACCCAGTTGACAAGAGGATTAAGTGAGGATATTACACGTAAAGAGCTAGACAGTTGGTCTCCCCCATTTCCTGCCTTCTGTTTGTAAGGCAGGCTCTCTGAAAGTTGACTTGGGACAACTCGTTCATATTGTCATCATGTCATCATGCCCACCTTGTTTTGTTCTAAGAGACACCCTAATTGGCCGTTAATGGATATTTTAAAGATTCTTCATAGAAAGCAGTGTTTTATTTAATCTTTTCATATGTACTTCAAACTGAAGAGTCACGAGCGCTTTATGTCATTCACTTTGCACATTTGATGGTGGATGAAAATTTTTTATCAGCCGTTCTGCTTGTAGGCATCTGTGTTCTAGTGTCGATTTCAATATTAACTGACCATGTAAAAATAATCTGCAACATCATTAACAATTATTTGGGATGTGAATGTTTTAAATCTGAAATTTAGAGATCAAGCAGTCTCACGAGTAATTAATGTAAACAGATAAAATTCTTAAAACCCTCTTTTGGCTATTCAGTTCTTTTTTTTTTTTAAGATTATTTATTTATTTATTTATTTATTTGAGAGAGAGAGAGAGAGCATGAGAGCGGGGGAGGGTCAGAGGGAGAAGCAGACTCCCTGCTGAGCAGGGAGCCCGATGCGGGACTCGATCCCGGGACTCCAGGATCATGACCTGAGCCAAAGGCATCGCTTAACCAACTGAGCCACCCAGGCACCTCTGGCTATGCAGTTCTTTTTTTTTTTTTTTTTTTTTTTTAAAGATTTTATTTATTTATTTGAGAGAGAGAGAATGAGCGATAGAAAGCACGAGAGGGAAGAGGGTCAGAGGGAGAAGCAGACTCCCTGCTGAGCAGGAAGCCCGATGTGGGACTCGATCCCGGGACTCCAGGATCATGACCTGAGCCGAAGGCAGTCGCTTAACCAACTGAGCCACCCAGGCGCCCTGGCTATGCAGTTCTTAATTCTTAGTTAATTGTTCCCCACTGTAAATATCTGCCTCCTTGGCCATTTTTTTAGAGATAGAGAGAAAGAGAGAGAGAGAGAGAGAGAGCAAGTGGGGAGAGGAGCAGAGGAAGAGGGACAAGCAGACTCTGTGCTGAGCACAGAGCCCGATGTCGGACTCCATCTCACGACCCTGAGAACATGACCTGAGTCGAAACCAAGAATTGGATGCTTAACTGACTGAGTCACCCAGACACCCCTACCTCCTTGGCCTTTTATTCAAAGTCTTCTAAAGTCACATCTCAACAAAGTATTTTCACCTTTCTTCCCATATTCTCCCACCAAATCCCTTTCTTTACCCCCGAGGAGTTTATAAACATTTGCTCAGAGGATAGCTCTCTAGCTTCAAAAAGTTGACTTGGGCATACCATAGTAGTCCTGCTCCTGTAGATGGATAAAATCCTGTGGCTGATAAGGGAGTATATTTACCATTGGAAACTCAGAGCATGGCAACCTTCAGAAAATCAAAGCTATGATGCAAAAAAACTTCAGTGGGGGATATGTTCCAAATAAGGACATAATGTTATTACAAAAATATGGCATGGCTGGAAGAAGTTTGGGAGATCTAGGATAGTGGTTTGAGACTTCTCCCTGCAACAGAATCACGTAAGTGATTAAGTGAAAAATAAAGAGCTAAAACAGCGGGGGGGGGGGGGGGGGGACTCCAACACTGCTAGCTTCATAAATCCATTAGCTACTTACTACTCAATTTGGCCCAGGCCTCATCAGCAACACCTGGGAGTGGTTAGAAATGCAGGGCTCACTCTAGGCCCCACTGGATCAGAATCAGAGTTCTAACAAAATCCGGGTGGTTTATATGCACATTAACATTGGGAAGCACTACTTTCATTTCACTGAGTTTCCTCATCTGCAAATTGGGGATAACAAAATCATTTTAAAAAGGCTGTTTTGATCCTAAATGACGTATAACACATCTGGATGCCCAATACAGTGCCTTGGCACATAGTTGGTAGTAGGGAGCTTGTTTAGGAGAGTTTCACATAGTTGGGTAAGTTTGACGATGACCCACTGGGGCTTTGATTCTGCTCTGATCTAGTTCCCTCATGAAATATAGACTGTGGGTGCTGGCTCTTGGGAACTGATTGTTAGGCTTTCAGAAAATTTTCGAACTAATTGTTGAACACAGTCATTGTTAAAAATTACATCATACACTTAAGTAAATTATATTAAAAACAAGTGTAATAAACATGCAAAAACACTGTTTCCTAATTATTTTACCATGTTTGATGATTGTTGACGCTTGTGAGATTATTTACTTGTGTCCTTTGCATCTGTACAGTGGAAATACTGTAAAATGGTACGTATTTCTAGCCAACTCTGTGTTCAGTGACCTCATTTTTTGGTAGCTTGAAACGACCACGGTGGGAGTATGTACACCATGGAAATCAGCAAATGGTATACATCAAGGCTTTATCCCCCAGAAAGCCAGTCATTGAACTTTTATAAGCATGCCACTAAATACAGAGCTTATAATTACTGATCAGTGGAGTAACAAATCTGGAATTGGTGAGAGATGACTTTTTTGTGTCAGGTGATACTAAAAAACATTCTTTAGGAGGTTTGAATGAGGACATAAATTAGACATATTATAAAAGGTTTATTTTCAAACTCTCTGACACATGCCCATCCTTCCTTCCTCCAGTCCATTTGCAAACTGACCTTCAGAAAGCTGACATGGTTTAAACCGCCGTATCCTTATTTACAACATTTTCATAATATCCTTCTGGTTTTCTTCTAAAAGCTACCTTAATCAACCGATGGTTCATATTTTTCAAAAGTATCATAGAAGACAATCTATTTTATTTAATGTTGGTTTAATCTGTAGCATAAAATGAGTTTCCATGAGATTCTTGTACCCTTGTATAAGATCTGAATATTGTCCAGAAATAGGCATCAAGTATACAAAGATAACTTGCCTTTTCTTTTTCTCCACTGGCTGTTGTCTTATTACCCACTCTCACATGCATACCTGAGTAGAACAGAAAGGAAGAGGCAACAACCACCCAAACTTCAGACAACTTAAGAAAAAGAAATGGAGGTTTGGATATTCATTTTTGCGGGGAAGAATAATGAGTAATCAACTTTGCATAGGAGATTTCAACAATAGGAACAAAATAATGAGGTCATCCAAGAAGGTGGATAATTAAGGATTATAAATCAGGAATGCACTGTCAGTGGGGAATTATAACCAGTCTCCTACTCCTTGAGTGGGATGAGAATAATTAACTTATTTATTTAACCAGCTGTGAAGCTCAGCCACCTATTTGCTCACTTCCAGTTGAGTGTTAGTATCTCTGCCTTACAGGGAACAAGGGAGCGGAGCGGGGGGTGAGGAGCCGACGGACGGGCCAGACAGACACACTGGAGCAAGGCAGACTCCAGACTGTCCCTTGCCGGCAACTCTCCTGACTTACAGAGTCTTCTCCAAACCACAGACCTCACTTGTGGGGCAAGAAAAATAAAAGCCGATGACCTTCCTCCTTACCTCACAAGCCTCCCACACAAAGGAAGAACCTTTAAAGGAAGACTAAGCAGACAGTTACAGAAGTGGCATGAAGGACGGAGCTGCCCTGTGGCTCAGTGGCCTCAACTGCCCTGCCCTCCTCCCTCCTGCTGCCACAGTGGGGGCCCAGGCTATGAAACTGCAGATGTCCCTGGGAGAGGACAGATTAAGCTATTGTTATTAATCTTTAACTCACTTGCAAGTTTTCCTCCAGCCTGACAATACAGCATAATCAAGGAAAATATTCGATTTACATTTAATATAATGCTCACGGGTTTGGGTTTATTTGCATCACGTTGGGGAGGGCAACAAGCATAAAGTGCATCTGGCATTTATTTCAGAATTAAATATATATTTATATTTTGTAATAAATATAAATTTATTTTGTAATAAATATAAATATAAATTTATTAAACAGATTAGACTACATATATTTATTCTATAGTTCTATATCATGAGCTCATGGGTGACTAGTTATTAAAGAGAATGATACTGTCCAAACAGTTAAGCATGGTGCCTGGCACATGGACAATACCCAATAAATAGTATTATGAGTGCTAAAGTATCAACTATAAAGCAAATTTTTCTGTTCATTTCCCTTTTGAGGACTCCTAAAAATATCTAATTGGCCATCAACCTGGTAAAGATGCCTGTTATAAAGAACTGTCAGCACCGCGAATCTGGGATTTCAAAGTGATGGATAAATAAGACATACAGGCACAGCTGGATTCATACAACTCATGGAAAACTAGCTCCCTGAAGACACAGACCATCCAAGGGGACCATTTGCTATATGTTCTATACAGAGAGGTCTTTTCTCATCTCTCTCCAGGGACACTGACATTATGGAAGTGGATATTTACATCTGTCAGTGTAGATGGACCCAGTTTCCCTTTTACCAGATCATATCCTGCGTTCCACACCTATAATTACATCTGGCCCCAGGGCCCCAATTCAGTACTCCTACAATGCCAAGGACCAGACAGGGACAGCCACACGGAGAGTCTATACTGGCTTTGGGTGTAGGAGAGGCAGGCAAAGGAGGGAGAGCTCAGGGCCCTGCAGGCTCATGGATGGGGGAATGATGATGAGGCCAATGAATTGGGAACCACAAAAGGGATCAAGTCATCTATGACTCTCCCTTCTGACCCTAGCCCACAAGGAAAAACTGCTGCCTAAGGGAGAAATGTTCCTCTATGGCCCCAGGGAATTGGAAAATAGTCACATCGGTAGTGCCGATCAAAGCAGCAGAAGAAACCTCAAATTGTCAAGACGACTGACATGAGGCCAGGAAATTGTGGTCTTTGTGTTTGGGGAAAAGATGCTATTCAAGCAGGGGCAAGTGAATCCAAGTGCTTCCCGGACCTGCAGGACTTCTTAAATTCCACCAAATTCACATGGCACCCACCTGTCTGCTAGGTAGCCGATACCCACAGCACCGATAAAAAATCCTGCATTCACAGTCGACTGAAACAGGTCCAGCATCCAGGAATTGGCACACACTAGGTTAAACTGCAGAGGGGCGAAAGGTTTCCCGGGTCAGGAGAGAAAACAACATTCTATTAGACACAACTCAACCCAGGGAAGCTCATTGCATATTCCTTGCATTGAACTGATGTGGCTGAATGGCATGGTGATAAACCAACTGTTTCTTGCTTATATGAATTTTCTTTACACACCTGGAAGATTTGTCCCATAATCTATTTAGCATTCCCTCTGGAAGTACGTCATTAAGCCAAATTCTGTTGTTGGCTAAATCAGCTGAAATCAGGTTTCCCTTTCTTTTTAAATATATGTATTTTTAAAAGATTTTATTTATTTGAGAGAGAGAGAGAAGGGAGGGCAGAGGCAGAGGGACAAGCAGACTCCCCACTGAGCAGGGAGCCCGATGTGGGCTCTACCCCAGGACCCCGGGATCATGAGCCAAGTGGAAGGCAGAGGCTTAACCCACTGAGGCACCCAGTGCCCCCCCCGCCACTTTCCCTTTCTAACTTTAATACACAGAAGCAAATTGGTGTGTAAATAGGATATAAATGCTGCCCCAAGGAAGATGGGCTGTTTAGCTTCTCTTTGCTGTCTCTTTAACGGTAAGGGGAAGCAGGAATGTCTTAGTAGGCTGTTACATTTGCTCTCATTTGGAACAAGAGACAATGTTGAAGGAAGAACAGGTGCTGGCCTGGAAGTGGGGAGATCTGATTTCTAGAGCGAACTGCTAACTCTCTCACTCTGTGGCCTTGGGCAAAATTTTTCTCAGTTCTGGGCCTCAGCTTCCTCATCTCTGTATGAAGGGATGAGATTAAGCCACGCTGTATAGCCTTTTAAAATTGTACGGTGTTATATCTATGACCTGGATCTATGGTTTTGTGTAACTATTAGACCATTGAAGAAAAGCTCCTCTGCGTAAAAGTCTGTTCATGCAGGATGTCTTCACATTATCCCAGCGGTCCTTTTAAATTAAGCCAGGCAGCTGGCTTTCTCTGGAGTTTTAGAATAATTGCATCCTCCCATTTTGCTTTGTCTCCAATAAAAGCAGGTCTCCACTTTTTTTTTTTTTTTGTTTTGTTTGTTTTCTCTATATTCATTAAGATGAGTCTTCATAATTAGATGCTAATGTCAGAGTTTTTAATAAAGGAATAGTGCCTTAACAAAAGCTCCAGCCCCAGAAGGTTTTATGCAAATGTTTTGAGCAAATCAAAGAGAGAAAAACAGCCATCAAGAGAAAAACATATCCTATCACAGGGAGGCAACGTTCAAGTGAGTTCCATGAGCTCTCAGCGGTCCATCTGTTATACAGCGGCCAGAATGGAGGGCTTTCAGAAAAAAAGAGGAGGCTTGAAAATTTTCCTTCTCCTGGAATTATTTCCAGGAATCTGCTATGCTTTTGCTTGTTTCTTACCGCTGAAACTTGCGTGCACTGGAATCATTATTGTCAGAATTTGATGAGGTTTAACTACTTCACTCATACTCCAGACAAATAAGAGGCTGCATGTTTTTGTTGGAAACTAGGATTTTATAAGCTTCTCTGAGTCCAAAGAGCATGTCCAGACAGTGTAAGAACCGGGTCTTCCTGGCTTCTTCCTTAAGAAAAGCTACTCTATTGGCTTTTTCCTAATGCAAGTCTTGCACTCACTTACCTCGGTCACGATGGACGAGCCGTGCGTGTCGTACACCCAGCCGTGGCGACAGGGCCCCAGCGGCAGGTGGCTCCTGTTGGTGGCCAGGCCGGCCAGAGGGTCCACGCAGCTGAGGGCGCTCCGGTTCCAGTCCACCTCGTAGCCGCGGCACTGGCGGGGGAAGGCCTCGCCCATGGCCCCCGGGCCGGGCACCGTGTAGTTCAGCTCCTCCGCCAGGCTCCAGCTGCATCGCCGGCTCAGCTCGGCCACCCCGGGGCTCAGGCAGCGGTGGTCCGGGGTGAAGCCCAGGAAGACGATGCCCACGTAGATGGGGGTGAACGCTGCAGAGAGTAGAGCTAACAGGAAAAATGTCTGTTTCTGGAAAAAGTCAAATTCCCCTATGTGCTCTAGAATGTCATCCATGGTTGGCATTATTACGAGAGGCCGGAGGAGTCCTGATGCTTTTCCCTGTGCTGGTACGAGCGTCCCTGAGCCAGGCCGTGGCCAGCTCAGCACAGCTCTTGACCAAGAGTCAAAGGGTGGGAGGGAGTTGACTTTAGAAAGTGCCTAGCCTTTGATCCAGACCTTTACTTACTTGCTCAGGCTAATTTCCAACCATGCCCTCCTCCGGGGGATGTGTGTCCTGCTGCTCTCCCAAAATGCCCAGGGCAAGTAACAGGGCCAGATGTTTGTGTTCGTTGTAACACCACTCTCAGTGAATTTGTGCTACCTCATACCAGAACCACAAACAGTCCCTCCTCTGTATCACACGGGGAGAAATCGGAGAGCGTTCACATATCGCAGACCTGTTAATCTCTCCCTAGTTAACTCAGTGTCCAGGAAATTAATATATTCGTATCTCACCCACGCAGCCAACCTTTTCTCTAAGGTGCTACAGAGAACGCACACGCATTTGGCTTTGCTGCCCAGTGTAACGTGAATCATGGTCTTGGGTCAGAGCTCTTGTCTGGATTCAAAACGGTTTGCAAATTCTACCCCTGGCCTCATTCTACAAACAACAGCAAGTACACTGGGGATCCCACGTTGTGGCTGCTTGTTTTGATTTTTTTTATTTCCAGATTTTGTAATTCTGCTTTTTAAGGATTTTAAGGAATGCCAGTTTGGCATTCTTGCTTTACAACCCTGAAGTGTCCTTCCTTGACCCACTTGTGAGGAAAGAAGAAAATGTTCACTGCATGTACAGGTCAAGTGCAAATGCAGGCAGGAGTATCTTCATTCTTCTTTGGTCCTAGATATCTCTGCCTGTGGTCAGAGATGCAAACAGCCCGTCTTTCCTGGTGTGCAAAAGGATCCTTACTACAGCAGGAAGCTGCCCCATAGCTGTCATAGAAGGTGACCTGTGGACATATCTGCAAATTAAAATAACAGAACTTTAATCCAGTTTCTTACTTCCTTTTCTTCCATTGAACAGTCAGTGGGTATAATAGCCCGGGTCTAAAAGTAGTGGATCCTAAGGACCCGCTTCCTTGCTGCAGCTTCAAGCATCTTATTTTCTTGAAAAGGCAAGAAGCAGGTGCCTGTTAGGCTCCTGTCAACCTCTGTTGCACCTTCATTGGCTCACAGGGGTGCTCTGCTTGGTGGCATCAGGCTGGGAGCATCTCTGTCTCCCCCGGCCCCAGTTTGCCACTGACCAAGGGAGTGGGTTCAGACTCCGTAGAACCAAGAGTTTGGGGGAGTATTTCTGGTACAAAAGGTATAATGACAAAGCTTATCTGCAATTACACCCACTGGCTATTCAATAGAAAACAAAACAAAACCAACAAGAAATGGATGACATATCCAAGGCCAGGGGTAGGCTGCAGGGAGCAGAGATCTCGTCTTCTGGAAACACCAGACTTCTGGAAAGCTGTGGCTCATTCTGTGGCCATTACAGGTGCCAGGAAGCATTTATGAGAGATGAGGCTGTGGCCCAGTGTGGCCATGAATCTGAGATGTGTTCCAGTCCGTGCCTGAGGAGCTCCCCAGATGCAGAGATAGTTTTCAAATAAAAATTAAATATCATTGATAAAATAAAGGAAAGATAAAGAAATAGTGCCAACCAGCAAAAAGATAAGGCAACGTTAAACAAGAAAAATGTACGTTTAACTTTTGCTTCCATGGAAAATGGAGTAGGTGTACTTTCCTTTATTCTTCCCACTGAGTACAATGAAAATCCCGGGTACTATTTATGAAACAGTTGTAAGAGACGGAGCAGTGGAAAGAAGGCTGACTGGCTAGGGACCTCTGGGCCCAAAGACGCAGTGGTGAGTTTCCTCCCTGGGTTTTCTTTCTGCTTCACATAAACCAGCTGGGTGCTGGAGAAGCCGGCAAGCCAGAACTACCAATGGGCATGGACATCAAGAGCCCCAGCTAAAGCCTGCTCTATCTAGATTCCCAGGAATAAGTTCGAGCTTTTTTATGACCACTGTGGGCATCTCGTCCCTCTTTTAAGTATTTTAGTCAGTCTCTTGTTAACTTCAAATCGTGTTTGTCTCCTAAATGTCTCTTAAAATCATCTTAAAAGAATGTCAGAACTCCATGCAACACAGCATTGCATTAAAAGTTGCTGTCTGCAGTCCCGCAGTGTGATCTAGTCATCTGAACAAGGATGCGGAGCACCAAGAACATAATTCCCTAGCTGGGAAGAATAGGCAGGGACCAGTTACCACCTAGACCAGCCTCCGTCAAATGTATGGATCCCTCAATAAGATCTTCAGTACACACAGCCACTCAGCCTTGGAGGCTGCCAGCTTCCCTGTCCAACATTTCTAGTTAATAGAAAAGTTCCATCTTAGATAGCACTGGTGCCTGTCCCTGTATAACCTCTCCCTACTCGACCTACTTGTCTCCTCCAGGATGACCAGAACCAGGACTCCTTCCTCTTCAAGGTGACACCCATCACATAGTAGAGGTCTGCACCATTGCTATGCCTGATGTGAAGAGGTTGAGGTGGTCTGTGGTTCCTCCTAGGAGTCAGACATGACCAGCTGTGGCTTTGGTCTTAGCACCACGACTTCCACCTCCGAATTCTTCTCTGATCCCAGGGAACTGATGACAGAAACCAGAGGTGGACGTATTGAGTGCCATTGCCCGTGGCCACCAGCATGGCATGGAGGAGGGGGACAAGGGAGCTCCATCTCCGGAGCACATGCTCTGCTCCAGGACATCTTTGAGGGGCTGTGTTCACATAACTTCTCTCCTGTAATCCGAAGAACATCCCTGTGTGCTGGATGTGAATGCTCCTTTTTCACAGATGCGGATGCTGGGGATCAGAGCATTATAGGAACTTCCTCAGTGTCCGCTAGCCAGTTAAGGATGAGTCAGACCCTGAGGCTAGGGTGCTCCCTTCCTCTGCCTCCCCCTCATTCACCAGAAATGCTGACAGAGTGAGTTCTTAAAAAGTGACCAAGGTCATGACACTCAACTCCAATCCCAGGAACCCAGAGGTGGTCCTGACTGCCTCTTACTAGGACATTTTACAAACACCTGCACCCTGGGTTTGACTCATTGACATGATCCACTTCGAGACACCAGATCTTTATGCCCTGAGCAAGAGGGCATCAGGTGAGAGGCAAGATGAGTGTTGTTTGCCAAGGAAAAATGATGTTGAAATCCACTGTGAATTACTTACAGTAAACAATCAGATAAGGAGAAGGTAAGAGCTCAGACCCCTTAGAGCAATCGGTTTGCCTGTCATCAACAATTTTCCATCGACTATGAGCACAGGGGCAAAGCCCACAGCATGGCCACCATAACATTCATCGTTGGCAGGTGACAGGCTAGACTCCTCAGCAAAGACATAGGCGGTTGAACAGCTAGAGGAGAGAAACCACCCAGGGGGATGCGGGGGCGTAAGATAGAGCTAACTCAGAATTTACAATTTGAATCTGGTCTCTTGTGCCCCTATCACTTCCGTTTGGGGGGAGTTGGTGCTTACATACTCACAAGTATGATAAAGGCTAATCTGATCCTATGGTGAATGGTAATCTAATCCACATAATCTGATGATTATTGTAATTAATACCGGAAGTATTTCTCAATCTTTATCAGGTTCCTTTGCAACGTAAAGAAATATTGTCCCCAGGCTGCTATTTTCTGGAGGCACAGAGCAAGGTGGTTGTGTCTAGACTAACTTTCTCAGCTCTCCCCACTGGAGGACAGGAACTGGTTCAGGTGGGTGGTTAGACTCCTACCCAGCAACAAGCCAGGCATCTGGTCCTTGGAGGACGACAGGGCAGAAGCAGGTGACCCATCAGCAAGGGAGAGGGGGGTCTTTGGTCCCGTGCTACGCAGGATGGCTTTGACATTAGATGTCTGATACAGTGAAAAAGCAGGATGTGGTCTTGGGTCAGTGCTTCCCCTTGGGTACGTTGAAGTCTACCCGAGACAAGGATGACTGAAGGCAGAGTGTCTCACAGTGACGGGTGTTGTGTGTTCCCTATGTGGCTCATGGGGATAATGGCAGGAGGCCAGGTGGGGCCAGAAGGGGCGAGTCCACATAGCCCGGACTATGGTCCAGCCTTGGCCTAGAGCACCTGTGTCATCTGGGCAGGCTCCTAATTTGTAAACTGGCCACTGTACGCATATCAGAGAGCTGAGGAGGAGGAACACACAGGACTACCCAGCATAATGGCTCACACTGGTCTGTAGTCACTCGTGAGACCTTCCTCCCCATCTCTGTCCCTCCCTTCTCCCTTCTTTCTCTCCTCCTTGTGCCCCACCTCGTCTTGCACTTGCTGGTGTCTTCTGCAATTCCCTGCTTCCCATCTACATCACTGCCAACTGGTTAGGCAGAGGGCCCTGTGGCTAAGCATGGTGGCAAAAGGTCTGCCTTGACCCAGAACATCCGGGTGGAAAGGACCTCAGAGGACATCAGAATAGCCCCATGCTTACATTCCTCACAGACATCTGTCCCAAATAGTTCCACATAAATGCTTCCTATGTCAGGTGAGCCTGGTCTATTATTGGATATTACGGATAGCTGGAAAGATCTTCCTCATATTGTATCAGAATTTGTCTTCCAGAATCTTCCATGTACTTGGACATTATTCTCCCTTTTGGAGTCAGGTAGGTTAAGTTAAAACTTTCCTACCCAGAACTTCAGAGATTTAAAGGATAACTTTCTTTGACCTTGGCCTCTTCTCTCTTCCGGAGTAGATCACCCCGTTCCCACAGAGCAGGTATTCAATTCTCCCCACCCCCAGGGACAGCCCTGAAGTGCGCTATAGCTCCTTTCTTTCCTTAACATGCTGCCTCCAGGACCCTGCACACAACTCAGTTGGTGGCTGCCTAGTGTGCTACACAGCCAGGTGGTTGCTTTCCAAGCAGGGATGGGGCCGACGCCCGCAGAGGAGGTCATTCCTCAATCAACCCACTGTAGTTACCTTCCTGTTGAGGCTGGCTCTAGGAGGGCTGGTGGGAATTCCCTTTGGGCTTGCTTCGTCGATGACATCTTTTATTTTGTTTACCTTTATTGGTTCTCTTCCCTACAAAATGATGGCCCTGTGCTTATTTCTTTTAAGCACGGAAGTCAGAGTCAGATGGGCATGAGATCAGGAGGACTTTGCCAGGAGGCCTCCCTTCCTCTGGTAGCACCTTCTCGCTCCCCTTGCATGCTCAGCCTCCACACCCACGCTAGTAGCCGTTGGCTTCACAAAAGGCCTGGACCCTGAGCTCTAAAATATAAGACATATGCTTGACACCGAATCACAAAGGCAACCCAACAGACTTCACAGACTTAATTTGAAGAGCCACAGGGAAACTCATTTTTTAAAACACCTAGACAGTTAAGTACTCAGTTTCCTTCCTCACAGACAACACTTGTCTTTAAAGATTGTTTTATTTCTTATGTAAAATTAAATGCAGAGTGTTGATTTGGCCTTAGGCTTCCAAGTCAGGCTGAACATGCAGCTTCACGTTTGGGCCTTTAGGATTCAGAGCTCTTTGATCTGGCAGCTCAGGACTCTCACACAGTTTTGTTTGCCAAAGCAAACACCTGATTAATATGCAAATACAATTAAAACTTTCATGGGTGTTTAACCTCTCCAAAATCCAGGAAAGAGTGAACTTGGTTGGACTGCTTTCTTCAAAGAGATAGTGAAACCTGTTGAGATAGAAGGAACACCCTTTAAATGTTACATGGAATACTACTAGAGAATGAGAAGAGGCTTCAAGGTTTTCATTTCCATTAATTCTCAGCTTTTATTTTTTTAAACTTTGGGTTAGTGACAAGTTTCCTCCTTGACCAAGTTATTGTTGCTTAAAACCATTTACCCAGAGCACTGAGGATAACAGCTTTTGTAACCCTCTCATTTGCTTATGATGTGGGAATTTGGACACAGATGTGCATGCAGAGTCAAAAGGCATACATAATGCTAATGTCAATTAATCCCAAACTGATTAAAAAAAATGAACAAACAACACTTCTCAGAAACATCTTTTAATTCAGAGTGAAGCCATAAGCTTTGACGCCCGGTGCCTGAGGTCAAAGAAATCTGGTTAGAGAGGACAATATAATGAGTTAAGGTGAAGCATACCGGAGTAAGGGTGGGCCCTTAATCCAGTATGACTGATGTCCTCGTAAGAAAAGGAGACCCAGGGAGAAGGCCACCTGTAGTCAGAGGCAGAGACTGGGCGCTGCCGTTGCCAGCCAAGGATCGTTAGCTGCCTCCGGAAGCTAGAAGAGGTGAGAAGAGTTTTCTCTTACAGGTTTCAGAGATAGCATGGCCCTGCTGACACCTTGATTTCAGACTTCTCATCTTCAGGACTGTGAGGGAATCCATTTCTGTTGGCTCAAGCCACCCAATTTGTGGTACGTTGTTCTATCAGCCCTAGCAAACTCATACCGCGAGCCACGGGGGAGCTATGGGATCCATATGGCAGTTATGCTTGGTCTATTTCATGTACACAAGGACCTGACAGGTTTCTCAGAAGTCTTCTGTACCCTCACAATTACACTGTCTCTGTTTCCAGGGATGGAGCCCAAACTCTTCCCTCCTTGGCTTGCCCCACCACTCCCCTTAGTCATGTCTCTGTTTAAAGAATGGGAAGAGACTAGCGATGCCCCGTGGCCTAGACTGACACAGATGACATACACGTCAGGGGACTTCCTGGGTCATGCCCTCCAGTGTCCTCCGGGACCACGCAGGCCTGCTCCGCCCCACTGTCCTCAGTACCCCTCCTCCACCATCCTCCACCTGACCCCCACCCTTACCCCAGAGCCTGGAAATGCTCTCCTTCTTCCATCGTACCCAAACCAGTCCTGATGATAAGTGTGAGTTTTGTTTTAAGGAAAGGACTTCCAATGTAGTGTGGAGTGTGGGCCTTTCTGATATGTACACCCCATACTCATCAATGTATCTAATATCATAGAATTAGGTTGTGAGTGAAAAAGCACAATAATGTTTGGGAGAGGTGGCATATCTTATTAGAAAGTGTCGAATGAAACCACAAAAGACTTGAGAATAAGAAAAATAAAAGCCATAGGATCCGTTGACATTTCTTGAAGAAATTCTATAATTTGTGTTTTTTTTTTTTAAGATTTTATTTATTTATTTGAGTTGGGGGTGGGGAGAGCACAGAGGGAGAGGGAGAAGCAGACTCCCCGCTGAGCAGAGACCTCGATCCCAGGACCCTGAGATCATGACCTGAGCCGAAGGCAGACACTTAACCTACTGAGCCACTCAGGCGCTCCAAGAACTTATATAATTTGGTGTCAACAGTGGGAAGCTAGTCATACTCATTTTCATTTTCCCTGAACCATTCATCTAACTATTTCATAATGGTAGATTTTGAGAGCAAAAAAAGTTTTACCAAAGCACTCTTATTCTCCAGCATTTCCCAAGGTTTATTAACAACATTTTTAAAACTTCTCTGTGTATTTTTTACTCTGCTGTTTGGTATTCTTGCTAATTTTGCAATCTTGAATTCACTGAATTCTCCAATATAAAAAAAAATTCTACAAATTCATAGATCTAATATGATAACTTCATTGCAAAATTAATGAGAGAGACTTTTGCAAAATACATTATCTTTATGTGAGGTCATGTACCTAACCCAAGGGTCATAAGTAAGGGTTCAGTAAATGTTTATTGACTGACTAACTGCATAAAAGCCCGAAGTCCGGAGAGCTTGAACACAAAGCCACCAGTTGGACAGCACGTACTAAATGTGGGACTTTAATTTCCAGCTAGCGGGGCACCTGGGTGGCTCAGTCGTTAAGCATTTGCCTTCGGTTCAGGTCATGATCCTGGGTCCTGGGATCGAGCCTCACATGGGGCTCTCTGCTCAGTGGGAGACCTGCTTCTCCATCTTCCACTCCTCCTGCTTGTGTTCCTTTTTTCGCTGTCTCTCTCTCTCTCTGTCAAATGAATAAATAAAATCTTAAAAAAAAAATAATTTCCAGCTAGCATTCTCTCCACTATAGCACAGGGCTCTTGCTCTCAAACACCTTTTGGTATTAAAACAGAATCTGAAACGGCCAAACATACACAAATTAGAAAGATTTTGAGAAGAAGGTCTTTATAGAAACATATTTAAGGTCTTTATAGAAACATATTTATGAGGGTGAGAGCACAAGTGTAAATAGACATTTCCCAGGACTCTGAAGTTATGGCAGAGAGGCTGAGACCACAGGTCATTTTTCATTGCCATGTCTGTCTTCTTGGATAGTAATAGAGCTCTTAACTTTTAGCTGGGAACATGGCCATCTAGAATGTAGACTACACTTGCAGCCACTCTTATAAGTGTGGCCGCATGATTAAAGATGGCCAATGAGATCAACTAGGAAATACGAGCTTCTGAGAAGCTTTTATAAAAGACAATTTGTGACAGATTGGGACTACACTCATGGTGATGAGCGTGGAGTAATTAATAGACTTGTTGAATCACTGTGTTGTACACCTGAAACTAAGATAACATTGTATGTCAGCCATACTTCAATAATAAATAAATAAAAATTCACACATGAAACAAATCTGTGAAAGAAAGAAAGAAGAAAGAAAGAAAGAAAGAAAGAAAGAAAGAAAGAAAGAAAGAAAGAAAGAAAGAAAGAAAGAAAGAAAGAAGAAAGAAAGAAAGAAAGAAAGAAAGAAAGAAAGAAAGAAAGAAAGAAAGAAAGAAAGAAAGAAAGAAAGAAAGAAAGAAAGAAAGAAAAAGAAAGAAAGAAAGAAAAAGGGGTACCTGGGTGGCTCAGTCAGTTAAGCATCTGCCTTCCGCTCAGGTCATGATCTCAGGGTCCTGGACTCCCTGCTCAGTGGGGAGTCTGTTTGTTCCTCTCCCTCTGCCCCTCACCCCCACTCAATGCTCTCTCTCTCTCTCTGCTCTCTCTCTCTTTCAAATAAATAAAGTCTAGAAAGGAAGGAAGGAAGGAAGGCAGACAACTGGTGCATGTCCTCCTTTGCCCCTTTCTTCCTTATCCTTTCTTGCTTCCTCTCCCCACAGCTTTCTGATGCTCTCGCCTCCACTGTGGAAAATGAAGTTGAAGGTGAGGGATGCCTGATCCCAAACCAAAGGGGACAAGTTCATGGTGGCTTTGTGGCATACAGCCATCATGCAGGGCCTGCGATGGTGCCTTTAGGCTTTTTCATGAGAAAGTAACATGTCTATTTAAACCATTGTTATTTTGGATCCGTGTTACCTTGCCACCTATCACTTAGAAAATTCCAAATGACTCAGCTACTCATTTATCACGTAAATACCAATTCAGTAGCCCATAGTCTGAATGGCCATTTGAGAAAAAAATTTAAATCAGGTATCAGAGTAATTCATTATAAAGTTTGGGCAATAGGATCAAATTCCACTGGGTTTTGAAGTTATAGAAATGATTTGCTGATGTCCAAATTAGGGATATGAAAGTCAGTACCCAGCTTTGGAGCCAAAAGGAGCCCAGTGAGCATTGTGTGGTACAATAGAACATGTACTAGATGAGAAAAGAATCTTTACTTTGTCTCAGATGGGTTATAACTCAACCAGGTACTTTAATGAGTCTCAATTTCCTCATCCATAAATAGAAGGGAATGAACCAAATCTCTAGGGATCCTATAAATGTCATAATTTAAGGACTTTGTGATTTGCTAGTGGTAAATCCAGTCTTTTATGTCATGCACAGATAAAGAGCCTCATAACGCTTATTACGTCATAGACCTAACAGCACAGCATAAATATATCTAAATATTTCCCTCTTTCTCTCAAACTTCCACTTTAACATAAGTAGATCCAAGCTGGTTTGGGCAAGGTGTATGGATCAACAGCTACTCATATCCTCTTCATTTCCTTGGATTATCACCCTCACTAATTAAGAGAAAAAATTATCAAGCATATCACCGATAAAATTACTTCCTCCAGTAACTCTTCATTTTTTTTTTAAGAAAGCCAAATTCAAGCAGAAGGCTAGGAAAGATCTGTGGACTTCCAGTTGAAACAAGAGAGGATGGCAAGTGATCGCAGTGTTTTGTTTTTATTTGAGATTCCCTCAGTATCAGTCTCAGAGCTTAGGTTTCTTTGATTCAGGAAGAGAAAGAATAGAGAGCCTAAGGCCATAGTTTTCATAGGATTGGAAGCAAATTAGGGGACCAGCAAGCCGAATTCATTTACCCAGAACAAGCAAGAAAGGAATACAATGTGAAGTGTATAATTGAGATTTTAAAACATTTTTAATTTTACCTCTTTTCCTCATATTAATGGGTAAAATCATTCATTCTTTAAAGAATTAATTTGTTCTAACAGTTAAAGTTAACACGTGTGAAAATGAACAAAAAACACCCAAATGGGGAGAAGCAAAGGCTATTGATTCAGTGCTTGCTGTAGCAAGGGAGTCAGCCACCATCACCTGCGATTTGGTCCAAAGGCAGGCAGGGTGGGAAGGTTTCTTAGGGAAGAAAGGACCAGCTTCTGGTGTGCACTGATGGAGGCTGTAGGCACGGGGGAGCTGGAAGCAGCTAACTTGGAGCAGGGCATCCATGTGATGGCTCACGGGTGTGTATTTGGCTTTTCCTAAATTGGAAGCAGGGACAAACATTAAGGAAGCTTTCAATTATTAATCAGGTCCTGGCCATTTAGTTTGATTGCCACAGGTTGTTATTTGGCTTCCTGGACTGATGGCTGCAGTCAGGGTCTGTGTGCCTACTCTGTCTTTCACAACTTGTCATTTGTTAGAATAAGCTTTAGTTACTCTATGCAAAGAAATCAAACCAGCATTGGCTGGGGAGACAGAACAATGTGATGGGGTTGTGGTCACAGAAAATAACCTATGATGTCATGTTTGGGGGTGTGGTCATTAGACCTCTTCAGAAAAAGCATCAGGAAAAATATAGATCTCAGAGCAGAGAGAATTTGCATGGAAGCAACTTTCTTCTAGTCTCTCCCAGACTTTAGGTCTCTGAGATTGTAATAATGCAATCAGCAATCAAATTTTCCTGTTTCACTGAAGAAAAGCAGCACTATCAACATGAGGGGAGAAGTCTGGGAGGGGTCCTTATTCCAGAAAATTCTCTACCCTTTTTCCCTTCAAATATTACTTCTTTTTTCCCCCTTCAAATATTATTTCCATTCCATCTCTCAACTGGAGTCTTTTCATAAATAAGTTGGAGTTTTCATTCTTTCCTTCATTTTTAAAAATTTTTGTTTATTTTTTCCATCTTCTTATTTCTCTGTATTAAAGTCTGTTATGTCCTCAGATATATTTTCCTCTGATTAGTTTCCTCTTCTGCTGTGTTTATTCTACAGTTTAACTTGTGTATGGAATTTTATTTTAATGGCTGAATTTCTGTTTGGTACCTTTTCAATCTCCTTGTTCTTTTTAATGTAATTTTGTATTCTTGCATTATGTATTCAACTATATATATATTCACATATTCAAAATTTTAAAACATACTCATTTAAAAATATTTTCCCCTTATTTTTGTGTTTCTGGGGATGAATTATCTCCCATCTTTAGCTTTATTTTGGGAACTCAGTTTCAGCTGCTCATCACATACAGGGTTTAAGTCCACAACTTGTGTTCTTCCTTAGGCAGTAAATTCCAGTGCCAAGGGGTTTATGCCACCTGATGCGCTCAATCCATGTTGAAACCCAAGAGCCACCTCTTTGATTTCGAATTCCTTCTGTGACTCAGGCCTCTAAGGATATCCTTTCCTTGCTTTTCAGTTTGGCTCTCCATCCAACAATTCTATCCAACATTTCTCTGTGCGAGGAGCAGTGAGATCCACTAAGTCTGCCATATTGACCACTGTCAACTAATATTTATGATGTGTCTGCTGTATATCTCCTGTCGCTAGGTGCAGAGGATGAGACATAACAAAGCACAGGCTTCTTCCTCAGGGCGAGTAGAGTCCAGAGAGCCAGAGAGACAAATGAAACATTTATAATAAATACAGGAAGTTTAATGCTGCAAATATCCTGGGGGGCACCTGGGTGACTTGGGCTTTAGGGGAAGGGTGGGGGTCAGCAAAGAAAATGCATATTCTTCTAAACAAAGCCTCCATTGGAAAAGATGAATGTGTAGGACATTTGGTGGGGCAAACATTTTTGGCTTTATTTTATTTTAGAATCTCTGTATGGGCCCAATACCCACAGTCACAGACAGAAGGTCTTGCTTCCCTCAATCCCACAGTCTGGATGTTCACAAACTTCCTGTTTCTTTTAGCACCAAAGATATTATTTGATGAATCATTTATTTGGCAAACATCATCCCAACAACTATTAAGGTTACTTCCCAAAAGATTAATTTTACTGCTGGGATATAGATTGTATCCTAGAAGACTCTGAATCATTGCCAACTGTAATTGTAAATATTTATTAGGAGGATGTTCCCAGTGATTAGGAAGCTTTATTCTGTTGTTGTTGTTAAACATCGAAAAAGCACTTATTATGCACACATTTTTGGTAATATGTGAAATTTATCATTTATATTGAAGATAAATAACTTGGGACAATTTAAAAATAAGGGGTCTGGAATGGAAGAAATATATTGAACTGTCTCTAGAACCACAGGATGTGTGCGCTGGATATTACTCTGTTGGAAAATCCAGTCCAATCTGGTTGAAACCAGGGCTTCTCAATCTAGCAGCACCCCTGGTCTCTTACCCCCTTGATGCTCTTAGACCACCCCCACCCTAAGTCATGACAAAATGTTCCAGACATTGCTGTATGTCTCCAGATGTCCCTAGAATCCCAATTCTTTATTTTAGAGATGAGAAATGGAGGCCCAGAGAGGGTAAGTGGTGAGCCTTAGATTTTGCAGCTAGTCGGGAACAGACCCTGGAAGAGCCACCCTGGTCTTCCACTGCTTCTCCTCGGGCTGTTTCCACAGAAATTGCAACAAGAGCTGCTGTCTAATATTTTGTTAACCAAGCCATTCTGTCTGTATCAGAGTCCTGGGTTCAGATCCTCAAAATAATGTCACTGCTATTGAAAAACTCAGGCTTGGCAAGTCTGTACTATGTGAGTTGTCTCTGATTCACTTAAGAACCAGGATTTTTGTGAAGTTTCAATGATACTCATTGAGTTGATTCTAAGTAACCAGGATGTTCCTTCCAAGTTCACATTTTCTTTGTGAGAAAATATCTCTTCCCTCCTCCTTTACTTGTGAAAAAACAAATGCCCTGAGCCCGTCTCGGAGGACTTTTGTGTACCTGATCATTTTCCGCAGGACTGGTGATTGGGTGACCGTTTGCTTGCCAAACAGTAAATAAATCCGTACACAGCTTTTGTTCATCTGATAACTGGTTGTAATAAATGCAAAGTTAAAGTTTGCTTCATGAAAACATCCAGTTTTACTTGAGGTCTTTTCTTCTAGTCAGTACATTCAGATGCCTAGGGAAAAAAAAACACAAAAAACCAAATTCACATTTTGAAACCCTGTGGTCCTGTCATTTGCCTCTTAGTCACAATGCTGACAAATGAGGAAAGGAGACGGCAAAGGGTGAATGAAAGCAAGCTCCAGAATGTTCTTCCTTATCCTCAGAGATTGTGAGAAGTTCACTCACTTATAGGTTTCTCAGGGTCACTTGGCAGGCCTGGCTTGGATTCTGACACCACAGAGCTGTTGTCATCGACTCCAGAGGCTTGTGGCTGGAAAAGAAAAGCAGTGACGTTCTAGCTCCACTCCAATTTATGTCAGTGTGCCAGTAACAAAATTCACAACTTTTCCTGAGCACTGCCGGGTATCTGTCTGACAGGGCAAATGCTCACTGACAGGCAGTGCCAGTGGCTGCAGCAGGTGCTTCTTGCCCTTAGCTGAAATGGCCCGCAGCTCTGGGAGACAGCTCAGGAATGCTGCTGACGCCATCCGGGGCTCAGCACCCTTACCTGCTTACACTGCAACTCTGCCCGTCAGTAAAAGGAACTGTTTCCATATTGTGAGATGTCCTCATTGCACCAGATGATGACTTCTGTGCTGGCTTTGTGCAGAACCCAGAAATATCCATAGTCAAATTGAAGTCTGGGGGTGGAAATACAATCGGGTCAATGCTGAATGGTCAGCACGTCTAGAGGCCCTACAGAGCACTGATCTCCTTCCCCTGAATTACTACAACTTTGGTGTTGTTCACAGGATCGTGTTGTGTTTTTTAAATCCGGGTAGGCAAGGTCTCTCTTCATGCATAGCACAATCCCTGATGTGGCAATGTGGCACCGTGGGAGAGCAGAAAGATCACTAATTGAGTCTAAAGATCTGGACTCCATTCATGCTCTGACAGTTTTTATGAGCTTGGGTAAGAAGCTCAGTTGCTGGGGGCCGTGTTTCCTCTCAACTGTCTGGAACTGTGGTTTCTCACTGCTTTTGAAAGTCAAGTGTGCAAGCTCACGGAGCTGTGCACTTCCCCCTAAGAATCTGGCCAACAGTTAAAGTCACTTACTTGGCTTCTGAAAATGTGGTTAGTTCAAACACTCAAGCTCCTAAGATTGTAATTTAGCTGCTTTATTTTACATCCACTCAGGGTCACATCACAAATTTCATGAAGAGCCAGCTCTGCTGTTCCCAGTCCTACACCACAGAGCCTTTCCATTTGTACATGGTGTATATGTGTGTATAGATATGTTAGTAGTGTAGAAACATGAAAATTCTTTGTATTAAAAACTTTATTGTGAACCAAGATTTAGAAAATGTAAACATTTTGGCAAAATGATGTGTTATCTGGGGACTCGTGAGCAGGACTCCCGCCCTGACTTCCATGAACGTAGGGTGAGGACAATGAGGCCCTGACTGGTAATCTCTTTGATACTTCGGAATTCACCCTGCATGTCCATTGTGATGATGTGTCTTGGCTTGGAGAGTACCTGATCAGACGTACTGAGGTCACTTAAAAATATGGGGCAGCTGGTCTCTGCCCCATGGACATTTTTGCAATGACTAAAGTGTTCTGTGTGTTCACACTGTCCAGGATGCTAGCAAATGGCCACCAGTAGCTATCGAGCTTTGAGATGTGACAAATGCAGTTGAGGTACTGCACTTTAAATTTTACTTAATTTTAACTAATTTAAATTTAAAGCTATACAGTCATGTGTGGTTAGCGATGACCGTATTGGACGTCTCTATTATTTTTACTGTTTTCTATTTCATTGATTTTTTGTTCTGATTTGTAGTATTTGCTTTCTTTGGCTTACTTTGGGTTTAGTCTGCTCTATTTTTCCTAGTTTCTTAGGATGAGATCTGCTGTTATTGGCTTGAGACCTTTAGTCCTTTCATATATAGGCATTTAGTGTTATAAATTTCCCTTTAAGTACAGCATTCGTGTTATTCCACAGAATTTGGTCTGTGATGTTTTCATTTTCATGAAGTTCAAAATAATTTCTAATTTTCCTTTCAATTCCTTACTGATTCATGGGTTATTGAGAAATATCTTATTTAATTTCCAAATATTTGAGGATTTTTCAGTGATCTTTTTGTTATTGATTTCCAATTTAATTTCATTGTGGTCAAAGAACATACTTTGTGTGAATTGAATCCTTTTAAGTTTATTGAGACATATTTATGGCCCAGAATATGACTGTCTTGGTAAATGTTTGGTAAATACTTGACAGGAATGTGTATTCCACCATTGTTGTTTAGAGTATTCAATAAATGGTAATTAGGGCAACTTGGTTGTTAGAGTTTTCATGTCTCATATATTCTTTACTTTCTCACTGCTTGTTTAATCAATTATTGAGAAAGTGGTATTTAAATCTCTGACTACAATTATAGATTTGTCCATTTCTCCTTCTACATCTACCAGGTTTTGCTTCGTGCTTTTTGAAGTTCTGCTGTCAGGTATAGAAACTTTTAGGATTGTTATATCTTCTTGATAAATTAATCCTTTATCATATTGAAATAACCTTTTAATCTCTGGCAATATTATTTGCTGTATGTAAATTTACTTTGTTTGATATTAGTGTCCACTCTAGCTTTCTTTTGACTAGTGTTAGCAAGTCATACCCTTTTCTTTTCACTTACTGTTTCTTTATATATAAAGTGTACTTCCTGTAAGAGCATTTAGTTGGATGCTGCTTTATTTATGTACTCTGACAGTATGAGCCTTTTTAAAACTCTTTTAACTGAGCTCGTTATGCCATTTACATTTAATGTGATTACTTCATAGCTAGATTTAAGTCTATCATCTTGCTATTTATCTCATCTTTTTGTTCTTTTTCCCTATGTTCTTTCTCCTTTTGGGTTATTTATTATTTTTCGATTTAATCTATTTTGTTGACTTTTTAGCTAAAACTTCTTGTTTTACTATATTTGTGGTTGCTTTAGAGTTTACTGTATACATACTTCAAGAGACATGTGACTTTCATATAAGTATATACAGTGGTATATACAGAACTCTATTTTCCTCTTCCTGCTTTCATGATATTGTTGACATATATTTTTACTTAAACCCCACAAACATAAAAGCCACATTTTTTTGTTTTTGTTGCTATTAAAATGTTAAAAATATATTTTTTTGTTTTAAAAGTTGAAAACTCAAAATTTAAATTATTTTTGCCTAAAAAGTTAACTATATTTTAGAATGATTCTTTTTATTTTAAGTTATCTCTATGCCTACCATAGGGTTCAAACTCACAACCCCAAGATCAAGAGTCTCATGCTCTTCCAACTGAGCCAGCCAGGCACCCCCCCCAAATTAGCTATCTTTAAAATAGATTTAAATAATAAGAAAAAATCTGACATATTTACCAATGTAATAGCATTTATAGTGCCTCTCATTTTTTTGTGTAAATCAGTGGTTCTCAACTGGATGTGATTCTCAACTGGGTGTAATTTTGCCCACTGGGAACATTCAAAAATGTCTGGATAAAGAATTATCCAGCCCCAAATGTCACCAGTGCCAAGCTTGAAAAAACACCGGTATGAATCCATATTTTCATTTTGTTTCACTTTCCTTTAGGCTGAAGGGCTTCCTTTAACATTTCTTATAACGTGGATCTGCTGGTAAAGAATTTTTTCAGCTTGTTTAGAATTTGGTTTTTATTTTGCCTTCATTTTTGAAAAGTCCTGGGTATAGAATTTTAGATTAAGGTGTTTTGTTTTTTTTTCCTCTTTTAGTATGCTAAAGATATTGTTCCACTGTTTTCTTGTTTACATTGTTTTCAAAAAGAAATCTGCTATCATCCTAACCTTTGCATCTGTGAATCCATTGTGTCTTTTTTCTTTGGCTGCTCTCCAGATTTTATCAGTGGTTTGTGCAATTTGAATAATATGAAGTGACTTTGTATGATCTTTAAATATTTCTCATTCTCAGGATGAGATAAACATCTTGAATCGGTGAATTTACACTTTTCACCAAATTAGGAAAATCTTCATCTATTACTCTTTGAAATAGTTTTCCCATTTTCCCCTTCTCTACTCTTCTTTAGGAACTCTAAATATATGTATATTAGGCTATTTGAAATTACCCATAGTTCAGTGATTTTATAATTTTTTAAAGTTTTTTCTTTGTATTTTATTTTAGATAGTGTCTATTGCTATGTTTTCAAAGTCACTCATCTTTTCCCTTTGCAATGTCTAATCAGCTGTTAATCACCTCCTGTGTATTTTTCATTTCATAATTTGTAGTTTTCATCTCTAGAAGTTTGATTTGGGTCTCCTTAACTTCTTGAACATCTAGAATGCAGTTATGTAGTTATAATAACTGTTTCGTGTCCTTGTCTGCTAATTCTAACATTTAGTCAGTTCTTGGTTGGTTTGGACTGGTTGGCTTTTCTCCTCATTAAAGACATCTTCCTGTTTCTTTGCCTGCTTGATGAATTTTACTTTGGTGCTGAGTATTTTTGTCTATAAACATTCTTAAGCTTTGTTTTGGGATGCATTTAAATCACTTGGGAAAAGTTTGATCCTTTTAGACTTGCTTTTAAGAATTTAGTTGGTACAGAGCAGCATTCAGTCTTAGGCTAATTATTCCACACTACTGATACAAGACTACTTTGAGTAGCCTACCCAATAACCATTAATTATGACACTTCCAGTCTCTTGCTGTGGGGACAGGCCCTTTTTCTGGCCCTGGGTGAGTGCTTGGCACCCTTCCCTCGAACTCTCTCAGACAGTTCTTTCTCCCCCCTCAGAGTTTCCCCATGTGCATGAACCTATCAGTACTCTGCTGTATTCTTGAGGGGTTCCCTCCACAGATCTCAAGAATTCTCTCTCCCTGCAGCTCTCTCCTCTCTGGCACTTTAGTCTGCCAACTCAAGACACCTTGGTCTCTTACACTTTCAGCTCTGTTTAGTCAGTAGAGCTGTGTTTACCCCAGGAGTCCACTGGGCACCACCTGGATTCCCCATCCCTGCACTGTGGCCGCAGACTCTCATAGCAGTGAGCTGGGGTGATCATAGGACTCACCTTTTCTATTGCCCATCACTCAGGATCACTCCCCTTCATTGTCTGATGTCCAGTGCCTTGAAAACTGCTGCTTGATATATTTCATTTGATTGTTTCAGGAGGCAATCCGGTCTGTTACTTCATCTTTGTCAGAAGCAGAAGATGCAAATGAGCCAGTTTTTATTTCCTTCTAACAAACATGTACGCATGTGGCTATGATTTTACATTGTACATGTATTTAATAGATATTTTCTTAAACAAAATTGATCCTAGTTTTTTTTTCTGGAACTGAGCAGATGAATAATTCATGGGGCTTGTCTGCTAGGTAAATCACCCCTGCCAGGTACTGAATACATTAGAGACTTCCTGCCCTCAGGTATCTGCCTGTTGCTATTTGCATTCAGAAACCTCTTTTCCCACGAAGGGAATTATTCTCTTCTCAATGAAATTCTTCTTTGTTCCTATTAACTACCCACTTGAAATTTAGTTAAGTTCACTCTTTAAAACTCCAATTTTTGTTCTCTTGAGAATTTTATGAACTGACTTCTCCTAAAGGGACAAGAGCACATTTCTAGTTTTGAAAATCTAAGCCTAAAAGTAGTACAACTTCTCAAAATATACTTACTGTGATAAAATCCTCAGGCATGGAAATGTCTAGATATTTTACATAGATATTCAGTAAGTAAATGGTTCATATGTAAATGGTGGGCTTTCCATGCAAGGTGTTCCTATGTCTGCAAGGGGTACATGGGCACAGAGATCTTGAAAGTAGAAATAGGAGGAGGACAGCCCATACGAACACAGAAATAGTCTGTTCTTTGCAGGAATGGAGAGCAAGGCAAAGCCAGTACATTTTAGGAAGTTGCAGATTTATGCCAATGATTTTTTCCCAGCTTATTTTTGGCCTTTTTATTTTAAGGATTGTTAACTTACAAAGGTGATGAAAATTTAAATAGATATCTTTATTTTATTTCTTCCATTGCTTCTGTGCCTTGACGTTCTTTTATTAGGGGTGTGTGATAAGAAAACAGTATTTTATTTTCCAAAATGTCAAGAAATTTTCCCAGCACCATTACTTTAAAAATACTCATCTCCATTGATTTATGACGTCATTTTTGTAAAACATATACTTCTTGGATATACTAAGATCTGTCATATTCTCATTCCTTCAATCTATTTTCCAGGTACAATTTATGTTTCGCTTTTTCATGTTCGAAAAAGAACCCGCTGTTAATATTTTCTTTGGGATTAAATAAAACATCTCATCTCTTTGGGAGAAGAACATTCTTATAATACTTTAATCTTCTCAATCTTCCTATTCAGAAATTTGTGCAACTTGGTTATGTAAATATCTAAAAATATCTTTATATTTACTGAGATCTGTGTATATTTCTTGTGCATTTCTTACCAGCTTCCCCCCGCCCCCCCGTCATTTTTGTTATTACTGATATCGCTGCTGGGAACTTTGGGTTTTAAACTGATTTTTGCTGGTTGATAGGAAAGATGTTGATGTCTGTATGTTTTCCAGCAGATCACTTTAATATCATTTCCTATAGTTTTCAGTAGGTGCCGTATGGTGTTTTATTTAATCAACAGGCAACTTGAAACTCTTAATATTCTCTTGATTTAGATTCTGGGTAATGACACCAGGAAGCTCTATGAAATGCTGAGCAGGAAAGCAGGGAGCATTAACAGCAAACTTCTGAAACATTCTCACGCTGTGATGCATTTTGCTACAAAATCCTGGAATCCCTCAGGGATGAGTAGAACTTTAGGTATAACAAATGTGTAACAAATGTAACACTTACATTTTCAGAGAATGAAACAGTCACTGATACTAGCTGTTGTAATGCCAGATGCTGGGGAGGGGGGTATGTTGGAGAAAGAAACATTAACAACCACCTTATAATGAGCCATCATCACAATTCCAGTACATCCTAGTACGGTTACACTTTTAATGTTACCTGTATTTTTCTCCTTAAGTGATTTCAGCAGAGCCCCCTTTTGTCTCAAAATGATGCAGTTTATTTCAGAGCAGAGGCAGAAAGGAAGGTTCCACTAGCCATTTTTCCAAGCTGTTTTCTTAGTCCACAGCACGTCATGGGAAATCCTATTGCACTGGCCGTATCTCAGGGAGTGTCTGTAATGGCCAACACAAACAGTGAACCTTCAAATAGAAACTCCGTGCTCTAGAGTCACGTTTGTCTGGGGGTTTGTGGAGGGGGGTGCCCGGAACTCAGGGCAGCTCCACAGGATAGACCCCAACGAGAACTTGTATCCTTAAAACCACTAAAAATGCTTCAAGGAGCTCTGCAGGCGCATACCCTGAAGGATGTGGTGATTCAGATCCCCTGGAGAGAGCCGCTTTGCATAGCGGTTGATGAGAGCCCTGAGATCTCCGAGACAGATAAGAAAGACTTTTCTCACAATAATCTTGTCCTCCTCACATCATCTTTGCTCCTGTTACGGCTTGAAAGCCCTCTGAAAAAAAATTCCCTGGGGGGAGAAATGAGCTGGACCCCAGAGGTCAGGGGCAGCCAGGCTCCCCAGTCGTTCCCGAGGACAACCCATTTTTGCAGCATAACTTCCAAAGTTCACAAAAAAGGGGACAGGAACGGGCTCTCTAGCTTCATAGAAAACATTCATTAACTTATTCAACGGATACAGAGTGAATTTGTTAGGTGCCCAAGACCTTGAGTTACAGAGGATGCAGAAGAGCCGGTCAAAGGCATCAGGGAAATCATTACCTATGTGGGGCCAGGAAGTAGGGAGAGATCCACATTCAACTTCGGAGACTTTATTACTTTGCCCCGTAAGTGTCAAGCACTGAGTTAGATGTGAAACATGTGGAATAGTTAGAAGGGTGTAGGTTGCCCAGGAGTACAGGGGTCCTTGTGTATGCATATCCCACGGCGAGTTTTTAACTAGTGGGATCTATCAGAACACCAGGGCTGAAATCTGTGCTCTTATCACTCCTGTGATCTGGAACACCCTGAACGTCAGTTTCCTCTTCTGTAAAATGGAACAACTGTATCTATGCCATAAAGCTCTGGAGACATTTGTTGAGAAAACATGTGGGTAAGAGTTTTGTAAACAGAAGCACCTCCACAAATACAGGTCTGAGTGGTAGGTTCTGGCTGAAATAGCTTAGTTCACATTCACCAACATTTGCTGTCACAGTGCTAACAGCAGAGTGAAACTCGTGGAAGTGTATAATGAGCAATTAGTATTACAAGTATTTGTGACAATCTATTTTTCTAACCACAGGATAAGACTATGAATTAAACGTATGTTTATTTTACAAGCCTACAGAGCCTGTATATATAACCTCTATTGTGCCAGGCTAAATAAAAATCCCCCCCAAAAGAGCACACATCAGTTGGGCAAACTTTGGTTTAAGGGTTTAGAAGGAAGACTGATTATTTTGGTGGCTGGTGGACCTCTGTGAAAGCGTATACAAACCACACGCATGTGTGCCAAGAGGCTCCCAAGTGGGTTATGTAAGGCAGGATGACTCAGGAAGACTTGCTGGGTTTCAGTGTAGCTGAGGGGGGGCAGAGCCAGGAGGGAGCCTGAGACACAGACTCTCACCAGGAGCCTTTCTACTTTTTTCTTGGGGTGGCGGAGCAAGCCATTGGCGCTATAAGACGGGGTCAGTGTCCTGGTGATGGAGTCATTCCTTAGGCATTCGGCACACAGATTCCCCTTAAAGGTACAGGTACGTGGCCATTTGTGCTGTTGCCATCTTCAATTATTCAGCAGGAAAAAAAGTGTTTTCCAATGAAAACAAAGAATCCGTAGTGTGGTTATTAGCTATGACCGGTACTCAGCCCTTCCTACTTACAAACTTGAAAACTTTCATGGATTATCAGAGACCTGGCCTCAAGGGCTCAAAATCAAAGAATTGTCTCCTTCTATGGATCCATTAGATCGGATTATTCTGTAGCCAGTACCGCAAGATACTTTTTTTTTAAAAAAAAGCTTTTATTTATTTATTTGCCAGAGAGAGAGACACAGCAAGAGCAGGAACACAAGCAGGGGGAGCAGGAGAGGGAGAAGCAGGCTTCCCGCCGAGCAGGGAGCCCGATGTGGGGCTCGATCCCAGGACCCTGGGATCATGACCATGACCTGAGCTGAAGGAAGACACTTAATGACTGAGCCACCCAGGCACCCCTGCAAAATATTTTTGATGAATAAGTTAATATTCCACATTAGTGGGGAGGAGCATCTACTGGTTTTATATGTATAAACCCATCAAGTATCTGTTGAATGTCCATGCCACCTGTGTGTTCTCCTCTCACTAGATCATGAGCTGTGCGAGAGCGGGCAAGGGTGATGCTGTTCATGTGTGTGCTCGGTCCGGAGCACTGTGCCCGGAATAGGGTAGGTTTCAATAAAGGCATGAATGAGTGAATGAAGAGAATGTAAAAGAAACATAGGGCTCATTCCCTGTCCACTGTGAGCTGGTGGGGACTGGGCGGTGCGCGATGTGACAGCTTCACCATTGTGGTCTGGGCTGCTGGGGGAGCAGGGCCGGCCTCCCTGCCACCCCACTTCCTGCAGGGTACTTGAATGAGGTGATCACACTTGGCAGGGAGACTGCCCTCTGATCAGGGGCAGAGCTCCAAAGCGCTCCTCTTTCTGAGGGAGGCTGAGCTGTTGACTCCACCTTGTGGTGTTTGCAGCAGAGTCCTCGAGGACTCAGTGGGAAGCAAGGAGAAGAGAGCTGCTGAGCCAGCAGCACAGCAAGAGGCCACTCAGGGATGTACTTCCCAGGGAGGAAGAGACCCTCAAGGAGGAGCTGGGGGCCGAGTGGGATCTGGTTTCAAAAAGCCAGGATCCAAAGCTCCCAGGAGCTGTGGGCTCTGCTCCCCTGATTTAACCTCAGAGAACAGTGTCCCTGGGGAGATGGCCAAACAGGCTAGTAAAGCGTCCTGGGATAATGCTGTTTGATGTCCCCTGGAGAGTCCAGCTGTGGAACCGACAGCCGTGAGGGTGGCTCTTGTATCCTTGTTTTCCCAGGGAGTAAGCTGAGGTTCAGAAGAAAGTGCCGAGGGAGAGACCTGCGCCCGGATGCCTGCCCCGCAGCCAGCCCCCACCTCTCCATCACGCTAACGCGCCTCTCACCTCCAGTTTGCATGGGGCTCTGCCATCGACGGGCACATTCGCGTGCGATCCACAACCTAGCTGGTTGTCCAGTGAAGACCTAAGCGGGAGCACCCTTGTCCGTGACACAGGTAAGGAGCTGGACAGGTGAGGTCATCCAGCCAGTGAACAGCTGAAGGGGGCTAGAGCAAGACCAGCATTCTTTGTGCTGCCCCAGAGGCTAAGTGTTCAGAATCCATCCATTCCTGTGGCTGTGTGCCCTCGCAAAACGTCCACACTCCCAACCCGCGTTCGGTTTGAAGAATGAAACAACATGTAACTGATACAACTTGGTCTGCTTAGCAGAGCTATGGGAGGGAGTGTATTTCCGTCTACTTTGTGGGTCGTGCATCCCATTGGAGAGACTGAAAAAGGGAAAAGGGAGGTCTGCAGGTTCACTGGAGACATTTCTAGGGTAAGCAAAACACTTCCCACATTTCTGCGGATATGACAAGACAGGGAATTGAGATGCCGTAACACCAAATCCACAATGAGCATTACAAAATAACGCAGATGTTTTTTGGTTTTTAAATAAATCAGGCTTTGGAAACTGTGTATTTTCTTTCTTTGGGTTGTGTTGGACTATCCATTCAGCGTGGGGGCTTGCAGGACTTCGTTGTGGGAGAAGATAGTTCCAAAGGCATGGAACTGAACTAGGTGAAACCAGAAAGGGCAGGGGAAAGAAATCTAAGTGGGGATGGGGAGCATGAAGTTGTCTTGAAGATAACACAGAGAGATATACAAGTCAAAGACAGGATAGGAGCGAAGGTGTAAACTTCAGGACAAGTTGCACCGTTACTGAGTGGCTGGATTGGGATCTCCCACCATTCTGCCCCGAACAGAAGAGGACTCTGCGTGTAGTTTCATAAACATCCTGTTAACAGAGAGGTCTACCCTAAGCCTCATCATTTACTTAGTCTGGATTTACCTAAAATGAAGTAAGAGTCACTGTTGCTTTCAACTGGATAAGAAAACTCAGGAAACAACCCTATAAAAATATTTTTTTTTAAGAGCAAAAGTCACCAAATTTTTTTCAACAAGAAATCCTGACCAAGTCATAATGGATGCTTACTTGGACTGGAAACACATGGGTTGATCAGGGTCAAGGCTTTTGTGTGAGCACGTGTGTGCACACTCACACGCTCACACATATTTGTACTGGTTTGGGCTGGGTCCTGTCCCTCCCAAATTTGTCTGTGGAAGTGCAAACCCTTAGTACCTCAAAATGTGATTGTATTTGGACTTAAAGAAGTAATTAAGTTAGAAAGAGGCTGTTAGGGGCGCCTGGGTGGCTCAGATGGTTAAGCGTCTGCCTTCGGCTCAGGTCATGATCCCAGGGTCCTGGGATCGAGTGCCCCATCAGGCTCCCTGCTTAGCGGGGAGACTGCTTCTACCTCTCCCTCTACTGTTCCCCCTACTTGTGCTCTCTCGCTCTCTCTGTCAAATAAATAAATTTAAAAGAAAATAGAAAGAGGCTGTTAGGGTGGTGTTTTTATAAGGAGGAAATTTGGAAACATACAGAGACCCCGGGGATGCACACGCGTGTGAGGAAGGACGTGTGAAGGGGGACACGGAGAAGGCAGATATCTGCAGGTCCAGGAGAGCCCTTTGAATGAAACCAACCCTGCCGACACCTCGATCTTGGACTTCCGACTTCCAGGACTATGAGAAAATACATCCGTGTTCAAGCCACCCAGTCTGTGGTGTTTTATTTTGGCAGTAGACCAATACACACACATTACTGTACATTAAGTGCAAGATAACGATGGCTTTACCTGGCACACTTTAAATTTTTAATGTAGTCTTTTTAAAATTCTTCTTATACTTGAATCCTTCTCTCTCTGCTTCTGCCTCTACCCAAGGTCACCTGTGTACAACTTATCACGTAGGAGTCCGTATTTCTCCGGACCGTCATGTAATCAAAGAAACACATAGCTATACACAACAGACATACTTGTATCTATTATGTGAGGGCGGGTCATTGTTTTATACAATTAGGATCATATCTCACAGAGTTTTCAACATCTTGCTTTGGATTACTTTTTACATCTTTTATATTTTGAAACAATTTCAAACTTACCGAAAGTTGCAAGTACAATGCAAAATACCTGTTGTATTTTTTGAGCCCTGATCCATTAGGACAAAGGTGCAGATGGGATGCCTCATCACCTCTGAGTATTTTGGTGCGAATTTCCTGCAAACAGGTTGGTGTCATTGGCAGGAAGATTACAGAAATGATGCAGACTCTTCTTGCGGACCCCTGTCTGTGGTGCACAGGTGCGCTTAGCATTACTGATGACATTCACTTTGATTGCTTGATTGAGATTGTATCTGCCAGTATATATATATATATATATTTTTTTTTTTTTTTTACCACACACTTTTTCCCTTTGTAGTTAATAGTTTGTGGGGAAGCATCTTGACTCTATGTAAATATCTTGTTTCTCATCAAATGTTTAGTTTACTCATTTATGTATATCACAGGTATTCATAGTTTCCTTTTGTATTTAATAGGTTATAATCTGTTAGCTATTGTTATATATTTTGATGTTCCTGTCTGTGTCCATTTGGCATATCCTATCATTATCTGAATACCTTCTTGTTTTCTCATGCAAGATGTTTCAGGCCCATCTTGCACTTCCCCTGCCCCAGCGTGAAATCCACCATTTCTCTAAGGATCCTCGCTTCCTTTTGCAGAGAAGCCAAGATCTGGGGACGCCTGGGTGGCTCAGTCGGTTAAGCAACCGACTCTTGATTTCAGCTTCGGTCATGATCTCACTGTTGTAAAATTGACCCCCCCCCCCCCCCCCCCCCGTTGAGCTCTAGGCACTGGACGTGGAACCTGTTTAAGATTCTCTCTCTCCCTCTGCACCTCCCTGCTTGCGTGCTCTCTCTCTAAAACAAACAAACAAAAACAAAATTAAACAAAAAATAAAAAATGAATAAATAAAAGCCAAGATCTGGGTGCTAGATGGTCATTGCTGTAGGCCGATGGCTGTCCCCAGTCAGTAGAGTTAGAAATTTTATGTAGATGTATACACACACACACACACACATATACATTCACATAGACATGCATACACACATAGGTATTTACACATACACACTTTGGAATCCATATTTATCATGTATATTGACAACCATGAACTCACATCGATACTGCTGCTTCCAATTTAAAACTGCTGGGTTTATTCTAGTTTTTGAGTATTCCTGTCTGTAAGTCTCATTTCTTACAGGGAGGAATACTCTCAATATGTCTGCTTGTACGACGGACCCCCTGGCATGTTAGCAGTCTCCCATCGTGCCTCTACACCCTCTCCTATGTGGATGCTCCCCCCACTCACCGCCTCCACACTAGGCCCCTCCCCCCTCCCCCAGCGGCGGCTCCCGCACCTCGTCTGCTCCCCCAGGCAGAGTCGCTCTTATCCCACAACTGGGACACCTCCCTGTGAGCACTTCCTCACCCTTCTGGGGCTCTGAGACCCCAGGCCAAGCTCCCCCTGCTGCAGAACCTCTCTTTTCCGCTGAGTCTCTGAAAACACGTTGCCAGGGCAGCCCCTGTAAATAGACGTTCTTCTCACTCCCTCCGGCTCTGACCCTCCCACTGGCCCACCGCCTTATGTTTTCACCCTCCTCCCTCTGCTTAGGGGCCCTGGTGCATGGACACCCTCCATGCCCTGTTCAGAATCTGACTTGTCCTACAACGAAGCTGTCCTTCCTCTGACCAGCCCACCAAAGACTCTAGGGCTGAGTTGCTCTGGAAGGGATGAGAGGGGCAAGGGAAGGGAGAAGCACATCTTACTACTCTCACTGGGCAAGACATCAGGCAAATCATTCCCAATCACTTCGTGGAGACGCGCAGTCCTCTTCCCAAAAGCACATGCACTCCGTGGTGTGGGTACGTCACAACTGCTCTGCGTGTGCCCCTCAATAGCGTTCTTGTTGTCTCCGGTGTTTTACCACCATGAACAAAGCTGCAACAAACATCCTTGTATATGATCTATGCATTGTTATATACTTTCATTTCTACGGGACAGATTCCCAGGAATGGGATTTCTGGATCAAAGGTAAAGATTTTAATAACATCTGGAGATCCTGTGACAGTTCCCGAGAAGCTGAGTTTTTGGTTCTTGTGGGGACAGTGCAGTGCTGAGAGGCGTCTGAGATCGTTCGTAGTCAGCGAGCCTTGGCAGGTGCATAAGCCCAGAGATGTTGGAACATGTAGCCATGCCAGCCAAAGAGGATCTGCTCTGACCCCCTCATGCCTGCAACATTCGGCAGACTGTGACTCGAAGGCTGACTGAATGCTGGCCATGGAGCCAGGCACTTGGGGGACAGACCTACAAGCTCACTGCCTACTGGGGAGGTTGACCAGCAAGCTAATCTTTGTCCCCACATGTGCCAAGGCTGTGGGGCCACAGGACAGGGGTGGCTGGGATACAGATGCTGGCAGCGAGGCTGGCAAGGGCTTCCCGGAAGACTGATGCATGACCCTGGCCTTGAAGGTTGGATAAGTGCCAGCTGGGCAAAGGTAGAGGCAGGATATGTTCCTTGGAGGAAACAGGTGAGAGGGAGTGGGGGCCCATGGGGTAAATACAGGGCACACACCCTCCACTGAGGTGCCAGGGCCTCAACCTCCTTCCTTATCTCCCTCCACCTGGCCCCTGCTCCTCAATGACCCCCAAATGCAGCAGCGGGCTCCCCCTAGCCTCAGGTCTTGACTCCCACCTTTCTTCCCAAGCAACACCACTTCCCAAAGACTCGGTTCCCCTCTCACACGTGAAGCTTTTCCTGGCTGCAGCAGGTCCCACTTATCTCCTGGCCCCGGAACGGCGAGCCCAGCGCTCGGCACATGGTATTTGTCAAATCCCGGCAGCACTTATCACTGGGAACTCTCCCGTGCTTGAGGTTTCCTGCTCCCCAGCTAGACGGCAGCTCACCGAGGGGCCGGCCCTCGCTGTGCACAGATGGGGCTCAGCTGGTTGGGTGCTGAGAAGCAGCAGCGCGGTTCATGAATGTAAACATTACAGAGGCTGCTGAGAACCGTCCACGTCGTCGGAGCCTTGGCTGGGAATGTGGATGCACGGGCAAGATCCTCCTCCAGCTTCTGTTGTTTGCAAAGCGGTCCAACGTCCACTTTTCCACCCAGAGGGCTGGAAGGGGAGGGGAAGCGGTGTGGCAGCCGTGGAAAGAGAAGAGCAGTTTGCCTTCATAGTTTCTCTTCCCACCAAGGCACAAAGAGACCAGATGTTGGTGAGCTGAGGAATCCCTATGTCTTGTGAGCTTGTTAGGATTTAGCTTAAGTATTTGGCTCAGGGAAATTTCAGGTAGATCAGGAGCACGTTGTGAATACAGCTTGTCGAGGCAGCGCAGCTCCCAACTGGTGGGTGGAAGAAGCAGGGGGTCATGAGCAACCCCACTGCTGAACTCCTCTGGGTTCCAGAGACTTCCCTGTGCTGTGCGGGCAGCCGCCGTGCTTCTAACATCTCATCGTTGTCTGACCAGCCGCTGACCACCACCCTGTCCGTGATAGCAGAGGACAGCTGAGACCTACTCCCACCGCTGAGACAGAGCCTGTCCGGCAGTTTTGAGGTCTTCCCTTTGAAAGAGTTACTAAACTCATCAGTAAAGCTGATTTCTAAAGGCCACTTTCTGTGGTCCGTATTTTATGGTCTAAACAAAAGTCTTAAATTGAAATAACGAAAATAAAGTCCAATTTGGTGGTGGAAGTCATAGCATAATAAGGCATACGGTGTTTATACTAAGAAGTACATGCATCTGGGGCACTGTGGTTTGAAATAAGCGTGTTGGGCTGCTCAAAAGGATTAATGAGCTTTCTGAAATTATTAGACATCGAAGGCCTATTCTATCCAAAAGGTAGACCATTTGCAGGTGCAAAGTGTGTGTGTGTGTGTGTGTGTTTGTGTGTGTGTGTGTGTGTGTGTAGGGGGCTGTGATTTCAAGGATCCAACCAAGGACCTGCCTTAGGAATGGCTAGCTCATGGGACACCTGGGTGGCTCAGTCAGTTAAGCATCTGCCTTCAGCTCAGGTCATGATTCCAGGGTCTTGGGATTGAGCCCTGCATCGGGATCTCTGCTGAGCAGGGAGCCTGCTTCTCCCTCTCCCTCTGCCTGATGCTTCCCTTGCTTGTGCTCTCTCTGTCAAATAAATAAATAAAATCTTTAAAAAAAAAAAAGAGAGCGAGCGAGAGAGAAATGGCTAGCTCAGAGAATTTTGTGGGAAGAGGCAATTTGTAGGAAGCTGCTATGCCTGGTAGCCAATCTCTACGAGGACCCTTTATCTAGAGGTGGCACCTGATTAGATTCTGAAAACACACAGTAGAGATTAAGTTGGTGCATTGAAACCAGCGGGAGGTTCTCCTGGAAATCGTGATGGGAGAGTGGCATGCCCGACATCACCAACACTGGCAGGAAGAAATAGGTCGTTGGGTCTAGTCCCTACTCTTCCCTGAACCAGCTTTGTAACCTTGGGCATGTCACTTAGCCTCCAAGACTTCTTTCCAGTCCTAAATGTTCTGATTCATTAACTTTTTGGAGGGGGTTACAATGGATGGGGTAGGGAAAGGTATTGCTGATGAGAAAAAGAGAAACACATGTTCAGCACAGGTTTTGGTTTCTATCCTAAGCTGGTCCCATTTCTCCGCATTAACGTTATCAGGCTGTAATCACTTAGATTACAGTGACTGGAACAGGGTGGAGCAATTCAGGAAAGGTTTGTGATAATAGGCAAATCTTCACTTGAATTTAGAGAGAAGGGAGGAGCCTAGCCTGGAATGGGAGGGATGTTCCAGGAAGGGATTAGCTTATCTAGTGCCTTGGAGAAGTGGCTGGAACAAGGAGTGGGTGCTAGGGTTTGAGTGACAAGAGAAAGATCGAGGGATTGAGATCACAGGAAAAGGGCTTTAATTAATGTGCTGAAATAGATAACTCACAGACTTGTTGGCAACAGAACAATGGACTTGAATGAGAAATCCACATCTTATCAGCTCCAGTTGGTTGTACTTAAGGACCAGGAAAATACATTTAAAAACCTGTAATGACTGAGAAGGGGCTGCTAGCAAGCTACTCAAAAGCAAGAACCGAACCCCAGCAACAACAACAAATTTTCTTCTATTGCCCTGATTTATAAAAAGGACACCTGGATACTAGAAATTGTAGGCATCATTTCAAAATTTAGAAAAAGAATGAATGTAGCTTCAAAAAAGTTGGATGATGTTTTTCATATCTTCTCCCCATTTTGACAGAAGTCAGCAAAATCTGTCGGAGGCCAGCACCGTGATTCAACTGACCCGTTCTACGGACGAACTGGGCCTGGGAGATAGAATGCCCCACAATGTACCTTAACTTTCATGGGTTCTCCAACTTACAAAGCGAGATCTCTGAAAAGAAACCATGTGTCTCGCTTTCATTTGCAGGGGATTGTGGGGGTGGGGGGGTACTTAACAAGAGACCTAGACTTTATACTGTCTTGTTAGCTCTAAATCCTAAAGTATCCAATAAAGTCAGAATTTTTACAGTTAGAACTGTATAATTATGGAAATACACAAGCCTCCCAGGTTTGGTTTGTCTTCTCATTTAGTGGATGAGTTGATAGAGCCTGTAGAGATGTACTCATGATTGCTTCAGCTTGGTGTCAGACCCAGAGCTGGACACACAGGCCCACACCAGAACTCAGAAGCCATGTGCTGTCCACCAGCATTACATTAAAGCGATCACGATTAATAGTTGTGAGGAAAGGGAGCATATCAGATTGGAACTTTTCTATGTGAATGTTTATTGTAGGAACACATTGAATAGGGGATAATCTAAAATCATTACAGCAGCACATTAATATCTGTGGAAGAACTCTTAAGTAAATGTCCCACAATATCGATGTGCTACACTAACTCCCTTTTTAAAAAATAATTTTTAAAGATCTTATTTATTTATTTGAGAGAGAGAGAGAGCACACAAGTGGGTGGGGGGGGCAGCAGAGGGAGAAGCAGGCTCCCTGCTCAGCAGGGAACCTGATGTGGGGTTCGATCCCAGGACCCCAGGATCATGACCTGAGCCTAAAGCAGATGTTTAACTGACTGAGCCACCCAGATGCCCCAACTTCCTAAGGGAGCTGGCTGAGGACTACAGTGAGTGGCTCAAGGGAGCCGGCATACTCTCCAGCTCACCTGCTGTGTGTTCCCTGGGGGACAGGACAGGGACACGGGACAGTAGGGGTGGGCAGGTTGCTCCACCAGGATGCCAGGCTGGATCTGTGCCAGCTCACAGGCAGCCAGACAACACAGTGGGGCTGTTGAGCTTTCATAAGAACGGAATGCAGAAGGATCATTCTAGGTCTCCCGCATGGACTGGAAATAGTTATTCACAACCACATGTTGCTAAAGGAAGCCTTGCCTTTAAATAGGAATGCTTTAAAAATAGCAATCATACCTCGTGCATGGAGAGTACCTCTGCTATACCAGAGGTATCTTCCTTCTTATTTGATCCGCACAATGATCCAACAAAGTTGATAGGGGTGTAGAAGCTATCTAGGAGAGCAACTAACTCATTTCTGGGCCAGGTATCTGGCAGGAGTTCAGCTAATGCTGGAAGAGAGGAAGAAAAGATGGAAGCAAGTGAGGAAGGGAGGGATTGAGGCTGAGGCTAGTGTCTTGATTTTACAGAGGAGGAAACAGCTCAGGGGGAGAGTGATCGACCTGATGTGACACCACTGATGATGTGGGGAGGGGGAAGGGGCTGTGGACTCCCGGTCTAGTGCTCCTCCTTCCCAGGACCGCTCCAGTGCCTCTCAGCAATTTGTTGACAGATGCATTTGGGGTGATCTTTTAAAAGCGAATTACCCCACAGGGTTCCAGGTCTGGCACTGATGGCTATAAAGGGGGTAAAGCTACCCCTCTGTAAAGTACACAGGGGCACAGCAGCTCCCGGGAAACGTCTGAGAGAGAGCAGCAGGGTGGCTGCCTGATGTGACCAAAGGATATCGGGTTATGTCCACTCTATAATATAAGCGCACAGCGTGTCTTGCCATTCTCTGCCCCTCTCCAGGCCACAGTTTTCTCAGGGATATAATCAGGGTCTTCATGACCACTGTATTCTTTCCTGTCTCCATCCTCTGCCTCTAAAGTCCATCCTGGGTGCCTTCCAGAAGTTTTCCATCTTGCTGATGGCTGAGTCTCCTTCACTCTACCCAGCACTGACCTGTGGGGGTGGGGGAGGTGCTGGGGAGAAAAGGCTTCAGGATCCCTGGGGTGCATATTGCCATCACCCCAGAAGTGTCCTGCTGCCCTTCCCTCCCCCGTGGCCTTGTTGGCCTAGAAGAAGAGATTCTGCAGCCAACAATCAACATCAGTGGTCCCCACGGTAAGACTGCTTAGTGTTTTGACTTGTCCTTTTGAGTAGGAAAATGATTCCTTATGACCTTATTGTTTTTATTTTAAATACTATCCTTTCAGAAATCATCCCACAGTAGAGAATTTTTTCTAGGACTCAAGATATTGGGAGGAAAGAGAGGAAGGAGGGACGAATGGAAGGAGATGTCTAAAGCAAGTGGAGAAGAAACTTGCTACTGGTAACTGGGTCAGCCCTGAGTGTCTGATTGTTGTAAATCAAGTGTATCCATTCAATAAATCTTTCCTGGAAACTCATTGCATGCGGGGCTCTGGATGGATCCATAGGAAGCTGACATGCATGTGACAGCCTTCACCCTTATAGAGTCATGAAGTCTTTGACCAAACAATAACTTGCTTATGAACAGAGTAGAATCTATCAGCCTGACTGAGCAGCTGCTGAGGAGCCCGAGCTCCACAGAGATGATGGAGGGTGGCCGGTGCCGAGAGTCATGGGCATCCAGCCAGCCAGAGTAGAGAGAAATCACCGAACATCCTCACTTTCCCCTGACACACGGGAAAAGCCACACGTAGAAACACAGCTACTTTGGTTAAGTGTGGGCTACTCTAGACTCATCCTAATAAAGTTTCAAATCAAGCCTCATAAGAATCAGCCTGATCTACCAATAAATTAACTGCCTGTTGGCACAAAAATAGATGGTTGCTAGATGAAGACATCAAAATTTGGAGTCTTAATGCAGCATTCATAATTCTAGCATAGAGTCTTAAATTGATGGACATGGGATAAGCAGGAAAGTGTGACCCATAATCCAGACAAGAAACGCCAATAAAAATTACCCTGAAATAATATACCACAAAGATGCAAATGTAGGGACCCGAAGCAGTACGTGCACCCCGATGTTTATAGCAGCAATGTCCACAATAGCCAAACTGTGGAACGAGCCAAGATGTCCATCGACAGATGAATGGATAAAGAAGAGGTGGTGTATATATACAATGGAATATTATGCAGCCATCAAAAGGAATGAGATCTTGCCATTTTCAATGACGTGGAGGGAACTGGAGGGTGTTATGCTGAGTGAAGTAAGTCAATCAGAGAAAGACATGTATCATATGACCTCACTGATATGAGGAATTCTTAATCTCTGGAAACAAACTGAGGGTTGCTGGAGTGGTGGGGGGTGGGAGGGAGGGGGTGGCTGGGTGATAGACGTTGGGGAGGGTATGTGCTATGGTGAGCGCTGTGAATTGTGCAAGACTGTTGAATCACAGATCTGTACCTCTGAAACAAATAATGCAACATATGTCAAGAAAAAAGAAAAAGAAGAAGATAGCAGGAGGGGAAGAATGAAGGGGAATAAGTCGGAGGGGGAGACGAACCACGAGAGACAATGGACTCTGAAAAACAAGCTGAGGGTTCTAGAGGGGAGGGGGGTGGGGGGATGGGTTAGCCTGGTGATGGGTATTAAAGAGGGCACGTTCTGCGTGGAGCACTGGGTGTTATGCACAATGAATCATGGAACACTACATCAAAAACTAATGATGTAACGTATGGTGATTAACATAACAATCAAAAAATTTAAAAAAAAAAGAAAATTACCCTGAAATAACCCAGATGTGATACCTAGAAGGAGACAAGGAATTTTTTTAAAAGCCATTATAAATATACTAAGGAATTAAAGGAAAAATGCTCAAAATAGAAAGACAGTTATAATGTTTCAGGAGAGTAATGGGAACTGCAAAAAGAACCAAATGGGCATTTTACAACTAAAGAGTAAAATATCCAAAATGAAAACTTAACAGCATATTATGTAAAACAAAATAAATTGTCAACGAACTTACAAATTGATTAATGAAAATAATCAATTCTAAAAACAATTGAAAAGATATTGACTTGTGAGATGACATCAAGCAATCTAAAAGGGTGTAAGTCCCAGAAGGAGAAAAGTGGGGCAAAAAATATTATTTGAAAAACTAACAATTTAAATTTTTCCAAATTTGATAAAAACCGTTACCTTATAGATCCAAATAGTTCAGTGAACCGAAGACGGATAAATACAAAGAAAGCCACACCTCGGCATGTGGTAGTCAAACTGCTGAAAATCAAAGATAAAGAGAAAATCTTGGAAATGGCAAAACAAACACAAAAACCAAATAAGCCCACAATAGCTAGAGGGAAGCAAAAATATGAATAATGACTGACCCCACAGCAGAAAAAATGGAGACGAGAGTACAGTGGAGCAACATCTGGAAAGTACAGAATAAAAATACCCATCAACCAAGAATTAATTAATTAATTAATACCCTTCAAAAATGAAAGCAAAGACATTTTCAGATGTCTGACAATAGACAGAATCTGTTACCAGCAAATCCACATTATAAGAAATAAAAGACGTTCTTCAGGCAGAGGAGAATTGACCCCGAATAGGAATTTAGAGTTACAGGGAAGAGAGAGAGAGAGAGAGAGAGAGAGAAAGAGAGAGCACTAAGAATAGTAAATATGTCGGCAAGTATAAAGGAGTACATGGTTTTTATTCTCTTAATTTCTTTAAAACACTTAATATGTGTAACCCTGTGTGTGTCGGGGGGGGGTTATAAAGGATGTAGCTGTGACAGCAATAGAACCAAGGATGGTGATAAATGGAACCGTATTGCTGCAAGGTTCTTACATGTTCTAAGAAGTAGTGGAATAGGAACTCTGAGTAGATTGTGAGGAGTTTAGGATTGTATTGTAATCCCTAGGGGAACAGCTGGAAGAGTCAAAACCAATGCAGAACTGGACAGATGCCAAGCTGTGCCTCCTACATGCTCCTTCGATGAGATACTCATTGCCCCAGGGGCTGGGAGTGCCATCGGCAGAGGTTACCTACAGAGAGCTGACTTGCCCACGCCTTCCTTGGGCAGCATACATGAAATGACTGATCAATTGAAAAATTATAAACGTCTGGCTATTTTTTTGGCCCAATCAGGACAACTCTGAAGGACCAGTGTAGTTCTAGAAGTTTCTGGGAGGTCTTCTAAGGCTATTGTTGGACCAGCAGTGCAGCTCAACCTCTCCCTCTGCCCCATTTTCCTTCTTTCCCTTCTCTTCCCCAGGCATTGCTGTCAAGGGCATTCCTGAACAAGCACTGTGCATGCTAAATTTCACCTCAGAGACTTTTCCAGGGAATCCAATCTGCAACAATCGGTAGCAGGTAGCAGGTGGGGGAAAAAAATGGAGTTTTGACGTGGGCTCACTCACTTGTCTGGCTGGTAATGAGGACCCCATCATAGCCCCTGGCCAAAGAC
This sequence comes from Zalophus californianus, assembly GCF_009762305.2. NCBI lineage: Eukaryota > Metazoa > Chordata > Mammalia > Carnivora > Otariidae > Zalophus > Zalophus californianus. The sequence continues at coordinate 8,026,251 of NC_045601.1, read as the reverse complement.
AATAGTCTAATGGTTTAAACCTTCTCTGTGGTGAACTAGGTTGGCATAACAGGGGAAGAGATGTGCTATAATATAGCTGATGTGATATATCAGGTATTTAAGAGAAAAATACAGCCTGAGATTGCTCAACAAGCAACTGAAAGCTCCTTTGGGTAACATACCAAGATGCCCCCATCTCCTGCAGCAGCAGGGAACACAAAGCTGTGGATGAGTCCCAAACTTAATTGTCAGAGTAGCTAAGCTCCAGAGGTTAAATGCAAACCAAGGTAGGATGTAAAGCCAGAGTTGGGAGGCTAGAAGGAATATGACCAGGACTCACGGAATAAGGACGAGAAGTCAGTGTTCCTCCAAGTATTTTTTTAAAAAGTTTTTTGAGATAAAATTCACCATCATAATGATTTTAAGTCTGCAATTCAGCAGTTTTTAGTATATTCAAAATGTGCAACCATCACCACTATCTAATTCCAGAACATTGTCATCAAACCCCAAAGAAACCATGTCCTTCCCTCCCCGCCCCCATTTCCTCTTCTCCCATGCCCTGGAAACCACTCATTTTCTTTCTGTCTCTATAAACTTGCCTATTCTGGGTATTTCATACAAACGGAGTCTCATGAAATGTGGTGTTTTGTATCCAGCTTCTGTCACATACCATAATGTTTTACAGGCTCATCCATGTTGTGGCACGCATCAGGTCCCTAAAAACTACACCTACGTTTCCTTCTAAGAAGTTTAGGGTTTTAGGTCTATCATTGAGGTCTCTGATTCATTTTGAGTTAATTTTGTATATGGTGTGAGGTGAGGCTCCAAATCCATTCTTTTGCAAGTAGATATCCAGTTGTTTAATACATGGTGCTAACTATGTATTAAAAGAGTCTTTTCCCCTTTGAATGGTCTTGGCACCCTTGACAAAAATCAATTAATCAGATGTATGGGCTAATTTCTGGACTTTCACTTCTATTCCATTGGCTTATGCATTTATTTGAAGCCAGTACCACACTGTTTTGAAAACTGTAACTTTTTAGTATGTTTTAGAATTGGGACGTGTGAGTCTTGGTACTTTGTTCTTTTTTTTAAACTTCTTTTGGGTAATTGGGGTCACTTGCATTTTCCACGTGAATTTTAGGATCATCCTGTCCATTTCTGCAAAAAAACTTCTTGGAATTTTGATAAGGATTGAGTGGAATCTGTAGATCAATTTGAAGAATATTGTCATTCTAACAATATTAAGTCTTCCAATCCACAAAAGAGATATGTTTCCATTTATTTAGTTCTCCTTTAATATTTTGCAATAATGTTTTACAGTCTTTGATGTACAAGTGTTTTGCACTTTGTTCATTAAATTTATTTCTAAATATTTTATTAGTTTTGCTGCTATTGCAAGCAGAATTTTTTAAACTTCATTTTTGGGTTGTTGATTGTTAGTATATAGAAATACAACTGATAGTTGCATATTGATCTTGTATCCTGCAACTTTTCTGAACTCACTTATCACCTCTTAATTTTTTTTTTTTTTTTTTTTTTACATTTGCCTGTAAATGTTTTTGACAAATGCTCCTAGAGAGTGGAAGCAAGTTAGGCACCATAAAGGCAAGCGTTTTGAGCTGGTCTTCCAGGGATCCTGCAGACTGATCAAAACAAATAATAAAATTCTTCGTTAAGAAGTCTGTTCTGTTCCCTCTGGACTGGTGGCAGGAATACAGGATGGGGTTTTCAAGGCTATCACTGACCTGGGGCATGGTGGTTGGGATTAGTCTAAATTAAAAAGCCACAAAGCTTGCTTTTCTTACTGAGATTGAACTGTTTTTCTTGAATAAGTGTTCCCATGGTTACTGCAAGCTTTTGGTTAGTTTCCAGAGCTCTGAAAAGCTGATTCTGCTAGTTTTTGCCAGTTTTTTTTTTTTTTTTCATTGCTTTTATGAAGGGATGGACTTTTGGAGGTTTCTGCTCCACCATTTTTTGCAAACATCAATCTCCCGGCCACCCCCCCATTTCCCCCCATCTTGAATCTGGATTCCTGTGGTTTCCTCTGAATTCCTTTGGCCTATGGAAGTGGCTTACCCCTCCCTCTTATTTGCAAACAATGCGGAGGCTGCTGCCTCATAAGACAACATGTGGCCCCTCAGCTCCACAGCCACCTCCCCTCCTAGCACCAGGTCTATAGCTAGGGTTCAGTCACAGGGGACCCAGCCAGGGGTGCACTGATTTTGACAAGGGAGGAAAGGGATTACACCAAAGAAGAGTGATCAGCCCTGTAAGCATGGGAGCTGGGAAGGGACCCATAAGACTGGATTCTGAGGGTGCTGTTTTGAACAAAGAGGCCAAAACATAAGGTTGGTTAAAGGGGAGTTTATTGATTTGAGCAGTTTTCCAGGTCACAAGACTTAAGACTCTGGCAAGGACTTCAGAATATAGTGTGAACTCCCTACTATGGGGACTCCCAGAAGTCTGGAAATAGCGATGGTCCATGCCAGGTGAGGGGGCCTAGAAATGCCAGAATTACCATGGCTGACGTTGGAGAAGATGAAAAAGCTCAGAGAAGTGGGTACGCTGGGGTGGACAGACTCCGTAAGATGGGGAACCCACGAAATGCAGATGTGCCTTGAGGATTTGTCAGGGCCAAAAGGAGTGCACTGATGAGGAGCACCAGCGTCACTGAGAAACTTGTGATGGATCTCCTCTGCAAGCCAGGGCTGATCTGGGGAGAGGCTGTGACAGAGGTTGGCTCTCTCATATCAGTGGGGTAAGACCCAAAACGCAACAGCCTGTGGAGGTACTCAATCACCCAAAGCCGGATGGGTGCAATCACCACAATAAATGGCAAAGTTGGAGGGTCAGTCAGGGGACCTGACTGTCGGAGGGTTACAGAGATGGTGTATATACTACAGCATTCTTAGGGGAAAACTAAATGTACTGCCAACAAGGTTCACTCAATCTATGCCAACAAAAGAAACCACGAATGAATGATCAGGAGATTGAGGGCAATTACTTCAATAAAGTGCCATGATTCTTTAAGAAGTTTCTGAACCTGAGCAAATTTTTTAACCTGAAACTCATCTATTAAAAAGTGATTGGGTCTCCAGGAGGAAGGATTCTGCAACCTCACAGCAAGTGTACATGATAATGATTACCCCAGTCTTTCCCCAAAGGGACATATGGCCATTTACTCAGGTAACTGTGCATTGAAGAAGGAGACTATCCAACATTTCAAGGATTGTTGAACATAGGGTCAAAGTTGACATAGATATACAAGAACTGAAAGCATTATCATGGCCTCCACGTGAGAGAGTGGGCATGTTGGGGGTGGGTAATAAATTGAGTCATGGCTAAGATTAGGTTCACAGAGTCCAATGACCATTTCCCTGGTGCCCAAATATATAATTGGGATGGACATCCCTGATGGTTGGCATGATCTCCACATTAGGTCCTTGGACTATTGGGATAAGAACCCAAGTGAAAGTCTTCAGAAGGTGGTCTTCCCCGCCTCTTGTCTCCATGAAGATAGCAAATAAAAAACAATATTTCATCCTCGGAGGGGAGGTGATGGTAATTAGGTCCCCCTTAAAGATCTAAGGGGTGTAATGATGGTGTTTCCCAACACATCTTTATTTAATTCACCCCTCTGGGCCCTGAAAAAACCTGGGTGAGCCCTGCGGAATGACGGTAGACTACCAAAAACTCAACTGAGGAGTAGCCTGACGTGCAGCTCATGCCAAATGTATTATCTTTGATAGAATTTGCTAGAACAGATCAACACAGCCACGGATGCATGATATGTGGCCACTTATTTGGCAAATATGTTCTTCTTCATCCTCTGCAAAAAAGAGGATCAGGAAGATTGTGCATTCACATGAAATGGTCCATAGTATAAATTTGCAGTTTGTTTCAGACCTAGCGAATCCTCCCACTCTCTGTCATAATACAGTCCAAGGAGATCTGGACTGTTTGAACACCCTGCACATTGACTTTCTTTATCAAGGGCATCATGCTAATGGGACTGGATGACAAGACGTCTCAAGCACTTTGAAATCTCGGAGAAGGCACATGTGTTCCAGAGGGTGTCACATAAACTCCATAAAGATTTAGGGGCTGGCCCTGTCAGTAAAATCTTTAGGGATCCAGTGGCCAGGGATATAAAATCCCATCAAAAGACTAGAACAAATGATCACACGTTATATCGCCCACCATAAAGAAGGAAGCATAATGTCAATCCACCTACTGGATGGCACAAAGACTGCCATGTTGGAGTGTCACCTACAGCGGGAGAGGGCTCTAGAGCTGGTCGAAGCTTTGATGCAAGCAGCCCTGCCAGGTGGGCCATACAACCTGATATTTTGGGATTAGGGCTGTCAGTGGTGGGAAAAAGTGCCATGAAGAGTTTAAAACCCATGTTGTAACATACTAAAGGTCAGTAACACTGACCCCTAAGTTTCTGGGGTGTGGTCATGCCATCTGTAATAAGAACTAGATACCTTTTGGAGAACAACCAGCATGCTCCTGAGCCCTGACCAGGAGGTATGAAATGATGGCATGACAATAGTTGCCTACGACAAGCTGGGTTCTGTCAGACCAACCAAGTCATGAGATCAGGCAGTGAGCCCTTGTGTGATGGAGTTAGTACACTTGGGGTTGAAAAAGAGCGGAGCCAGAAGGTACAAGTAAGCTTACAAGTGTGTGGACATGTCGATACATAACATTATAGGAACTCTTCACTCCTTTCCTCCTTTGACTTTCAGTTCTGTTCAGGAGAAGCTGAAAGTTTTCTCAGATCATTTGTGACTGTACTTCAAAGCAGACTAATACAAAAGTGAATGATGAGATAACAGTAACTAAAGGTAGAATAAGAGAGTATTCCTTATTTTCAAATGCTAGCAGCCCACTGAAAGATTTGGGTGACAATGGACTGGTGAGGGTGCACCCCTGAGAGTCAGCGAGATTTATTCCTCACTTAGGAGTTGTCCATGTCATTGTTCACATTGGAGGTCTTTATCACTCTTGACAGAGGGTGGTAAAAAAGGTGGAAAATTAGGGAGGGAGGGACGCCAATATTCTTCTGTGGTTGAGCCAGGAAATGCTGTTTAGGATTCTAGGACAAGAAATAGAGATGAATAACTTTTTTAAATAGGGAAAACTATAAATTATTCTGTAGTCATAAAATACTTAGAGGATTATGGGAAAGGAATACTTTATCTTTTGCAGAAGAGGGTCAATGGATAGTGTCAAGATTTGCTAAACAAGAAATGGAAGCATTTTGTAGTGCATCATAGTTGCACATTACAGTGGTAATTTCCAGTAGGACCAAGGATGGAAATCATTAAATAAAGGGTCAGCTCTGGCAGACGTGGAAGAGCCGTATGGAAGACTGTTCTTTCCCCATATTCCTTTCTGTATCTTTTAATCTTCTTTCAGGTGCATGTATAATTTTAACTAAATGTTTTGAAATAAAATATTCCAACAGTCAAGCGTATTTTGGGGGTAGAAGGTGGGGGAGAATGAAGAAGGTCAGAGGAGGCAGTTCAGTCATGAGTCAGGCCCCCCGGCCCTCCCTCCCGGGTCTGGGTATTAGGTGCCTGCCCCCAGAAAGGACAGCTTGTAATGGGCTCAAGAATTCTTGGAAGGTTTCCAGTGTCATAGAGCCCCTGGTTGTACTTATGCCCGAGAACCCACATTTCATAAAGCTACCTTTGGCGGCACCAAGGTACATCTGTGCAAAGCCCGGGCTTGGATCACCAACCTGTGAAGACAGGAACAACAGGAGAATTTACAGATTGACAAAAGCAGCACTTGAATGTGGGATGCTATTAGACAAGAATAGCTACCCTGGTGATATATCACTGCTCCTGATTTCATTCGAGAAGCTACCACTAGCATTAATATCGGTAGCAAGAGACATAGCGTGTTTCCAGCATTTAGGGGCTTGCAAGACACCCAGAGAACCCTGGATGTTTGGGGCATTGGGAGGGCTTTTAAATTTGTTTAGAGAAGAGTAATTTCCATCCATTTCCACCCAATTTTCTCTCTTTCTCCCCACTCCATTTAGAATTCCTTTCGAAGATGGATTTGGGGACAAAATTTCAATTCACTGGGAACTATGTAGCTGTGCCTATCAAACACTAAAATGAATGGGCCTTTCTACTAGAGGCCGGAGAAGTGTTCACCCAGAAATGCCAGGAGCTATCTGTTGTGCAACACTTTTTGGGAGTGGAAATTCTACTTTCTATATTCTTGGCCAGGTTGGCTCAAGAATTCAGGCAGTAGCGATTTTCCATCTAGAGCAGTAAGGAGGGCCTTTTCTGAGACAGACTTGGGAGCCAAACGGAGGGTGGGTGACATCGGCAGTGATCCCTGGGCTTTCCTTGGGGCTCTGCCCAAGTCCCTCTTGGTCAAATGTCAATTACTTTGCGAATGTAGAGTGAGGAACTTGGGAAATTCATCGTGAACGTTGATAAAGATATAGAAGAGACTAATATAAAAAGGACTTAGAACTCTGGTTGCAGCTTTAGAAACCTGGGTCTGAATCTCAACCCTATCTCTTACTGATGGTTGACTTGTTCTTGTTTGAACTTCACTCTTTCCGAAAGAGAAAAAAAGAGCAGCACGACCAGGTGGGAAAGCCATCAGATTTAGAATTTGACAGGCTTGGGTTTTAGTTCTGTACCTGCTGTTTTGGGTGAATTGACTCTCTCTCTAAATCTTGGTTTCCTCTATGAAAAATAGCATAACTGTTTAAATGAGATGAAGTGTGTGAAAAATATCTGGAACATTCTGGTGTCTATTCCACCAAAAGAGGTAAGAGCAGAGGAAGTATAAACAAACAAAAGTTCTGCCTCCCAAAATGAGGTAGGAGGAGGAAAAGAGGGTGGAAGTAAGAGAATGGCCAATCTGGGGGCACCAGGAGATGAGGCTCTGAGTTGCTCCTTGACACCCATCAACTTTGAGACATTGTATGCCTGGGGTACATTTGCTACTGTAGCCGCAGCCGCTTTAATATGAATAGCTGGAGCCATGGGGCCGCTGAGACTGCCCAAGGAGGGTTTGGGAAAGCTCTTTGCAGGGAAGCTTTTGGAATGTCCGCATGGAAGGAGCGGACAGGAGGAAAGGACCCAACAAGAGGTCTGAGGAGTGGGCTTTGGGGCCTTGCAGAATCCAAGGGAAGGAAGTACTTCTGGAATGAGGAAGAATTCAGTAGCACTGAAGGTGGGTGGCTAGGAAGTCAAAGATGAACGGGGTTTTTATCAACTGGATTTAGCCAAAAAGATTCTTTAGCATTCCAGTGTAGTTAACACACAGTGTTCTCTTAGTTTCAGGTGTACCATACAGTTATTCAATGCTTCCATACATTACCCAGCACTCATTGTGGTAAGTGTCCTCTTAAGCCCCTTCACCTATTTCCCCCATTCCCCCCACTCACCTCCCCTCGGGTGACCATGTTTGTTCTCTAGAGTTAAGAGTCTGTTTCCTGGTTTGTCTCCCTCACCCCCCTTTGTTTGTTTTGTTTCTTAAATTACACATATGAGTCAAATCATAGGGTATTTGCCTTTCTCTGACTGGCTTAATTCGCTTAACATTGTACCTTCTAGATCCACCCATGTTGTTGCAAATGGCAAACCAAAAGGAGGTCCTTAATGATCTTGCCGTCAGAGTCTTAGTGGAGTGGTGGCTCCAGGTGAGGTGACAGCAGTAGAGGATTGAGGTGGGGAGAAGCAGGCGACCTGGAGAAGGGGTGGGCAGCGCCCGGGAGGAATGGGGTTCTAGGAAACTTGGCTTCTTCCTTCTTCCTCCTCTCTTTTCGCCCTTTCTCTTCTCTTTCCCTTTATTCCCTTCCGTCTCCCTCCTTTCTTTCCCTTCTTTGAGCAGAGAGACCTAAGCATGCTTGAGTAACAATGAAAAGAGAAATTGAAGATACAGGCAAACAATTTCCCAAACTCTGACCTGCTGCCCAGATGGCTTTCTCCTGTAACCAGTAAACTGCCCGTCAAACAGCACCATCTGGATGTTCCCTGGAGGCTTGAAGTTCAACATGCCTAAAACAGATTTTTCCCCTTTTCTCCTCACTTTCTGCTCTTTTAAGCTCTTGACTGGTACCACCATCCGTTCCGCCGGCTGCCAATTCAGATGCCTGGGGTCACCCTAGATTCCCAGCGCCTTCCTACGATCTCCTCAACATCCCTCCCAGCCTTCAGTCTCCTCTGTCTCCAGTGTCACTCCTAAGTGCAGCCGCCACTTCCTCTCCCCTCTCTCTCTCAGACCACCTACATGGCCACCTTGCCTCCAGGCCCATATCCTTAAAGGAATTTTCCTCAATTTAGCAACCTCATCTTTTGAAGGAATTTCTTCATTCTGACGCCCAGCTGTAGGAAGAGACCTGCAGCCTTCCAAATGTGACATGTGGCTTCCTTGTCTTTGTGCCTTTGTACCTGCATCCTCCCCAGTCTGGAGTGCCCTTCACCCCATGAATCAGACCCAGCCGAAGGGGTTGTCTGACTCCCAGGCAGAACTAGCTGACCACCCCTCTTTTATGTCCCCAGCGTTCGGGCCTCTGATCTGAGGTCACATGCCTCTCACCCTTCCTGCTGTAGAGAGTAAGCTCTTTAAAGAAAAGAACAGTATTTTATTAACCTCTGTACCTCTAGCACTTGGCCCAACAACGGGACTCAATGAATGAATGAATGAATGAATGAACGAATGAAAATGAAGACAGGGCTAATTGCAATTTTGTGGAACTGGTTCCTTTTTAACACTCTTTGGGCTTGGTTCTCTAACTAGCCATCAAGCCACCAAGTCACATGGGCACGGTCCCACCACGCTTCTCTCACCCGCAGGAGACCATCACAGACCTCATCAAACCATTCGCAGCATTGTGTAGGTTTCCCCAAACATGCTGCCAGGATATATCAGTCCTTTAAGACGATCTGTGGTAGAAGGATTCCATGGTCAACATAAGTGCACAACACACTGCCCTCTTGGAAACACACAATGCACCTTGAGGGTTCTGAGAAGTTTTAGAGTAAAAAAGTAAAATTTGGTTGCAAAGCCTACCCAAACTTATTTGAATTCTTTCTTCCCTTCACGTTACACCTTGAAGTTTTAGTATCTTTTAAAGCTTGCCTAAGATAGTCTTACAGTTTACTAACGCAGTGGGGTTATTCTAGTAACATCAGACGTGATTCCTATTTAACTCCTATGCAGTGATTTTTTTTTTTTTTTTAGTGCCATCCTCTAAAACAAAATGGAGTCTGACAGTTTTTACAATATCTGCTTTTCAATAAGCAATGTATTTTGAGTTTATGACATGTTTTAGAAATTAATGATTTTTTTCCTCCATGGGAGAAAAATCTATGCCTATCTGAAAGATTCCACTTATTTTATGAAGTTTGTGTTTGTTTTGTACAAAACTTTTTGTTCTTCCTAATGGTTTGGGGATTCAAGGAAATAAGACCTATAAAGTTACTATTTTGTTATTTGAAATGTAAGTAGGTTAAAGTCAGGTCTTGCTTCCTTTGGGGCTTCACGCCAGCCTCTGTCAGGAAGGGCAAGAATTATTTTCTAACATGTCTGGATGGCGAACTTTAAACCTAAATATTTTAGGTTTTTAAATTTGAGATTTCAGAAACTTAGGTGTATCTACACATGCGCCCTGGACTAGAATCCACAGTTCCTGTTTAAAAGTTAAAAGCTACTTTATTGTGTAAAAAATCCACCTGTCTAGTTGATTTCTACAGGTGATCTTATACCGTGTTAAATGGTCTTTCTTTAATGTCACAACACTCTTGACTGTCCACTGTCTAAAGTTTAAAGGACTGCATTGTGAGCAGGGAGCACTCATGCGGTTCATTCACACAGCCTCTGGAAAAGTCTCCACCGCTCACAAGTTCATGAGCATTGCTTTTCCTGAAAGGATAATGCTAATCTCGAATCCTATCACAGAGCTGGTATTTAAAGCTCAATTTCACATTTTTTTCCCAAGCCAAATTTCCTAAATATTTGTATTAACAAATACCATGCAGAAGGGGCTCGCCATCTGAAAAATCATACTTAGAATTATGATTCCCATGCTGTTTGCGTCATTTAACATCTGAGGGAGGATTAGGCTAATCGCTTCAGACAAACATCTGCAGAAATTTGTTTGATGTTTTCCAACGGAGACTTCATAGTCGTAAGATAGCCAAGTGGGAAGATTTCTTTAAAAATCAGTTTGTCTATCATTCTATCTGGTGCATATAATGCGCTCCTCTCAACAAACGTCTGCCAACAAGACAAACTGAGGATCTTTTAGACTGGGTCTATATAATAACCTGCAAGGGCACTAAGGCATAAATCACCTGGTGCCCTGCCAAGTTCCCTTTGTAACTTGCTTTTTGGCGATACCAACTCATGGCGGGCAGATCAGAAGCACATCAGAAAACGTCAGTGGAATAATACTGAGGAACTGCGTTGGGCATCTGGGCCCCTTTGGATGTGAGCTCGTGGTTTTCTTGCTCTTGGATGAATGGGGAAGAATGGTTTCTAGAAACCACCGAGGACCTAATTTATTTTTCTCACTTGTATATAAGGGAAGGTATTATTAAACCAAAGCATTAAAAAAAACGTGTTTCAGAGAATATGAATATTCTGAACTATTAGCCAAATGGCTCATTAAGTTTCCCTTAAAGTGACACAGAGAGCCAGTGGATTATTTGCAGAATATCTTGTGAAATGTCCAGCATTACATTGGGAAACACATACGAGAGAAATACATAATGCAGTCTTGGTCGTTAGGGAGATAAAGAAGACACTCATAATTTGTAGGACACAGTTGGAAACAGCACCTCTTGCTAAGTGGTGTGTATTGAGGGTAGGTGCAATAACATGGCCATAAATACCCAGGAGTTATGAGAAGCAAATGCAGGGAAGAGACATGGGGGAGGTGGGATTGAGTGCAGTCTAAAGACGGGAAACATTCTGAAGAACGGATAACACTGAACCCTTCTTTTTGTCCAATGTTGTGCTAAGCAGTCAACTTCCAGTGTTTCATTTATTTCTCCCTATGATTCTGTGGGCTTAATACTATTATTTACCCTCGTTTCGCTAAAGAAGAAACAGATTCAGCGGGGGTCAGTGATGTGTCTAAGATACCCAGCAAATAAGTGACAGCAGAAGAATTCTAGGGCCATTTCCAGAAGTGAACCACCTTGCTATAGTAGCTGTCTGTGTTATAAAAGACATGGGGTATGTGAATATAGATATAAGTATGTGTGTGTGTGTGCGTGTGTGTGTGTGTGTGTGTGTGTGTGTGTGTGTATTTGATAAGCCAGCTTATCAAATACAAACTGTTCTGGTGGGTCTTCAGGTGAGTTACGAGATGTGCACACAAAACCCATACACCACGTGTACGTAAGCAAAGACAGCAAGATCACAAACACCAAGGACTGAAACAGTCAAAGAGTAGAAGAAACACAAATAGCTTTTTTTGTTTTTTGTTTTTGGGTTTCTTTTGGGGGGGGTTTGGTCACAGCCTTCTTATAAGACTTTGGCTTTGGCAAAACATAATTGATCACCTATTGGTCACACTTCTTTCTTTGTCCATCCCAAGATGAATGCTTATGTCAAAACAGAAGAAATCCATAGCTTGTGGCTTCAGTTTCACTTGTTCTCTGTGCTGAACCCAAGGTCACACTCAAGACAGCACACACATAAAACGACCCTCAATTTACAAATGGGCGGGGACCTGAAAGTACACTTGTGAATTGGGTCCTGGAACACAGGAGCATTTCCCCAAGGACACAATAGTAAGAAGGAGTTGTCCATTCTCACGCCAGCCTGTAAAACTCTAGTTAACCCCTTGAGGTTTGAAGCTGGTTCCTTGGAAGACAGAGGACGGCGCAGGGCCAGGGAGGCGGGGCTGGGCTTGGAGTGTGGCAAGTGTCCTGTCCTTGAAAGGAAGAACTCAATGGCACGGTCATTTTGGGCACAAAATTTTCAGGACCAGTTGTCATAGCAATATATCAATACTTTTTCTAAAATTAACTTTTTATTTTGAAATAGTTCAAGACTCACGAGAAGTTGCAAAAATAGTACAGAGAGTTTCTGTGCACCCTTCACCCAGTTTGTCCCGTGATCATACCGTACATAACCGTGGTGTGTTGTTGAAACCAGGAAACTGAGGTTGTCACGATGCTATTAATCCAGGTAGGGAGCTTACTCGCATTTGCCAAGTTATCCTTCTTCCCCACCTAAACAGATATAATGCTTTGGAATTATTAAGGTCATTTTATTTTTCCAGTGTTACAAATGCTAAAAATCTTTATTTTTGCAACAAAATCTCCCATTCTTCACTATAGAAAATTTAACTGATAATGTTATTTCAGTGAAGAATGAGGAGGCTTTATATTCATACAAATTAATTTTGACATTGAAAGGCAAAGATTTTCAAAGTTTCTAGAATGTGCCATATTTGTAGTCAAAAGAATAATTTATGAAATGACAGCTTCACAAGATAGTCTGAGTCAGCACTTGATAATAGAGAGTGGGCCTGCATCCTGCTCCCACGGGGCCACGAGCTGACTGAAGTCCTGTTAGCTGAGTTACTTGATCTTTTTGGCCCTTCATTACTTGACTGCAAAATAAGAAAATTAGACTACACGACTTCTAAAATGTCTCTCAGTGAAAAAAGAACCCCTACAATAGCTTTTGTCAGAAGTATTGTACAGAGATCGTTACAGAAAGCATAAGGTGGTTTTACTTAAAACAAACAAAACAAAACCAGACCCAGGTCTAAAGCAAAAGCAAAAAATGTCTTGTACTCACATGAAGGTCATGGGAAAAGTACGAAAGAAAAGGCAAAGGCAGCATCTCGGTGGAGGCGACGCCCCCCCTCCCCCGACGCAGGTGGCTGGGAACGCAGAAACGGTCTGCATTCCCCATTAGCTACTGACACTCGGGGGACATTTGAACAAGTGATGTTAATCTTCCCAAGCCTGTGTTTCTCCTCCGTAAAAGGACCATATTCCTGGGGGAGTGTGGTTCTGAGGGGGAGAAAGGATGTAGGGGGAAAGCGCACAGCGTGTCCTGGGCAGAGTTTGGGTCCATGAAGTTCACCAGAGAGCCTGAGTGTCAGGGGTGAAGGGCATAGGAAAGACCGGCTGGCAGGAAGTTTTCGTTTAGATGAAAAGACTGAAAGGAACAGTAGCCTGCCTTTTGGTACAGTGAACTCCCGTGGGGAGCCTCTGCTTTCCGAGGACACCTCTCGAGGAGAATGTTATGGGGCTCAGAGGGGGGTGTCAGCCTGGCCGCTCACTGAAGCCTGAGGCTGAGCTGAGGAAGGCGATGGGCTTCCCCCATGAGGCACGAGAGAGACCCATGGTCTCAGCGGCCCTGCCTGGCAGAGAGGGCAGAAATGAGTAACACGGAGAGCTCTAATCTGTTTTTAGGACAAGTAAACACATCCCACATACTTCTTATCTCACTGTACATTTGGGATTAGAATTTAGACTCTGGGTTCCAGAGTCTAAGGCATCTTAATATGAAAATGAAATAGAGATTTATTATCCTCTCCCCATCTTGCTGCTCATACTAGTTTCCTATCTATAACATCTTCTTTTCCGCCTGGCCTCTTCTCCTAATATTTATAGTCGTGTCTCAAACACAGCCGTCCAATTGCTACACTCAAGATAAATGGTACAATCACCTAGACCACAATTAATCCAATAAAAATATAGAAAAAAATAAAACAGAAATATTTGTGTATACTCCTGTCCAATAGCCATAGATCATTGTTATTTATAGAAAAATTTCATGCTGGGTATTCTTATACTCATGCTACTCCTTCAGGCCACATTTTAAAAAGGTTTCATTTTGAATTTTTCAGATAGCTTTCACCTTTTCATGTTAAGACAGAGCTTTAAAATCTCACAAAATTGGATATTCCATCTACCAGCATTTCACAACCTGCATTAGGACACCACTGTTAATACGTACATTCAAACTGCGCTAAAAAGGACCCAGATTACCTCAATTTATACATTTTTGTCTTTGTATTTAAAGGAAAGGAGAACTTGAACTCACTGCATCTTCTTGCCAGGAAACGATCTCATGATCTTAACTTCATTGTACTTTTAGAAAGAAATTATTTATTGGCCCAACCAGAACTAGAACTTACTTTTTGACTCCGATATAGACTGGGAAAGTAAGCATCTGTGATTTACAAAGTCAAACAAAAATTAATTCCAAAAGGAGAGTAATCTGCAAATTGAAAGCCTTTAGCTCGGCCTTGCAGACGCCACCGACCCGGAGCCGCCTTCGCCGCCCAGCCATGGTCAACCCCCCAGTGTTCTTCGATATCGCCGTGGACGGCGAGCCCTTGGGCCGCGTCTCCTTCGAGCTATTTGCAGACGAAGTTCCAAAGACAGCAGAGAACTTCCGTGCCCTGAGCACTGGGGAGAAAGGATTTGGTTATAAAAGTTCCTGCTTTCACAGGATTATTCCGGGATTTATGTGCCGGGCGGGCGGGGGGGGGGGAGGGGGACTTCACACGCCACAACGGCACTGGAGGCAAGTCCATCTATGGGGAGAAGTTTGATGATGAGAATTTCATCCTGAAGCACACGGGTGCTGGCATCCTGTCCATGGCCAACGCTGGACCCAACACGAACGGTTCCCAGTTCTTCATCTGCACTGCCAAGACTGAGTGGTTGGACGGCAAGCACGTGGTCTTCGGCAAGGTCAAAGAGGGCATGAACATCGTGGAGGCCATGGAGCGCTTTGGGTCCAGGAACGGCAAGACCAGCAAGAAGATCACCATTGCTGACTGTGGACAGATCTAGGAAATCCGACTCGTGTTTTATCTTAACTACCAGACCATTCCTTGTGTAGCTCGGGAGAGCACCCCTCCACTCCCACCTGCTCGAGATACCCCAGAATCTCTGTGCTCTTGCTGCAGTTCTGCGGGCTCCATGGTTCCTTCTCCCCAGGTCTAGCTGGATGGCAGAGTTCAGTTGATGATGATGAAATAAAACCTAAATCACAAAAAAAAAAAAAAAAAAAAAAGGAAAGAAAGCCTTTAGCTCATGAAATCAGCTAAACATTCAAAGGCCCTTGGTGTGACTTTGTGAACACGGCGCTCATCCCTCTAGACCATCTTTCATGCACATATGGACTCTGGAGAAGTCAGTCAATCCACAAATACTTGTTGAAGGCCTGCAGTGTTAGAACATCTATTTGTGTACCGAGGGTACAGTAAAGACTTCTTATATAAATATAAATATAAATATAAATATAAATATAAATATATGTTATTTTACCGAAAATTGGATTGCATAGAATGCACTATTAAGAGCCAGTCTATGAATTGCTGTCCTCTGTTTGCAGTCAGATGAGTGCAGAAATTGGGAGTAAGCATATAGAAACTTTTGTACTATCTGACATCGCCATGAAGTAAGTGACTGGTGGACAGGTCTCCTTGAACAGGATGTAGACCAGTTCTGATGTTGTTGAGTTCACTTTGGGGTTGTATGTGTTGTGAGCTTCAAGCTCTTTATGCCCAGTAAAACCACATACTGGTTTGCAATAGATAGGAAACAGACAAACATGACTCTTTTACCACAGGTAGGTTGAGATGCGCTGATATCAAATGCAGTCTTTGTCACCTATTTCTTTTATGGAACAGGTTGTGAGCATCATTCCATTTCAGTAACTATGTTTCTAGAAGGTAATTTTCAATGAAGGTGTTATTCTTCAGTTTTTAAGTTTAATTAGTTGAGAGGTGACTCAAGTTTTAATTGATGCCTGCCCCTTTCTCAAGACTGCCTGCTCTCATTCAAAGATTGCATTAATGGGACTTATGTGTGATGGCACTGAGATTCAGAAACAGTGCATCTCTCTTGAATGTTCAGCCCAGGGGGACCACTCTCAAACTATTGAAGGCACCCCACTAAAAGACAGTTTCATCCACAATGCGGTTCAATGGCAGGAACCTCCGGACAATATTTTAGCAATAAATTGCACAGTGGCTTTTCACCAAGACCTTCACAAATCCCCAAAGTAATAGATGTTCTGAGCCTTGGAGACCCAGAGGCAGTATTATGGCAATTTGGCACTTGCCAGGCTGCACTGACCAATAGAACGATGACCACTCTTTCACACTTGTACTACTGTTTCCCACCCCCACCCCCCGATCTGACATTACCAATCAATCATGGACTGTTTTGGACTCAACCTCAAAGTTGTTCTCAATAAAGGTATCCTCTAGATAGCTTCTGCCAAAAGATGGGTGGCGGGGCATAAAAAGAAACCCACTTGCCATTCCTGGACTAAACCATTTGTGATGAAAAGGTTTCCAAGAGTTGCAATGCACTTCACCTTGCACTTGTGAGAACAGCACAAAACCCACAAGTACTGGAAGGGAAGTGGTGAAGGGCTTGCTGCCATATCATCAGCAGAATAAACAGGAACTCTACAAGTCTCTTGGACTTCACTGAGTTTTTCTGCCTTGTCAAAATTCAACTCTGGAATATTTCCGCAGGTTTTCGCCAAGGCTACACCTTCTCCAAAGAGGACTTTAAGTCTAAGTTCCTAGATGGTCAAGTATAGCGTGAGCATTGATTACAAAAAGGATAATAGTATGTATAGTGTTTCCCCCCAAACCAGAAACTTTCTTATAGGGATGTCCAAATTGTAATCAGATAGCAAGAGAATGGGTCAGAAAAAGATAATTATGAATAGTGGTCCATCTAAATCAATGTTAGGGTCCAGAGTTAGGCCATAATAATGGGAGTGACTTGTAGCTTTTACAACATTTACAAACTAAGTTAAAAAATAGCTACTCTGTGCCAAATATGGTAAGACTGAGAGTGTTTCAGATATTCTCACCCATTTATTAAAAAACTAAAAAGAAAATACAATTCCTAATTTTTTTCCTTAGCCCTGCGCACATGTACCAATTCACTTGCTCAATTTTCTTTCAATGGACCTTTTTGAAAAGTTTAATTTCAAGATTTATTATAGTATTCCTAAGCAAACCAATTTTTTTGTGCTTTACAAACAGCATAAATGTCATTATGACATATTTTGGTAACTCAATATGTGGTGAATACACCCGAATACTTGGTATATCCATTCCTAAATGTAATAAAAAATGCCAACTATAAAATTTCATGTGAAAAACCCAAACAATTACCTTTTCAAAAAGAATAAAGTTAGGATGTTTTACAAAGGCTGAAGGTTGTAGGCCAATTGATTCTTATCATGTCTCTTCAGCAAACATTTAATGATCACTATGTCTAGATCTGCACTGTCCAACAGAACTTTCTGTGGCGAAGGAAATGTTCTGTATCTGCTTAGTCCAATATGGTAGCCATTAGCCACATTGGCTGTTGAACACTTGAAACATGGCTCATAAGGAACAGAATTTTTTATTTTCCTTAATTTTAATTAAATTAAATTTAAATAGTCACATGTGCAGATAGAAAATAGATACCAATGGGTTAGGATAGAAAGATGAATGTGATTTGGCTTTTCTCTCAAAAACCTACAAAGCCATGGGAAAAATAACACGCAAGCAGAGTTCCACATCAAAATCCCAGCCGAATTTTTATGGCACTTAGTAAAGTAGAAATTTTATATGGAAGAAAAAAGCCCCCAAGTCACCAAGATAATTCTGAAGAGGAACAAGTTTAGGGAGAGAAGGCAGGACTTGCCCTACCAGGTAATCAGAATTCTTATAGAGCTGTCATAATTAACAAGGAAATATTGGCATGGAGCTAGCACAGTAGAACAGAATGAGAATGCAGAAACACATTCATGCAGTATTTTCTTTTTTTTTTTTTTTTAGCAAAACGCAAAAAAACCCAGAGGCTATAAAGAAAATTGATATATTTTACTACATTTGAACTTAAAACTTTTTGTAGTCAGCAGGACACTATAAACAAAGTTAACAGACTGAGAAGACAGAACCTATACAGTTGATAAAGGAGCAGAATACACAAATAAACAAATTAACTTCCCAAAAGTCCAGTAAGAAGAAACAAATAATGAAGAGAACACAGGCAGAGGATATGAAGAGGCCTCTCCCAGAAGATGAAACCTGAACGATGAGTAAGCATGAAGAATATGTTCCATCTGACTACATCAAAGACACGTAAATCAGAACAGTGAGACTGCATTTTCTACCCAGAGTATCTGCTAGTGCGCTTGAGTTTAACAAAGCCAAATGTCAGCACAGATGTGAACAACCTCATATGACGCTGGCAGGATACATGGTGGGACCACCCCTCCGAAAGCAATTTGGCAATGTCTGGCAAAACTCCAAATACATACACTCTATGGCCCTGCGAACCTATTTCTAGGCATTTACCTCTCAACAGTTCTTGCACAAGTGCACAAGGGAATGTGAACAACAGGTTCATTGCAGTGTTATTTGTAATTGTAGAAAATTAAAAATGAGCTAGATGTCTCAGTCGGGGAATGGATAAATTGTAGTACGGTCATTCAAAAGAATGATCCGTAGCAGATGGATTAAATGAAATAGATCCACGTTTATCAAGGCTAATGATAGGCTCGTGAGTCTCAAAAATATAATGTGGACTGAAAACGAGAAGTAACAGGAAAATATGGGGAGTATGGGACCACTTATGTAAATGTTAGAGCACCCCAAGTACTATATATTGTTTGTGTGTGATACCTGTGTATTAAAAGGATGAAAACTGGACAAGATGAATATTAACAACTTCACGATAGCTACACCTGGGGAAGAGAGGTCTGGTGCCTTTGGGAGTGGAGCTCTGGCCTTCTTCTGCTCCAGCCCCAGAGCCAAGAGGTTGTACCCACCTGAAGCCCATCTCTGCTCTGTCTTTTTGAGGATGCAGCGCATCCCTCCTACCCAAACTCTGGGAGCTGGGACCCCAAGACTCCCTGTCCGATGGTCTCAAGGCCTCTTCCTGGGCCTGGGTGGGCCTTTTCCCCTGGCCCACCTTCTCAAGAAAGGGCCGGATGTCTGCCTCGGGGTGGGAGGGAGGGGAAAGGGAACAGGATCTGAAGGCATCTGAAGGAGACTTCAACTGCGTCTAGGAATGCTAGTTCTTAATAACAGTATCCTTAAAACAAACATAACAACATGACATTTGCTAATTCTGGGGGTGGGTGATATTTTTTTTATTGCTCTTCTTAATAGCTGACTCATATATATCACTTACCGTGTTTCAAGTACTATTCTAAGTGATTTGCCTTAAAAATGAGATAGTTTATTCTTACTCAGTTTTATGGAAGACAACTCAATAACTTGCCCAAGGTCATTCACTGCAAGAAGTAGAAGGGGTTTTGGACCCAGTAGGTCTGGCTCCAAAGTCCGTGATCTTAGCAATACTCTAGGTCTACTTGACTGTATACTACATTAAAAAAAATTAAAATACCCGGACAAGTACAATACAAAGAAAAAGGCAGTGAAATTTTGCGAGAAGTTTCTTAGATGTGTGAAGAGCACAGACAAAGAGGGCATTCCCTGGGAAGGAAGGCAGTTGAGGTGGTGGGGGACGCTTCACGAACCAGGTGCCCTCTTTCAGCCCGGGCCCTGCTGGGTCGTGGGCAGGGAGGGGCAGGAGAGTGAAATGGAAGGAAGAGGGAACTTTGTGTATACAGGGATCGATTTAGGAAAGTTCAAGAAGGATTTGAGGATTAGCAAGTAGCTATGTTTGGCTGTCACTTGAAGGGACAACTTGGTGAGGAACAGAGGTTGGGACCCTTAAAGGGAGGGTGAGACATAAGGATTTAATCTGGAAGGCAAGGCAGGCTCTGCCGAGCTGCACCATGGGCAGCCAGTGAGGAGAGCAAGCCGGACAGCAGGCCGGCTGCAGGTGGGGAGCCCCCAGGGGCACTGGGGGGCGGGGTCAAGAAGCAGCCAGGTATGTGCACCTACTGTGAACTGGGCACTGTTTTAGGTGGTCGCAACACAGAGTGAACAAAACAGAAATTTCTGCCCTCACGGAACCTGCATTCTAGTGGAGGAACACAACTAAGATAAATAAGTGAGCTATACAGCAAACAAAGGGATACGAATATGCATCTGTGAGATGGAGGAAGCAGGGAAGGGGGCGGACTGCACACACACACACACACACACACACACACGTATGTGCGTGTATTGGGTGATGTGGGGAAGGCTGAGGGTGGGGGGGGAGTAGTGAGGGGAGGTGACATTTGAAGAAAGGCCTGCCAAGTGAGGAGTGTTGAGAAGATCCAGAGATTCAGAGTCTGGGGCTGGGCCATGGTTACACCAAAAGGAGGGGCAGGAGGAAGAGCTGGATGGGAGGAAGACAGATTGAGTCTGGGGTCCAGGGGGGCAGTTAAAAATATGGGCTAGAGCCTGGAGCATGAGACATGTCCACACAGGAGTCATTGCTAACTTGGTGATAGATAGGATTTTAGTAGCTGAGATCAAGGAACAAGAGAACAATAGAACCTGCCAATCAGGGAGCCCGCGCTGTGTGCCCTGCACACTATCAGGTGTTTTGTTTCACAAAGGACCTGTAATCCTAAGGACATCCCTGCAGTCTCCAGAGCAAGAACTCAGCACAAATAACACCAGCAATAGTAGCCCACACGTGAAAGGGTATATACTACATGCATGGGGCACTTTCCTGGCACTTTATATCTATTGATTCATTCAGTCTTTACAGAGACCCCAGGAGGGTACTAATTAGCCTCATTTGACAGATGAGAACACCGAGCTGGCCAATTAAGTTGCCCAAGGTCACAAGCCGGTGAGGGGGTGAAGCAGGCTGAAGAGAGCGTCCTGGCTCCAGAATCCTTGCTCTGGAAGGAGGTAACCTCTCCGCCCTTCAAGAAAAGCAAGCTGAGGGCACAGAGCTTTTTTGAGGATGGGGTGGGGGTCTGGAGAGAAGAGCCAGAGAAATTCTCAGAAGACACATGGCAAGAGAGGAGGCCAGGCCAGGGCAGGGACAGCGCTGTCAGCCCTGCAGCCGGCGGGTGGCCCGCGAGCTGGCCGGTGAAGACCCAGAACCGGACACAGCAGCCCAAAGGGATGGGAGCAGAGGCCTGGAGGCCAGTGCGGACACAGCTCTGCGGACCTCTGGGAGCGGGTAAAAGAAGTTAAAAACAACCATCAAACCAACCCAATACCCTTTCCGGGAGGTTTCAGGCCGGGAGAGTAGGTCGGAAGGCCCCGGCTGGGGAAACGTGTATCCCGCCCGAGGTCGTTTTTCACTCTGAACTTGAGGAATCTGAACAAGACGTTTAAACTCTGTAGATTGCGCAGCTGCCTTTTTGAAAAAGTTGGGCAATCTCTGAGATGGGACCGAAATCGAATCCCGCCCGGATCCGGCTCGGCAATGGGTCGCCAAGCGGCCTCTGTGCACCGAGGGCAGGAGGGCTAAGGGGGTGTCCCCGGGGCACAGGCGCGGGACCCGGAGCGCACGTCCTTCGTCCCCCCACGCTGCCCTCGGGACCTCCGAGAGTCGTGGGTGACCCTGGAACTTTCCTCTGGGGCGCGACCCGGGGCACAGCGCAGAGCAGGCTGGGGGCAGGGGCCGAATGGAGCTCCGCGCCAGGCCGGAGGCTGCACCCGTCACTCGCAGGCCCGGGCCGAGTGGCTGGCGCGCGGTGGCGCTCAGCCAGACCGCGCCGCCCGGGGCCCCGCCGCCCGGGGCCCCGCCGCGCGCCCACCCCGACCCCGCCGCCGCGTCCCCGGGGAGCGCGGCCCGGGTCGCCGCGGGCGCCCGCGGTGGGGAGGCGAGGGCCCCGGGGCCGGAGGGCCGGCGACGGCTGGCGCGGCGCCCAGGGGTGTGAGGCGGGGAGCGCGGTGCGGAGGGAGGGGGGGGGAGCGGCGGGGTGAGGCGGCGGCCGGCGGGGCCCGCGCTCACTCGGAGGCCGGGCGGCCGGCGGCAGGACGCGCTCGCGGAGTCGGGCCCGGCGGCGGCCGGCCGCGCGCACCATGCCCTCCTTCGACGAGGCGCTGCAGAGGGCCGGCGAGTTCGGGCGCTTCCAGCGGCGCGTGTTCCTGCTGCTGTGCCTGACGGGCGTCACCTTCGCCTTCCTCTTCGTCGGCGTGGTCTTCCTGGGCAGCCAGCCCGAGCGCTACTGGTGCCGCGGGCCGAGCGCCGCCGCGCTAGCCGAGCGCTGCGGCTGGAGCCCCGAGGAGGAGTGGAACCGCACGGCGCCCCCCGAGCGCCGCGGCGACGGCAGCTGCCGGCGCTACCTCCTGGAGGCGGCCAACGCCAGCGCCGCGGCGGACGCGCTCAGCTGCGCGGACCCGCTCGCCGCCTTCCCCAACCGCTCGGCGCCGCTCGTGCCGTGCCGGGGCGGCTGGCGGTACGCCCAGGCCCACTCCACCATCGTCAGCGAGGTAAGGACGCCGCCCGCCGCGCTCGGGGAAGGGCGGGGGGGAGTGGCCCGCGGGACGGGACGGTGCCCTGCTGCCCCCCGGCGCGTCGAGGGCGGGAGGCCGGCCACCGCGGCCGGGCCGGGGAGGCTGGCACCTGTTGGTGGCCTCTGGGGACCGGCCAGGTGCACCCCACTCTCGGAAGGGCCGCGTCTGAAATGCCTGGAAAATGCCTGTCGTCGATTTCCCTCCGCGAGTGAGTTGACGGAGAGAGGCATCTCTCCGGGGATAGCTGCTGAGTTCGGAGATTGCTTCTCACTCACCTCCTCGGGCATCGGAGCGTCCGGTACGACGTACGTTATTGCCGGCGGGGATGGGTTTGTGCAAAAGTGGGAAATTATGGTCCGACTCGCGGTGGAGACCCGCGGCTTCTGGGGCGAGCCACTTGGTTGGGCAGGGCCCGATTGCTCTGTGGTCTTCAGGGGGTAAAGGAAGAGCGAACGTCAACCGGTTGCCCAAATGATTATCGGAAATGCACGGGGACAGAGGTCAGGGATCTCCATGGGCATGTTTTTGGTAAAACGGCTTTGGGGCAAAGAGCAACATCTGAGATAAATTGGGAAAGCTGAGGTTTTGAATTAAGAGTTTCAACTTTCTTTCTTTCTTTTTTTTTTTCCTGCTAGTAACTTACAGGAAGGCAGCAAAAAGGGCTACACGTCTTACAAAGCAGATTCCCCCCTTCCCAGGGGTGGCCCCTTGGGCCAGGTGGGGGCAGCCCCCACATTTGCTTGGGTGTGTTTGGACAGGCAGTGCATTGGGGGTTAGCTGGCCCCTCAGCCTTGGCCGCAGCACTGTTTCCACGCTGGGCTGGGATGGCAGTTTGCATCTTCATCTTTGTGCCTCAGTGTGGGGACTGCCT
This sequence comes from Zalophus californianus, assembly GCF_009762305.2. Lineage (NCBI taxonomy): Eukaryota > Metazoa > Chordata > Mammalia > Carnivora > Otariidae > Zalophus > Zalophus californianus. The sequence continues at coordinate 8,003,029 of NC_045601.1, read as the reverse complement.
CCACGGAGGCTGGGTCACGGGAATGAGCAGTTTCATTGAACTTTGTGGGCAATCAGAGATCAATTTAATTTCTAAAAAAATGATTGAATGTGCTCTGGCAAATTAGGAAAGAAAAATTTTGTCTTTACTTTGGTTATTGTCATAAACGTTTTTTTTTAAGCACCTCCTTGAATAAGGGGGGAAAACACTAGATTTGGAGTTAGCCATGCCTCTTCTGTCACTGTTAATGGTGACCTCATCTCTCTGGTCTTGGGATTCTAGATCTTTGAGGTCATGCATATTCTGTAGTGCCATGTGTGTTTGGTCCTATGCTAATTGCTGTCTAGATAAAATCCATGGCAGCCCAGCCGGGCAATGTGTCTGTTCTGGGTACTTTAACTTCTATTTAATCTGTGGGTAATGATGACGACTGCTTTGTAAACTGTGGTGGTCTTGTGTTAGGGATTTCATAGATGAAATGGACAGGGTGTGGACTTCGGTGGGACAGGGCATTAGCCTTAGTACTTCCTTCCAGCAGCAGCTGTTTGATGGCTGCTTGTATTCCATTTAGCACAGCTGCTTAGTGCTTACTTCCCAGGCAAATCAGAAGATGCCACTTGGAGAGAAAACACCTGATTTTTTTGAAGACATTTAGACCTCAAATGAAGAATAAAATGAGACTTCAAAGCAAAATGCACACGCACTATAATGGTGTTTCTGTGAGCAAATGTGATCGCCGGACATCAGAGAAGGGAGACATAGAAATCTGTGAGTGAGTACCCAGATACTTGAGAAACATTCTGGGGTTCTGGAGTTGTTTCAAGTGACCTGGGGTCATTTCAAGGAGGGACAGGTAGTCTTATGAAGGTCAGTGGCTCCCAAAAGGCAATGTAGAAAGTGGAAGGTCAGGAGACCTGGTGTGGTACTATCTGCAGCTAGTGGTGTGGCTTGGGTGAATGGCTTAATCTCCCTGGGCTTAGCTTTCTCATCTGTAAAATTAGAGGTTGGATTAAGCCCTTCACAGTCTTACAGATGCCATCAGTGTTATAGCTGGATGGCTGCTCAGGGTGCCCACAGCAATGATAAAAACATTTCAAGGAAAAGTAGAATGATATTCAGCATGCACTCCTGAAGGCCACCAACAAATCTTTGAAATATATTGGAGAGATTTTTTTTTTTTTTAAATCCAGTTTAGAAGCAGTTCACTTCTTCTGGCTTTTTTGTTATGTTTTAATTCTTAAGAGGGACCCCCTCCCCCATCTCTCCAGGAAGTCCAACCATTCAGGGCAACTCATTCTCAGAGTTCTGCCTGGCTAATATTTTGCTGCCTTTGGTTTTGAAGGTGATCCATTTAATTTTTGTTTTTTCATATTCTGTCAGGATTAAAGGAACTTTACTTCTGTCTTTGGTTAACACTGTACCCAATGTGTTTTTACAGACTTAAAGTTGAAGATATTAATCATGGAAAGGGGGTGAATTGTGAGAGTTTCGAAGGTGGAAGGGCAGACCCGATTCCAGAATGTCTCCATTTGGCTATTATGCTTCCTCCTTGCACCAGTGAGGGGAGATATCATTGTCCTAGCTTTGTAGAAGAGGTTCCTGAGTCAGGAGATGTGGAAGGACCTGCCAGAGTCCCAGACTTTTTAAGTGGCCCAGTTGGGTTGAGATCCAAGGGTCATGAGTATAAATCATTCTCCATTCCTCTGTGTAGTGATCAAAGTCTTGGGGACAAGCCCACGCAACATAACCCCTCACACTTTAGAGCAGGAAATCCTGTGGAACCTTCAAGTTTACTTCATTCTTCTGGCCAGCCTGCCATTGTATTTCATTTCATGGCATCAGGAACACAGTCAGCCATAATCAGCCAGGCCAGCCAATGGAAATGGCTCTCTCGTCTTGACGTGAACATTGTAGAACGAGCACTTGAGTCTCACCCACTGTCCTTCCATCTTACAAAGCAAAACAGCTCCAAGGAGTGAAGTCAGAGTCAATGCCAAGTGCAGGGCTGTTTCAATCCAGCCCCCTCACTCTTTCTTTTGCTCAAGGTGAGGCAGTCGATTTTTCTCCTACACGTAACTTCCTCAGGGCAGACTTTCTAATGTCTGCATCTCAGCCTTGTCTGCTTTCCAGATGCTGGCTAGAATAAAGCATGACAGAATGCAGAAAAGTCTGAGCCTCCACCACCCACATATTTCAATTCATTGCCTAAGGAGTGAGTCTTTGAAATGGATGTTAGGACTTCTAAGTGTTTGCTTGTATGCCATAAAAATAAAAAAAATAAATAAAAAAGAAGAAGAAGAAAGAAGGAAGGAAAGAAAAAGAGCTTCTCTCTAGTGTCTCAGTGAACCAGGCTTCAGAGCACCTTTTCAAAATAGTCCGAATCACTCCTGTTTCTCCTTTCCAGGTCATTTTTTTCCCCACAATGAAAGCAAAGCCCATTTAAGGGAAGTAGGGGCCGCACTGAAGAGAGTGGCGGTGGCTTTGCTTTGTGGGGTTCACGTGTGTCTGCTCTGCCTCTCACACATCTACCCCACAACAGAGGGCCAACCCAGTAGGTCAATCCACAGACACGAGTGCTGCCAGCATCCTGTCCTCACTGACTATCAAGCATGGAATTGCGCTGGTGTGGAAACTGCAGAAAGTCTCTCCAGGCCCACATTTTAGTCTGGGCTCAATCTCTGATGTGCTCGGGGCACTTTAGAAAGATCTTGCTTCTGCCCGGTTTTTTGTTGTTTTATTTTTTAAAGATTTTATTTATTTGAGAGAGAGAGAATGAGAGACAGAGAGCATGAGAGGGAAGAGGGTCAGAGGGAGAAGAAGACCCCCCAGCTGAGCAGGGAGCCCGATGTGGGACTCGATCCCGGGACTCCAGGATCATGACCTGAGCCGAAGGCAGTCGCTTAACCAACTGAGCCACCCAGGCGCCCTGCCCGGTTTTTATTCCTAATATTTGGGCCTCCCTTGTTTCTCGCTGAATCAACCTCACCAGGAGGACATCTGCTTTATTATTACTTCAAAGACCCAAATAGGTCACTGTTCATTTTTATTTCATTAATTTCTCCTCTTTATTATTTGTTCTTGTTTCCTGGATTGACTTGGTATGCTTCTTTCGATGGAAGTTCAATGCATAGCTCAGTTATTTTCAGCCTTTCTTCTTTCCTAGCATAAATATCGAAAGCTATAGATTTCCTTCTATGTACTTTTTTTGACTGTACCTGACAAGTTTTGAAATGCAGGTTTTAATTATTATTCCGTTCTCAATATTTGTGATTTCCATTATTATTTCGTTTTTGGCCCATGATGTTTTTATCTTTTTAATTGTTGACTTCTCATTTAACCTTGGTATCGTCAGAGAACATGGTCTGTGTGATACTGCTTCTTTGGATTTCATTAAAGTTTGCTTTTTGGCCTTTAAGAGGTCAATTTTCATAAATGTTCTGTACGTGCTCTAGAAGAATGTGCAGTCTTTAGCTATTGGGGGCAGGGTTTGTAGATGTCTCATATTTGAAGCTTGTCACTTATGCTGTTAAAATATTCTAGATTTTAATTAACTTTCCGTTTGCTTGGTCTGTCAAGATTAATTAACAAGTATTGAAATTTGCCATTATATTGTTGGGTTTGTCCGTTCCTCCCTATATTTCCAGCAGACTTAAAAATTTACGTACATGGGCAATTTTATCGGATGCGTGTATCTACAAATTAGATTTTGCTTGTAACCTTCACAGTGAATTGAAAATTTTATTACTGTGTAGAGACCCTATCTAAAATCCATGATGTATATTGGCTAGTGTCTATTTTGTCTCATACTAACGTAGCTACTCCAGCTTTCTTTTAGTATCTTTTGTTACTTGTTACTTTCAAACTTCACATGTTCTAAGAGTTTAGATGTATCTCTTATAAAATGTATAAAACTTGATTTTGTTTTTAGCTGGTAGGCGTAGACTCTTTACATTTATTGTATTCATTGGTATATTTGAGCTTGTTATACCATATTATTTTTCTTTGTCCTGTTCTTTCTATGCTTTTTTCTCTCCCTTTAAAAAATGATTTTTTATTTTGTTTTTCTTATTCTATTTTGTTCCTTCCTTTATTTGTTTGGAGTTTAGATCCTTTATTTCAATTCTTTTAGTGGTTACCCTTGACATTTTACTACACTTACCTAACAGTGCCTAAATTTAATACTGCAACCTTCTCAACAATTTAGAACTTTCAACACTTTCACTCAGTCACTCACCTCCTCTATTACAGGCATTTGTAGCCAATGTTCTAGCTCTTTCCTCTTCATTCTTAATTTATGGTCTTTGTGTAGATCATGTATGCTTGGGTTTATATTGACACTTTATCTGGTCATCATTTCATACAGTCTCTCATTTTCCCCCTTCCTTTTGACATAAGTCTTTAAAATTTTTTTTTAGTGCATATCCCTAGGTGGTACATGTTCTCAGTTTTTGTTTTTATGGAAATGTCTTTGTTTCTCCATTATTCTTTTTTTTTAAAAGATTTTATTTTTGAGTAATCTCTACACCCAACATGGGGCTCGAACCCACAACCCTGAGATCAAGAGTCTCATGCTCCACCGACCGAGTCAGCCATTATTCACCATTATTCTTGAAAGATATTTTGTTGGAAAATAGGTCTCTGTTGTCAATTATTTTCCCTCAGGCCTGTGAAGATGTTAGTTAAGTCTTACAGCTTTCATTTTGTTTTGGAGAAATCTGCTGTTAGTCTCACCCTCCTTTTCACTCAGGTTGTACCTAAGTAGGTATTTCTTTTATTTGCCCAGATTGGTGTACATTGCCTCTCAAGGGCATGTGCATATAATAGGCACCCAATAAATAGTCATTGAATGAACCAATTGTTGTATTTCCTTTAGCTGAATTTTGGGAAATTGTCAGCCATTATCTCTTCCGTGTTCCCTTTTCCTATTTTCTTCTTTCCTTAATTAGACATAAGTTGGACCTTCATTTGCTATCCTTCATGACACTTAATGTCTCCCTCGTATTTTCCACTTCCGTATCTAAATATGTCATTGAGATGTTTTTTCGGACCTACCTTCCAGAATACTGCCTTTGTATTTAGCAATATCAGCTCTGCTATTTAATCCATCCACTGAACTTTGTATTTCAACAATTATCTTTCTCATTTATCAAAGTTATATTTGTTATCTATCAAATATGCCTGGCCATTTATTGGTAGTCTCTTATTTCTTGCCCATTTTTCAATTTCTTTAAATGTTTTATGTATGATTACTCTATATTTTGTATCTGGTACTTATACTACCTGAAACCCTTGGTGTTCTAAAGCTTTCATTTGTTGTTTATCATATGTTGTGTGTTTGGTGTTTGTTGACTGTAAGCTCCCAGGTAGTTGATCTCTTTGGGAAATCAGAGAGGATTTTCCTTTGCTTCCCTCTGAGCTGGCGGACAGTACTGATCTGGAATCACTTTCTTCCTTCCAGACTTCCTGGGTGAATCTACAACAGCTGAATCTGTCATTGTTGTTTGTTTATTTTTATCAGAGGCATGTAGTTTTCCCTCACTTCCTGAAACACCAGTAATTCAACACAAATTATACTTTATGCTGAATCTTATTTTTCATCACCCCTGAGGTGAGGTGATAGGTGTGGTGAAGGGATGCCTTTTTCTGATTGAATATAAATCAAGGCAGAATGGACACTGACCGTGACCTCAGCCTCAGAGGACAAGGAGGAATGGAAGAGGAGTATGTGAGCAGCAGGATGTTTCATTCTCTCACTCTCTCATCTTCCCTGTCATTTTCTCTGTGGCCATTTATTAAATGCCCTCTTGAGCACTGGTTGGTGTGCATTCCTGGGACCCACTCACAGAGAGTTGGAATCAAAAGATTGAGGTGGGATTTGGGCATCTTCATTTTTCACAAGCATGTAAAGCCCATGCAGGCGGTCCATGGGCAACGCATGGAGACATCCTGGGCGTTTCTTTATGAGGAGCATGAAGAGAATGTCGTGAGTGGAACTGCTGTATGTGTGATTGAAGCAAGTGCCAGTTCCCCCAACCACACTGCAGACTTAGGGACAGAAGCATCATCTCTTTACCTGAAGGCAGGGGTCTCAGATTTTATCTGGTGAAATGTTGCTGTTTATCTACAGTAACCTTGAAGCTATCCAGAGATGGGCAGCTGACCATAAAATCCTGTAGTTGATCAGAGTGGGGTGCCCACAGCTGAACCACACTCCCTGTGAGTTTTGGCCAGGCTTAGAGTGGAGCTTTGGGCAGAGACAGTGGCACAATCAAACGGGATATCTAACAGATAAGGCATTAATATCTATATGTTTTGATGTATATTTGGGATTCAATAGATCTGGGCCTACATGTCAGCTCCTCTGTATTTCAACTTCAAGGGCCGGTCACAGAACCTGCCTCAGCCTTGGTGTCCTCAGCTCTAGAATGGGAGTAATAACACCTACCATAGTGCTTGGTCTGATACCTGCATCAAAGTGCCTGTCATTGTGCCTGGCCAGAAGTGATGTGCAAAAATATTGTTTTCTGTTAACATGTAAAGACTCTTGAGCTGGGTAGGAGTAGGGGATAAGTGGGATGCCAGATCTGACCCTGGGGCTGTAGTTTGCTGAACTCAAGTCTAGCAAAATATATCACTAATAAGCTTGCCTTAAATAAAAACAAAAAACAACAACAAAACAAACCGTGACAAACCAACCACACATCTCTTGGGCACTAATTTGCCCTTAGGGCAGAGAACACCCTGCATTTTTTCCTTCCTGAGCCAGAGCTAGGTTGTATTTCCCAGCTTCCCTTGCAGCTGGTGGGTCATGAGGTAGAGTCCTGGTCAGTGAAGATGGGAGAAGTAATACGGGACAGTGTCAGGCCTGCAGCCGGACAAGCTTCCTTCTGGCAATCCCACTCTCTTCCTTGCTTCCCTCACCTGCCAGCAGAGAATGCTGAAGCCCTAAAACGTGGTGGAGTCCTTAGATGGAAGGAGGTCCATTCCTGAAAGCCTGTGGGGAGGAGAGTCCCCGTCGTCTTCCCCTCTGGCTCATCTGCACGGGGATGTGAAATTAATGAGAAATAAACTTCCTTGTACGAAACCACTGAGATTTGGGGGTCGTTTGTTGTAACTCTTAGAGTGAGCCTACCCCAACGAATACAACATTTGAGTATATTTCCTGTAGGCTGCACGTACCTGGTTAAATTGTAGGGAAGCTTGTTCCTTCAAGACAGTCCTCCCCTTGGTCTGCTCCTAAGGCCACCCTGTCCCTGCCCACGGGCATCTATAGCTCTACAGGCCCCTGGCCTCTTCAGCACCCAGTGCTCCAGCCTGTCCAGGGCATGTCCAGCTGCCTTCCCCAGGCTCTGGAACATGCTGTTTCCTTTTCTCAAAATACCTTTCTTCTTTCTCCATATGGCCGTTCCATTTTTTTAAAAGATTTTTTAAAATTTATTTTTAGAGAGAGAGTGCAAGCAAGGGGAAGGGCAGAGGGCTTGAGAAAGGGAAGGAAAAGAATCTCAAGCAGACTCTGCGCTGAGTGCAGAGCCTGAGGCGGGACTCGATCTCATGACCCTGAGATCATGACCTGAGTCGAAACCAAGAGTCAGACGCTTCACCGACTGGGCCACCCAGGTGCCCCATGGCCGTTCCATTTTTTATGCAGCTAGGAGTTACCTGTTCCAGAAGTACCTTCCATAATTTCCACCCGCCCTCTACTGCCCCCCCCCACCTGCTGATTGTGTTCATCAGGTCTCCCTTGTCAGACCGCAGGTTTCTTGAGGGCAGAGACAGTGTCCAGTAACTATTTGTGATGAAATTACGTGGTGTGCAACAATTTTTGTGGCTCAGCTAGTGGGTCAACGAGAAAAAGGTTGAGGGACAAACTTGACCACTTTTATAACTTTGGTTAAGCCAACCCTGAAGCTGACCTTCATAGACTAAAATAAGAACTTCTCCCCAACAGAGCTGCTGCTTGTTCTTTCTCTTTCACATTACTTTTATGTTTTAATTTAGAGAAAGTGGACATTTTGACAATTTCGATATATTGAATGTGATATATTTGATGTAACTTGAATCGATATATTGCTGCATTTTCTTAGGCATAATTCAGTTTCTCTCAGCAGTGTTTTGCTGTTCTCAGTGGTGATCCTACACAGATTTCACTAGTTTTGTTCCCAGGTGTTTGCTGTTTCATGGATCGCATTGTACATCTGGGCTGCCCCTCACAGCCATGAAGTCTGACAAATCCTCGGGGGGCCACCGCCCTGCAGAAACTGCCCTCATCCCCCCAAGCCCCACCCAGGGCAGAGGGGCGACAGACCATACCCCTGCCCCTGTCTCTTGTCCCCAGGATCTTAATTGGGAGGATGTGACCTGGAATATGGGAAGAACCAGGAAATAGAACTGCTGGCTCTTTGGGGCCATAATTGTTATGTGCTGACGGTCACTGTGCAGAAAAGGCTATGTGTTCAGCTGTCCCAGCACTTTTTGGCACATCTGTGTCTTCAACCTAGCCACACTCCAGAAGCCGCTGGGCACAGGCGCAGGGCCTGGGTCAGCAAGGGCTGTATGTGGGCCTGGCTCTCAACAGTTCAGAGAAAAAGTGCTGAGCCCTCCAGAGCTATGGGGGGGGGGGGGGCAGGCACTGGCCTACCTTTGAGAACAAAGTGAAACCTCCTAAGACTCTTCCTCCTTTTTCCTTTCTTGAACCATAGCCAAGGAAGGAAGTTTATTTCTATTCTAGGAGGAAAAGGCTTCCTGATACAGCTTTTTAGAATAACAGATGATGGTCAATGCCGTGGGGTCTGGGTGAGAGCTCAGTAACATGGCTTTTCAAGGATTGCTGCATTCTAACTGTTCTGTGTTTGGAATAAAACAAAGCAACTTTGCAGCTAGCACTTGTGTACTAACAGAGAAAAACAGTGAGGGATGCAGTTTAGGGGCTATTCAGAAGGCGAATAAGCAATGTGATTTTAACAAATCCTTGTATTTATATTCTGCAGGTAGTGTGGGCCCCGTGCAGCACATCATTCAAAGTATTAATGATTCAGTAACTTAACCTCAAAAACTGTGTTTGGGGGAAATTGAAAATGAAAGTCAGGGAATACGCATAGTGATCATTGTTGAATATTTTCTAAAAGCTTGGACTGTGGTCTCTGATTCATCAATGAAGTTGATCCAAGACTCAGAGCCCCGTCTCAGGTTACTGTGAGCAACTGGGGATAGTGGGCAACATCTGTAGGACCCCCCTTACTCCTTTTCAGAGTAAGGTCAGCTGTCAGTGGATTTCCAAGGTTGTTCTATCTCTATCATTCTACAACCGTATTCATTATCAGGTCCCTGATGTATTTAATTCCTGACCCTGAGCTCAGGGTTGTCACATCCACACAAGAGTGGGAACACATCTTGGAACGAAGCTAACTTAAAGCCTAGAGGTGGTAGTTTCTGGAAATCAGGATGGATTCCTCCCAGGGCACCTTTCTTCCCAGTGGGTATGCCGTGCTGGGTGTGATGTCCACAGGAGCGGAGGGGCATAGGGTGGATGGGTGTCCTTGCACTCTGGAGCAGGTGCCCATCCTGCCTTCTTTCACTTTGACTTTAGCCCCTAAGGCATCGTGGAGAATTTGAGGGGGGCATGCCGAAGGCCACCCACGTACTGAAAATGCCCAGGGGGAGGCAGGGTGGGTGCAAGCCTGGACTTCAGAAACAGAGGAAGTTATTATGCTGTCAGATCCTGTCTTGGGAGGCAGGCGACTCCCTGTAGGATTGTTGTAGGGCAGGAGCAGGGGAGATGACCAAATGACAAGCGGCGTCTCTGGCTTTCCATTTTAACAGCGATCACTGGGGCCAGAAGTGGAGACAGTAATATGGAAAAACACACCGGAGCTTCACCAGCCTACCCACACTCACACCCTTTGGCCTCGATTATCCGATCATTAACACTCAACCATTAAACTTCACATTGAGCTTACACGTTAAAGCATTTAAGTATTTTAAAGTAATTCTGACAAGGTTGCATCTGTTTAGGGGGCATATAACATTTCTTTTCTGGGCTTTGTTAACTTATGTTGTGCTTTTTTTTTTTTTTTTGTGCTTATTTGTAATAAGACCTAAAAATAAGTGTGGGAGACTGTGTTTTCTAGAAAGTAGTTCAGAGACAAACTTTGGAGGCTTCAAATAATGTGAACAGTTAGATGCACACTTCCTCCTCGGTGCATATAACAGCAAACCAGCTCTCTCGCTCTCCTCACCCGAATGATCAGAGAGTTTTTTTCTTGTTGGGATGCTGTCAGCTGTTTTTGCAGTTGTATTTTGAGATAGAATTGTTTCAGTTTTTGTGACTTCATAATGCACAAACAAGAGTTTCACCCATAAGATTTAAATTAGCATCTCATAGTATGGGATGCCATTTTATTTTCTACGGAATGAAAGTTTATTTTATGACTGCTTGTGCAACACGGAGGCAGATTTTGAAAATGGTGGTTTTCTATGAAATGCTGTCAGTCCAGTGGTGTCTGGCATGAGAGGCCCGAGTAAGGTCTCTCTAGAAATTCGAGGAAGCTAGAGCCTTGGCAGGTAAGGAAAGGGAACAGATGACTAGCTCTGATTCTTGGGCAATGGGACCCAAGAGGCTGTTTGGTCTTAATGAAGTCTGATGGTTTTGGAAGTTTTTGCCGGTGGTGTTGTCAACTTTCTGGAATCACAGCCCACCTCCTCATTAGCTAAAGAGGCCAAGGGTCCAGCACCCCTCCCTAGAGAAGACAGAACAGCCATTACGTGGCTAGCGTACCTGCATGGTGCTTGCCTCAGGCAGCACGGGCCCCCTCCTGGGAGCGGGATGGAGGCTTCCCCCAGGAGTACAGCTCCTGTCTTATGTGTTCTTCTCATCCTCTCTGCTTGACAGCTTCTCATGTCTCAGACGCCTTTCTCAGTTGTTGCTTAGGTCCCACGTACGCACAGGGTGGCTCTGATTTCACGGGGCTTCTGCCAACTGGAAGCGTTGCGCAGCCCACGGCACAAGATGAAAGACAGCATGCGTGTCTCCAGCCCCCAGGGAGGGACACCATAAGCCAAAGCCTCAGAGACATAAACAGAAGGGATGGGCGCCAGGACCTCCTCTTCTGAAGATGGATCGTAGCACATTTATGGGAATTGAAAGAGTGTGGGAGCAAACAGTGTGTACATTTAATACGGAAGATTTTCTAAAAGCAATGTTTTGCAGACATCTATTGAGAAATTTGTTCCCTTTCATTGTTCTCAAATGAAAGTTTCAAAGCAGACACTCGTATGGAAGTCATGGGGACAATTAAAAATATTAAATATCCAAGGTAGAGGAGAAAATTAAGTTGAAACTAATTAAAGTTAATGTGGCATCAACTTTTAAAAAAGTCAAAGAAAGAAATTTCAGAGTTCCTGTAGTGTAAAGGAAATTGTCCCAAGATTCTTCCCCACAGAAGTTCTTGATCTCTCTGTGTCTCGGCAACTTGGTAATGATGTGATAGATTGATCTGGGGCCTCCTTTTGTCAGCCACCCAGCACCCCCAGGATTACTGTGATCTCCTATCGAGTATGTATGTGTATAAGGCCCGCAAAGAAGAATTTTGATTTTAAATGAAACCAGGTCGAATGGGTTACCAAACCACATAAGATTGCCTTTGTATTTACTGCTGTAGAGATAATTAGATAATGACCATTTATGGTTGCAAAATTCTGTGAAGAAATGATCACATTTCTTACCACATAGCCTTACCAGTTGTGTGAAGATGGGCAAATTCCTTAGAGATGTTTCCGAGCTCGGATTCTTACAAATGGGAATACTAGCTATTGTGTGCAGTTGATGGGAGGCTTATACACATAATGCATGCAGAGCGCTTGTCACCTTGTCTGCCCCTCCCTCACAAGCGCTGAGTGACTGGTGCCCGTGGTAGTTGTTGATTACAGATGCTTAGGAAATTGACGCAGAGAGGCAGCTTGGGTCTGGGAATTAGAAGGGATGGCAAACGCCTAGGTCAGAGGGAAGCTTTTGTTGGGCAGGCCACCAAGATTCCAGCACTAAGGGACATGGCAGGGATCCACTGTCTGGAGCTGGTATAGCTGGGGCTTAGTGATAAAGACCAAGAAAAGATCCAGGGTACAAGGTCAGAGCTACAAGCTTTGGCAAAACTTCCCAAGGCTGCTTTTTCCAGTCATGACCTGGAATTAACAATCCCTACCCTCGTCTAGGTGACTTAGAGGGCTCCTCAAGACAGCCCTGAGCCCACGCTCATTCCCTCCTTCTTGCTCTTTGTCACTAAATGTGGCCTCCAAGTCCTGAGTGTGCCTGATCTGGGCTGGGGTTGCGAGACCCAGACTGGCTCAGACTCAACGCTCTGCTGCAGACAGAGCAGCGAACCGCTTGGGCTGGGGTCTTGAACTTCCCTAAAAGAGGGCGTGGGCAGAAAACCTGGCAACATCTAAGGGAGCTTTAACTCACATTTTACATAAAAGAGAGCTTTCCTGATTGAAGTTAAGACTGTTTTATTTGCTTCTGTTTGGGAGTAGGAGGCACCATTGGAGGTAAGTGACCGTTTGAGCTGTGTTGTTGGAACTGGTGTGTTCTGTATCCCCAGGGAGCAGGCTGCTGCCGGGGAGAGTCATTGGTGAGTGAAGGCGGACTGCCAGAGACACCCACCACAGCCCCACAGCCCCAGGCTAGAATGTGCTTCCTCTCTTGCCGGGTGGGATGGCAGCCCGGCACCTGTCTACAGCTGCCACTGCCCTAGGTCCCGTATAACTCTGGGGGGGTGGGTCACTGTCCATGGTCAGAGTCATGCACGCGACTCTGCCCACTGACACCTCCCCTGGCCCCTTTTTGAGGGAGGGATTTTGAGAAGAACGAAAGCATCATCATAACATGAAGCCCTCTCCATCACTTTGCCTTTCACAGGCATCAGATCCTTCAATAAATCTGGACAGCAAAGGTTCCCTAAGGGGGCTGTGTTAGAATGTACCAGTGTGGCTCATGCCTACTGTCTGGTTGGGTCAGTAAGACAGATTTGCCTCATATTTTTGGGCAGTTTTCAATGGCTATTTCATATCACAGTTTGCCCATCCTGTCATGAGAAAGTGGCCTCAGAGAGAAAAGGCCAAAAGAGTACTCCCCCATCCCCCTGCAGTCTATGAAATGAGCACATGATGGTGGCAGGCAAGAGAGCATTAATCATGACTATTGGGATTCAAGTTGGAGTTGAAGTGAATTTGGGCTAAATTGCTCTATATATTAAGCAATCCAGTCTCTTGACATTGAATAGACACTAAAATTTAATCCATGAAAGTAGCTTAATGCCCAATAGGGACACAAAGCCATACTGTAATATACCTCATATACCTTATAGTTATTAATGCATCTTCCTGCTTGGAATGTTTTTCTTATTTATTTATCAGAAAACATTAAAACTTGGTAAATAGTCAACTCATTTAATCCTCACACACCCTGTGAGGCATGCACTATTTTGTAGGGAAGGAAAATAAGGTACAAGGAGATTAAGTAACTTGTCCCATATCTGGAGCTGTAGGGAGGGAGAATTGGAAAAGATATTTTTGATGTCTGAACCAACAAGAGATTAATTGATGTCTCTAGAATATAAAAGGGACTTCTGTAAATCAACAAGAAAAAGATAACAAGCCTTATAGAAGAACTGACAAAGGGTATGGATAGTTTTCATGAAAGTAGACCCAAAAGGCCATTCAGCATAAGAAGCAATGCAGATCCATTCGTAGTCAGAGAAACAAAAATGCAAACAAGATAGCGCTTTGCATGCATTAGGCCAGTTAGAAACTACAAAGCCCGGTGATGCCAAGTGTTGGTAGGTTGCAAAGTAACTGCTGGAGGGCGTGGGCGGCTACTTTCCAGAACGGTCCGGAACTACTGATGCCAATCAGGTGTCCACATATGTGTACTGTGATCCAGCAATTCCACTCCTATGCATAAGTCCCAAAGGAAATTCTCAAATACACCCATCCATCCATCCATCCATCAGGAGGCAGATATCTTCTCTGCAGCATTACTTGGGTGGCAGAGAGTTGGAGGTGATCTGGGAGAGAGGGAATGTCAAATGTAGTGGCTACACCCCATGCAGTAGTCAGAACTGATGGGTTAGATGTTCACATAGCATCATGGGTGGCCCATAAAGCACAGGGCAGAATAAAAAGTAAGAAACAGAGTGAGGTATAGAATACAATACCATTTACATAAAATTAAAAGTATGAGCACACAAAACAAGATCAATTCTACAAGAAGACAAACAAAAAGATATACCTTAACACATCAGGATGATTCCTTTGTGGGGATGGGATGGAAATAGGAAGAGCGATAAAATGGAATCAATCTATAAAATAAGATAGGGGTCTTCTATAACCAGTGACTAGAATACATTATAATTAACTCAACCTTCTTCCCTTAAGGCTTAAAAGACACAAGGGTGTAAAAAGAAAGAAATGGGTTTTTCTGTCAAAGACACTCAGGGGTCTTGTAAGATAGATGCCTTAGAAACCACCCGGCCCTTGCCCTGTTGAATGGATTGACCTGTAACCTAGAAATCTAGATGGGGTCTTGCTCGGGTTGTTGCAAACTGTGTTTGGCTAATCTTTGGCTTTGCCATGCCTGCCCCTTTCGGCAGAGTAATTCTACTTTTATCGGTTTTATTTTGGTGTTAAAATTGTTTTGTTTTCTAAGAGGGGAGACAGAGTTCTTCTAAAATAATGTTCTAAAAACACAGGTTAGGGCGCCTGGGTGGCTCAGTTGGTTAAGCGACTGCCTTCGGCTCAGGTCATGATCCTGGAGTCCCGGGATCGAGTCCCGCATCGGGCTCCCTGCTCAGCAGTGAGTCTGCTTCTCCCTCTGACCCTCTTCCCTCTCGTGCTCTCTATCTGTCATTCTCTCTCTCTCAAATAAATAAATAAAATCTTAAAAAAAACCCCACAAAACACAGGTTAAGTATTTTCCAGGATCCCTTCCAGATCTAAAATTCTGTATTTTAATCAAAACAACCAACTTAACTAAAAATGTCTTAAAACTCAGAGTCTGAAATGTCAGCCCCGCGTGTGTTTGTATAGAAGACATTTTCTTGGGACAGTGTTGGGCACTTGCTGTTCCTAAAGCTCGTTCACCTTCTCTCTGTTAAATTTCAGGACACCATGGAACTTCATTGAAAGTAAACCTATGCATAGATTTGCACCTTAGAAACTAAATATATCTCAAGTGTCCTGATACTGCAGGTCTCTTTATCCCCCGTGATAGCTGGCCTGAGACGTCCCCCAGAGCTGTCTACCTGTGGAGATCAGGGACAGCACTGCTGCAGGACAGAGGGGATTCAGTGGTCACCTGTGGATGCTCTGTCCCCAGATGCAGACCACTGGGGCACAGGTGGAAGGCCTTTCCTGAGCACGTCACATGGAAGATGTCTCTCAGTGTCCATCTCAAAAGCCTAACATAAAATGTAATAGTTCAACCAAGTCCTCCCGTAGTGCATTCCTAATATTGTTTTTTAGTTAATCCACAGTTTTTATTATGCTTTTATGTGTTCTCAGGTATAGAATTCCAGGCGTTGCTTTTGTCTTCCAAGATCATATAATCTTCCTGTTTAGGAAGACAAAGGGAGAAGATATTGTTCAAAATCTTCAGGAGAATTAGGTTCTTGAAGTCCTATGACTTGGCAAATCTGCAGGTCTTCCAGAAACAAGATGCTCTGGCCTATCGTTGCTTTCCTTTTTAATTTGCCCTCTTGCATTGCCTTTTGGTTCTTCAGTGAGGTACTGTCTTCAGCTGAGTTGCCCAGAAAGCAGAGTCTGAGACAAGGGTTTGTGTATGGGCTATTAAATGCCAGGGAACAGAAGTGGGGGAAGGAGGGTGAAGTAGGGAAGGGAGTACGCCACCTCACCATTATGTCCTTGAAGCCCTGTGCCACCTGCCCCCAAGAATCAGGCCAAGGAGGGGGGAACAGAGAGCAGGGAAGGAGAAAAGGGGAAGAATTTATCCAGTGGCTCCTGCCTCCCAGTGGTCGAAGTTTCCCTCCGCAGGCATTAACTTGCTCACGCTTTAAGGTTACCAGGCAGAGGGCTTGTGGTTGCTCTGAGGTGGAAGGCCAGAGGCACAGGGCAAGGGCAGGAAGCCAGGAGCTGGGAGGGGGAGCCTGCATCAGGCAGTCAGAGCTTCCCCAAGGCTCCGTCAGGAGGCAAGTGAGCCTAGAAGATTGGAGGGGTGCAGAGAGAGTCCAGTCCCGGGACCCGTAGATGATTAGGTCCTGCACAGACTCTGTCCCGAAATCTTAGTAGGGCCCTACTCACTGGATTGTTGCCTCTCTCTTCCCCAACTTGCGTATGGTGGGAACCGGCCACCATATTTTGCCCAACTTCCTATTAGACTCCCTTGACTCCCCCCCATCCCCCGGCCTCCTTGCAGAGGGCTGGCTTGGATCCCCTAATTTTCCCGTGGAAACTCCTGTGGAGTTTTCCCCTTTATGATACTATGTTCTGCAGTCCAGCCCTGACTTTCTTCTCCTGCTTGCAGCTGGGGCTCTCCTAGGGTGACCAGCTGTCCCAGTTTGCCTGGCATTGAGGGGGTTTCCTGTGACATAGGACTTTCAGGGCTGGGTCTGGCAGAGTCCCTGGCAAGCTGGGACAGTTGGTCACCTTGAGTGCTTACAAGCAGAAAAAGTGATTCACAAGATGTATACAAAATGAAAAGCTGTGAACAACTTGGTCGTGTAATAGGGGGGAATATGGTTAAATAAACACAGTGTACCCATTTGATACACTATGACAGAGATGATAAAACTGTGTTTACAATGTAATAATGTGGAAATGCTTCTGATACAATATCAAGTTAAAACAAAAGGCTGGGATATCAGTATATGCATATTGCATGATTTCAATGATATATTTAAAATCTCTGCCTGGAAAATCAGTTGTTGAAAAGCGGGGACTGCCTTACACAAAGGCCTGGAAAGGAGAGACCCTTACTGCTCCTTACATTTTTTCTTAACTAATTGAGATATTCTTTTGCCAAAGTCAGTGCAGAAGTAGAGGTAAAGCCAAGTTAACATTGTGGTCATGCTACATTTAAAATTGATGAGAAAATGCATGTAGATTGTTCAAATTAACCGCGATTGTTTTGTTCAACTTGATAGGATTGCTGAGAAACAAGTCAAACCGACAAAACTTAGAGCATGCAAGTGAGGCTGGATTCTCAGCAAAGGAAAAAACACTAGATTCCTTCCCAGTAAGGCCCACTTACTAGAGGTTGTGAAATCCTATAGCTAGTGAAAGAACACTATTCATAATTTCTTACCCAAAACAATTACTTTGTTGCTTACATGAAAGCCTCCAGAAAAGAGGGGGCTGTTCAGAGAAAATAGCCTGGAGAGAATGAGCCTCTGGCATCAAGTGAAGCCAGTCTGGAAACTGTCATAATGTGACAAGAGGACTTTTCTTCACCCAACACGAGATCAGAAAACAAAGCTGGACCTATATTTGCCTCGCTTGCTCTGAATAATCAAAAGGGCGGTTGCTTCACTTAACAGAAATTAAGGTTTGAATCTGACCTAGCTTTAATAGCTAACCTGTTTACATGTGTTAGAGACCATATTATATTTTGCATTGTCCAGTTTATATTGTTTTATATTAGTGATTTTTTTTCCTTTTTTCTTTTTCTTTTTTTTTTTTTTAGCTGTGTGACCAGCCTCCCTTGCTTGATTCATGAACCATTTATTCATGTGTTTGAGATTGTGTACTATTTGGGGTTATTTTGATTACCAAATTTTATTTCCATCATGAACACTTAGTAGCTAGATATGTTCTGGAGGTTTTGAATATATTATGTTAGCATCAAAATAGTCTTATGATGGAAGTAGTTATTTTCCTGTTTTCCAAAGGTTGGAGTTGAGGCTGTGAAGATAGACCAGTGTGAGTTGGATTCCTTCTGAGGGCAGCCTCACCCAAACCAATGACATGTCCCTACCCACCTGTCTCCAGAACGGTGGCTCTCAATGTCTAGAACCACCTAGAAGGTGTGTGAGGACTGAGATTGCTGGGCCCCACCCCCAGAGTTTCTGAGTCAGTCGGGCTGAGGTGGGCCTGAGAATTTGCATTTCCAAGTCTCCATGTATTGCTAATGCTGTGGGTCCCAGGTCACATTCTGAGAACCACTTTGTCTAGAAGGAGGTTGGCTTTAGCGCATGATTTTTCATTAGGTGGTGATTGGCTAACATTACACTTGAATGGAAAACATGACTCTCTTCAAGTAAGCTTCATATGAAGTTTGGTTCTTCCTAAAAATGCAGCTTACTGCTCCTTGATGTGGGTTCGTTCTTGGTCGTGTTCCCTTTTAGCCCAACATGCATGTCACCAGATGGGTCTTATGCACACAGCATATTGGTCACAGCACGGTTCTAGTCACAGAACAACCAAGGCTCCCTTTTGTCCATGAAACGAAGTTCAGGTACCTTGGTCTGGCATTGATCTCACGTGCCTGTGAGTGGACTGTCGAATGTAACGGAACCTTCCTCTGCTCTGCACAAAGACCCTGTCCAGACCAGCTGCTGCTCCACCCACAAGCCACCCCCGAAGGTATTGCCGGGAGCCCTGTCATCCTCTGGAATGTGGTTCTGGAGGAGGTATGTATGGAGTGGCCAGTGTGGGCCAGAAATGTCCTAGGCACTGGGCGCCCCATGGGCGGGATGTGTGGACCCCTCACCTGCACCCCTGTAGCCTCAGACTCCCAACTTCCCCTGGTTCTTGGGCCTCTGGTACTGCCTGGCCTCCCTCACTCTGGAGACTCCTTCTCCACAGTCTGTTTTCTCTAAAAGAGAGGACATGCCCTCCCCACGCCCACCCTTCCCTCTCACTCCTAGCAAATCCCCTCACTTTCTACTTCCCGGATATAGAAGACTTGGAACAAGAAGCTTCTTGAGTATCCTGCCACCAGTGTAAGAACTTAGCGGTGTCCGCTCCCAGCCTTTCCTCCTGACGCCCCTCCCCAAGGAAGGCTGTCTCCCCCTGCGCTCTGGTCCTGCCCACGTCTCCAGATTGCTCCCTCCACCACCACCCTGTCTCCTTGTGTCCTTCACTAGCATTTTTGCCCACCCACATTTAAAGGTGCTCAAGTGTATCTCATCTGTAGAACGCCCTCTCCAATGCCTGAATCTCTTCACAGCTGAGGACCTCTATTTCCCTGCCAGAAACACATTTCCTGAAAGGACTGTTGCTCTAATTGCTCCCACATCCCCACTCTCCTCTCAACCCAGTATGCTCTCTCCATCCCCACCATCCACAGAATCAGCTCTTACCGAGGTCTCCAGAGCCCCTGGGGCTGTGGTTCACTCAACGCTCATTCCTGGTCCTGGGTATCACACCAAGTGTCACCTGTGCTCAGGGAGGGGCATGATTCATACTCTTAGTGACCCTGCTATCGCGGTCACCCATTCATATTTCACTGTTGTGCTCATCCTGTACCCCCCAGTACCTCTGTCTTGTCTCTGCCCACTCAGCCCACTGGCTGCTGAGGCCAAGCACATCCAAACAGATGGGCACAGCCAGGTGGGGGCCCCCAACTGCTGGTTCAGGCATACTTCCAGGAACCATGATCCGAAATCTGGAGACAGTCTGCAAAAAATATTCAATTTAGTCGAAGTAGTTTAGGTTAACTATCATGGATCTGATTATCTCCACCATTGCTGATATTTCTGAGTGCCTACTTGGAACATGGATGCTCTTAGGAGATTTTCTTACTGATGATTTCATTTTCCCATTGTTCTTTACTTTTTCATTAACACTCCGTCTATAAACAGCCCAAGCCACAATGGCTGACTTAGTGTATTAGTGAATTATCCCCAAATGCCTGCGTTTACTTGTTTAACCTTCTCAATGAAGCCAAAATCCATTAGCATTTCAAAAAAATCTTGTAAATAATGGTGCTGTAGCATGCTAAAATTTTCCAGACTATTATGGAACTCTTCCACTCATGTATAAGGATTGAGAACCATAGGAATGCTTACTGCGTGGAGCCATTATCTGAGCAATTCCAATGACAGGTGCTCGGGACTCTCATGGGCTACTTTGCAGACATTTTCATCTCCATCTTTGAGTCCTGAAGAGCATAAAATAAAATACAAAGAGCCTTACATGTGAGTCTTTTGGGATTTCTTTGTTTTTTAACATTAGCCCTTGGAAATTTACTGGAAATTTTGGCAATTTGTATTCCATGTAAACTTTTCAATGAAAAAAATACAAAATTTCTCTAAGAATAACTTAAACATTCACATACCACTGCCCAAAATGAACAAATGCTAGCATTTTGTCATATTTACTTTAGATTTTTTTTAAAGATTTTATTTATTTATTTATGAGAGAGGGAGAGAGAGCACGGGAGTACAAGCAGGGGTGGCGGCAGGCAGAGGGAGAAGCAGGCTCCTTGCTGAGCAGGGATTCCGATGTGGGACTCAATCCCAGGACCCTGGGATCATGACCTGAGCCGAAGGCAGATGCTTAACCAACTGAGCCACCTAGGTGTCCCTAGATTTTTTTTTTAAAGAAACAAACCATTACAGATCAACTTGAGATCACACTTAATATTGCTGTGTAAGAAATTACACTAAAACCTAGTGACTTATGACGACCATTGTCTTGGCGTCACAGGTTCTGTGGGTCAGGGATTCCGAGCAGGCCCAACAGGGAATACTCGTCTTTCTTCCATGGTGCACGGCCTCAGCAGGAGGGCTCACAGACTGAGATGACCCAATGGCCAGCAGCAGGAACTGTCTGGCAGGTGGCACTCCTGTCAGCTGGGATGTCACCCGGGCCTGTCTGCACCTGACCTCTCTATGCAGCTTGGGCTTCCTGCTTGAGGCTTCCTGCAGCCTCAGACCTCTCACGTGGCAGCTCACAGCGCCTTGCGTGTTCCAGGTCATGAGGCAGAAAGAAGCTGCCCCTCCGCTCATGACCTACCTGTGGAAGTCACACGGCCTCACTTCTGCTGCATTCTGTTGGTTCCAGGAGGGTCCCAAGCCCAGTCTGGATTCCAGGGAAGGAGAGTTAGATTCTGCCTCCTGATGGCAGCATGGCAAGGTTGTGGGGTGGGAACGCTGGTTCAGCAATCCTTAGGTAGGCTGCAAGTCCCCAGGGGCATCCCCTGTTGGGGTGGGTTTCTGGTTCATTTGTAATAATTGTCCAACGTAAGTGGGCATCCACGTGAATTTCTTCTTGTTGTATCTCCGTCTTTCTAAAAACGAATCACTGAGAGCTGTGGATAGCCAATGTTAGAGCCAGGCGCTGTTAGTGCTCTTACATGACTATTTATCAAGCTGGGGCAGGGGGAACATGGCATTAATCAGGTCATTTATACATCTGATTGAATTACACTATACTCTCTACTTCCCCACACTCTCTAATCATTAGTAGAAGTATTCATATCTTACTTAGTGTAAGTATTTTACAGTGTTTTCATGACATTCACATTTATCTCTTCAGTTGAGGCCTCATGAAAACAAACATAATTAGAATCTTTTTTTTTTAAAGATTTTATTTATTTGAGAGAGAGAGAATGAGAGATAGAGAGCATGAGAGGGAAGAGGGTCAGAGGGAGAAGCAGACTCCCTGCTGAGCAGGGAGCCCGATGTGGGACTCGATCCCGGGACTCCAGGATCATGACCTGAGCCGAAGGCAGTCGCTTAACCAGCTGAGCCACCCAGGCGCCCCATAATTAGAATCTTAAGGCTTATGTTTGAAACAAAATAGTGGAGGAAAATGCTTTGGGAACTATAGAGAGCTACAAAGACGCCCCTTGCTGTTCCGTCTCGAGGTCACGCTTTCTGGAGAGCGAGTTCTATGCTCCAGTCCAGCCCGACACTTGCCCTCCTATATCTCTCTGCTGGCCCCGCCCGCTTCGCTGCTACCTCACCTCTGTGTGTCCAGATACAACCAGCTCTTCAGGGCCTGGCTCAAATGCTCCCTCCTCCAAATCGCCTCTGCTGACATGCGTGTCCCAGCCGGAACTCATCTCTGTTATGTGCTTACATAGCATTCTGTGGGTCTCTTATGGCATTTAAACACATTCTACTTTGTATCCTCCTTCACATACAACATCATTGATGCTGCACTGGAAGCTTCTGGCGGACCAGAGCCCAGCGGTGATCCCCTCTCAGCGCACAGCAACATGCCTCACGGCCAGGAGCCGTCCGTAGATGTCTTTCGAATGAATGAGTGAAAGAATGAATGAGCGAACCCTGTTTATGCCATGCTTAGCTCCCTTGTACCTGTATCCAGGCTTGGACCATACAAGGTCTGGGAGTACTCTAACTGTGGCAATATCTGGTGGGACAGAGGAATCTTCCCTGGCTTACCCTGGATCACACAGCTCTAGTGAAAAGATGTTGGCTTTTCTGACCCCGGCCTTTTCCACAACTCACGCCTTCCCGGCACCAGGGCGTTCATCTCTGGGGGCTCTGCTTTCCACTTGGGAGCAGATGTGGATTGGGAAAGGCCACAAAAAAGAAAAAAGACTTGGCAGCAGGGAGGTCATTTAGACTTTCTCTAGGATGGGTATCAACCTCTGGTTTAAGCACTAAGTTATTAAAGTAAATCAATGTGTGTCTTGTCTCCTTGCCCTTGTCTGCCCTGCAGGGCATAGCCCCTCTGCAGCATCTTTGCATCCCAGCTACAGCCAAAGCATAGACCAAGGGTGGGTGCCGAGTGGCTAGCTTTGGAAGTCCGACACCTACCACTTTCCCAAGTGGGTAGGTGCAAGCACCACAGGAAAGACCTTAAACCTTGATGGCGGCGTCTCTTTCCAGGAATGTATCAGACCAAATCTGAACCAGATCTGGCTCACAGACAGCCAGATCTACCTCAGTGCCCACAACTAGCATGACTGCCTTTCTGAAATGCCTCGCTAAGTTTCAACATAATGAATACAGACGTAACAATGGTCTATTTTCTTGTTTCCTGAGCCAAGAAAAAGATATAAACAGCCAAGGTGACACTCTACTCTAGAACCTTCTCTCCTTTTCAAAACAAACATAATTTTAAGACCAAGATACATAACTCTTGTAGTCAAGGGCTTGCACCTCGGTTCTAAGAGCAGTACATATGAAGCTGCTAGAGCACCATCTGAAGACAATGAGAAACCAGACAAGTACGATACCAACTTTTTTTTTCATTATACCAGTTGCAGAAAATTTTAGAGCGACTATGAGGCAATATTCAAATGGCAAAAATACGATGGCAGTAGCTCACTTACTAAAAAGAGATAATTTAATGAAGTCAATGTAATTATTAATGCTTATTTATTTAAAGGAAAATGACAAGAGTTTTAAAAAAATCCCCCAAACAAGAGAATTTGGGGTGTTTGCTGCACTATACATCAATCCAAGTAAAAGCAGTTTAAGAAGGATCTGTGGCACCTGCTTAAATGAAGAATGTATATTTCAGCAATTTTTAAAAACTGCATTTCTTTGTACAAGGCTGCAGGAGCAGGGGGTTGGCTATAGGTTGGGGTGTACTCGGGCATGGAAGTGGTGGATTTGATAATCAGCGTACTGATGAGTATGAAACTGCTAACTTGCTCCCTGATCTCTAATCACGGTTTCCTCAGCTGTGAAATGATGATAATAATCATGTCTAGCTCACAGGGTTGCTGGAGGGCTTCAAGGTGGCAGTGTGTATAAGCTAATCAAAGGCCTGGCACGCCGTGAATGGCAGGTGTTGATGGCAATCAGTTTCAGCCCCTGGATTCCAGATGTGAAGCCTACCCCAGTACATACAGTCAGGTTATCATCTGTGTCCTTATTCCGTGGCCCTCTGGATATGTAGAATCACAGGGCCAGGCTGTTGATGCTGCTCTATAGTTTCATCTTGCTTACTTGGTTATTGTGTGTTTGGAGACTCTCCTCAGTGACTCCTTTAAGGGGCCTTAAAACAGGGTCTTTGTGGACTCCACCTATATTTTTGGTTTCGATAACTCCAAGTACTCCTAATGAAAACAATTTGTTTTAAAAACGCATTAAGAAGGAAATATTTTCTTTTCTTCTTTTTAAAGATTTTTGTTTATTTGAGAGAGAATGAGTGGGGGTAGGGGCAGAGGCAGAGGGAGAAGCAGACTCCCCGCTGAGCTGGGAGCCAGATGTGGGACTCGATTCCAGGACCTGGAGCTCATGACCTGAGCCGAAGGCAGATGCTTAACCGACTGAGCCACCCAGGCATTTCAAGAAGGAAATATTTTTCATTCAGGGCTTTGTACCACTAAACATAATGTTGTCTTAGGTCCTGTGACACACTAGCATGGCTCTCCTGAAGCAGTCAGGGTCAAAGAGCATCCCAGGTCCGGAGCGGGAGCTGGGACGCCTTTCATACCTTCCTTCTAAGCCACTCGACACCTGGGCAAGGACTGTGCAGGGCATCCTCAGGACTTGGGGACAGACACTGTTGGGCACGGAGGGTGCGTGTGAGCTAGAACACTATTCGGCTAGATAGATAACCAAGCTGGGTCTGCACCTCAGGTCAAATAATTCTAAACTTTACAGTCACAACAAGGAAATATTGGCAGAGCTATGGTCTCCAGCAGGAGTTCAGTCAATGATCCCATTGTCCCAGGACCTCCCCGGAGCTCTCTACCAAAATTCCTGGCCAAAACTCTCCCAAGATTAAGCATTTCCTAAATCTCTTTCCTGATTCCAAGCAATTGGAAATGTTAAAAAAATAAATCTGTTGTCAAGTCCCATTTATTCTTGCTTTCAAATGCAAACCACCAAGAGAACAAAAAACAAAGTAGAGGTGAACACAAGACACAGAAGGAGGCAGAGGCCATCCACACAGACTGCTGAGAAGCTCAGGTTTGGCTCAAAGGGTTCTGTTTGTTTGAATCGGTTTTAACCTTGTGGGAATTTACCGACTTAACACTGACAACAGCTTCTGCTTTTCTCGTTGGTTTATTTAATGCTGTGTTTCTCCTCAAAAACTTTTTGTGGTCGGTTTGTTTCTCTCCTAATCAAATAGAAGTTATTTTAAGGGTGTGACTAACCTGGTGTTTCTGTCCTGATGCTCACTCCATGTGCACAGAATCAGAAACTATCCAAGTAGGAAAGCTCGGACCTTCAAGACTGTTCAGTGTCTCTAAGGGGAGGTGTGAACAAAATGAAGGCCTAGATGATTCTAGAATGGGGTGTCAAAGTCAGAAAAGTGGTAATAGGATATTCAGACCAAAATCCAGTGGTTTTTAGAAGTTTAAGAAAGACACGTGTTAAACTGGGAAAACACCAGAGGTTTAAAATCTGGGAGCTACTTTTCATATTCGATTTTTATGTGGCACTGTTGTTGTGTTTCATCAGCATGGCTGACTATGTCATAAGAGTGTGTTCTTAGAAAACACAGGCTTTTGCAGACTTTAA
This sequence comes from Zalophus californianus, assembly GCF_009762305.2. Taxonomy (NCBI): domain Eukaryota; kingdom Metazoa; phylum Chordata; class Mammalia; order Carnivora; family Otariidae; genus Zalophus; species Zalophus californianus. The sequence continues at coordinate 7,977,650 of NC_045601.1, read as the reverse complement.
AAGGTGTATATGTTACTCCATGTTCAGATTGTGAAAATCTTTGGCAACTGTGGTTTCCAAGTGGAGAAAACGTGGTGCCAATGATTTTGAAACACAGAAACTAAAATCTAGTAAAATGTGATGGGTCTCCTTCTCCCCCCTGGAATTCCTCTGCAAGCAACATCTGATGGGCTTAATACATATCGGGAAATCTTCGACATATCAAAATGGCAGATTTCTCAAAGGGATTGGAGTCTAGTTGTGCTGGGAGAGGCCCCCGTAGTTAACAGAACCCACATCACATCCTCATATGGGAGGTGGGGAAGGGGAGTCTGTCCTTCTGTCCAAAGGACAGATAGAAAATATTATGTGTTTATGTTTCTCAAAAGGAATGGTTAAGCTCATTGTGGGATTTATCATTATCATCATTATTATTATTTAGTTTTCTTCTATCAGTTTCACCCAACCTGCAATCAGATGGCTTATGACATCCTTCCTGCACGTTCCATTGGCTCTTACAGCCCAGAAAGCTGCCCAAATGTCACTCTTGTCTGTATTTGAGAAAATTTCCAGTCGCAAAATAGTCCTTGGTTCTGTTTTCACAATTCCAAGTAGATGTGATAGAACTACTTTTGGTACCCATAAATGTCCCCAAGTCTCTTGCTGCATAATAGGTTAATTTGGTACCCTCTTCTCCTGAAACCAAAGAATCATAAAAGGCAGCGAAACTTTATTATTATGATTACTTTTAAACCTTACAATGTTTCTAAAGATAAATCCTGTGTGTTTTTTCCCCTTTAGTACTTACAGTTGTCAAACAATTGGCCTATTTTTGTGCTAATCATTGTGAGATTTCAAAGACAAGTCAACCCTCATGTATAATTGCAGTTAGAGTTTATGAGCAAGGAGTTATGACTCATGCTGTACACTTGCCATTGATTCTGAGTTGTATCTCATTATTTATTACCCATGCTCACAAATCATATGCAGATAAATGCATCAAAAGTATATGTGCTGGGGCGCCTGGGTGGTTCAGTCATTAAGCGTCTGCCTTTGTCTCAGGTCATGATCCCAGGGTCCTGGGATGGAGCCCCGCATCGGGCTCCCTGCTTGGCGGGAAGCCTGCTCCTCCCTCTCCCACTCCCCCTGCTTCTGTTCCCTCTCTCGCTGTGTCTCCCTCTGTCAAATAAAATAAATAAAATCTTAAGAAAGAAAAAAGTATATGTGCTGACCATGTCACCTGTTTTTATTTTTCCCATCATCTAGCCTGGAGGGCCTTGTTTCCAAAACGTGGAGTCATTTTATATATACTGATCATGTCCTTTACATGTCTTCATATCTCCTGATTATTTTAGAGGACTATTCTCAGGGAAGGGTTACAAAATCAGTTCCAGGAAGAACATGTGGTCACTTTCACTAACACTGGGGCTAATCTAGACAGATCCTATATTTATTTATTTTTTTTAAAAAAACAGGGGTTGAAAAAACTTAGGGGGGAAAATGGATTTCTATGAAAGATCATGCATATTTTATTTTAGGGGGTTAATGTTAAGAGTTTTACTGAAGAATCCATATAACTTAGCAAGTTGCTTTACATATTTTTTATAAAAAAAACTTGTTTTGTAATAAGTTGGGATATGGGAATATATTTTGTTTTCTCTAGCTTTTATTTTATTGTAAGAATTTTTATTTTATTAGAATTTTATTTGTAAGAATAAATTGTAAGAATATATTATAGTGTAAGAATTTTATTTTAGAATTTTATTCTAAGAATATAGTATATAATACATTTTACTGTAAGAATTTTATTGTAAGAATATAGTATATAATACATAAACATACAAAATAGATGTTAAATGACTGTTTATGTGATTGGTAGGGTTTCCAGTCAACAGTAATAGGCTGTTAGTAGTTCATTCTGGGGGGAGTCAAATGAACATGAATTTTTAACTGAACAGGGGACTGTGTCCCAAACCCCTGTGTTGTTTAGGGGTCAACTGGACATTCAGATGCTAGGATTCATGCTTTTCGTGGGGAAGCTCACTCACTTAATTTCTAGCTGGTCCCCCAGTTTGAGGCTCTGGTCTCTTACATCCTTAGCCAATAGGATTTTTGCTTTCTCTCACCCAAGCTATATGTAGGTTGGCGAATGTACTCAATTAATAAATGAAAAAGTGAATCTGGATTTTTATTTTCTTTTTCTAAAGTGAGTTAAATTGGATAAAATTGGGATTTATTTATATATACTGATCATGTCCTTTACATGTAGCAAAATAGTCCTTGGTTCTGTTTTCAAAATTCCAAGTAGATGTGATAGAACTACTTTTGGTACCCATAAATGTCCCCAAGTCTCTTGCTGCATAATAGGATAATTTGGTACCTTCTTTTCCTGAAACCAAAGAATCATAAAAGGAAGCGAATGAGATACAACTTCAGCCCTAATAACATAATACCTACATGATAATATTGAATTTTCCACATTTAAAGGCCACAGGAAAGGAGCTTTCGGACTATAACATAATTGTAAAATGAGTGTTTTCTTTCATAAGAAGACTAGATAGCTCCTACTGACAGAAATATGTTCTTCACAATTTTCGATTTTAAAAATTGTCTCCATTCCACTGGACTCGTGGGAGATAAAACTGAATGAAGTTCAATGTCATTATGTGCAATGTTGGAATTGTGGAGTAAGAGATTTCTAATCACCAGAGGACCAGGCTGAAAGAGGCGGCTGTAAAATTGAGCTGTTATCAGCTGCTCTATATCACAGGGGTGTCAGAGTTTGCAGTGTCAGCCCAGATAAGTTAATTTCCTGCCAGCATAAGAGTCTACAGTCCTTAGAAGAACACAAAGGATTCAGAGAGGCTGAAGTGACGGTTACCTGCCAGCCTTAGGCCCTGTCCTTTGACATCTCGAGCCAGTAGGACATATAAGAAACAGGAAATGGGATTGTGCTGAGGGTGGTAGTGGGTGGAGAAGGGCAGTCAATAGAGACTGAATCTGGGTGGTCCTGGGCCTTGGATTTAGCAGATAAGGACTTCAATATTATTATCAATAACTACATTCAACCAATTATATGATGTTCAAAGAACTAAAGGAAAAGTGGTCTTAATGAACGAGTTGATAATCTCTACAGAGAAATGGAAACTATTTTTAAAAAGGAAATTCTAGAGCTGAAAAGTATAATAACTGAGATGAGAAGTTCAGTAAATGGGCTCAATAGCAGATTGGAGATGGCAGAAGGAAGAATAAGTGATTTTGAAGGTGGATCAATGGAGATGACCCAATCCTAAGAAGATAAAGAAAAAAGATTGAGGACAAACAGTGCCCCAGAGACCCGAAGGATATTATCAAAGGGTCCGGTACATAAAATCCCACTTCTGCCTGAGCATTAGGCTTCAGACCAGGTAGGAATATCAAAGAGGGAGGGCTGCATTCTGCCGTGAAAGCTCACTTACCACAACTGGATTTGCCAGGAGAAAGAGTGGACTTGCCTTAAGCATCAGGGCTTTAGCTGTACCTTGAGAGAGGTTCTTGATTTATGTTTCTGCATTTTTAATTATTTCTTATATTTAATGTGGAAAGTAAATATTATCGAGAGACTTGTTTTTCCTAAATAGGCTCCATGCCCAACGTGGGTCTTGAACTCATGATCCAGAGAACAAGAGTCACATGCTCTACCCACTGAGCCAGCCAGGTGCCCCTATTGAGAGACTTTTAAGAAAATAATCTTCCCACCCGACCCTCACTCATCTCTAATTCTGTACTAGAAATTATCTCAAACAGAGTTACCAGGAAGAGCTCCCCACTCCACCCCATATCAACCTTTGACAGATAGTTGCATCCAACTCTGGAAGCCCCTTCTCTCTTCTTCCCCTTGCCATGCTTACATTATTTCCCTCAACCAATCTCCTTCCCCGCCCTTCTAATATATGGCTTTACAGTCAGCATAGAATTTTTCCAAAGTGGACATAGCTTTATGTTTTTCTAATAAAATACATAAAAATAGTACATACCCAATTCAAAAACAATTAAAAAAAACACACAAAAAAGTATGGAAAAAAAATTACCTATCATACAACCACACAGAATCTTTTGATCAGCTTAATGAGTGCCCTTCCCTCTGACATTTCTGTATATTTACATAAATACAGATAATTTTATGTGCATTTTATATATTTCATTAGACAAGGAAGTTCACAGAGACTCAAAGCATGAGAAGGTCTTGATACACCATCGCAGGCTTTGAAGGTGGAGAGGGCCACATAGAAAGGGCCTGATAGTAGACACTAGTTGCTGAGAACAACTCTTGGCCTGCAACAGCAAGAAAATGGGACCCCAATCCCACAACCACAAAGAACTGGATTTTCCCAACAGCCTGGATGAGCTTGGAAGAAGATTCTTCCCAGAGCTTATACGTGGGAGCCCAGCCTGGCTGATACCATATGTATGAGAGACTGAGCAGGGAACACACCCAAGCCTGCCCAGACTTTTGACCTACAGAGCTATGAGATAAGGAATGGGCATTGACCTAAGCTGCTAGGTTTGTAGTAATTAGTCACACAGCAACTGAAGACTAATGCACTAAGCAAAACTAATGCAGTGCCTGTGCATTCTTTCAAGAAGCCTGTAGCAATATCCCTCGGCTTCCCTGAAGGTGGCCAACAGTCGATGACAGAGTGTCCAACTTGAAAAATTACTAATGTAAACAGTGTGTTAGATTCTGTGTTTCTCCAATGTGAATGTGTAGCAGAATCCCCTGGAGGACTAGGTCAAACACAGATTTAGGGGCCCCACCCCAGAGTTTCTGATTCAGGGGGTCTAAGGTAGACCCCAAGAATCTGCATTTCTCACAAGTTTCCAGATGATGCTGTTGCTGCTGGTCCAAACACGTTGAGAACCACTGTGTTAATTCAGTTAATATTATGAAAAGAATGATTTACCAAGATGCTGTATATTTCTAAAGCTCTACTTTAATGGCTTATTTTCTAGTAAAAAGAATATTTCTAGTAAACTGCTCAGAAAGATGCATTTCACTGTGAGCCTAATCCCCATTTAGCTGTCGCTCTATGTTATTCTTCGGAATTTAGTCATCTTTCCCTTTGAGGACTATAATCCCCCTTCTTCATTATTTTTATTTTCTTAGAAATCAGCTTTATCAGAAAACGTGGCTATGTTATTTTGGGACATAGCTTAAGAAGTCAACAGCAATTATCTGCAATAAGAATAAATATCAGTAAAATAAAGATCTACCTGATTGCAGTTATTTACTAAACACCAAAGGTAAAAAAAAAAGGAAAGTGCAGAGCCTCACTGTGTCTGAACAGTAAAGGTATAAGCCCTCATTGGAAAATATAAGAATCCAGCAAAATGGAGCTATGGGGCACTGGCTGTCAGTCATCCCAGGTCAAGAAGCAACAGGCCCCAACCCTTAGCCTCTCACAGAGGTTAACATATTAGTCACTAGTTAGTGCATCATTTTGTTCATCTTCCCAGAACATTCATTGTCAAGTGACGTAATGAAGTATCTGAGATTATAGACACTCACTTGATTAAGAAGTCATGTGACTTGGTTCTATACAGTTGATCTTCAATCATGAGCCATTCTCTTTAAGTCTTGTACTAATACTGATCGCCTTATACCTTTTTTTTTTTGGAATAACTGACTGACTGAATCAGTCAGTGAACAAACATCTATTGAGTGTCTGCAGAGTGTCAAGCAAGTAAATATTGATTCCATCATTTGATCCTGAGTTCAATCCAACTCAGGCCATGTGGTAGCTTTGGTAAGGGAGGGCAGGGCATCTTGACAGATGACAATGGCCCTCACTGCTGTTCACAGTGTGTGTGTGTGTGGGGGGGGGGTAATTCCCCAGAAATCAGTCTGGCAGTTCTACTACGGAGGCATGAGTGGATGCTGGATGACAGAATAGCTAATGTGTCCTGCATGTGGGGTCCAAGGCACTTCTCTGTAATTCTGCTAAGGGTCTCTTCTAACCCGTGGGTCTAGTAGGTCAGATACATGTTCCTTTTTGACCATCCTTGCTCCCAGTGTGGAAGGTGCTCATACACAGATGGTCAAAGCCTGGCTGGAGGCTCAGTTCCTAAATCATGTCCTGGTTTAGCACAGGACCAGCCTTCTAGAAAGGGGCACACCTGGTAACACCGGGTTTGTGGCCACAGGATCCGCTGGTAAGCCTGGCATCTGGGGATATACTCCTGAATCTCCAGAATTGGCTCCAACGTGGAAGGCCAAGAGTCCAGAGAGCGAAATCTAAACTAGCTGCTCCTGGATGAGACTTTGCATGGGTCTTTCCTTCTAGATGGAATTGCATTAAATAAAGGTGGCGATTGAAGATGGTTAATTCATGGAAAATATGATTGGCACTATTTGTTTCCTCAGTAATTCAAAACTGGTAACTCACCTATTAAAATGTATCATTTTGAATAGACTCCTCCACACACAGAATCATGAATTTAAAATAGAGTAGTGCTTGCTGAAAGGATCATGAGCTGCTTCTTCACCATTCCTTTACCTGGTTTCCCTGAATAATAGAGCCCGGGACAAGAGCTTGCATACTAATTCTTTATCAGGACGTGCAACCCCAGGGAAGGGAGAGTGAAGGAGGAAAGAGAAGAAGCAGGGATGGAGGGAGGGCCAACCAGGGGGGTGGAACCCCACACTGGCCACAGGTCCACAGCAAACACTGCCTGGTGCTCAGCCTTCAGGCATCTCCCCTGAGGCCACATGGACCAGTGAGATCTCAGAGTAGCCACGGTAGGGTAGGACTCCTCTCTTCTCCCATTGTCCACCTTCTGTTGGTCAGTCTGAACCACGAGGCTTCAGTTCCTTCCCACGTCTGTGTTGTCAGGCCCTCTCCGCCTGGGCAGCCAGCACATTTGAGGGTCCAGGCTGGCCCCTGGGCGGGTGTACCATGTTGTACACAGGACTTCGTGCTGAATTCCTCAGCCCAGGCAGTGTGGTGGCTGGCCTTTCCAGTGAGAGAAGGATCCGTGCTTTCTCCAAGATGCTACACTGGGGAAGCAAGATGCACCACCGAGGGAAATGTAGCTGTGCAGATCTGGATCCAGTATAGAGTTCACCCTGAATTCCAAGGGGCTGGAACCAGGAAGGGAGAGCTGTCTTTTTTTTTTTTCCCCCAGTAATGCTTCATTTTATACAGAAACTTTGAAAATATCCCAATTGATATGTATATTAGTTTCTTAGGGCTGGCATCACAAATTACTTTGTGTTGTGTTGTGTTAACAGCAGAAATTTATTCTTTCATCGTTCTGGAGGCCGTAAGTCTGAAGTCTGATTTCAGAGGCCTGCTCCCTCCGAAAGCTCTAGGGGAGAATCTGCTCCTTGCCTCCTATTCTATTCTACTCTACTCTACTCTACTCTACTCTACTCTACTCTACTCTACTCTATTCTATTACCTTCTAGTGTTGGTGGCTATTATGGGCTGAGATATATTCATTCCCCACTCCCAATTCATATGTACCTCAGACTGTGACTGTATTTGGAGATAGAATCTTCAAGTGGAAAGCAGGCTGAAATGAAGTCATCAGGGTGGGCTCTGATCCAAATGGCCAATGACCTTATTAGAAGAGGTCAGGACACAAACACACACAAAGACAGAGCCCATGCAAAGACATGGGGAGAAGGTGGCCTACAAGTCAAAACTTGTCTACAGGTCAAGGGGAGAGGCCTCACCAACCCTGTTGACACCTCAGTCCTAGACTTTCAGCCTCCAGAATGCTGACAAAATAAATTTCAATTTCTGTTGTTTCAGCCGCAGCCTGCGGTACTTTGTCATGGTAGCCCCTCAGATGGATACACAGGTGATCCCTGGTGTTGCTTAGCAGGCACCTCCTATGCCTCCTCATGCTGTTCTCCCCACGTGTGTGTCTGTGTCCCTGTTTTCTCTCCTTATAAGGACAGCAGTCATGGGCTTAGGGCCCACTCTGATCCAGTATAACCTCATTCTAACTAATTACACCTGCAAAGACCCTATTTCTAAATTAGGTCATATTCTGAAGATCTAGACAGACAAAAATTAAGGAGGGACACTATTCAATCCAGTATAATATGCAGAATATGCAAAAATTAACTATCCCCAGGCAGGTATTTACATAGCTGAGAACCTCTATACCAGCGGGTTTCAATTTCAGCTGCTCATTGGACTAGATTCTGATTGAATTGGGTCAGGAGGAGGCTTAGACATTTTTTCCCAATTATCCCAGTAATTCTAATGAGCAGCCAGTGTGGAAAACCACATTTTAAAACCACCAGTAAAAAACAAACAAACAAAAAAACCCACCAGTAATGTCATTTACTATTATCATTATCATTATATCACTAATCCTAATAAAATTGGTAACATTTATCAGACATTTAATATATCTTAGGCATTGGGTAAAATACTCTATATATTTTATTTCAGTGATGCCGTCACTCCAATCCTTACCCTCATTTTATAGATGGGGACACAGAGGGTCGAAGAGGTTCAGGACACAGGGCTAGCAGAGGTAGACCACCAGATGGCTGACCCCAGCACGGCGGCTTCTCTGCCCTTAGATGTGCACAAATGCAGAACCTCTCATCATGCTCTGGTCTGTAGACATCCTCGGTTATGTAGGAAAATCATAAACACTTTAAGATGAGTAACTGCATGTCTTCTCTACAAAGAAACAAAATGGTCTGAGCTTCTAAGATTGGAGGGTGAGTGGTAGAGCATAAGTTAATACACAACCAGGCACTCTTACTATTGTAGTAAATTCAGTTTTGCATTTTTCCTAATTTCACAAGCCCAGACAAAAAGCCATGCCCTTAAAGAACATCTTTACATTATATTTTGAGGTTTATCTGCTTAGCCATACCTGAAGGCATGGCCAATATCACCCTTGGAGGACAGCTTAAGTGACAGCTTGTATGAGCCTTTTCTCACATATGGCACCTCTTCGTGCCAAGCAACATGGTATGCCAGGTGTTCTAAGTGACAATGGCAGACGTTAGGTTTCCTCTCCTGGTCTTGCTCTCATCTCCCTGGAATCTTGTTCTGTCCTGGGGCCAGGACATCTGTTCTGGGCCTTTCCATTTACGACCTTGCAGATTCTTCCTCTGTCCTCTAGAACTTTCTCCTCCCTCTGCTCTGAACTCTCTTGATGTCTCTGGTTTCCTGAGAAAGAAACTGTCCTACCCATGGGACATGCACTGCATTCCCTGTTGAGTGGAATAGAGACAAGTGGTTCTTCAGCTTCAAATCAGAACTTGACACCCCCACATGCTGCAGGCAGACCTGAACCTCATTAGCATTCATGCTCCTGTGACTTGGGCTCCCCATCACTCTGCTCAAATACCTTTCTTTTCCCCCTTTTTTCCTTCCAAATCCAGCTCATTGTTGAAGGATCAGATTATGTCCCACCTTCTTCACGAATCTGACTGCTTTGGACCCACCAGTCATTCCTTTCTCTGAGGCCCTCCTGCATTTTATAGTCAACCCCTTTCGGTTCTGATCTCAAGTGCTCCACATTTGCTTCACATACGTTGACCTTGGCTCTCTAAGCTACACAATAAGCTCCTCACAGAGGCAGAAACAAAGTGTGCAGATCACTGGTACTTCTCCCAGCCTCATCTGTATCAGCACACCACTGGAAGCTTCTGTAAATACCTGATGTTTAGTTCTCATAGCTGCAGTTTATTGTGATGGTTTGTACATACCAGAAAGTCATTAACTGTTTGATAGTAAGATGCCCATATAGGAGTGCCTGGTGGCTCAGTTGATTAAGTGTCTGACTCTTGATTTCAGCTCAGGTCATGATCTCAGGGTCATGAGATCGAGCCCCACATCAGGCTCCATGCTCAGCACAGAGTCTGCTTAAGATTCTCTTTCTCTCCCTCTGCCCCTCCCTGCCCTGCTCACACTCTGTCTCTCTATAAAAAAAAAAAAAAAAAAAAAAAAAAAAAAAAAAAATGATGCCCATATAAGTGATCAGATCATGTTAAAGAAATTTTCATTATGACTAGAATTACTAACGATATCCTTTCCCCTCATGGAAGCCCAGCCCATATTATCTTCTTTATGATGCCAATAATTTTTAACCGTTATTAGACTCTGTTATGGTGGCTTGGTGTTGATTAGCAATGGAACCTGCCCATGGAGGTCAAAGTGTAATCGGCCGATGCTAAACATAGCCAGGGGCACCCCACACCTGAAGTCACACCAAAGGCACACATGCTGATTTGAATACCGATGAAGAGTTTAATGGCCACTGGTTTCGAACTAAAAGCTGATTAGGAATTGTTCATTTGATAACTCATCCTTAGAAGATGGAAACAAAGGCACATATGGTCATTTGATGTCAGCAGTACAAACAACTCCCACAGCAGAACAAACAACTAATGAGTATTATTCCTCACAGACGTGACCGAGGTCAGATAATGTGATGTCCTCTAACCTGAGACCCGCTTACCTAACAGTCTGTTCCAGAGACATCTGTGGAAAAGCCAGCCTCTGGTCATCTGGGTCCACTCTCTGTAGCAAGTCCCCTCCTGAGTTTCTAAGTCTTTTGCACACCTGCATTATTTTTACCTTGCTTATCACCTCTGACATTTATATGCTGGAGATGTTCTGTTGCTCTAGTCTTAAGGATGATTTAGAAATCAAAACTTTAACATGTATCTAACAGTAACTTGTCCCAGCATTTTTTATCATTGTAGCTCAAATTAACATAATGTCTATTTGGATTGTAACAACTAGGAAAAGCTGAGAAATACCCCTGGTTAGAAGCCCTTCAAAAGTATCTAATTAGGCTGGAGTTGTGCTTTCTGCAAAATGAAGCAGCATAATCCTTAATCCTTCCAGCATTACATGAAGAATTATTTGAGTGTTTTATCAGATCGGCTTTCTGCTCATGCCAAGGGGAGTAATTCTCTTTGTGTAAAAGTGATTTTGAAGATTAGTAATGAACAGAATGGGTACACATGGATTTATGAGTTTTTAAAAATAATTTTTAAATGTCTTTGCATGTGTACACTTAAACAATAAAAAGGAGATATCTCACTTGTTCTTGATAAATGGCCTTAGGAGAAAAACATAAATGCTTGTGTCCTTGATTCAGACTTTGGTGAGTTTGACAAGAGGTAGGTTTTAGGTCTCTGTGGGAACTACAACAAATTTTTAGTACTTTATTTCAGGAAAAAGTCCTTAGGGGCGCCTGGATGGCTCAGTTGTTAAGCATCTGCCTTCGGCTCAGGTCCTGGGATCGAGTCCCACGTTGGGTTCCCTGCTTGGTGGGGAGTCTGCTTCTCCCTCTCCCACTCCCCCTGCTTGTGCTCCCTCTCTCGCTGTGTCTCTCTTTCTGTGTCAAATAAATAAATAAAATCTTTAAAAAAAAGAAGTCCTTACCCTATGAAGCTCATGGCCTTCATTGCCTGTTAACCTCTCTTTAAAGATGAAAACATATCACAGACCCAGAGCTGTTACCCTTACCGTAGCAGGCAGTGAGCTCAGAGCTGATTAGGAAGTGCTGGGCCCAGGAGGCAGGGGTCTGCCTCCTGGATGTTATGAGTAAGAGCCAAAACCAAGCCCCTGAATGCTTGTGTCCACTGTGTTGGTCCCTGTACTGGAAACACAAGTGTGTGTGTGTGTGTGTGTGTGTGTGTGTGTGTGTGTGTGTGTGTACATTTCCTTACATAATTTAGGTTACTTTATTTTGTAGTTTTGATAGCTAACAGGCTCCCAGTCTTCAAGGCAGAAATCAGGCTAGGTATTTCAAGCAGGAAGGGATTTAGCAAAAGGATTTGGATTTGAGTTGTTTTGGAAGGGCTAGAAAAGCACAGAGGGGAGAGATTAGGAAGGTCAGCACCTGCAAAGCCCTTGCCCTGTGGGCCAGTATGGAGCCTGTGGGCCAGTATCTCTGGGCCCCCATGTGGAAGGCGAGTCGTTAGAAACGCTGACTGACCTCTAGGCCACCAGCCACTGTTGTCACTGCCACGATTAGAGCTGGAGCTGCTGCCACATCCAGAAGCAGAATCACCACTACCTCCTTCCTGTTTTCTGATCTTGCACTTACTCTCCCCTCCCCCACTGGCAGAACCTAAATAGAACCTGCTGGCAAGGGGTTCTGGGAAATGTAGTTTCCACACCACCAGCCCCTGGGATGCAGAACAATAGGTAGCCCAGATGGCATCATAGTACTTTAGAGAATGTTACCGCAGAACTTTAACCACTTAGATGTTTATTTTCAGTTAAAATATGAAAAAATATTTATTTTAATATGAAATATGAAAAAATCCTTTTTGACAGTTTCTCTTAAGGTAGAGTGAAAAAGATAATTTTATTTTAAAGAATATTTTGTGGATTTAAAGACCATGGGAGGATATTTTAATTCATACAATTCAAAAGCAGCTGAACAAATCCATTGAAAGGATAGCTCTTGCTGGGCCTTGCTATGTCATCTTTGGAAAGCTTGCCTGCGTCCCCAGCTAATCCAGTTATCTGAAGTACAGCTGGAGGAGGCAAATTCTACTCTTTGGGAATTTCTATTTGACACTGGCTGCCACTTTTCTGAAGCAAAATGTTTTCTCTGGCAGTTAAATTGCCTGTTTGATTTCTGAGATCGGATACACTTTTATTCTTGGTGCATTCTTTTGTTTGTTTGTTTTTATTTTAATTCCAGTGTAGTTAACATACAGTATTATTTTTTTCTCTTTCATACATTTATTTTTTTTATAATTTCTTTATTATGTTATGTTAGTCACCATACAGTACATCATTAGTTTTTGATGTAGTGTTCCATACAGTATTATGTTACTGTCACGTGTATAGTATAGTTCCATACATCACTGGTGCTCATCACAACAAGTGCCCTCCTTCATCCCCATCACCTATTTCACCCATCCCTCCACCCACCTCCCCTCTGGTAACCACCAGTTTGTTCTCTGTAGTTAAGAATTTGTTTGTTTCTTGATTTGTCTCTCTCTCTTTTTTTTGTTTTGTTTCTTAAATTCCGTATATGAGTGAAATCATATGGTATTTGTCTTTCTCTGACTGACATATTTTGCTTACCATTATACTCTCTAGCTCCATCCATGTTTTTGCAAATGGCAAGATTTCATTCTTTCTTATGGCTGAATAATATTCCATTATATATATATATGTATACCACATCTTCTTTATTCATTCACCTATTGATGGACACTTGGGCTGCTTCCATAGTTTGGCTGTTATAAATAATGCTGCAATAAACATAGGGGTGCATATATCCTTTTGAGTTAGTGTTTTTGGACTTTTTAGGTAGATACCTTGTAGTGCAATTACTAGATTATAGAGTAGTTCTATTTTTAACTTTTTGAGGAAACTCCATACTGTTTTCCACAGTGGCTGCACCAGTTTGCATTCCCACCAAGAAGGTTCCTTTTTCTCCACATCCTTGCCAACACTTGTTTCTTGTATTTTTGATTTTAGCCATTCTTATAGGTGTGAGGTGATATCTCATTGTAGTTTTGATTTGCATTTCCCTGATGATGAGTGATGTTGAGCATCTTTTCATGTGTCTGTTGGTCATCTGGATGTCTTCTTTAGAGAAATGTCTGTTCATGTCTTCTGCTCATTTTTGTAATTAAAAAAATTTTTTAAAGATTTATTTATTTGAGAGAGAGAGAGCAGGGGGAGGAGCAGAGGGAGAGAGAGAAACAGACTCCCCGCTGAACATGGAACCTGACGTGGGCTTGATCCCACAACCCTGAGATCATGACCTGAGCTGAAGGCAGACACTTAACCAACTGATCTACCAAGGTGCCCCTCATGTCTTCTGCTCATTTTTTAAATTGGATTATTTGTTTTTGGGTTTTGAGTTTTGTAAGTTCTTTGTATATTTTGGGTACTAACCCTTTATCGGATATGTCATTTGCAAATATCTTCTCCCATTCTGTAGGTTGCCTTTTAGTTTTGTTTATTGTTTCCTTTGCAGTACAGAAGCTTTTTTTTTTTTTTTTTTTTTTTTTGCTGTAGTCCCAATAGTTTATTTTTGCTTTTATTTCCCTTGCCTCAGGAGACACATCTAGAAAAATATTGCTACAACTGATGTCAGAGAAATTACTGCCTGTGTTTTCTTCTAGGATTTTTATGGTTTCAGGTCTCACATTTAGGTCCTTTATCCATTTCGAGTTTATTTTTGTATATGGTGTAAATAAGCCGTCCAGTTTCATTCTTTTGCATGTGGCTGTCCTCTAATTGCACTCTCTATATGTTTAATTCCAATGGGAAATTCTTTCAGATATTTAATCATCTGCAATTTTACTTAAAATTGTTGCACCCTGAGAAAGCAGTACCTAAATGGATGATAAAACTCATTTAAATCACCACAGTTCCTACTCCCATGTGTATATGTAAATCTTTTTTACTTTTTTAACCTCCATACGTCTTCCCAGCAACTCTGTGAGGTGGGCCAGCTACTCATGCTCCTGTTTTTTTCCAGCTATGTTAAGTGACAGATCATGGGTGAGGTTCCATAAATAAGTGTGACGGTTTGCTTATGATTGTGTATTTACGAATGGCCTTCAAGTTGGGGTGGGCTTGCCATTTGGAGGTACACAAAACCAATCACAGGGTGGGAAGGGCTGGAGTACTTTGAAGGGAATCCATTGTCAGGTCCTCAGCTCATGTAGGTCCAAAATGGATCTTCCTGAGACTATGCATGCAATGAGGATGCAGGTCCTTTTTCCTAATGCCCTTCTCCCACTTTGCTGAAGGAATCCTACCTCTCTCCCATCCTGTGATGCACCCACCTGAGGCTTAAAAACCTGTGGGGAACCAAACAGTGGGACAGTTTGGACTATTGGTTTGGCTATTAAGAAGGTAATGAAGAAAGTAAATGACCCTAATGATTTGATTAAACAACTTTTTGTAAGTGTGGTGGTTTCCCTTTACTTCCTTGCAGCAAGATTGTAGGAGAACTTAAATAGCCTGTTGGTTAATAGAAAAGCAAAACTAATTTTGATGGTAGATCGCTATGTGAGTCTCAGCATGTAACTAAGAAGGAGCCAGAAGAATTGAATGATGTTGCTCTAACAAAACTCTCTCCGTTCTTATTAATTTACTTATACAAACAAGTTTTCCTGGCACATAAATTTTTAAAAATGAAAAAAGGGAGCAGAATTGATGTTTAGCCTTAACTGGTTCTGGTAATAAACAATCTTCCTCCACAGATTACATGAACCAGCTGGAAAACCCCGGGCTTTCTTAACATTCTTCTAGAAATACAGAGGTGCATTTCCAAAAAATGTTATTCTGTGCAATAAATCTTTTTCAAAATTCATCAGATTTTCTGTTTTCATCCGTTGTGGTCTACTAACTGTAATTATAACTCAATGGGAAAGAATGCGAATCTTTAGAGACATTGTCACAGGAAAAAATTTTTTTAATTAAATGTCAATTTATATACATAATTTTTACACACAGAACTATTTTACCTCACCATTAATGGAATACACATTAAGGCAAAACACAATAAAACATTTTCTACTTATAATATTAGGATGTAAGTATGTGGGAACAAAAATAAGAATTCAAAGAGAAAAAAAGATTGACTTCAGATTGAGACTATTGAAGAGCTTGTTTTTACTGGGTGATGGTAGGTGGCCAATGGCTCCAGTATTTAGACTATTGGATACAGTGAACTACATCTCTGGCAGTTATTGAAACTGATCAAACATTTATACATCAATATAAAATATGCATGTGATACATTTAAAAATTTTAAGGAGTGGGTTTGGGCAAAAATGTTTAATGATCGCTGATTTCGACAGAAGACCAGGTATATTTAGGATAAGCAGGGTCATATGTCTCCCATGTATTTGCTTTGTCTTCCCAGTTTGACCTCGTGTGTGT
Source organism: Zalophus californianus (assembly GCF_009762305.2). Taxonomy (NCBI): domain Eukaryota; kingdom Metazoa; phylum Chordata; class Mammalia; order Carnivora; family Otariidae; genus Zalophus; species Zalophus californianus. The sequence continues at coordinate 7,961,775 of NC_045601.1, read as the reverse complement.
CAATGCTTGGATGCTGGACCTCACACAAGCTGTCCTAAACCTGGGCTTCTTGGCTGGAGCCTTCACCTTGGGCTATGCAGCAGACAGGTAGGCACGGATGTGACAGCGGTTGACAGCACTAGACCATGATGCATACGTGTGGAGATGAAAATGATGTTAGCCATTAGAAAACAATTTTTGCTAAACTTGGAAAAAATCTTAATCTCTCTACTTGCGACATTCATGCTTATTTGGTTGGACTAATTCTCTCCTTGCTCACCTCCGTCTCCTTACTCCTTGAACTGCACGAATGGATGGGGCTGCTCCCAGCGGGTCTGCAGGCATCTGAGTGGAAACACAAACACCAGAAATGCAGTAACTTCATCGTGGCGCCAATGGCTGGCTGGCTGAACACAGCAGAGGCGATTCCATGTTCTTCCATAACTTACTGGTTGTGGTCTGATTAATTTAGTCAGAGTTGGCTCCTTCTAAATATGTTTCACTTAATTTTTTTAAGAAATCCTTGTATTTTATTCTGTAAGTTAAAAATTCTGCAGAAAAGTTTTTCCAAAGACTGTTAAAAGAACTTTATCATTTAACATTCATAAATATACCAGTTAATGGCAGACATGGTGAGTTGTGTATATTGAGGATAGTCAGGCTTTCTATTCAAATATCCCTGTTTGAACCATTATTGATGTTGGTTATTGTATTCATGTTGAACTATTCCTTTATCCCAATTCTAACTATGAAAATATGTGCAGTAATTTAATTATTCCTTCTATACCCCTTAGGACAGGAGTAGAAAAGCTTTGGCCATTGGTCGTGTCTGGCTGAACATCGCTCTGGTCACTCTAGCCCAGCCTGGGTGGGTCCTTGTGACCATGCTCGTGATGCACAATGCTAAGGGTACCTCTTGGAGAGGTAATGGCCCAATGCCATTAATTAGCTAATTGTAGACGATAAAATGCCCCAAATGCTTTCACCAATAGATGGTCTGCATTTTTCCAGACCAGGATTTCAAAGTGGGTGGAACCCTTGGTTTCTTTTCCTGCTCCTTCATCTGTCTCTTAGCTCTCTCTTGCAGCCCCCTGACATCCTCTTCTGCGTATGACTTTCTCCTTAATCCTTGTGTCTGATGCTCTTTCCCTGTCTTTTATCTGTGTCTTTGTCTGTGGTTTCTTCTTATAGCCCTTCCCATGCATCTTTCTTTTCTTAATCTCCCCACACATCACTAGGGGAGAACCCTACCTGGCTACGACTCGCAATGGAGCCATGTCTTTTCAACACATATTTCTGATTTAAACATTAAGTTTTGCTGCTTCTGCATGTTTCTCTCTCACAATCAATAAACATATCTCCAAATAAAAGTAATTCAACTAAAGGAGGGGGGCCCTTTCTACCTATATCCTAGCAGGGGACTGAGTGGCTATCCTCAGAGATGACTCAACGCTTTGGAGAGGAAGATAGACCCGTGAATGAGTCTGCCTTACCGCAGGGCCAGCCATCTGTCAGCTCCTCTCCTTCGCGTCGTTGAAGGAAAGGACAAGAAACAACGTAATAGGACACCTATCTATGAGAGGACAGTGTAGGAAGGACAGGCAGTGAATTTCAAAACCTAGATAAACCAGGACTACTTCTGTCTCCACTCCGCGGACCGAAGCAAGATGCTGCATAAGTGAATTTGGTGGGAATTTCTACGGGAAAGTGTTTTTGAATCAAATCTCTGAAAGGTCATGGATGACAGATTTCCACCAGCCAATAATTTGGCACACCTATACCGAACCACTTAACATCAGAATCCCAGAATATGGCACACAATAACGTGTGCCCTTTGCCTATCCTTCTAATCATAGTTATGTAAATGATGAGGATAAAATGCAGAACTTAAGAACAGCTCACGTTGGTTGTGAACTTCATAGTTTGTAAGGAGCTTTCACATCAGCTTCTCATTTGAGCCCCTACAACCTCACCATAGAAAGGGAGGGGGGAAGAAACAACCCACAAGCAAATAAACAAAATCTGCGTCTTGGATTGCTGAAAACATGGACCCAAGGTCGCACGGCTGGCTGATGGTTGAGCCAAAACTGAAGGCCTGGGGCCTTTTCCCTTCCCCCTTCCCACTCCACTCACAAAAATGCTATAAAATGTCCAAGCGGTGCCACCAGGGAGACCAGACGTGATAGAGAGCGTCATCTTTTTGGAAAGTGCAATCCCAAAGAATGCATTCTGTGCTTTACATTTTGTCATGTCATTTCAGAGGCACATGTTCTTATTTGCCCTGGTTTTGCTATAAAACAAAATGTAGAATTTTCAACAATCCTGTACCTGGTAGTAATGCAGTCTTAAAAACAAAATTTCTATACTTAAACCTCTTTTAACAACACTTCTAATGATAGTCTTTCTCATTGTGTCGAAGGAAACGTTGAAGGTGACTTCTTCCTCTCTCTTTCTCAAAAAGGTACGGCAGACTAGTCATTTACCTAATATCCTGTTTCGGTGTTGGCGTCACCGGTGTTGTGGTGGCATTTGCACCCAATTTCCCTGTGTTTGTGGTCTTCCGCTTCCTACAAGGTGTGTTTGGAAAGGGGACATGGATGACCTGCTACGTAATTGGTAAGACATTTCTACATCTCCGTGTCTCTGACAGCCAGGGACAGGTGGCTGGGCGGTGCCGGCCAGTCAGCCCTCTTGGGGCTCCTATGCGGAGGCTTGGCGGCTGCCACAGTAATGATCTCTGCAAATAGGAAGGTGCGGTGGTGAGATTCTGACTCTTGGGAAACTAAACGCCGCCTTGCCAAATACGGACTATCACAAAGTACTTGGGTGAACCACTTTCTAGCACAGCCATACCACTAGCATGTTATTGCTTTGCTTTATCAGAGATTAATTTTTCTAAAAATTTCAGCAGTTCTTGAAACATTTTTAACGCATTTTCTGTGTATTTCTGTGATAGGGTTTGAGATGACATCCCTGTGTTCTCAATTATTATTTCTTAATTCTATTTCTTTTGTTCAAGTGGAGAACTTTTTACCATGGAGGAGATCTGACCTAAAAATGAGAAGCTCATTTGTGAACCTTTGCTCTCTTCCATAACTAGAAAGTTTGACCTTCTGGGTATGAAAGAAAGAGAACTCTCCCGTTGCTCTTTGTTCATTTTACTGGGAAAAGTCCTGGCTGCTACTTTGGTTCTGTCTCTAGTGATATCCAGAACCAGCTACCTACTCTAAGGGTCACAGTGGATTTGTGAGCAGGGAGATGCAAAAGCTCCTTTTTGATTATTGCTCCAGATCGTTAAGCTTCTAGTCCCTTCCATTACTGCTAGATAATCCCTCCCCAAGCAGTGCCCACTTTAAGGACACTTTGAAGATCTTTTTATGGGCGGGGAAGGAGAGAGTACTGGGAGGTTGCCTGTTGCTGGCTGGGGCAGAAGGGATAATTTTTGACTATGAAGCATTTTTAAGGAGAGCTGAGTCTAGGTGAATTTTCAAAGTTGTGATCTTAGGGCACAACTAAGGTAGCATATCCCAGGGTGATTGGAATAGAATTAATGACAAATAGAAATGGATGAGTTGGGGTGGGTGGAGGGGGGGAAGGATGCCAGCGGTAAAATTCCCCATGTGATTTTTAAAGAAATATCACATAAATGGAAAGTCCAACGCCGTGGAGAGAATTATCACTTGATAGAAACTATGTGGTGATCTTGAAAAAATTATTTGTAGAATTATAATGCTCATAAATAATCTTCTAAAGAGACTATAATATGTACATCTTTAGAAATACCGTGATAGAAATCTAGCCAGTTTATTCTAGTTCTGTGTTGATAAAATAGTCATCATTTAAGCTTTCCTAAAACCAACACATATGTTCTTTGTATACCCAGAAGAGTGCTGGGCTAGGTGTGTGGGATGAGCGTGGTACGTGCTTGCCAATAACTGGCAGAGAAGAGCGTGAGCAGAAAGCATGGCTCCAGCATGTTTGGAAGACGGTACCTTTAAGAGTTCTGTACATTCTAGCAATGCCGATGGATATGATAGATGTAACATCTCTGTTTATTTTGGAACTGATCTCGAGCTTCCCTAACCTCTGTGTTTGTTTTCCTTCAGTAACGGAAATAGTAGGTTCAAAGCAAAGGAGAATTGTGGGAATAGTGGTCCAAATGTTCTTCACCCTTGGAATCATAATTCTCCCTGGAATTGCCTACTTTATCCCAAATTGGCAAGGGATCCAGCTAGCCATAACGCTGCCCAGCTTTCTCTTCCTCCTTTATTACTGGTAAAGTGGTTTTAGTCATTATTGAATTTATTCTTATTCCACAGAAATGTAGAATCTGCACTTCTAAACCACCATGAAAATGAAAGCAACTAAGGAGATTTCCTAACATCTCCAGAGTGACTATGGGCTTTGAGTATTTCTAGAGAATTTGAGAATTTATAGAGATTATTGTTTGACTAATAGTTGTTATTAACATAAATTAATAAAGTACCCAAACAGAAAATCTAAATAGAGTATTAATTATGTTTTGTTATTTTGTATATCTTCATGAACACTATAAGGCAACAAACCATATCTGCCAATATTTCAACATGCAAATTAAATGCAATGAAATAAATTTGCTTCTTTGTGTGTTCTATTAAGCAAATTAATATTATTTAGGAATCTCCTGAGGAATAAAGAGATGTTAAGAGCATGAGAAAATTAAGTTGTCAAAAAACTACAGGTTATATGCATTTGACTCTTATGGTAGTGAATGTATTTTGATCATTCCTCTAATTTAATTTTAATATATGGGGCAATCATTTTACATGAATTGGATCTTCACCTCTTCCTAAATGCTCATTATTACCCCAGTGCTCTTCACATGTATAATCGAGAACACTGTGTTCTAGGACAGCCTGGTTTTACAAGAGCAATGCAATATTGATTATTTTTATTGTGACCAATGATCCAGTTATCAAGTGAGCACTTTTCCCTTCCATTATAAATTTTCTGAGATAATCTATGTTGCAGAGAGCCTAAACTCTCAGAATCTCCTAAACTTGTACCTAATCACAAGATCCATTTTGATAGAGAAATTCAAGTTGTAACTTTTAGGTTTTGAAATTATTAGATGAAACTCAGAAAAAGTTCTCTTTCTTGCCAGGGTGGTTCCTGAGTCTCCCCGCTGGCTGATTACTCGGAAGAAAAGAGATAAAGCATTAAAAATCCTGAGGAGCATTGCCAAGTGCAATGGGAAATATCTCTCACCAAATTACTCAGAGGTAATCTTATTTATTACTAGTAACAAGCATTGTTGAAGTGGGTGAATTGATTTGTCTCTTATGTACATATTATCAAAGAGCTGACTAAATCGTTTTTAGTTTGACTTTAAAAAGGGAGGGGGAAAAAAAAAAACCCTTGGGGAGAATCAAAAGGTGCATTGAAGAAGACATGGTTGTGGAATTGTGATAGCATCAGAGTGAAGGTTAACTGGACCCTTGGTCCATGTTTCAGTAGTCGCACCACGTTCCTTGAATTATTATACTTTACTTTCCATAGCCCCGTACTATGAAGTCATTCATTCACCTTAATTTGCACAGACTGTAAATCTTTTCTTGACATTCAGGGTAGTCTAAAGATTTGTCTTTAAATGTAGTCTTGGAAATACTATTTATTTGAGAACACGAGCAATGATGTAAATATTCAGCCTTTAGACTTACATGTGCTGCTAGCCTACCGTCCCTCCCTCCCTCATTTCCTTCCTCCATTTTTTCTTCTTCTTTTTTCCAGCAAAGGCTTTTTGGGTGCTTCTGTATCACTATACTAAGAGAAATGGTAGGGACTCAAGTTCATTCTTTACTCTTTGGAAGATTTGCTATGCCTTTGGAGACATACAGATATATCTGAGGCAACACCTGAATAATTAGAGAATAATATATAAAAATATATGGCAATGCTTTATGCAAAGACAAAGTAACAGAGGGATTATTATGAAATGAATATTAGAGAATAATTTTTGGAAGATATGAATCTTTGATAAAAACCTTGAAGAGTATTAGGTTGCTAACATCAATTTTTGGGGGGGGGCAGCACTCATTTGGTTTTGATAGAACATTTTGATAAAAAACAAGCTTTGTTGGTTTTCTTGTCACATCCCCAACCTCCCAGAACTTGGCCAGAGATTTGGATTTCTATCTTTTTTCTTCACTCTTACATTCAGTGGCAAGCAGTAGCCTCTGTGTTTATAGAGGTTTCAACTGACCAGTCAACTATTGGATTATAATGATGTACCTTGGGGTTTACAGATCATACACAATGTGGTAAAGATAAAACATGACCTGTTTTAACCATGAAGATGAATTGATCCTTGTTCTTTGAGCACATATAGGCTGCGGATTCCTTTTAGGGAAAAAATATCCTGCTGCCCTCTCCTCTTGCTCTCATCATATAAACCTTGTCTTTACAACTGGATCAGATGTATGATAATCTGCACTCAGTTTTAATAGTCCAATAAATATTTTTGCTGTTTGTTCAGTATCACAAAGACGTTGCACATGTAGTCCCAGAGCTAAGTATATGTCAGATTGACATCAAGTTTTTAAAGATAAAGACAAAACAGTGTGTGCTGATGGCTTATGAAGACAAATGCCACTTAACTAGGCATGTGGCATGTTATCGTGAGTATTGCTGAGAGGCCATGGGATGATTCCCAGAAGCAGCTGCTCTTACATGTCCCCTGGTGTCTAGTTCAACGCTGCTCCCGTAGACCCACAGACCCGCTTTGAATTCATGAGCACTGTGGAGACATTTCAATGGGGAAGCAGTTCAAGGCTCTACATGGTTGTTCTTGTGAAAGATCATGAACGGTGGATCCTGTGGCTTCCAAGATGTGTTAACTCTGGTTTTAAGCAGTTAGATGATCCCCATTTGAAAGTCAGGTTTGAAGCCAGACACGAGTTTCTCTCGGGAGTTTAGCACCTGAGCCACCACTATCCTTGATGATTCCATACTGTGATTGACTGATAAGCCTCTTTGGTCTTTAGTCTATAGGTTCCTGTTCTGTTCTTTTCTTTTCCTTGCAACCTTGAGGGTAAGAATACTAGGGTTTCTTTCTGGCTTTTTTTCTGTAGAATTTTCTGCAGTCTGGTTGATTTTCTGCAATTTGGTTGATTGCATCCTTAAGATCCTTTAACATGACCCTCTGTCTCTTGTATTCCCTGTCAATCGGTAGGTAGATCTTGAGCTAAATCAGGTTTAGGTTTGATACTTTTGGCAATCCTCCTTCGTAAATGGCTTAATACCCTTCCACTAAGAGACCCTTCCTGTCTATCCGTCTCTTCTTTTGTGGTGTTAGCTACCATTGATCATCATTGCCTGCATATATTAATTCACCAGAGGCTGCAAATGACAATATTGATAACATTCCCATTTTATCATTATGTCTTCCTTTGTTACTGGAACACTTACATAAAGACTAACTTCCCCCATCAATTGTTTGGTGACTCTGAGATACAGTTCTTACAGCTTCTTTGCTCCTTAGCATGATGAGATTTTCCAGGCTCATCTTGTAGGCTCTCACTCTTGGAATCACCTACTTCTCAAAGGGTGCTTTGAGTTTTGAAACAAATGTCTTCAAACTGAACCTATCCATCTTCAAACTTTTAAAATTGTACAACATATGCAGAAAAGCAAAATATTATTTTCAAAACGAGAAGGAATTTACATTTCAGTTTAAAACCCCTTGCTAATAGCAGAATGCAGTCAAATTATAGGCCAAACCATAATTTTCTATTTTGGCGAGATCCCAGTGTTCCTGCAAAGAATAATAATGTGCAAATCACCTCTTTACAGTACTCAGAAGTACTGACCAATAGTGCAGGAATTTTTCTTGAGCCCCAACTCCAAAATCAATCCTATTATGGTTTCTGTGTGTCACTATCAATTACTCATGTTTTGGTGACTCAACTAACTAACTAATTGACCACATCGCTTTTAGGGTCATCTTGAAACCTTATGCTTACATAGTCACTTCAAACCTTTTGCAACCTTTTGCTGCTTTAGCTAGTATCCCCCCTCTCTGAATGTAACCTCAAGGACCCCCATGCTCAAGGCTGATTGTCCAGGGCTCTGCCTTCACTTTTTCATAGAACCTCTTTTCAGTAAATCCTGACTTTTGGAAGAGTTATTACCATGTAAGTTACTGCATCCTCCAAGACCGGTCCAAATTCCCATCTCATCCTAAGGGTGCACATCACAGGTTGCAGTGAAGCTAGAATGAATTGGAAAGAATCTACCTGATGCACATGGGAGGCCTGGCAGCGATGCTGTCCTCCTTAGCCACCTCCCAAACCCAGCCTGTTCCATCCCTGGCACCAGAGAGCCTACTCTATTTTAGCGGGGATCGAAAGACCTAGCTTAAAATGATGTTCTATATTACAGAAGAGTACCTAAATTCACCATAAAATAGGGCTACACCAGTCCCCTGGGCTTTGTGAATGGAAGGAGGATATGGGAAGAAATAGGTGGATTTCATCACAATATTCAACCAGGTGGGTTATTCTGAGGGTTGGCTGTCCAGTAAATAATCTCAGTTATATTTCATATGGGTTTTACTCATTTTGTGGGTGTATAAATTCTGACCCTCTGTCTCACTGGTCCCTAGGCTTCCATTTGCCAAAATTCCCAGCTAGCTTCTGACTTTGTTGAAGCCACAGCTAGAAGCTAGAAACACAGGTGATGAGAACATCAGGCTCTCTGAATATACCAACAGTGTAACTATTATTCACTGATAAGAAACGTCCAAAAACGTAAAACCAATGCAAATGAGGCAAGTGGGTGGAACTTAGAGTAAGTTGAAGAAATGTAGAAAATGGAAAGAATCAAAGTATATAGAAACCAGAGAGAATCAAAGGATGGGCTGAGTGTCAAACACTAGGCAGTGACTCGATGCAGAAGGATACTTAGCTTAGACTCATTCATGGGTGCCTTTGCAGTGTTTAGGGCACACTCGAAAAAATTAAACTATTGGCAACTCTACAGTCCTTACAGCCCAAGCACAACTGTAGTGCAGCATGTGTCCTGATGCCTCTAGGGCATCCACAGGCCTCCTTTGACCTGGGGAGCGTGTCGGTGATTACACTGCTTCCTGCCCTGGCCATCCCTGCGGTTTTGTTCATAGGGCAAAGTTGTTTCATGTTGCACTTAAATTTCTCTTTGGCTTCAGTTTGATGTTACTTCCTGTTACCTGTAGTGCACTTGTTCTTGCCTCACACCTAGTAAGATACCAATCAATCCAACTTTCCGTGCTCATCCAATAGACACATACCAGCACCATGTGTATGACTAAACGGTGCACTGAATGGGAATGCTGGTCTGAAGAGATGGCCATTGCCCTAAAAACTGAATGTGTATTTCTCAAAATAGATGAGAAAGTGGGCAAGTATTTAAGAGTGCTCAGACTTTTGCTTGTAGTAGACTAGGTCTATGGGTAAGTAGTGGAGAGCTGGGATTGTTGCTCAGTGAAGTTTTCTCATCACGAAGTGGTACTATCTGTGATGCATGTGTTCTTGTTCCCAGCTCTTCACCCCTCTCTGTGGGAGGATCCCACACACACCCCCACCCCTGTGGCCGTGGGACTTGCAGCAATGCTCCTCTGCGGGCGGATAGATTTCCCCCACTGAGTCAGGCTGGGCCTTCTGAATTGATGGCCCAAGGTACCAGTTCAGAGCAGAAGCTGTAAATGCATTTCTGACAGCTCTCTTGCCCTTTCCATCTGCCACAAGAACAGCATATCCTAAATTGGTGGTGTTCCTTCAGCGTGGGACTCAGAATGAGAAGAGCCACAACTTGGAACAGAGCTGCAGAAGCTGACCTATAGCTGCCATGTGGAATGTGGCCAAGAAATAACTGTTTTCTCAGTAAACTAGTCTGCTAAATGTGTCTCAGTGTGCTGCAGAGATTGGAGGGTGTTTGTTTTTGCAGCCAAAGCTAACTAATGTAGCTGATCATAATGGCATTGTTTTGATTGCCAGGGTAGGGTTTAGTGATTCAACACATTTTTGGTTGTTGAGGTGACAGAGGAAGGGGGTGGTTACATTATTGTTTAAATATACACGTCCTCCCCCTCATTTCCATTGGATGAAAATACTTCTGGGTTCAAATGATAACTTGCCAATGTAACTTGCTTTGGTCCCATGGTAGGTGGAACGTATGTCCTGCCCTTTTGATTTTGAGCTTGACCATGTCAGTTGCTTTGGCTGATGATGAGTTACCACCAGACGTGATGCAGTAGAATCTTGAAATGTGCTGTGTGGTTGGGCTTGCTCTCTGCACTTCAGCCATCACCATGAGAAGAATATTCCCAGGCTTGCCTCCTGGCCCCAGAGGAGGCTGAGAGGCATTTGGAGTAAGCTTATTTAGCAAAATTTCCCCAAACCTAGATCAGCAGTCTCTCAGCCAACGCACAAACATATGAGCTAAATGAATGTCTATTACTTTATGTCACTAAGGCTCATGGTTGTTATGCAGCATTATTTAATTAATATACTGGTTAAATAGCTTTTGTTGCTTACTGACCCAAGTTATACAACTACATAGGTAATAACTGGCTGTGGTTTTGCTTTCATTTTTTTCCCCCAAAGGATTTTACAAGCCCTAATCCTAAAGATCTCTCTCCTCTGCTACCCTTCACTTCTTGTCTTTGTGTAGGATATGTTCATGGAAAAGAGTATGTTGCAACTCTAACAAAGAGCCTCTAACAGGATAGAACTGAGTAGGTCCATATTTGTTGATGATATTGTTGTTCTCTGTTGGCCTAACAAACCTATAAGGCTTGACCGTAACTTCCCTATTTTGATGATATGCCTATATAGGTCATTGTTCATAGCTAATCTATAACATATCAAAATATAAGTACCAGGTGTGATGTTGGTACCCAGTAGTGCATAAACATGCTCGTGGGTGGTTTCCCTGGTGGCATGTTTAGATAACATCAAGACCTGACATTTGAGCTTTCTGATTCCAAAGGGTCATCATCAATGATCCCACTTTTAGATAAATATATAAGAAATAGAAAATAGAAAAAGATTAAACCTCATTAGATAGTGTTAGGCTAAGTTTTAGATTACCTCACTTACCAGAGAGACATCCAACCCTTAATAGCTGCCATCCTTATTATACTCTAAAGAACTGTCATGCAGACACCAATATGTCTATAGAGAGGGACTTTCCAGCTTTGGGAATGTCTGTTTATGACATTCCCTTTTAAGGGGGGATTTTTATAAACCTAATTTTTGTTTATGTTCCAAAGAAGGAACCACACCATGTTTCTGGCTGTCATGAAGCCCATCTGGGGTGTGGGTTTCAGTCCAATTATTGTACTGTCTTTGTTAATGCTATGTTTAATTACCATCTCAGGCTTGGGATAGAACACTGTCTTCATTGAATTTATTTCAAAAGAGCCAGAAAAAGTAACTCAGGCCCAGGCAGTGCCCAAGGGTGGCTCCAATCCAGTTCCCGTGTCAAGAGCTGGAAAGGTGTGAGTCTAGAAACTAGTGAAGGATATTGAACAGAAAGCCACTGAAAACTCATACAGTGCTTTCCCTTAATAGGATTAAATCTTCATTCTTTGACATCACACAGAATAAATGGTGCCAATCCTCCCAGCAAAGCCATCATCCTCAAAAATGACATATAAAAAATTATTACTGTCTTATGCATGCTAGCACATTAGCTTTCACATAGACTATTCTTGAATGCATAAAAAATGACAGGCGTGGGGCATCTGGGTGGCTCAGTTGGTTAAGTGCCCGACTCTTGATTTCAGCTCAGGGTTGTGAGATCAAGCCCCATGTCAGCCTCTGCACTCAGTGCTGAGTCTGCTTGGGATTCTCTCTCTCCCTCTCCTTTTGCCCCTATGCCTACTCATGCATGTGCCCATGCTCTCTCTCTCTCTCTCTCTCTCTCATAAATAAATAAATAAAATCTTTAAAAATGACAGGACACTTCATATAGCTAAAACGAACCTTTGGAGCTGAGAGTTAATAGTACTCTACCTAAATACATTTTCATAAATAGCCTGAGTTCTACACATGGTCTATATTTAAATGGATTATTTACTTAGTTCCCACATCTTTAACTTTTAAAGAATGTTACAATATTGCATAAAACGGGAAATGCTACAATTAAATGCTACAATTAAAAAGCCATAAAAACAGTACTTGATGGACTTTTAAATCCAGAGTCAGCTCCTTTCCCAAGCTGGTGATTAAATAGTAAGTTCCTTCCACTAAAGGAAATTCTGCCTAAAATCTTCCAGGTCAGTGGACTCTCATTTAACCCATACACATACTGAAGGGAAGATGTTCCAGAGCATCATGTGGTTTTAATTGAACTAGGAATCCAAGTGATCTATCTCTTGCAGAATGAGATTACAGCCTTGGAGTGGGTGAGGCAGATTTTCAGGACACCTCCCCCAAAGAGCAGCATCTCGAGTGAGGAACCCTGGAGAGACAGGGCCTTCCTCCTCTCCCAGTCCCTCACGCCCACCTTCCAGAGTCCCTCTTAAAATAATTGGGCCATATACCTTTGTCAGAATCCTAACTACTTCATTTAAATACAAGTTAAAGCTTGAAAAACATCCATCAGAAGTGTGAGAGGAAAGCACGCCGCATTACTGTGCCATACACTCCGGGTGTTCAATCCCACCCGTCAGTCCTGGTGTCTGATGACCTATCAACTCACGTGTAATGGGATCGACAGAACCCAGGACCCTGGACTCGGGTGGTGACTTGTAGGGAGACCAGCTGTCCCCATATGCCCAGAACTGGGGGGATTCCTGGGAAGTGGGAGTTTCAGAGCTGAATCTAGGAAAGTCTCAGGCAAACTGGGACAAGCTGCTCAGTCCTCGCCTTCCTGGCTATGCTCAGGGCAAGAGGCAAAGGTTAACATTTGTGAGCGCCACATTTGCCTGCCTGCCCATGGACCCTGATGCCTGCGAGGGATTCCTAGTCTCACTAGAGGATGGGCTCCGTTTGCTTGCTGGACTGGTCCCAAAGTCTGACACAGGCTGCCGCACCCTAGGGCCTCTCTCTTCCTACCCCCTTCTTCAATCCCTAGTTTCTTTTCTCTGTCTGTATTTTTTTAACTTTTACAGTCTTTATTTGAATTCCTGACATGAAATGATATTCCTTAAAAAAAAAACACGCCGCTTTATTGACATCTGATAAACACACAAAACACGCACATATTTGATTTATTCAAGTTGCTCACATCCCAGCTTCTATTCTAATTCTTTTTTTTAATTTTTTATTGTTATGTTAATCACCATACATTACATCATTAGCTGTTGATGTAGTGTTCCATGATTCATTGTTTGTGCATAACACCCAGTGCTCCATGCAGAACGTGCCCTCTTGAATACCCATCAGCAGGCTAACCCATCCCCCCACCCCCCTCCCCTCTAGAACCCTCAGTTTGTTTTTCAGAGTCCATCGTCTCTCATGGTTCGTCTCCCCCTCCGACTTACTCCCCTACATTCTATTCTAATTCTTAATCTGATCTTGAACCTTAGCCTGTTTGACTGAGGCCCTGGTGCCCGGTTAATTTCTGCCCTTCTTTCTCCTGAAAATAGGATCCTACAGCTTATCCCTTCACTCATCCATTGTCTGAAAGCTAGATGCTACATTCTCTTGATGATTGGTATCTGCTCTTTCTAGAGACTGCTGCTCCTAAGAACCCCTTCTCCAGATGTGTCCCAGCCCACAGACAGCAGTGCTGGCCCATGGACAATCCACGTGTGCCCTCCCCTGCACTGGCCTCTCCACCTGCAGGCCCTGGTCTCATTCATGGCCAGGTACAGAACCACGGCCCCTTCCGTTCACACTTGACCTGCTCTCCCTACTGCTGAGATTCCAGCAAACCTTCCAGGCAAGGTTCTATGGATGATGATACTGGGGGAGAGCTCTAAGCTTTACCTGGTGACATTCAGAGTCATATCAACTAGCCATTCCTTAGTTATATAATCGGGAAATCATGGTCTCCTCCCTTTTTCCGTCTCAAAGGCTGATCCTTGCCCTTGAGAGCAATGGTCCTCCCCTTCCAGCCCCAGCACCCTGTGAGATGCAGAGGAGTATTTGCTTTCTTCTGTCTAGCCCAAGCCCCGATGGCATTACAAACAAAATTAATTAAAATATAAAACAAGATGAATAAGCCGCACAGGCTTATTCTGTTCTGTTAATATTGGTAACCCTCTTTTGTGGGCATTGTGGCAATGCCTAATTCAATTATTTTAATTCTGGATCTCTCTCTCATAGAATAGGGGAGTGGGTTTACTTTTGCTTTTGCTTTTTCGAGCATTTGCCAAGGGACTGGCCCTCTAATACTGTCTTTGAAATGTTCACACTCTATCTGGGCAAGAGAGAAAGATGGTCAGCTTTTCCAAGTGTTTTGTTCCTTGGCCATTTGGCCCATTCTTGTGTTTTTGGCAAAATCAGTTTCTGCAATCCAAATTGCTGTGCTTCCCTGCTGTGAATAAATGAGAAAATACTAGCTCTTTGTGAAAGTGCTCGCTGCCGTGGAGGCGATGATGAGTACAATGTCCAGAACCCTGCGTATCCAGCTCCTTGGCAGGGATTCCTGGGCGCTATTCCTAATCCAGAGCTGATGTTACCATGACAAAACTGCTTGCTCCATCTTCGTCCCACCAGGAAGATTGCCCTTGTTTATGAAATAATCCTAAGAAAAGAGATGCAGCCTGGGGAGCAGGTGAAATCACTTAAACTCTGCAGGGCCACGTAGATGTACACAGATGTGCTCCTTTGCTACAGAGAAACACTCAGGAAATGGGGCTGAATAGTAAAGGAGAGAGCACACTGAGATCCCTTTGTCTCTACCCCTCGAGGTCCCATCCAGGAAGAAGGTAATAAATATATCAGGTGCTAGATTTTTCATGGGATAACTCCTCCCTCTCCTGAGAGGGCACCCAGATAGCCAGATGATGAACACTGGTCATGTTGCCATAGCAACACTTCTTAATGTGGGTGCAGATGCAAAGGGGACTAGATCCACACACTCCAGAGATGGCTAGATTTCTCGTTTTGGGACAAATAATATGGGCCTGTGCAGTTTTCTCTTTTTCTTTGAATTTGGTGCTATTGAAGGGGGACCTGACTGAGAAGAAGCCTTCCTTCTCCCCATGGTGAACACACCCTTCTTAAGGTCTTAAGGTGGCTGGATAAAGGAAGAATCAGGGAGTGGAGAAGTCTTTATGTCCTTCCCAGGAGACACACATAGGGAATGTTGGCGAAAATGGCCAGAACCAAGGACACTTTTTCTGCTAGAGGAAACTTTCCTGTTAAAAGCAAAACTTTGTTACCTTGCCTAGTAATGGGCATAGAGGGTGACCAGATAGAAAATCTTGATGAGCAGGGTTGCTAACACACTCCTGTCACCCAGCAGCTGTAACTTTAACCCCACAGTTGATGGGATAATCATATGACAGTCTGTCCCAGTGGGTCACAGATCCTTGGGGACCATGGAGTTATTACAAAAGTCCTCAAACCATTTGCAACCAAGCCTTGTCTGTAGAGTGAATTAATAGGTCTTGGATAAATATTCACTATTTTTTCAGAATGAAGGTAGATGCGATTGTTATTAATAATGACTAATGAGTTGAAAGGTGTTATTAAGTTCATAGTAAATTTATGTCATTATGTAGTCTCAATGAACAGAAATTAAAAGCACAATTCCTATAATGTGGGCAACTGTTATATTCTTTGGCATTAACCAGAAGTCCTCATACTCAAGAAGGGTGAGAGTCACTGATCTGTCAGCACATGTAGGATTAGTCTCCATCTGTTTAACAACTATTGCCTGAGGGCACCTGGGTGGCTCAGTTGGTTAAGCGACTGCCTTCGGCTCAGGTCATGATCCCGGAGTCCTGGGATGGAGTCCCACATTGGGCTCCCGGCTCAGCAGGGAGCCTGCTTCTCCCTCTGACCCTCTCCCCTCTCACGCTGTTTCTCTCTCTCTCTCAAATAAATAAATAAATAAAATCTTAAAGAAAACAACAACAACAACTATTGCCTGAGCTCTCACAGTTAAAGTTGTATGATGTTCTCAGGAAAAGCCCAAGGACCTCTTCACAAACAGAATTCTTGACAACTTCCAAGATTCATTCATTTTTTTGATTCAATAAAGTGAACTCAAGTTCATTATATTCTACTCTTTCACTGACCTTGTGGACAAGTCCTACATGTTAAGTAGGAAGAATTGAGTAACTGGGCGTACAACTGCCTTATTACTACCTCTCAAAGGTGAATTCTTTTTTCTTTCCTGCTTACATTTCCGAACCAATACACCACTAAGTGTTTAGATCTTGAGGAAGACTGAGGAAGGCTTATTGAATGAATGCTCAGCATGATTATTTTTATGGCACAGAGTACAATAGAGCATAAGTACTTGCCCTCATGTTTTGATCATTATGTGTAGTATCCAGGCTTAAATAGTTGTCTTTGAGACCTTAGACAAATTTTACTTAAGATAATTGAAGTATTCACTCTGCCATTTATGACAGTTTATGTTTGTATTTATACAGGCTGCTCTAAAATTATCAAGGGACAGACTTATTGATGGCAGTTGAGTGAACTAGAGGGTCTACTTCATGTAGTATTTTTTTTACCGTATCATTTCTTCCTAAGTTCTGTAAACTATTTGGTAGGCTTTGCTCCCTAAAAATAACCGGCTTCTTAAGTTCAACAAGTCATCAATCATTTCAGTGAAAATATTTTTCACATTACAAAGTGAATCACAGAATATTGTATTTGGTGGTCATATGTTTAGAAAAATCATTTAAGGTTGACTGATGTGAAGCTGGCCCAGAAACAAAAGGGCACTGACTCACCTGGTGTAGCAGGGGCTCATTTTCATTTGTACATCCATTAGTTGACAGGCAGTTACTGAGTGCTGTGTTCAAAACATCTGTCTTTTAAACAACCTCTCTATAATATTCACTTTCAAAAATATCTCTTGACATGCATTTAAGTTGCTTTGTATTTTTTCCAATTCTTTGTGGTTGCTTTTCTTTTTCTTTTTTCTTTTATGAGCTGGTAGTTTCCTCTACTAGTTCCCCACAGTTTCCTCTACTAGTTCCCTGTCTGTACAACTATACTCACTTTCATCATATAGGAAAGAGCTAAATCTAAGTTCTTACCATTTAAAGTTGAAGAACAGCTTAGATCTCATGTGCAGTATCTGGAAACCATTTCACTGTGTTTTTGTTTTGATTGCATTTGTTTATAAGTAGAAAGGTATTCTAATTGGATCTCAATCAGTACATCTGTTAATGATGAAAACTAACCTATATATTTGTTGGCATATAATAAAGCAATTCATAGTTAAAATTAGGGTAAATGGTGAACACAGTCTAACATTAATGCACCTTACCATGGTCCAGAGTCAAGTCATGAGACTGAACATACTTCACTATCGAAAACCTCCACAAACAGAATTCCAGGGATGGCATGTGCCACCTGTTCATGGCTCGTACATAGAAGCATCTCATCCCTCTCTAAAGATTGTTCTGTCTTGAACAATAAAGGACATACCAATGATAAATAAGTAACTGTATGCAAAAATATTTTGCAAATCAAGAAAAGGGAGCTGCATGCAAACTCCAGAACACAGCAAGGATTGTGATATTTATTAAGGTGCAGTTCAACCACTCTTTTAACCGCTCAGTTGTACTTGACTTTCATCAGAGAAGTTTCTCAGCATTCCCCACTGCAAGCAAATAAACATGAAACTAAGGATTTTCTGAGGTATAGAAGGAAGGCCGAATTTGGATATTGGGAAATGTGGAAACACTGAAAATGGACAAAATTCCAACATGGCCTCATCATGACTCTGCTGGAGATTGTTTCGGTTATTGTCATTTCTCTTTGAGTGCAGAGTTGACTTAATATGCCTCTCTGTGCATGGCACAGCCATCACTGGGCTGTGCAAGGCCCCTCTGGTGTTTCATTTTATTTTCCCTTCCTCCTCTCTCCCCATGTCCCTTCTCCACAGGCTCCCAACAGAATGTGCTTTGATATTTATGTGCCCTTAAAAACTAGAGCTTGTTGTATGTGTGTGTTTAGGTAACATAAATGGAATTGTGCAGCTCTAGATCTTGCTTTATTTCTGACTTTTTCATGCAGCAATATGTTTTAAAACATGTTGATCCAATTAGATTCAATCAGAGTATCTTTCCACCATCTTGCTCCCACGTGAGTGCTGTGTGGTTTGCATCAGTACCATCTGCTGTGTTTCTTGTCTCCATCCTTCTGATGACAAGCACCTGGGTTGTTTCCAGTCATCATCATACGTGTCCCTTTAGAATCTTCGTGAGGTTTCTCAGGGAGTTTAATACCTAGAAGTGGAACTGCTGGGTCCCGGGATGCATGCAGGCTTAGTGCGCTGAGTAATGCCAGATTACTTTCTGGCGTCCCATTTGTCAGTATTAGAGGGCCATTCCCTTGGCAAATGCTCGAAAAAGCAAAAGCAAAAGTAAACCCACTCCCCTGTGAGCATCCCATTTGTCCACATACACATTTGGTATTTTCTGATCTTCTAACTGGGCCAGGCTCCTGAATGTTTTAAGTTGCACGTCTGCTTACTAGTAAAATTCAGCATATCTTCGTGCACCTTACTTTACTGTTTGGTTCCTTCTCTGTGGATTGCCTTGCCACATCCTTGCCCATGTATATTGGATTTTCTGGTATTTGTCTCCTTCAGTTTATAGAATCTCCTTTCATGTTTTGAATACCACCCCCTTGTTGGTTCTAGACATTTCAAAGTACATTCTCCTCAGTGTTTCAGCTACTCTTTGACTTTGCCTATTTTTTTCTTCATTGAACAGAAATTCGTAAAGCCTTAAACTTATTCAGTATGGGCAAATCAGTGTATATTTTTGCGTATTGATTGTATTTTGGGTTTTGCTTAAGAAATACTCTTCTACATCCAAGGCCACAAGGGCCACAAAGATATTCCCCTATTAGCCTCGGCGTTAGCTGTCACAGTGATGCCTGAATTCATCAGGAGCCCTCCACCATTCTGACTGGGAAGCAGGGATCCACCTTGAATTGTTTCAATGTTGAGCCAGTTTTTTGTTTTTTGTTTTTTGAGCTCCAGCTAATAAGCAGAGTCATCATTTATCAAGTTCCTGTTTCAGAGTCTGAATTAGTTGACCACCTAAAAGTGGTCTGCTATTTTTAAGGAACCCAATAATTTTATGCTAACCCAAATATGTGCTTCTGTGCTTCACACCTGAGCTAGGACACAGGCAGTTTGCAGGTGATCAGTGAGAATAGCACTCTTGCAAAGCTCCATATGGATGAAGAAAAGGGTAATAACCACAGCATTTAGACCCCAGGTTCATATACAGCTACCAGTCATCTTAAAAGATAAATATGTTTTTGTTAGTAAATGTCCCGAAGACTTATCCTCCTCTACAGCACACTTAATGATTCTGTTCATCCCTGACATGAAGCAGAAGTACTCTTCAGAGCCTGAACATCAGTAATGCAAAGGCAGGAGGGTATGATTGTTCCTCCGAATACTTCTCATTTCTTTAAGTAATGAGGTTTGCTCTCTGTGACAATAACGCCTGTCCTCTCTCCCTCTTAAAAGGAGGTGATATGTATGAGCACACTTCATAAACGTAAAAAGAGATCATGATTTTCAGTCCCACCAACACCTTCATGAGATCTACCTGGGGCTGAAATTTGATTTGTTAACTTTTTCTTTACCCGGGTGGCTACATAAGCTCTTAGCTTTCAACAGGATGGTCATTCTACCCAGGGTTCTCTCTGCTTCCGTGTTATACTTTTATGATTGTTTCTGTGATAAATTGATTAGTGCCTATAAATTTAAAATGCAGAGGAAATAGCCCTCATTTCTTTTTAGGAGTTTTAGTGGTGTGATTTTGTCAAAAGGAGTTATTGACTATAAGTAACAAACAACATCATAAAAAATGCATTTTTTCCAAATTTAAATTGAACAGTCTAAGTTTAATTACTTCAAATAGAAATTTAGTACTTAGCATAATAAATTCCTGTGAAGAGGAGGTGTGGACCAGAGGTTTTCTGGGTAAACTTGAAACTCTTTATCACTCAGGATAAGCTGGGCGTGTGTGTAACAAACATTACCAAAATCTCAGTGGCTTGAGATAATAAAGGACCGTTGTCTGTGCCCCATAGGTTCACTGGGGGCTCCTCTCCTTGGAGCAAGGTCCTCACCCTATAATCCAGGCTGTTTTAGCAGCTCCTGCCTGGACTATCAGAGAAAAGAGAATTCTAGGGGATCTTGCTTTGGCAATGAAATGCTTATAAGTCCGTGGCACATTTGGGTAGGTGGCCCCACCCAAACACAGGGGGCCAAGAAGTGCAATCTTATCCTGCTCCCATAATGGGGTAAGGAGGGAGGTAGGGAAGCAAAAATATTTGGCAAACAGTGCCAGCGAGTGCCATCCCGTAGACCTCTTTTAAAAGAGAACAAATGATTAAGAGTACAGGATTCAATCTGAGAAACACTGACTCGGGAAGATAAATGCTTTTCAATTCAAATTATTGCTACAAAGTAGGTTTCACCTTCATCACTGGTAAAAAAAAATAATAATAATAATTTGGCCAAAGCGTAAACACAATTTTAAAAGTTGTTATGGAAGAATATAGTGGAAATTATGAAGACCCGTTTTCTGTTAGAGACACCCCAGCTGCAGGGCCCCCGGGGAAGTGGAAGGAAGGCCATGCCCAGGGGAACAAACTCCAGGAGCCCAGGGACATCAAGGCAGTGGAAGGGCGGCCAGGCCTCTCCTGGGGCCAGTTCAGGGCAGGGAGTCAGACAGATGCCCTGAAGAGATGCCTGAGAACCAAGTGGATGGGGAGCACCGGGGGCTGTGCGGGGACCCCATCTCAGCTTGTGGAGAGGCTGAGAAGGGCAGAAGGAGGGAAAAGAGGAGAGGCACACAGTCCCCTGGCACAAATACAGGAGGCTCTCTGAGAACACTGTCCTGGATGTGCCCCATCGCCGTGGCCCTGGGCTCTTGCATGACAGCCTGATGTTGCCTGGCTGTCCTTGGCCCATACAGAAAGGGCTGCCAAGCCAGACAAGGGGCGGGAGCGAACGCCTTACACTCACAGGCCCAGGCAGAAAGACACCTGCCAGGAAGCTAACTGGGCAAAGTTGCCTTTTTCCTGGCATCCGGCAAACACCTGAATGCCTGGGAAAGAGCTGGTGTGGGCAACAGCTAAGAGAACCTAGTGGCCAACAGCCCCCAGCCGGTGAGGAGAAAGGCCATCTCCTAAGTCTGTGTCCTGTTATTGTCATGTTCAAGACCTCATTCTGGTCAAAACCATTTCTGAAGCATCCAGAAGACTCAAAAGAAATGATGCTAAGAATACTATGAGTGGAAACCTGTGGTTTGGGTATTTATTTGTGACCTATCCCATGATTTCCTTTAATTCACTCATTAGCCTTTTCCCTCTCTTAAAAAAAAATCCTCGGCTACCTACTGACTTACAGATACTCAATTTGCGTATTCATAGAACTAAAAATCTTGTGTATCTGAGCATGCTACTGTAATGTGAGACTCTGGACGTCCTTTAAAATGTGATGTTTGGAACTTTTCTTTTTCAGTAATTGTCACTGACATTTATGCCATCAGAGAGTTCCCTGACATTTTAATTCAGTCCCCTAACAGCGCATTTTGGTGTCCCGCCACCCCCACCCCCAGGTTCTGAGCCTTTAGGGTTAGAGTTTTAGATCTGAAAGTGCCTTTTCTTCTTTCTCTCTCTTTCTCTGACTTTAACACCTCTCCCCCCTCCCAAAAAAACCTCTCTCAGTTTGTTTTTAAGAAATGAAGAAATGTTCCAACACGTGACCCACAGCTGCAACCCGTTAACCTTTGCTAATATTAAGTCTGCACTTTGGATCTCTCCTGGGACCTCTGGATGGATGCACTTTTGCTGTTCTAGGCAGTGTGCCTGCTTGGGGAGGGGCGGGGAGGGATGCTCTCCAGCCAAACTCAAAGGAATGGAATAAATATCTTCTCTGCAGAGCATCCTAACAGAAGACCGGGCTGGGCCCGAGGTGCTCTGGACTCACTCTGTCCAATACAGTAGCCACTAGCCTTGTGCAGCCACGGAGCCTTGAACTGTGGCTAGTCTGAACTGAAATGAGCTGTAAGAGCAGGTTTTATAGTGATTTCATAGAGCACATAAAAGATCTCATTCACAGTTTCATATTAATTGCATGTTGAAATGGTAGTATTTTGGATAGAGTGGATTCAGTGGAACATTTTATTAAACTTAATTTTGCCTGTTTATTTTTACCCTTTTTAATGTGGCTTCTGGAAAATTTAAACTGAACTCTGTAACTCGGCTATATTTTTATTGGACAGCACTGGTCTATGTGACTGAGATTTGTTTTTAACTACTTCACTAAGCAGCAAATATTCATCCTAATTTAATATGGACTTTTCTTTATAACATGAACTCTGTATGGTAAATATTTTATCTACTCTTGTTTCAAAGTATAATGAGGTTTTTTAGCAGTTCCCAAAGCACTATGGGTTATCTGACAAATTGTCTTTTATGGATACTGGGTAGCGCTCTTGCCACCCAGAAGCTAGCCCAGGCTTTATAATGTGAAACACTTACCCTTGGACCTTCTGGTGCTGACCTTCATCTCACTGATGGGGGCGTCCACGATGTGGTGGGGTGGGGGCATGGGTACCCCAGCAGTTACCAGTGGACTTCTTCCTGCCCATCCACGTCTTACATGATGCTTGTATGAAAGACCTGCAGATAGTTGAACTTTGAAGATGGCCCCTGGTCCTCCAGATCAGTGAGCCCCAAATCCGCAAGTCATATTTTATTCTCACTGGTTTCTGGAAGATTAAAGGCTTCTAGAGAACAGAGCCATAGGGAACTGGTGAAACTGATTACATCACAGGGTTGGACTCAAGAACAGAGAAGTGCCCCCTTCTCATCCATGGCTTTGCTTTTCCTTGTGAAATATGGCAACGGATGAAAAACCCACCTCTTGGAAACAACTGCAAAGCTACAAATCCAGCCACCTGACATTGTACCCTGCACACACACACACACACACACACACACACACACCCCTCCCCAGTGCCCTGGCTAGCCCTGTGGAACGTAGTCTTTCCTCTAAAACCTGAGGGACTCGTATTATTACCTCTCAGCCTGGGAAGAGTAAACACTAGGAGTCAGGTCTGAGGCAGGACAATTCACCGACCATCAGTGCTTCTCACACGAGTCTCCTTGGATGTTGTAAAGAGGAAGACTCTGATTCCCTAATCTGGGCTAGGGTGTATGTAACAAGCTCCCAGGTGTTAGCCATCCTGCTGATTCATGGACCGTGCACATTTTGAGGAGCACGTTTACTAAGTGTCATTTGCTTGTGGGTACATTCACGAAAAATTATCCAGCCTAAGGCCTGGGAGATCAACAGTGCTAAATTGACATTAAATATACCTGGTATACTTTAAAAAATTCAGTATAACAAGAAATCCATTCCTTAAAAAAAAAAAAAAAGGCACAATGAACATTCTTCTCTTTACAGAGGGACTCATGTCAGGGTATCTTTAAAAGCATCTCCCCTTAGGCATGATAGCATCAGCTACACTTCACTAACTAAAAAGATAAAAAAGTGCCAAGTGAATCATCATCTGGAAGTAACACATCTCTGAAATGATATAAAAAAGCAATAGTAATGCTGACTGCTTTCATTATTGAGCTCTTAACTGTGTGTGACCGGGGTGTGTGGATGTGTAGGGGTTATCCAGTGGAGTCTTCAAAGTACTAGTGAAGTAAGTGTTGCTATCCTCAGGCTCCTGATGAGAGAAGTAAGGTTAGCAGAGTTGAAGTCGTGTGCCAGTAAGAAAACATTCTAAGGAAAACCCTGTGATTCTCACCTGATCCTGGCTGGTTGTCCTTCTTGACCAGAAACCAACCCCCCATTAGGGGAGCTCTTGAACACCGTATTTCGAACAGATGGTAATTTATAATGTCTTTCTCGTCCTTGACAATTTAAAAGAAAATGTCAACTTGAAAAAAGGTTTCAGAAAGGCACCAGGAAGAATGGTACATGCAGCCAGATTAATCACAGAAAGATGAACAAAGTACATTTTCAACATGGGCAACATCACTGTTAATGTAACATAAAGGTCTTGGGAAAGTTAAGAGACCATTAAGAGACAGCTAGAACAACTAGCAATCAGCTCAGTTGATAAACAACAAGAAACTGACAGGTGCAGCTTACCTGTGAACAACACCTTTTCATATGAGTGACATTACTAGGCAACAAGACTCCAAACACACAAATGTTACCACGAGCCTTTCCAGTCTTCCTTTGCTCCAAACTGAAGCAGGCAGACACCACTTAGATGACATAAACATGACAAAATATCATACCGGGCTAGGTACAAAAGACAACGTTCTGTATGGTTCCATTTACATGAAATTCTAGGAAAGGCAAAACTGTAACGACAGAAAGCAGATGAGGGGTTTCCAGGGGCTAAGAGTCGGGGGAGAGGGTGACTGTAGAGTCAGGAGGAAACGTTCTGAGGATAAGGGAGACGGTCCGTATCATGACGGTGGTGGCTCATTGACTCCACACATTGGTCAAAACTCACTTAAGTGTACACTTGAGATTGCTGAATTCTATTGTATGAAAGTTATATTTCAATAAAGCAAATTGAAGTATGTATATATAATAACCCGATCTAGCCTTTCTACTCTTTTGTATCTGACTCGGAGTAAGCAAAATTTGTAACGCTTTGGCAACAGAAAATAGACACAGCTTAATTTCAAAATACAGAGCTAGAAGGTGTTGTAGAGGAATAACAGCTTCAGCAGTCCCTGCACATGAGTTGCCAAGACTTTACTGGAGGCATTCCATCCCAAGATACGGCGTTTCGTCTCTCAAGGTCTTTGGACACCCAGAAAGTGGGTCGCCTTTCAGGATATCTGCGTCACTGTGAAGAACATGTCAGTAAATCAAAAACCAGCTGGATTTATTCTTAAATTGGCAAAATACATACTTGCTTGGAAGGACTATTAATCCTTTCATTCGCTGGACAGGGAAGATCGGTTTTATGGTCTTGATTACCTTTGGTCTTATCAGTACCTTATATTCTTTGGTAGAGGGTATATGTTAGGCATTAAACTTGTGCTTTGGGAAAGCAGAGATCATGTGACTGCTTGACTCTAAATCTTAAAAGTTTGAAATTAAGACTAATAATAAATATTCTTACTGAGTAAGTTGGAACACTCAAGCAATTATTTTAATTATTTAATACAAAATTATTTTGCCTAAAATAATCGATTATTAGTGCAAAAGCATTGTTCTGGACGGAATTCTCCAGATAATTCTGCTTTTGGCAACAAGCTACAACTTAAATGGGCGTAAACAATAAGCTCGTTCCCTGGCTCATGTACCTGGAATTCTAGAGTTATAGCAGCATTTGGGGTTGGCTAGACCTGAGTCTCAACAGTGCCGTCAAGCCATGGTTTTCTCCCTCTCCACTCTGCAGACAGAGTGGCTTCTTCTTCATACTGGTTCCCTCCTGGGTATAGGATGGCTGCTAAATTCTACTTGAGCCCACCATTTTCTCATTAATTCCCTGAGGGGAGAGAGAGAAGATTCTTTCAGGAAACTTTGACTTAAGGTCAGTGAAGGACTTTCTCTTTTTTTTGTTTGTTTTATTTAAAGATTTTATTTATTAGAGAGAGAGAGAGAGAGAGCACAGAGGGAGAGTGAGAGGGAGAAGCAGACTCCTCACTGGGCCGAGAGCCCGATGCAGGACTGGATCCCAGGATTCTGAGATCATGACCTGATCCAAAGGCAGATGCTTAACTGACTGAGCCATCCAGGTGCCCCCCGTGAAGGACTTTCTCAAGACCATTTCTCATTGGTTCAAACTGGGTCTCATGCCCATTTATTAGAGGTTCAAATTCGGTCACATTCCCAGTCACATGCCCAATCTAAGGGTAGAATTACCCTTAGGTTATGAGGTCTCCCCTACAACTGGAAACAGAATCAGCTCCCCTGAGAATGGGAACTGATGAAGTTGGGCGGGTGGCGCAGTGGGGATTCTATTAAGAATGAGAAAGAGAGAATGACACGGAGCCAACAACAAAAAACGGTACACTAGGGTCTCATTTAAATCCATTACTTTTAAGGTGAGCTATAGTTCTTCTTGTTAGGAAAAGTACTTCAAGATTAAATTTTTTTAAGAGAATATTTATAGCAAAAAGGAAGAAAGTAAAAACCACCGTCATCCTACTACCCTGCGAGAACTATTAATGATACAAGCATATTTTCAAACATTAAAATAAATATTATACTCTGCATACTGCAGACACAGTAGAGCATGATGGTTAGCAATACACAGACGTGGCTATCCACCTCCTGGTTCATCTACTCACTGTCTGTGTGTCCTCGGTGGGTAAGCTACTTATCTTTCCTGTGCCTCAGCTTCTTCCTCTCTGTGATGGATATAAGAATAGCATTTATAAGTTCCAACAGCACTAATCTTCTAGTTCAGGAGTCAGCAATCTGCAGCCTGTGGGCCAGACCTGACTTGCTGCCTGTTTTCGTGAACAGGTGTGTTGGAAACCAGCCATAGTCATCCATTTGTGTATCCATCTATGGCTACTTTCACACTATAATGGCAAAGTTAAGCAGCTCCAACAGAGACTATATTGCCCACAAAACCAAAAGTACTTATAATCTGGTCCTTCACAGAAAAAGTTTGCTGACCTCTAGGTCAGACCAGTAGACCTCTATTGTCTTGTCAAAATCTAGCATGTCATACATAATTCTGTGGTCAGGTAATAACTTAACCAGCCTGGAGATAATGATCAAGAAAAAGGGACACCTGCAGAGCTAACATGAAAGCAAGAGGTGCTCAGTTATTTTATCAGTTAGAGAGAGTTAAGAATCGTGAGTAATTGAAAGATCTACAACAGTGCTTAAATGTCAAGTTATCTTCCTGAATTGACTAGAGATCTTGAAATACATGATACATGATCTCCCTTGAACTCTGGGGTGTTGACGCTGGGACATGAATGAAAGTGAATTTGTACAGAGTATCTAGTCGATAGAAATCATAGCTCTGGGGAGAAGATAAGACTGAAGAGGGGATGAAAGAGAGCCCAGAAACAATTGTGGCAATATTGCTTTAGAAAAGAAGAGATTGTTGCCATCTGTGTGCTCTGGGGGCGCAGTGGTACAGATGTGTGGATGCGCAGAGCGGCCAGGGACTCCCTAGAGCAAAGGGAGTAGTCTGAACGAGCACAGGCAACCTGACCCACGTCTGAGCTGTGGAAGGCCATATGTGAAAAGAAAAGCGTTGGAAAAAATGAGACATCCAGGGAGGACAACTTCCCTCACAGTACGGGTAGTTCTGATCTCGAATTCAAAGATCCTCAAACTCTAAATTATTTTAGTCAAATCCAACTTTTCCATAAAATAGTGTTTTAACTAAATTTTAGATTTTGGCCAGGTGTGTAATGTCCTTCTTGAAAAATGAAGCGACCATCAGCTACACAGAAGTTTTCTAAAATAAAAAGCCTTGAATACATTCAGCGGCTCGATGTGACCATTAAGAATAAAGGATTTCTAATCAACTGAGCCACCAAAAAAAAAAAAAAAAAGAATAAAGGATTTCTATCGACTGCCTGATTTCAAATCCTGGCTCAACCACTGTTCCTTTAATCCTTCAAGTCCTAAGCCTTTTCTTATTTATAAAACAGGATTGATAAAAGTACTAACTTCGGAGGGTTTTGATGAGAATCAAATTAAATAACCGCATCAGACAAATATTACAGGCTCCTTAGAAGTGAACCATTTTGACGTGGACAAGATAGAGAAACTAATTGTGGAAAACATTTTGATAACCAATCATATAATGATACATTGTTGTACTATACTAAGTTCTTTCAGTTTTGGTATTCCTACCTTACTTTTGGAGCAGCAAATGTGAAGATAGGTCTTAAAAATCCTTAGAATTTAGAAGAGTAGATCAGGGAACATTTTCATAAGCATTGTATTCGTTTAGAGTACAGTTCAACTTGCTGCTGAAACAGAGACCCAAAAAATATAATGCCAAAAAAAAAGAAAGAAAGAAAGAAAGAAAGAAAGAAAGAAAGAAAGAAAGAAAGAAAGAAAGAAAGAAAAGCATCTTTCTCTCATACATGCCCACCCAGAGGTAAGCAGCCCAGCACTAGAAGATGGCTCTGCTCCCTGAGTGCCTCCAGGACCCAGGTTCCAGTTTTCTTGTTTCGCCACTGTCACCTGCAGCAGGTGGTCTAGGAGAAGCTCGTTCACCAGCATCTCCTTCCATCCCTTAGGACAGGGAAGGGTGTCAATAAAGAGCAAAGCCATTTCTTTTTAAAGGATTGGATCTAGAACTTGCATACATGGCTTCTATTCCCACCTCATTGCTGAGATCTTAATCAAAGGGCTACCCATAGTTGAAAGAGAGGCTAGAAAATGTGACTGTAGCGACGTGCCCAACTAAAATTCGGTGGATTCTGTTATCAAAATGGAGAAGGAAAGAATGGATGGTAGAATCAGTTAGCAGTCTCCCATAGGCATTGTCATGGAAACCAGTATTGTGTCACTGACTCTAAGATCCTATTGATTGTAAGACCCATCATTTTATGTACCCCTAAGTAAGAAAAACCATGTTATGAAACATTATTAAACGTATGTTTTCTTATCAGCTCAGTTGTAGGACACGTCCCAGTTTAGGAGTGTTAAAATGTGAAAATTATGTGTCTTGAGAAAGAAGAAATACAGTACTGGAAGGGCATAGGAAGAGAAGGTGATCCAAAGCCATCAATTTTGCAGTCTTCTTTTGCTTGTGTGAGTTTCCTTGGAGCAAGCATAGACAGGAGATAACAAGCTTTGTTCTACTCATCAAGTGTCATGCTTAGCCTCGGTGACGGACAAAGTACCTGCTCTTTGGCTTTGTTTCCTTTATAGTGCCTTATACATAGTAGGCGAACAGCAATATTTGTTTCATGCAATGAAAGAAAAGACCAACTTCTTGGATGGCCAAGTAGAGATGAGCTGAATTTTCCAGGATCGAAAAGGTGCTAGATTCAAATAAATGGACCAAAGCAAGTTGATACCTTCGGGGCTGTACTTGCTCTTGAATTTAAAATAATCTTATTTGTTAACATCAGGTTGATAATTTAATAAAGAAACACTCATTTGGATCCCACCTGCTTTTGCCGCTTTTACGTTTATTTTCTCCAATTTAATAAATGCACAAATGTATTTTACTTTAAAACACACCTTTTTTCCTTGGTGAGCCAGAGCAGATTGGCACACAGGACTGCTGATACTCGCCTGAGAACAGCCTCTCATGCAGCAACCACATCTTTGTGAATTTGTCCTTTTATAACAGCTAGGGAATCAAACTCTCCATTCCCAGGTTTTAAGACGGAGTCGTGAAAGACCCTGGTCAGTCGTGAAAGACCCATGAAAGACTTGGTGGCTTTGAATCTGGTCAATGAAAATCTATAATATGCAGGTGTGTCTTGCTGTATTTGCTACTGAAATCTGCTTCTCTTATATAGATCACTGTTACAGATGAGGAAGTTAGTAACCCATCCTTTTTAGATCTGGTGAGGACTCCCCAAATGAGGAAGTGCACACTTATTCTTATGTTTGCTTGGTAAGTCTGACTTGTGATGGGCTCAAAAGCTTGTATTGAATTTACAACGCGCCCCTTCCTTCAGAGCAGACTGAAGTTATGTCTTACTTGGTCTCCGTTGGCTTTCAATGTCCCTCCAGGTTCACAAGTGCGGTGGTGTATCAAGGACTCGTCATGCGCCTAGGAATTATAGGAGGCAACCTCTATATCGACTTTTTCATCTCAGGAGTTGTGGAGCTGCCCGCGGCCCTGCTGATCTTACTGACCATTGAGCGTTTCGGACGACGGCTTCCCTTTGCAGGAAGTAATCTAGTGGCAGGGGTCGCCTGCCTTGTCACTGCATTCTTACCCGAAGGTAATAGTCCCCCAGATCTGTCCGTCACTCAAGAACGTGAAATAGTCTTAAATCAAAATAATCAAGAATGGGGAGCCTCTTGTCCTTAGATAATGTACCACTGCCTCAAAATCCTGGTACCAGGCAACCTGTGGTGATGTCACCCAATTTTCTGCTTAAGCAGTGTAATGACTCTTGAGTACAGGGATTGGTTCTACAGTTTCTTCTGTTTTCTCCATTTTAGGTTCAATTATGGATGAAATAGATGTTGTGCAGATGTTGTACACTAGCTTGTAGTCATGTAGTTTAGTATTGATCACCTTTATTTGACTGACTTTCATGCTCTCATTGACCATGGTTACCGTATTTCCTGATTACCGGCCGTGTCACTGGCCCCATGCAAAATACCAGGGTTACAAAAGGAAGAAATTAAGACACTTGTTGACTTCAGAATGTTCACAACCTAGTAAGGGATATGGACACTTCATTTTTTAAATTTGTTTTTCCTCCAAGTTTTTATTTAAATTCTAGTTAGTTAACATACAGTGTAATATTAGTTACAGGCGTAGAATTTTGTGATTTGTCGCTTACATAGGACACCCAGTGCTCATCACAACAAGTGCCCTCCTTAATGCCCATCCCCCATCTACTCCATCCCCTGCCCACCTTCCCTCCAGCAACCCTCAGTTTGTTCTCTATAGTTAACAGTCTGTTTCTTGTTTTGCCTCTTCCCCCTCCCCGCGTTCAACTGTTACGTTTCTTAAATTCTACATATGAGTGAGATCATATGGTATTTGTCTTTTTCTGACTGACTTATTCCACTTAGCGTTATACTCTCTAGCTCCATCCACATCATCGCAAATGGCAAGATTTCATTCTTTCATTCTTTTATATGGCTGAGTAATATTCCATCACACACACACATACACATAGCCCACATCTTCTTTATCCATTTATCAGTCGATAGACATATGGATATTTGGGCTCTTTCCGTAACTTGGCTTTTGTTGATAATGCTGCTCTAAACATTGGGGTGCATGATATAGATACTTTAATGCTTTCACAACTCACTGTGATACGTGAAATAACAGAATTAGTTACAGTTAAACCTTGTCATAGGAGTGGGGCTGCTGGCTCTCTGCATGGTCGAAAACCTGCATATAACTTTTGACTCCTCAGAAACTGAACTGCTAATAGCCTACTGTTATTTAGAAGCCTTATCTATAACAAAAGAGTTGATAAACACATACTTTCTATGTTATATGCATTATATACTATACTCTTACAATAAAGTAAGTTAGAGCAAAGAAAACGTTATTAAGAAAATCATAAGGAAGAGAAAATACATTTATGGTAGTGTAGTGTAAATACTGTCTGCACATACGTGGACCCACTCAGTTTAAACCTGTTGTTCAAGAGCCAACTGTACCAGATTTAGAAAAATAAAGCTCTCTGAAGACTCTACGTGATTTAGAAAAATAGGTACAAGGAGTGATCAGGAAAAGCTTCCCAGAGGTGAGAACTAGGCATGAATGAAAAAGGAAGAGAGATATACTAGACAGGAGTGCCTGGCTGACTCAGTCAGAAGAGCATGAGACTCTTGATCTCAAGTTCATGAGTTCGAGCCCCACAGTGGGTGTAAAAATTACTAAAAAAAAAAAATAAACAAATAAATAAACTTTAAAAAAGAAAAAAGAAATGCACAGACAGAAGTGAAAGGTAGGAGAGATTTTTTTCCACAGTAGAGCATGGCTCTCAGAAGTATGAACCATCTTTGAGGGATCTGGGACCACACGTTCTCTGTTATCACTCGAATATCCCCAAAAAGGGGCTGAGGATTGCCTGCCACCAGCAGTGACTGGCCTCACAGGCCAGACTGGGAGCTTGGGCATGGCCCTGTGAGCTTACTTGTAACCGCATCGGGTTGGATGGTGGCAGTGAGGAGGGAGAGATGCCCAGAGCAGGAATGAAGGTCATGGTAGTCAGCCCAGGTGGGAGAGGGTGATTTCAGGAATGTCAGAGGTCAGGGGGGCTTGATGACCAAGGTGTGCTGTAGAGGTAGCAGTTGCCCCCAGATGCATGGTTAACACAACCCACATTATCTTTGCCACAGGACACAGCAGACCCTGGACAGGGAAGCCCTTCAAAGTCCCAGGGAACATGCGAATTAGAGCAAGCTCCTTCTTTCCATGTGCCAGGGCATGGGGGTTGGGGGTTACTGAG
Source organism: Zalophus californianus (assembly GCF_009762305.2). Taxonomy (NCBI): domain Eukaryota; kingdom Metazoa; phylum Chordata; class Mammalia; order Carnivora; family Otariidae; genus Zalophus; species Zalophus californianus. Next base: position 7,929,532 of record NC_045601.1, on the reverse strand, counting down.
AGAGCGGATTCTCTGGTAGTCCTTGCGTCAGCCCCAGAGAGGCTGTCTTTTCTTTTGAGAATCAGCTGAGGATCAAGAAAGAAGGGATAATATTATAGAAGTGAAAATAGACATTTACAGAGTTTATTAATTATATGTAGGTTTATGAAGTCCCAAAACGCTATTTAAATAAAATTATAGAAATGTCCATCTTCAGACCAGAAAATTTAAAAAAGATGTAAAGTCTTCTGTCCTTTTGGAATGGCGGATGATAAATAGAACTGTATTTACACTGATCTCACTTTCCTCGAGTATACTAGTTTTGTAGGGCTGCAGTAACAAAGTACCACACCCTGGGTGCCTTGGAACAACGGAAATGTATTCTCTCACAGTGCCGCAGGCTGGAGGTCTGAAATCCCCATGTGGGCAGGGCCAGGCTCTCTCTGAAGGCTCTAGGTGAGCATCCTTCCCGGGCTCTCCCCGACTTCTGGCGGTTGCTGGTAACCCCAGGCGTTCCTTATTATCCCAATATCTGCCTCCATCTTCATAGGCCCCTCTCTTCTCTGCATCTTAACCATCATACTTGCAAAGACCTGTTTAGAAATACGGTCACATTCTGGGTTCTGGGTGGACGTGAACTTTGGGGGAACGCTATTCAACCCACTACATTGAGTTGAAACATTTTTCTAAGAGTTGGGGAATCTATGTAACTAACACCTGTTGGCCAATACATGTCTTTTTAGTTTCTATTAATGGCCACCACTAAACTAGGAGTGGGAACAGAGCCTGGGTGGCTCAGTTGCTTAAGCGACTGCCTTCGACTCAGGTCATGAACCTGGAGTCCCGGGATCGAGTCCCGCATCGGGCTCCCTGCTTGGCAGGGAGTCTGGAGTCTGCTTCTCCCTCTGACCCTCACCCTCTCATGTGCTCTCTCTCATTCTCTCTCTCTCAAATGAATAAATAAAATCTTAAAAAAACAGAGCAGTAAACAAGATAGACGTAACTCTTGTCCTTGAGAATAATGCACAATTTAAGTAGAAGGGGGACAAATGGGGAATGTTGGAGATTTCACTCTTGTTTCCATTTTACTTTAACATTGTATCATTTTGGGTTTAATTCTCTACAGCGAGGTCTTCTGTTCTTGTGGCATGTGGAATAAGAATTAAGTATTTGTTGCACATGAAATCAGGGACTTGGTTAATGTCTTTTTTTTTTTTAAGATTTTATTTATTTATTCATGAGAGACAGAGAGAGAGAGAGAGGCAGAGGGAGAAGCAGGCTTCCCGCAGAGCAGGGAGCCCGATGTGGGACTCGATCCCAGGACCTGGGATCATGACCCGAGCCGAAGGCAGACGCTTAACCAACTGAGCCACCCAGGCACCCCGGGACTTGGTTAATGTCTTATGGGTGGAGAAAGGTTAAGGACTTATGGGTGGCCCATCATTTCATGGTATAACATTGCCCTGGAAGATTCTCTCTGGCCCCAGACTCATTGGGGTGATTTTGATTTGCACCGCCTTCTACATGATCCCAGAGAGCATTCTAGACCATTTGTCCGCACCAATGTTGGAGTAACTAGATGAGTGGGAATCAAGTGATTTTTGTAGAGAACGCTTTCCTATATGGAAAAACATAAGGCAGAGAGCAGACTTTTCTGTTTGGGCTGATCAGTTTTATTTTGAAGATATAATTTCCTGATTTCAGCTTTAAAATTGTTCTCGGCGATACTGAAAAATTATTATGCTCTTATTCTAGGCACACCTTATTTGTGTATTCCCAGATTCGGCTGCTTGAATAGTCATATGTCAGTCATGATTGGCAAGAATAAATTCACATCCCTAATGCTCCTTGCGAGTAACCACATTTTAAGAGCTGTTCCTCACTTCATTGGCAGCCCTTCTCCTTAAGGGAGCTTTTGGACTTGGTTACTTGGGCTGCTGAATTAACATTAGAAAGACTTCTCCTCTCAGTCATTCTTGATGTCAGGAACAGGGGGACAGCCCCTGAGGCGAATGCTGATTAGGCTTTTAGAGGAATCAGCTCTAAAATTATTGAGAACAATTTAACTGGCTTTCCCTCCACTAAGCACAACTTGCTGTGGTCTGAAGAATGAGATTCTGGAAAAAGAAAGCCTTTCTGGCTGTATCTTCACTTAAACCTCACTGCTTTTGACCCCAATTTTTGAACTCTGATTAAAGTCTGAAAACCAGAGGTTTTCTTTGTCCACAGCGGTCTGGTCTGCGTCTTTCATTCAGATTTGTTTAGGATGGTTACAGACCTAGCCGCTGGGTTAAGTACTCTTTTTGAAGCCAGAGAGCTGCCTTTTACTTTTATTTCTTTTAAGTGAAAAGCCAGCCAATGTATCTTAATTTACATATCCCTAGTACAAATTTTCACTACATTTTATTTCAGAACTCAAAGCAGATGGTACATTCAGAGATGTCAGAGAGTGTTTCTTTAAAATCCTGCATCCTGGGGCGCCTGGGTGGCTCAGTCATCGAGCGTCTGCCTTCGGCTCAGGTCATGATCCCGGGGTCCTGGGATCGAGCCCCGCGTCAGGCTCCCTGCTCGGTGGGAAGCCTGCTTCTCCCTCTCCCACTCCCCCTGCTTGTGTTCCCTCTCTCGCTGTCTCTCTCTGTCAAATAAATAACATCTTCAAAAAAACAAAATAGAATGCAGTCACAGTGGGGCGCCTGGGTGGCTCAGTCAGTTAAGTGTCTGACTCTGGTTTCAGCTCAGGTCATGATCTCAGGGTCATGAGATCAAGTCCTGCATCTGGCTCCTCGCTCATCTTGGGGAGTCTACTTGAGATTCTCCCCTCTCCCTCTGCCTGCCGCTCCCCCTGTTTGTGCTCTCTCTCTCTCTCTCTCTCTCTGCCAAATAAATAAATAAAGTATTAAAAAAAATCCTGCATCCTCTTCTTCAAAAATTGAGGTATTATTTCCAGTAATCTCCAGTCCCTTGACCGAACCCCTGTTCAGAGGGTCCGTCTTTCTCTCTGTTCTCGGGGCTCCATGGAGAGAGTTCCAGCGTCTGTACTCATTTGTAAATTGTCTTGTGTTCTTTTGTCATTTCTACTAAAGGCATCTTCTGCCGCTCTAAGATGAATGCAGCTTATCACTGGGATGATCAGAAGTTTCTGTTTGCATACGTATTATTCACACATCGTTTACACTTCCTAACAAACTGCTTTCATTTCACTCCTAGTGAATCAACAGCACAGTGCCTCTGGAACTTGTGTTTTATTAAACATTTCACCAAAATCTCTAGCTCAGTGTGGTTAGACAGGGGCTCTGCTGCTTAGAAGGAGTTGAGAGGCTTTCAGAGTCCAGTCAGCATGTAGGATAAACCACATCTCCTCAAGGGTGTCCGCTTGACAGCGTTTTCTGAACATTTTACTCACTTGACTGGTTATTTATCTGTATCCACTGAGCTAATCACATGTTTTGTGTGTGTGTGTGTGTGTGTGTGTGTGTGTGTGTGTGTGTGTGTGTGTGTTTTCATTTGGTTTCTTGGTTTTTGTTTGGTTCTCTCCAGCAAACAGTTCTAGCCTCTGTTGTAAACTTCAACTGGCATTGAAGTTGTCCTCGGAACTCACAGAGTCGTCTTGATTCAGTAGAAATAAACCTATAACTTAAGAACTTAACCTGGGTAATCAAGCTATTTCCACAGTAGCAGGCAACATTCTTTGCAGCCTGAGAGCAGCGAAAGGTTGCCCAGTCGGGCTGGGACCCAGGGAATCTGGGCGACAGCTCCCACGTTCCGTTCCCTGGCACCTGGCACTGTACCACCTGCTCATTGAAGGCTGGGGCGGAATGCATTTCCTGGTCCCCCTCCCTGGCCTTCATGAAAAGGCAAAGCCTAAATAAAACACATGTTTACAACCGTTCCATGCCAGAGCAGATGGCAGCCCGGCACATCAGCGCAACACTGATATTCCTCACCCCCTGATGTAACTGTTGATGGGAGAGCTACAGGTGTTCTCATCCGGGAAAAACGTCAAGTGCGCCAGGACGTCCTCGGCCGGTGTGCAAGCAAAATGTAATTTTGTAGTAATAAACTGGAGCCTCCCGGCAACGATCTTAAACTATCTTTTTCTGTGCTCGCCCTCCTAGGCAATTGTATTATTTAGTGAGTTTTAGCTTTTTTTATTTGTTGACTCTTCTCTAGGGATTACACATACATCTACTGAGCTTGATTCTCTTCTGTCCTCCTCTGCATTCATGCCTACTTTTCCACCAAAAAATCATTTTTCAGGAAGGGGCAATAATTCTTCTCAAAGATAAGAGGACTGTTTAGTGCTGGGTGAGCACAAATAAATATGAGTATAAAAGGGAACAGGTTTCCTTTTCAAAGACGAAAGTCAGAATGTCCGTAGCTTTGCTTTGGAGAGCAGATGGGTGCTTACCCGTGCAGTCACATGTCCTCACACCCATGTCCATGAAGGAAGTCTGGCATAAACTGTGCTCTTAAGAGGTTTAGAGCACTGACTTTGTAGGGCAAAAATGGTTTACTCCTTCTTCCTTTAAAACCCAAAAGAAAGAAAATATTTAATGAAGAACATTTGTTTTTTTGCACTACTCACTGTGGAGGCAAGGAGAATTTCCTCATATAACCAATGCAGCCCTGATGTAATTCATTTTTAAATGAAGGAACCCACTGATCTTTAAGAATCTGGTTCCTTCTGGATGATTTCTTGGGGGAAGTAGCTAGATGGGGGACATACACTCTAGTGAAAACACAAGGCTTAGATGTCCCCTTCCAAAGGTTCTGGTCCTCAAAACCTTTGCTACCTTCCAGAAACCAACATCAGCCTCGTGTCGATTTCTCCTGGTCGGCTAGGAATAGCTGTTCTGCGTGCTGTCACTAGGGGAGGGCACGGAGAGAGGGCAAATGGGTACCAGGCTGCAGTAATGGTTCTCAAGGGCTCAAGTGAAGACCACCTTCCAGATAAACAGCCAAGGCACTCAGGCCCTCTAGGAAAACTGCCTGGAACACTGTCTTTTCAGTCTGGTGGCTGCTCAACAAATGATTCTTGAATCGTATTCCCATCCTCTAGCCCTGCTCAGAAAGGCGACTGACACCCTAAATATTAGCGATCATCCTGGTGGTTGTTGTTGCTGTTAAGATTTGCTTACGGTATTAGGAGGTATCTGTCATTCATGCTTAAAATTAGCAAAGACTTAGGGCCCAGGAGGACACTAAGCAAATGCCTTTTGTTATTTTGTGATATTTTGTTGAAAGCAGACCCCTAACTCTTTGCTTCCAAATTTTCTGTGTTCGCAGGAATACCCTGGTTGAGAACCACAGTTGCGACCCTGGGAAGACTAGGGATAACCATGGCCTTTGAAATTGTTTATTTGGTAAATTCAGAATTGTACCCAACAACATTACGGTAATTCCAACCTATATGTCATGGTTTCTCCTAAGTAATTCTGCAGCCAAACGTTTTGACTTAAAAGCCATGAAGTAGTTTCCTTAACTTGGTGATATATTAGCCTGGGCTGATTTTAGCCAGAAAAGAAGATGTGCTTTGAGTTATGGCTGCTTTCTGCATTGCTACCTTCCGCATTTTTTGAAAGAAGTATTTCTCATACCAGTATCTTTATACATAGCTGTGGTTTTGTGGGATCAGATAATCTGATTAGAGAACTTGCTTAGATGTGGGTTAAAACTGTCTTCATCAGCATCACCCTGTTTAAAGGCTACAGCCTCTGCTCGGACCACACTCCACATCTTGCCACTGTGCGCAGCTGGTTAATGTAGGACAGAGTGAAACAGTGTGCATGGGCTGCAGATGGGCCTCCTTCCCTGGGGGAATATTCGTGGCCACACCTTACTGTCAGGTGAGGCTGCCAAGGCGCCACAGCAGCATTGTGGAGTGGGCTTGGGAGTGAGCCACCAGCGGGATAATTTCCACCTCACCGTCCTCACTGTGATTCAGCTTTGCCCAGATGTGAAATGGGGCAGAATGGACGTGATTTGCTTAGAATATGGGAGTCATAGCAGTTTTCAGAGGTAAAAACTATAGAAATGGGAAATATTACTAAAATATCTTAGTTACATAGCTGAATATTTTACTTATCTTGAACATAGTTAAATATTTTTTATTTAAAACAATTTTTTACTCTACAGAAACTTTGGAGTTTCTCTTTGCTCAGGTTTATGTGATTTCGGGGGAATCATAGCCCCGTTCCTGCTCTTCCGGCTAGCAGCCATTTGGCTAGAACTACCTCTTATCATCTTTGGTAAGAACTCGTTTTGTACATTATTCCTAAATGCTTTCACCTCTATTCTTTGTATTGATAGAACGCTATAGTGATTATTCGGTTTGCTATTAATGAGATCATTTAAGTTTTTAATGACAACCACTTGAGTTTTGAGTAGCCCATCCGATTGCGAAGAAATGTGAAACACTAAATGCTTTTAATTTATTTTACATTAAAGTGTCCTGATGAGTCGTGTTCAATTTAGCTTTCTTTGTTTAGGTTCTGAGTTAAATTCCAGGACTATAAAAGTCTTATGATATTGGGGAACAGATCCAGTAACTTTCGGGGGACCAATTTGGACCTTTAGTTTGTTTCAAAATAAGCCTAAAAACTAATTACATTTTTAAATGTTCTGTATCTGTTGAGATCATATCTTCATTTGCTTTGATGTGGAGCATGCTGTGCCGAAGGAACAGAGGACACAGAATCCCTTGCCTGAGTACCCAGTAACCTCTGTGTTGGCCCTCAGGTTCATACCCTGCTTCCTACTCCAATCTCCACAGGCCACATGAGGGGATAGGACCATAGCTTAGGGGCAGGGGGCTTGGGATAATTCCGTCCAGTGCTTCTCAAGTGCTGTTCTAATCTTTCTGCCTGGGTCGCACACCCACCTCTACCCTCCTCAGCAAAGAAGAACACAGGCGGGCCCCTTTCTCGTGTATTCTTCCTCCACCTCTGCATCCTTACTCCTGGTAGAGAAGTAAGTTTTTCACGTATTGCCCTGCAGTTTAAATTATAATGAAAATATTGAGTCCATGAGGACATACATCCTGAGTAATGCAAAATCCCTAACAGTGCTAGCTAGCTGGGGATAGTAAAGCTTCTAACCACCTGACATCACCGAACTCAATACAAGATTATTTCAAATTATTTCATGGGATCTGATAAACAAGCTCAGTGTTGATTCTGTGGCCAGCATGAAAAAGCAAAGAGAGTGCCATTGTTCAACCCAAAGCAAGTGGTCTGGGAGCCCAGTGTTTCAAGGTCTCGACCTGGCCTCCAGAGAGTGCTGGGAGAGCCGGCCCTTCCTGCAGAGTCTGGCTGCGGAGAGAGCCACACTTCCGAGCCATCGAGCCGTCGGTCACATCACAGTGTGATTAATCCAGAAAGCAGAAGGTGCTGGAGGGAGCACAGCACAGGGACACCTGACCTGCCTGAGTCAAGGAGGAAGGAAGAATGTCTAGTTGAGATCTGAGACGAGTAGAGAAGAATGTCTAGTTGAGCTCTGAGACGAGTAGAAATTCCCCACATGGGGAGTGTGGGCTGGGGCTCTAGGCAGCGGGAAGGCCAGTTAGAGGACAGAGACATGAGTGTGCTGGGGCAGGGAGGGAGGTGAAGCTGGGAGGCAGGCATGGGCCAGATCAGGAAGGGTCTTCCCTGCCCCGCGGTTTGCTCTCTATCCAGACAGCAGTGGAAGCTAAGAGCTCTAAGCTGGGATTGACAATGCTAGGTTTGCATTTTAGAAGTCCGATCTGCAAATAGGTTGCAGGGGGACAGTGCTGGTCGTGAGCCAGTTTCGTCAGGTGAGGGCTCCTGGCAGCTGGGGTGAGGGCGATGACACAGGGAGTGTTGGGCGTGGAGAGATTCAAGAAACGCATTAAAGTAAAACCGGCGAGAGGGATGAGTGAGTGGGCTTGCTAGAGCCAGAGGGGGGTGGGAGGGCTGGGTTCCTGGCTGGGAAAGGGGGAGACCTGGGCCCCAGAAGCAGAGCCAGTGGGTCTGGAGCTGGAGGGAGCAGGGCAGGAGCTCAGAAGGCAGATCCAAGAGAGAGCAGGCGGAGGTGAGGCCTGACTCACGGAGGCGAGTGCTGGTGCTGGTGCTGGAGCTGGCCAGCACCCACCTGCCAAGGCCGACTGTGGCGTTTTCGGGAAATGTTTGAACCCAGTTGTTAACCTGGCCATTATTAAAACACATATATCAAATAGGTTAAAAACAGAGGTAATAAATGCTCAAAAGCCATTTACATCTCCCGGTTACGGGTGTCCTTCAGGTTATTTTTGGCTCGTGTATCCTTCTGGGGGAAGTGCTATACACAGGGTGTCACTGCACAGCCCTTCCCAGCGCCTCGTGCGGGGATGTCGTGGCACTAGCATGAAATGCCCACGGCGAGAGTCCTTACACCATGGAAATCGGCAAATGCTACAAGTTGGGGCTTTATTTTCTGGAGAGTTGGTTGGTAAACATTCACCAGCATAAGTGGACAGAATAGGGAAGGATGGCGTTTCCAGAATTTCGGCTCTAAAGACCAGCAAAGGGGGGAATGGTGACCGGAGGATCCCGTGAGGTGGCTAGAAGGGTCCCTGCGATGAGAGGCTTGCGTCTGGTTCAGTGCTTCCACCAACTGGAGTGAGGGGGTTCATGGCTACACGGAGGAGCCCGGAAAGCCTCCAAGAGATGGCCGGTGGGCTGCAGTGGCCGCAAGTCTGACCGTGTGACATGGCCCAATAAGGAAAGGGACAGAGAGCATGCAGTAAAGCTCTTGGTCAGTAAAAGGAAGCTGAGGGGAATTCCTGTCTGGTGGCTGCCATTTTCCCTGAGAGGCCGGAGGTGAGGTCTTCTGTGAGGGGTCGGCCCTTAGGCATCCATTAAGTAATTGTTCGGGGAGTGAAGGAATGGATGTGTGCAAGAGTACTGGGGTGATGGGGCTGCACGGCATCCAAGGAAAGTAGGGAACACTTCAAATAGTGGCAGAGGAAAACTGGAGAGCTGGTTAGGGTAACCCGAGGGCTGCTGCTGGTGAAGGCTGGTTAAGGGGAGTGAGCAAACTGCTCCGGGGTGAGCAGGGAGGGGCGACAGGGGCTGCTGTGCCTTCCTGAGGCTCTACTGCTGTTCCCAATTCCATAGGTATCCTGGCATCGGTCTGCGGTGGGCTTGTGATGCTTTTGCCCGAAACCAGGGGTATTGCCTTGCCAGAAACAGTGGATGATGTAGAAAAACTTGACAGGTATTGTATGAATTTCAGTGCATCTTAAATAGAAGCAGCATTTCAAACTACCGAGGAAAAAATACCATGGAGAAAACTGAACACTCACGGGGGGCGGGGGGGAATGATATTAATTCCCATCTCACATCCTAGGGAGAAAATTCACATTTGATTTAGAAGGTTAATATAAGGGGCGCCTGGGGGGCTCAGGCATTAAGCATCTGCCTTCGGCTCAGGTCATGATCCCAGGGTCCTGGGATGGAGCCCCGCATCGGGCTCCCTGCTCACCGGGGAGTCTGCTTCTGCCTCTACCCCTCGCCTCCGCTCGTGCTCTCTCTCTGGCTCTTGCTCTCTCTCTCTCTCTCTCAAATAAATAAACAATCTTTGAAAAAAAACGTTAATATAAAAAAAGCAAAACTATAAAAGAATGTATATTATTTTTTAAATGAGATTATGAAGAGGGAAACATTTCTAAGTAAGGTGTTAAAACTCAGAAACAATCTAAAGGAAAGGACATCGAAAGGAAAGCAGAAATAATTTACATGTGCATCAGTAGGAAACTGATTATGAAAATGCTAATGTGTTCATGGTGTGGATTACTATATAGAGATGAAAAGAATTGAGATATATCTGTGTGGAATGACATGGTAAGATCTTCAAGATTGATCACAAAGTGAAAAGTTGCTGAACAGTGTGTTATAGTATTTATTAAAAAATCAAGACAATAACAACCCCTCTCTGTGGCTAGATGGGAAGATGGAGGGCGGAAAGAGAGAGGGAAAGATGATGGACAGACGGATGGTAGGTGGATGGGTGGGTGGATGGATGGATAAAAGTAGATAGAAGATTGGGAAGGAGAGAAAGAGAGAGGGATTACGAGAGAGAGAAGAGCATCTAACTCGTGTGCAAGGAAAGTTAATATCCAACCAATACATAAATATGAAGAATTATATCAACAAAAATTCACACAACACAAATTCTTTCTAATGTCCTCTGCTTAAAAATTTTCATAATAAAAAGAGGATATGAACATGAGAATGTGTAGCAAAAGATCTAATATTGTACATACCGACCCTTTGAGGTTAGAAATGAATTGGGAAGAAGACATCACTTTTACACTCTGTAACTTTTGTCTTATTTGATTTATTTTCTAATTACAACCCATGGCCTTATATTATCTGCATAATTCAAAAAATAACGTAAGAACTGATGTTAAAATAAAATCAGCTGTCTAAATAAAGACCTAGAAATTGAGGATGTGGATCCCTAAATATTAAAAAATTTTGCATCAAAAATATTTATAAGAAGACTGAAATGTGATAACCTCCTGGCACTCTTCACTCATAGATGGAGAACAGGGGAGAAGCTGAGAATTTTTAAGTGCCTATATGATTGGTGGTTTCACATATGTCTTTTCACTTAATACTCAAAATGATTTGGGGCAATTGCAATTCTTATCCTCACTCTTTTAAATACTAGGAAATTTGTGCTGAGAAAGATTCACAACTTTTCCATGCCAGGAGTGGCATTGACGCTGTCCAGGGGGCACATGTGACTTGGTTGTTTGTGTGCCTTTCTTGTTTTATGCTGTATACTACTTGATGTTTTCTTTTCAAATTCTCTTTTAATGTGGTATCATCACCTCCCCAGAGGTAGGCAACCGTTGCTTAGAGTCTCATGAGTCTTTTACCAAACCTTTAAAACTTATGTACTGATTTCATTGGATTTTATTGTCCTGTTTCTTGATGTTATTTTGAAAAGTATGATTGCTTAATCATCCCAGAACTTTCCCAAGAAAGACTTATCAGTGTATTTAAAATAAAACCATCAGCTTATATCTCAGCAGCTGACTTATAACAGGACTGGCCAGTCAGAGGACTGGGGGACATTTGCCCCATGAAGTCATCCAAACAGATTCTTAAGATTGTTTGGAAATCAAGTGATGAGTGATGGCTTATTTCTCACCCAAAGCTCTACCTAGTTTTCACCCTAGAGCAATGCTACCTGAAATTTAGAGTGAGATGGAAGATTTTCTTCAAGATCTTGCCATTTTGTCAATCAAAATTAAGAAATTTATAAAAGGTGTTAAAACTGTGTGAGATCCTCTTGAGCGCTATGCCGTTGTAAGGTCCTGCCTCATCCAGAACAGAGGAACATTTTGCTGACTGTGTCTTCCTAGACAATTGCTTGGCTTGTATTCGAGTTTGGGGGCCACGTCAGGGTGGGTGGCATCCCGTCCTGTCACATAAAGAACTTAGATGCTATAATGCTACTTAACCCCTGCCCAGGGACCAAAACAGGTAAAAGCAAACAAACAAAAACTCCAGGAGACAGTCATTTTCATTACCTTTGAATTGGGTTTTTATGAGAAGTTATGCATGAGTGTGTTTGATGAAAACGAGTTTTATTGGTGAGTAGTAGCAAGAAAACTCTGTTGGAACTAGTTGCATAATATTTCATAAGGACTTTCTCTTCTCTCCTTGTTTTGTTAGTCCATATACCTATAAATGTGGCAGGAAAAAGAAAACTCAAGTTTCCAGTTCACACCTTTGAGGCCCCCTACCAAAGACAAAAGGAAGGAGCTCTTTAGGTTGACCCCTCCCAAGGAACCGATGTGCCTTGCAGACACATGTGTGTGTCCATTTCCGCTACATTATGCTCCAAGCGTTTGTCATACTGTACAAAGACATTCAAACTATCCAGAGTATTTTTATATAATGCGGGATGAGTTAGGATTTAGAGTGCTATTGACATTTCTGGGAACATAGTATGTGGCTGGTTTAGCAAAGAGCCTGTTGTGTGGACAGCTTCCCCTGAGTTTTTTTCTGAAGTTGGAGCAGTGTCTCCCACCCATTCAGTGATGGACAAGAGAAGCCTTCCCCAAATTCTCACGACCGCTCGCTCCATCACAGAGGCAGGATGTGCCAAGTGGGCATCTGGGAACGGGATGCAGAAATGGGTTCATCAGACCTGAGTAGAACTGAAGCTCTGACCGGAGGGCTCTGAAGATTTCAGGGAGGATGAAGATCTGGAAATCCTGTTCATGAAGAGGCTGAATCGAAAGACATTGGGCCACATGATACCGAGCCTTTCCTTTCTCTTCTCGTTTTGAGCTCTGTAAGCCGCTGCAGCATCTGGGCTTGCCAGCATGTTCAGGCTTGATTCCCTAATTAGGAACAAATCCGCTGTCCAATTTGAGGATTTGGCTCTATTATTTCGTCAATCGGTTTTGGGCCTGCGATGATTCAGGATAGTTTGGGTCCTCCTTTAGTGAACAGCTAAAGCCACACACTCAGTTCTTTTTTGAACAAAACCCATGGATAATGATTTCATGGGTCTTAATTTTGATCTTAAAGGGATATTTATCTTATATTTGTGAGTTCAGTTCTAGGATGTGGTCAAGAGTGAAAAACACGTACTGTTCGATCTTGACCCTTTTCAATCTTGACCTTTTTAACTTGTCTTGAGAAAAAGCTTCCATTTTAATTTAAAAGGAAGGTCAATTATATCCATGCATAAAAGAATTATCAGAAGCTTTATAAGTGATGTCATAGACACTAATAAGGGATTTGATCTTTCTTTTTTGTTACTGAGACTTTTGAAATATGGAGTTTAAATGCAAATATGCTCTCATTTTTCTGTTGTTCTGCTTTATCTGTTATATTTGTTGTATTTTCAGATTCAGTATATATCTTATGCAGAATTTTTTAATGAACTATTTTGTGTGGATAGACAAAATGGGCACCAAGGGAAATCTTGCCAACGAAGAAGAAAATTCCATGCGAACACATGACAATATGTACCATGTGTGTGTGCCAACTGTAAGCTAAGCTTTTTAATCCTTAAAACACAACAGAATTGAATATGAATGTTTGGTTTTTCAATGAAATAAGCACCGCTCTTTGAGGACTTAATGCTGCAGTCCCCCCTTATTCCTGCACACGTGCATTTTTGCTCTCTCTGCATCTCTCCTTGCTGTAAGATGACTGTTCCTCCTTGATACGCTCACCTTGGAATTGTACTTTGAGTTGATATTTTGGTTCTGGTAACAATAAAGAATTTTAAATTGTCAAGTAACATCGGTGTCTCTTCTCTCTCTTCCTTGTGAACGTTGTCACTGTAAAACTCTCTCCCCACGTGACAGTGTATATTTCCTATCCGGGCAGCCCATTAGCAATGGAAATTAAGCAGTCCACTTTCAATATATGTTCGTTGTTCCTTCATGGGCTCTTGGTACCATTCCTAGACTCAGATGTGACCCAGAATAGCATTCAGCCTCGCTACTGGTCTTGTATTACACTTGCAATGCCCGTTCCCTTCGCGCGTGCGGCTCTCTGCCCAGTATCCCCTGTGCTGGGCTAACGTCAAGTTGCCAGTAACAGATTTCATTCCCAAGAATAGAATTTGTTCTCATGACTACCCATACATGCTGCAGCTTTGAAAACATTCATCTCAGTGTCAGGAATAAAGACCTTATAAGATGTATGTCAAGCCATCTTTTGCAGATAAGATAAATATATGGGTGACTTCCTGGGACTTCCCTGCTCTCTTCTCTATGATCTTATAGGCTTCTTGGTCCTTTTTGGCAACTATGCCTTATGAGAAAGAGAGAAATCACCTAAGTCTGTGAGAGTTACACTATTTAAAACTGGTAGGATAAACGAAGAACACGAAAACAATGAAGCTCAAAAAAATTAAATCAAAGGCAGGACAGGGTTTATTTTCAACAAATGTTATAGATGTGTTACTTTATTATTACAGAATGCAACAGTCCACGGCCGGGAAAAATTTATCCACGATGATACTAAAAAACGTTGAGGTCTGTCAGTGGATGTTATAAGTACAGTGTCTTAGTTTGATTACTGTCAATTATTTCTGAGCGCGCTGACTTCCCTACCCAGCTTCCAGCTTCTAGATATGTTGAGGAATCACTCTGGCTCCCATCCACTTAATTATTTCTCATTATTCCTTCAATCCAAGTAACAAACCTTGACACACGAACATAGACACCAGGCTTATTGGGGCGGGCACAGCCAAGACCCCAGGAAGTGACTCCTTGTAAAATGTACTTGTCCTTCTCGAAGCAAACCAGAGGCCCTCCACTGTCACCCTATACGGCGGGGGGGGGGGGGGAACAAACAAACAAACACCTCACCATGTGAGGATGAAACCACCATCCTTTTATTATGGCGTATCATCCTTCTATTATCCAAATGTAAGTTTTCCCGGTATTTGAACATTCTCTTCCAATTAGAAAGGAACTTATTAATAGATCATTTGAATATCTGCTATATTCAGTACTTAACAAAGTATATTTATCAAAACCACACCATTTAGTGTTCCTGGGGAAAAACTCCCTTGTGAGTGCTGTACTCATCCCTTCCTGCCTCGAGGCTTCTCTTAGGCAGAGGAAACCCCAAAAGCAATTGCAAAGGGGGTGCAGTTGGTCTTTGTCTCACACGCTCCCTGGCTTCCCTGCTAGAGAGGCCACCACCTGGGTCCCCTCCACCAGCACGCCCCCCCAGAGGATGCACGGGCGGTGGCAGTGACGGTACGCTAACTCTTCCCTCACCACCGATCTGGAACTCAGGGCCCAAGAAATCCCCGTCCGTGATCTCAATCTGAATGCAGGGACAGACCTAAAATCTTTCTGGGTAGCATTTGGAAGGTGGCCTGCAGTTGACAAAGCCTTCCGGAATTTGCTGTTTGGGGCCTGAAATATTGAAGAGGCCAAGACAGAAGATTGACTTGGTTCTTACCTGACAACTGTCGGTACCTCCAGCCAAATTCCCAGCACACAGCTCTGTCGATTTGACTCTTCCATTCAGATACTCATAGCGATTACACACCTTGTTTTCGATCACAGGCAGCTGGGCTTCCTTGAGGAGACCCACGCCAAAGGTGCCTGTGTTTAAAGAGAGTAAAGAAATGGTTATACTGGATCCCAAACATGCCCACAAGAACAACAGAGCGCAGTGACAGATCTCTTGTTTGTCCGTGAGGTATAAAGCAAGAAGTCAGTTCCTGATACTACTGGAATGCTTTTCCTTTTAACCCTTGAGGGTATAGATATTATACAAGAGTTCATGTTCCCAAGACCTGGATTTAATAATCTGGGTTTCTTGACAGTGTTTAGGGGTACATGTTGTTATTTTTGTTTCTTTTTTTAACTATAAAGAAATATTTTGGGGGGTGCCTGGGTGGCTCAGATGGTTAAGCGTCTGTCTTCAGCTCAGGTCATGATCCCGGGGTCCTGGGATCGAGCCCCGCATCGGGCTCCCTGCTCAGCGAGGAGCCTGCTTCTCCCTCTCCCTCTGCTGTTCCCCCTGCTTGTGCTCTCTCGCTCTCTCTGTCAAATAAACAAAATCTTAAAAAAGAAAAGAAATCTTTTTCAATATGTAAAGAGAGACTGAGAAATACAAGTGTTACTATAACATCTATTCACTTTCAGTTTCTTTTAGATGCTTTTTTATACTACTTACATCATATTGCACAATTTTGTACCTTGATTGTTTTCACACAACATTATATAATAAGGGTTTTCTTAGAACGCTGCAGTCTTCATAATTAGTATTTTAATGGGGAGTGACTGCTTCAGGGGTGGGGGTTTCCTTTTAAGGTCAGGAAAGTGTTCTGCAAACAGGGGTGGTGGAGAACACTGTGACTGTACTAAATGCCACTGAGTCACACTCTTCAAAACAATTAAAATAGCAAATTTTACGTTATATAGATACTTGACCACAATATAAAAATGAAGAATAGCTGTCATGTACTGGAATTAACCTTTTCAGGCACAGGCTCGTGAGGTGATGTATCTCATTTAACCCTTGCAATAGTCCCATGAAACGGGCGTTTCTGTCATTCCTGTCTCACTGAGAAGGTAGCCGAGGCTGGGAGGGGGGCCGTGCAGTTTGCCCAAGATCACCCAGCAAGTTGGTGGAGGAGCTGGGATTTGCACTTGGGTCTGTGATGTCATTGCTCCAATTCTTCACTCCCCTGCTCCAGGGCTCCTACAGTAGCCTCCAACTTTCCACCTCTTTGTTCATGCATTTTATTTATATTCCTTAATATTTTCTTAACTCTGAGTTCCCAGAAAATTATGTAGACATGTTTATGGCTCCCAGTTCACATTGCCAAATTATTTCCTAAAAGGGTATGACTGCGTAAAATTTCACTAGGAAAAAAAAAAGGCCACTTCACCTCATACTTCTGAGTATTTACTATTTTTTAAATACTCGCTAATATAATAGGCGGAAATTGTCCTCATTCATTTCCTACTTTGCACTTCTTTTCCAATTAGGTAGAGTAAACATCCTCCTGTGTGCTTGTTTTACTCCGTGGTATTTCTTCTTTTGTGAAAAACTTGCTTTTTTCTTTTTTCCACTTTGGTAAATCAAAGTGGGACACTTGCAAAATAGCCAGAGGAAACGCTGCTTTCCCAGAGGGACATTCCCGGGCATGTCTCCGTGTTTTCACAAATAATCCAATTTTTCAATTTTGCAAGCCCAACGTTAACGCGTTCTGCACAAAAAAAAAACCTTTGCTAGCACGGAACAGCCAAGGGATGAGATGCTATTTCTTCTCCAAAGACTTTGAGTACATTTGGATAACCATCTTGAGTTTGGACAACTTGGCACTGGATCCAGAGTTGACAGGAGCCACGTTAAGAGGATCAGCATTTGGGAAGGAGAGGCTTGTCCCAGCCCTGACTGGGCAGGGCTGCCATGGAGGAAGCGCCTGAGGAAGCATTGGGTAGGGGGTGCGTTACTGGAGTTGAGTAGATGTGTGGAGGGACCAGTCTTCTCAGAATCTTTTGCTGAGAGTTAATGTATCCAAGTGTCTTGTTCTTGTATCTGCTTTCTAAGCAAGGTACATCCTGATGCTGGTGACAAAATCCACCACTGGTGGACTGGAAATTGATGTGGTCTGTGCAGAAGTGCTGCCATCTTGTGGCCACAGTCGAGATGGCACCCCTGAGGGCTGGCAGGCTGAAGGTGACCCCTAGGGAGGAAGCCCTGATTTCAGGGCCTGTGGGGAGAAGGAAGCAGGAGCTCCAAGAGCACCCCGTGATTGCTGACAGGGGGCTAACATGAATGAGCCCCTGGGCCTGAATGCTTACCTTGCTTGGAAATATCAAAGTCAGGGAAAGTCTGGAGACCAAAGGGGAGAACAGACGAGTTTTGACCTCACACTGAGAAGCTAAGAACACTGATCTGATGTGATTATTGACATAAGAAAATCCATAAACAGGACCGACTTCTGTTTTGAGACTCTCCTGGTTCAGTGAATATACTGAGAATGGGCTTCTCCCCGTGGCCGCGAGGGTGAGGCCAGAGTCTATGGGGGAGCCTGGCACAGGTCGGCAGTTAGGAAAGTGTAGATGGTGAGTGGAACAGAAGAAACCGTAGATGGGCTTTGAGGGGTCAGGCCGCCCGGGTTCAAGGTCCAGCTACACACGGGCTGTGTGCTTGCGCTTCCCGGGACACTGCCCTGCCTTCCTTGGAGCCTCGGATCCCTCATTTGCAAAACGGGAACAAACACATCGAAGTCATTGGGGTTTGCAGGTTTGTGGGTTTGCGGTGTTTAAACTTTTTAAAATGCAAAACGCTGGAAAGGCCTGTCACACCCATGGTGACAGCATCATTTGTGACATTTCCCTTTTCTTCTCGATGCTCACAGACCCCGAAGTATGGAAAGTAGGGGGACGTGCAAAATTCAGGAGGTGAGGTTTTACAAATGTAGGAAAAGTACAGAAAGAAGGAAGACAAATTTGAAGTGATTTAGACCAGTTTTTAACTTTTTAAAAAAAAACCCACAAAACCTGTCTTGAAATGAAAGCAAATGCGAAAGAATAACGTGCAAAGCACAATTTGAAAACCCAAGTTTTACAGATGAGGTTCTTCCAGGCCAAATGGCACGAGGAAGTAAGGTGACTTGTCCAGTTTGCCCAGCGAGTGGCAGAGCCAGATCTATTTTGCAGGGCTCCTGACTCCCCTTCTGTGCCCTCACCAACACTTCTGAGAAAGTGAGGCAGAGATTGAAGACATCCTCACCATGTTTCAAGGCCTGAGTCTGACGGGTGTAATTACTATCAGGGCCTACCACAAAGAGAAGACGGGGCCCCCAAAATGTAGTATGGGGTGCTGATATAGGACCCTGCATAAACGTTTTCCCTCTCACGCACACCCCAGCAACAAATACCAAATACCATTCCAGGGCTGGGACCTTTCTTCCTCTCCCCTAGCTGTCAGTTCGTCCCACCACCAACAGACTCTCCACACATACAACAGGATTGTGGGTATTTGGGGAGACCAGCTTTGCTGTAATTTTTGTTGTTGTTCTACACTGTGTTTGGGAGCTCGGTATGGCTAACTTCACATGGAAAATAATTGAACAGCCTCAATTCGTAGGCTGGCTTCAAAACCCTACTTACCTGGGGATGTGATATTAACGTTGAATTTATGGGCCAGGAGACTCAGAGAAACACTACCCCGTCCCTCACCCATGTCCCTTAACAACTGATTATGGAGACTGAGGCAGGAACCCAGCCAAAATCAGGAAAGGTGGACCTCACTCACCAGTAGACATTTGCACAAATGGACATGTTCTCATGGAAACTAGAGGTCTAAACCTGTTCCTGTGGGAATCGCGGGGTTTCTCTCACCTTGGGTTTCTCCCCAGCCAGTGATGTAGCACAATGTCCGGTCAGCAACCACATAATTTGGAGATGGCAGACAAGCTGGGATCACCTCTGAGGTGATGATGGCCGGACTGAAAGAAAACCATCCAAAGTTACATGTGCCCGCCCCACCAGGGCACTTCGGCCATCCATCCGCTGGTCGCTCACAACAAGACGCCACCTGCCCAGAGCCCTAGAATCCTCTGAGCTGGCATTTCGTTGCTTGGCTGACACAGTGCAATGCAGAAAACAACTTTTCCCCTGGCGCTGGCCTGGCCCACCCTCACCACGGTCGTTGCCATCGCCCCACCACCATCTGGAAACCACCCGACATGGCGCCTGTGTTCTCTGCGCCTTGTTGACTCGCCCAAATGTGACTGTTCTCAAAATATCTGTTCATTTAGCTTTCTCTATTAGGACCTGTTTCCAAATATCACTAACTTTAAGTAACAAAAGCAAATTTATCATTTTGTCAGACTTAATAAAATTCTATTTCAACGGGGAGAATAAAACCAAGGATGGGAAGAAGAATTTGCATTTGTGAGTTGCGTGTGTATGTGTTCGTGTGTGTTTATATTGTAGCTTTTTAAGTGCTTTGAAATACAGCATTTCATTTGATTTCCCCCAAACATATTATCATCTTGAAAGGAGAACTGTCAACCTGGAAGAATTGAAGAATTCTCTGATTATGAATGTATATTTGCTGACTGGCGAACTCTCTGGCGAGAGTTTCAGAAGTAACCATGTACTTCATGCTTCAGCTTATTCTTTTTCCACACGAGGAAACTGAATCCTGATGCCTTTTTTCAAGAGAACAGCCAGTGTGTGGCAGAATGGGGCTGAGCCCAGAGATTCTCTGTTCCCCAAAGCCCTTGTGTCTTTCATGTCCTCGGCGGTGTGCCCCACCCCACATTTTTCCCCCACAACCCTTTATGTTCACGAAATCCAGACATAAACAAATGTTTTCACTGATCTCAGAGTAAAGACCATGGGTGAGCTAGTACCTGCTCAGCTTTATCAAGGCAATGTCTGCACGTGTGGGCTCCAAGAACAGCTTGGACACTTCTATCTCCTGAACATCTGATCCAAGATTGAATTCTTCGTGTGCACCCAGGATGACCTTATATGTTGCAGGGTTTGAGGATCTAGGAAAGACAGTGACATTAAGAGCAAAATAATGTGCCAGCACCTTCATCAAGTGCCCTTCGGAGTCATAAACATGGCATCTTCTCCCTCCTTGGCTACCCACAACCAGTGACCTCTGAGTGGCAAGAAACGAAGTCCACTGTTTACCTAAATCTGGCTACGAAGGAATGCTCTTGGGGTACTTTGGGGCTAACCACAGAAGAAGAATGAAATCAATTAATGGAGTCAGTACGAGGACAGACACCCATCTCAGGAGAACCAATGCGTGTCACAATGAGCAGGTCTTCCTGCCATTGACCCAGGCCTACAAACCCACCTGAACTGGGTCTTCCTTCTTTGTTTCTCTCTAGAAACACTCCCCTCCTCCCTCATCCAATGGGCCTGGCAATTCTGCCTGAGACTTCGCATCTGCTCCCTGGTCCCTAGTGTCACTGCCATGGAGGGAAGGGGAGGGGAGGGGGAGGGAAAGGGAGGGGAGGGGAGGGAAGGGAAGGGAGGGGGAAAGAAGTAGGGAGGGGATTGAGAAAGGAGAGGGGGAGGGAGGCAGGGACTCTATGACAAGTCCTCATCCCCATTGCCTCCCAGACATACCTCTCCAGGCAGTGGGCAGCTGTCAGCACCCACTCTGGGGATATTAAAGTCCCTCCACAGAAGTGCTTTCCAAATCTAGAAGGAAAACATGCCAGAATTTTAGTTCAAACCTGAGGATATGTTCTACAGAAAGCCAGAAAAAAGAGTTCACTCGATTGTGAGCATGTGATGTTCCCAAAGGAAAAGCCTACCAGCCCATCATCAGGATGGCCAGAACTTTGAGTTGGGCTTCAGTAGTGGATTTTCCAGGTCTCATCCTCACCACACTTCAGATGGTGGGGGGAGGCTCAGGCACAGCCTGTCCACCGGAGAGTAAAGCCACGTGGCAGCAACAGGGAGCCCACGTCAACGGTTTGGACTTGTTGGCCTTGGACTCCAACAGAAGTGACCAGCCAAAGATCATCCCCTTGAGGCCTCTCTTACTTCTTTATGACAAGATCTCTACAAGGCTCAACAAGTCATTCTTCAGGGAGCCAAATGTGACCCTAAACAGCTGTGATTCCTTGGAGTCTGCTCATTTTACCCTCTTGGTGTGAGCCACTCCGAATGAAGCCCGCCATAACGACAGCAGGCGTGGTAATAATTGGTCGGGAGATGGAGCACAACACAATTTGGGAAAGAAAGAATTTGAAATATGTGAAAGGTGAAGGTTCGTAGAGCAAGGAGTTCATAAATGAGAAGGCACAGAAAGGAAAAGCCAACTCAACAAAAGAATGAAATATACTGAAGTCAAGTTTATCAATAGCATCTCACGTGCGTAGGGAAGGAAGGCGACTGAGGGTGAGAACTGAGTGTGCACGTGGGCCCTGGCATGGAAATGAGGTGACGAAGCAGCACGAGAAACAGATTAGCCTGTTTCACACGTGTGCTTTATCTGAGACACCCGGGAAAACCGGACCTATTAGAAGCCCGTGCCACTGAAACAATCACCCAAACTTTCTGGGTCCCATGGGATTGGAACCCATCACTCTTAAATTATGGTGATCCTGAACTATCATCCTACACAGAAGGCAAGGTGCTTGGGAATCGGTGAGCACCCTCTGATTAAATTCAATAATTCAAGAAAGTGTAAAAAAAAAAAAAAGAATCTTTATCGGTGAATGACTCTAGATAATTTTGTCCATGCCTCTCCCAACATCCCACATTTCCAAAAATAGCCCAATTCCTTTGTCCTACAAAGAGACAATGAACATCTGTAAGACCCTCCAGGCATCTTCAATACTTTTCCAGCAATACTGGAACGTGGTGTAAATCACTACATCTGCACATTTTGACAATAGCCGCCCAGATCAAGGAAAATATTCCAACTTGGGCTATTTTCAAAGTAGAGAGCCTAGGAAAATAGAATTTTTAAAATTTTTGCAGTTTTCCTTCTTCCTAAGAAGATGATAAAGGCAGGTACAGATCCCCGAGCTGCGTGGATCGAGTGTGAACATAGAAAGGTTTTTCGGGGCTTACACAGAAGAATGGAACTAATTGTTTCTGGAAATACCATCACCTTGTTCTCAGACTGATTTGCCAGGGCCAGGAATGGGGGTTGGCCACACACCCGCCGACAATCCTTCCGGGGCATTTCTTTGGTTCCACCTGGGGCTTCCCACAATCAAATGAACGGGACACTGCGGCATGAAGTGGAAACAAGAGTGACATTTCAAGAAGGGAACGCAATTCTGTCACACAACTCAAGAGAAATCAGCGGGTTATGGCCAAAGCTCTGAAGTTGTGACCTCTCAAAGCCCAAACTAAATCACGAGATCATAAGCATATTTGGGGATATTTTTTTCTAAGTTTCGGAAGTGACAGTAGACAACACAGAACCTTCTCCTTTCAGGAAAGTCTAAGGACTTCTGTATTGTTGGGGGGGGCGGTTAAGTAGATTGGTAGAGTTGGGTGGTACAGTGAGAGCTTTGCTGAGAGGACCTGACTGACACCAATTATTATTCTGACTTGGATGTGATAGATTCTAGGTTCCCATCTTCAGTTGTCATCCCCATTGCAAGGCACTAATGGGTAGTTTTTTACTGTGAAGCTCTGTGTGTGCATCATGTACACGTGTGTGCATGTGTGTGATTGTATGGAACAGAGCTAACTGTCCTGAACTTCTCTCAGCCAGCTTCTGGACAGGACTTCCAGGAGCTTCCCAAGACTAACCCAACGCCCTGGGGATGACTGACGTTCACTTGTCCGTATGCTCTATCTACCTCTTACCTTTCCAGCTAGACAAGAGGGGTCATGCCCCATCTTTGGTACCACCCACTAATGCCCAAACAGCTCCAGCCTCTAGAAGGCTAGAGCATCTCTTGTTGGCCAAGGGCTGCACCTGGGAAGTTACTGTACTTCTCCTCCCTGGGAATCAAGGGGCATTATCCCAGCTGTGGTGCCCATGGCAGGAATGTCAGGCTGATAGGACAACTTAAAGGCAATCCTGTCAAGTAGGCAGCCTGTCCAACATGGAGAACCTGGCCCATAGGCAGCCTCTCCAACACGGAGAACCTGGCCCAGACAAGGCAGCAAGGTGCTCCAGAAGGGGCAGAGCAGAGGATCGGGAGTGACCAGCTGAAGGGAAGGCACTCACCCCATTCAGGGCCTTTCAGATGAAGGGGCCACCAAGAGAGTGTCTACAGAAAGGAGTAAACAGCCACGCAAGAAAGATTCAGCTGTAAACTCACCCTAAATCCAGACAAGGAGTCCAAGCCGAACCTTGCCCATCACCCTGGCCTCTCCTTCCTCCCTGCTGCTCTACCCAGGGGTGGCTCAGGTGCAAACCCCAGCAAAGTGGCTCCTGTGCTCTACCCCATACCCCAAACTCCTCCCCAAACACCTCTGCATGCTTGTCTTCGCTGCCTTGGCGGCTGGAGCTTCTCCCTCCCCAGCTCTAGCCGCTGCACATGGCAGATACAAGCACCTGCAATCAAGCCGTGCAAAGGCGAAGTCCAGCCCGGTTTTCTGGAACCAAGACAAATTCCGTTTGCAAAGACAGGTCAGCAGAAAGTAATATAGGGTCCAAATCGAAGCGGCTCACATTGTTCTCCAGACCTGCCCATGGATTTGTTATTCCAAACTTTTCCCCTTTCCCTGATCCAAGCTTCTTGCTGCCTAGAAAATCTCACGGAAATGAGGGAAGAACCCAGACATGTTTTTCTCTAAATTATGTGGCTAAGGTATGGGTAATGAATAGTAATCTTAGGATAAAGGAGATTTGGAGCTTAGTAAAAAATCTACGTTCCTTCTCATTGAATTCTCAGGATGACAATTTATAGCTTTACAGTGTACATTATATGCTTAGCTGTTTCATGGTGCTTGTATATTTTTTTACTTCTCAGCCGCTGAAAGGGAGAGCTTCCTATCTGGGGACTGGACTTAAAATTTGTTTTTCAGGCATCCCAAGCGGGACATGGAGAGTTCGGTGAGAGCATTCGGAGTCTGATGGGATCACCTGTTTTCTCTTTGGGAGGATTGTGTATTTACTTTATTTAAGGTGTCAGGGAAGGGGGACTCCCTAACAAATAGGGCCACCAGAAGGACAGATTCAAGAGGCCCACGATGAAGAGAGCGCAGCCCACTTGAAGTGCTCAGCTTCAAGCCCTCCTTTTGCAAATCCGTATCCGGGAGGTGGCACTGCATTTATCTGAGAAGCCATCTCCTTACAAAAAGGAAAGCAACTTACCACACTGAGGGATATCACAGTAGTCAAAAAGTTTTCTTGGATTCATCGTGTAGCACCAAGGACCGTTGACATCACCATCAGGATTACGGCAGTACTAGAAAAAAAAAAAAGGACAGGTGTCCTGGGGACCAGGCAGAGTGGGAGAGAGAAGGGCAGAGAAGGTGTTCGGACACACATGTTGCTGCTATCCTTAGAAGATGGAAGGTAGTGCTCCTAGCTTTTTGTGGCAGGGGGCAAAGTTATTCCTTTGGCACATCCTAGGGTGTTATAAAGTTTTGACTCAGCTTCTTCAAAGAAGCTGTGAGTGACTCCCCTGAAGGAGGGGACCTGAGGGGTCCTGAGGTAGAGACGCCATAAAGGGGCCTCCCCTCCAGCAGCCTGTGTCAGGGGACCTCTGAGAGAGCAAGCGAGAGAGGACCAGGGGACTTGGCTGACTCATCTTGTCCCTGGTTCACGTCAGCAATCTACTACCCGATGACACCTGTTTGCTCTTGGTTCAGAAATTGTTCCCAAGAACTGTGCATGTTTCACAGGTCAAGCCATAGGAAGGCAATGTCTTCCTTTTCCTTTCCTATATGTACCCCCAAAGTAAACCATCCCACAGAGTCGGTGACACCAGAGGAAACCCTACTGCATGGAGTCCTCATGGCCCAACCACATTTTTTTTCTAGAAAAATTTGACTAAAAGGTCATGAAGTTCGTCCTTGACCACCAGAACATAGAAGACAAACACTAGAAACTAGAAACAGCACACAGTACTAAAAGCAAGCAGGAAACGTCCCAAACGCAAACGAAATGAGGAGCCTGAGGACAGTGGTCACAGGCATGGAGGTCTGCTGGCACACCAGAGTCGCCAGGCGGATGCTAGATACATGGAGGCTTGTTCCCGAGATCTCTCACCATCCCCTCTGCTACCACCAAGGACCGGTCCGGGCTGACTTGCCGTAACACAGGGTCAATTCTGTTTGCAAAGATTGGTCAGCAAAAGGCAAAATAAGAGTTCTAATCAAAGTGGCTTACGTTTTTTTCCAGACCTGCCCGTGGATTTGTCTCTGGAGTGAAAATACTGTGTCTGTGGGGCTCCTGGGCAGTCCATTCCTGGCATGGGACGCCCAAAACAGTGGTTGCCTTCTTGCCCCGGTACCCTTTGCCATTCCCAAACATGCAGTCTGTAAGAGGAAGAAGAAATGGGTGGCTACGTGTCCCTGCACAGACTCAGGACACTAGGGAATATAGGCAGCCCTGCTAGGACTCTCGAATTTGACAGTTTCTGTGGTCACATCCTTAGAGCACTGGAATGCTGACAATTACAGCAAACACTGCCTATTTTAACAAGTTACTGGAAATGCTGTTGCCTGGGAAGTAATCACAAGCCAAGATGTTAGCATGGAAATTTTGGCCAGGACACGAAGACAGTCAATTCTATAACAAGCTGAGTGGTAAGACAGAGCCCCCGGAGGATTCGCATCAAACAGATGTAGCTGTGAACTGTCAGAAGACCCTCGAACACCTCATTCTCAACCAGGATGGGGGCGGGGGGGAAGAATGTAAATTGAACAGGAGTTTTATAAAAGATACTATTTTGGCTAGAGCTGTGCTGTGAGTTCCCACCCTTTGGGGTGAAGAGGTTCATAAAGAGACGACTTGGGCCCCTTCTCCAAGCTCATCTCTTGCCTCAACCTAGGGCCAGGGGGCTTCCACAAGACCCCTCAGAGAACATGATGAGTGTCCCATAGGGGGACCCAGGGCACCAGCGCTCTGACGGCCGTTTGGAAAATCCAAAATGCAAGAGCTGGGCCACCTAGCATCTCTGCCAAGGAAGGGGGCTGTGCCGGGCAGCCTGTAACCCCGAAGTTTGCCAGGACTGGGGTAGGGGAGTTACCCATGCACCAAATGTGGGGCAAGCACAGGGGGGAACCACGGCAGGTCGTCTCAAGTCTTATCTAGGAGGAAGACCCAGATGGGCACAGAGCCCACAGTCTCACCAAGAAAGAGGAAAGAGAGATGTGCTCAGCCTGTTCAAGGGAAGAGTAGGCGAGGTTCTCCAAGCTTTGCGGGGGAGCCAAGCCCACCTCAGGATGGAGAGGGCTCTCAACTTGAAACCAAATTCTTGTTTAAATCATTACCCTCTGGAGGATCTTGAATTACCTGAAAGTGGTCAGACAAGTCATGGACCCTGAGTTCTCATGCCAGGGCTGGGGTTGCAGGGTGGGGCAAAGGGCAGGAGACAAGCCCAGAAGCAGGTGCTAAGCACTCAGAGCTGCACTCCGAGGGCCAGGGAAGCACAGAACGGTCTTGCCTCCCACCTCAGATGACAACCACATCCCTGCGCTGAGCCCCGGGGACCCTGCAAGCCTCGTATCCACCCTTCCAGGTTTGTGTTGGAGAGCCTCACTTGATTGTCCTGCTAGCTCTCCTAATTCTGTCTATTCAAAACCAAATCCATCATTTCTATTTCTCCATGGAGGGAGCAAGGATTTGGAGTCCTAGCAGGTCCCATCCCAGCCAGTGCTGCCAACATCGACCCTCGATCCACTCAGGCTCAAATTTTATCCATCGCTCTGAACCAACTAGTTTTCAAGTCCTAAAACCACAGGCCACCCATGTGACACCAGCAATAGCAGCTCTGGCTGCCCCGGGAAGTCTCCCTGAGGCTTGCCTCCACGTGGCAGACCCTCGGCCAGCGCTCAGTTCCTGTAGCAATAAAGCGCTCTGCCTCTGTAAGGGGGTCGCCTCTTAGCATCCTGACGCCCACGTATGTAGAAGTCTGGTCACGGACTTCCCACCTGGTTCGGAAGGGTCCTCTCCACTCGGACCTTGGGGCACAGTCGGGGAGTTGGTCCCACTCTCTTCTGTGTCTAAGCATTTTTTCAAGTTACAGAACTCCCAGCGGACAGACGGGTCAGTGGTGTAACACCAAGGGCTTTTGTCACCGTCTGGATTTCTGCAGTAGTTCATGGTCA
This sequence comes from Zalophus californianus, assembly GCF_009762305.2. NCBI lineage: Eukaryota > Metazoa > Chordata > Mammalia > Carnivora > Otariidae > Zalophus > Zalophus californianus. Next base: position 7,902,315 of record NC_045601.1, on the reverse strand, counting down.
AGCCACTGTAAATTCCACAACACAGGTCATGAGAGGTGAAGAATCTTCCGGGGCACTTTTGCACCCTCAGCTTTTTGTTGTAACACAGGGTTAATAAGTGACTTTGAAATATTTCCATTAAAGACACCACAGGTACCAATTATTATTATAATGTTACAGGCACAGATGGCTCTCAGCTTCTAAAAAACTGGGTACATTTAAAACATAGATTCTAATATTATTTAAAAAATCAAAAGTAATATGTGCTCCATATAAAAACTGAGATGATATAAAAATGTGTAAATAAAAGTATCCGAATGTCTCCCTTTTCCTGGGAATGGGACATACATTGCCCAGGGATATCCAATATTGAATTTAAAGTGCACGTTTTAGATTTTTCTCCTATGCATGTAAAACTCTCTCTCTCTCTCTCTCTCTCTCTCTCTATATATATATATATATATATATATATATGAATACATAGAGCTGTGTAAGTTGGAACTAAAATTTATTTCCCTGAGGAGGAGTGACATTGTGGCGACACTCTCAGGCCAGTCCCCTCCATCCACGGACCCACAATGTTGCTAAAATGCTGTGCACTTAGCATGAAAATACTGTAAGTATCCCATCAGGTAGATCAAGTGGGTTTGGGCTTCGAACGACTTTCAGAAGCTTGCCTGGAAAACTAGCTCCCAGGCAGGATGTGTTTCTAATGGATGCCTTCTGGGGAAATGCGGGGGCAGGGGAGAGAGGTCACAGGGGCCCCAGCCTCCCCTCATACCACACCCGCTGCAACCATGTAGGATGGAGGGATGCAGATGACACTAAAGAAGAAGTGACAGGAGATGTGTGGATGCACGAGGGGGGCTGAGGGCTTATGGGAGAGTTAGAAACAATTGGGAAAGAGGCACAACAGGTGAGGAGCTGAGCAATTCAGTCCCCAGGCCTCCCCTAAAAGCTGCGCCAGTCTTTCGGACTTCTCAGCCTTGCATTCCCCTTTATAGATTAGACCCATGACCTGTGACTGAGAAAATCTGAAACACACTATGTATTATGGGAATCCAGCACTATGTCCGCGGATACCACAGGCAGGGGGCTGTCTCAGAGCCTGGCCCACAATTCGAGAAAGCCCTTCAGCAGGTCTCCAAGTAGCTGGATGTGTCAAAAGGTCTATCTTTTGAAATCAGAGAGGGAGACAAACTTAATCACAGGAAACAAACTGAGGGTTGCTGGAGGGGAGGTGGGTTGGGGGATGGGGTAACTGGGGGATGGACATTAGGGAGGGCACGTGATGGAAAGAGCACCGGGTGTTACATAAGACTGATGAGTCACTGACCTCTACCTCTGAAACCAGTAATACATTACATGTTAGTTAATTGAAATTAAATTAAAAAATTAAAAAAAACATGTAAAAAGTTTAAAAAAAAAAGAAAGAAATGAGGTCCTGCTTTTTTTTTTTAGAATTGAGCTATCCTTGACATAGTGTGAAATGCATGATCTTAAAGGTAGTTGGAGGAGTTCTGACCACCACATATACCTGTATAACCCACCCCCCTCTCCTGATACAGGACATTTCCATCCCCCGCCCAGAAAGCTCCCCAGGGTCACCACTCAATCTCTGCTGCCCCCCTGGGAGCAAACACTATTGATTTCTCTCACCAGAAACTACATTTCCTCTTCTAGAACATCATATAAATGGACTCAGCATATACTCTTCTGGACCTGGCTTCTTTCCTCAGTGTGACTTTTGAGCTTCATCTGTGCTATTTGAGAGTATCAGTAGCTTGTTCCCTTTTATTGCTGAATAATATTCCATTGTATGAATATACCCCCAATGATTGATTTCTCTATTTGTGTATCTTTCTGCCAGTACCACTGTGGTCTTGAACACTGTACTTTTATAGTAAGTCTTTAAATCAGGGTGGGTAAGTCCTCCAACTTGGGTATTCTTCTATAGATTGTTTAGATTTGTATAGATTGTTTGGTGATTCTAGGTCCTTTGCATATAGATTTTTGTCTCCTTTTCCAAAAAACGGGGGTGGGGGGTGGGTAAAAGCCTGCAGGAATTTTGCTTGAATGTAGGTTGGTTGCATCCAAAATCCAATTTGGTAAGAATTAATATTGACTCTTTAAATCCATAAACAGTATATCTTTATTTAGATCTTTTAAATTTCTCTCAACAATATTTTGTAGTATGTAGCATATAGTTCTTGTACACACTTTGTTAAATTTATCATTAAATATTTTGGTTTTGATACCATTGTCAGTGATATTGTTTTAAAATTTTTTCTTTTCCAATGGGTTATTTCTGGTATATAGAACTACAATAGATTTTTGTATATTGACATTGTATATACTTTTGTATCTTTTGATTTTGCAAAATTCACTTATTTGTCCTTAGGATTCTGTATCTACTAGTCTAGTTTTCTGTGACTAAAGACAGACGTACTGATTCTTTTCTAAACTTTAGGCTCTTTATTTCTTTTTCTTGTTCCCAATCTAGAGAAAGCATTAATCTTTCCTCATTAATATATTAGCTGGAAGATTTTTGTAGATGTCCTTGATCAAATTGAGGAGGTTCCCTTCTATTCTTAGTTTGCTAAGACTTTTTAAAATCATGGATGAGTGTTAAATTTTGTCTGAAGTTTTTCTATATCCCTATTGTTATAATCACATGATTTATCACTTTTATTCTGTTAACATGTTGTATTATGTTGATTGTTGGTAAATGTTAAGCCAACCCTGCATTCAATTTATTAATTTTTGTTAAGTCTTTTTGTCTATGTTCACAACAGAAAATGCTCTGTAGTTTCTTGCAATATTCTTGTTTACTTTTTGTATCTCAGTTTTTCGGGCCTCACAAACTGAGTTGAGAAGTGTTCCCTCCTCCTCTATTTTCTGTAAGAGATTATAAAGGATCAGTATTATTTCTCCTTAAATATTTGATAAAATATGATAAAATTTTAAAATTCTACTTATGGTCCATTGAACTTCTTGAAACTATAAGTTTATAATCTTCTTCATCTTTGGAAAAATTTCAGCCATCATTGCTTCAAGTATTTTTTTGCTTCAATATCTTTTTCCTCTCCTGGGACTTGATTTAAACATATGTTAGACCTTTTGATATTTTTCTAGAGATCCTTGAGGTTCTGTTTAGTCTCTTTCAGTCCTTGTTTTGACATTGTGCTAGAGGTTTTATAGCTTATACTGCATTATTTTCAAGTTAACCTTTTCTTCTTTCATGTCTAACCTCATGGTAAGGCCATACAATTAATTTTTCATTTAAGATATATATTTTTAAGTCCTGTCTTTTCCATTTAGCTCTTTTATAACTTTCTTTTCTCTTTAGAACATCCAATTTTTCTCTTATATATTCATATTTTCCTTTAAATCCTTGAACATAATTATAGTATTTTTTAAATTTCTGATTACTAATTCCATCATTTCTATCATTTCTGGGTCTGCTTGTTTTGACTGGTTTTTCCCCTGGCTCCGGATCACATTGAATGATTTTGGAGGTCTGGTAATTTTTAAATTTGTGCCAAACATTGTAGATGCCACATGACTGAGTGACTGGATTTTGTTGTTTTCCTCTAAAGAGAGTTGAGTTTTCGTGCGGCAAACAGTTAATTTACTTACAGATTATTCTGATCCTTTTAGGATTGCCTTTAAGCTTTGCTGGGGTGTTTCTAGAGTTGCCTTTATTTTAAGAATACATTAATTCGGGCGCCTGAGTGGCTCAGTTGGTTAAGCGACTGCCTTCAGCTCAGGTCATGATCCTGGAGTCCCGGGATCGAGTCCCACATCGGGCTCCCTGCTCGGCGGGGAGTCTGCTTCTCCCTCGGACCCTCTTCCCTCTCGTGCTCTCTATCTCTCATTCTCTCTCTCTCTCAAATAAATAAATAAAATCTTAAAAAAATTTAAAAAAAAGAGAATACATTAATTCTACTCCTAAAGTGTGAGTTTTCTAGAATTGCTACCGAAGGCTTACGGTGTCCCATGAGGTCCCTCCATCAGAATCTCAAATCTCTGAACACAGAATCTCTCAACGCCGTGTGGGTTCTGTAACTCCCGTTTATCTCACCACTCTCGGTTGTTCTTTCCTCAGTAGTTGTTTTTTGTCCTGTGAACTTTGTGGAACCTCTCCCTGTGCATGTGCAGTTTTATATTCAGCCAAAGATTTAAGGAGAGCTGTGCCTATTCTTTGAGCTCCTTCTCTGCACAGATCCTTTCTTCTTATTACCCAGCCTAATTACCCTACCCTAACTTAATAAAACCCCAGCTGTCTTGGTAAGCCCAATTACTAACTTACTACTAATAATTTATTTCCCTTTTTAAAAGTTCTCAGTCCTGTGATGCCTGTTGTCCATCATGTGAAAAAAGTTTTAGCCCTACATTTTATAAATATTTATGGCAGAAATGCTGGTCTTTGTCCATCTACCAGTCCATGTTGCCTATCAGCATCTGTATACTTCCTGACACTCATCTGCCCTCCTGCTTTTGCTCTTCAAGTCCTGGCAACTCCTACCACTGCTGACCACTCATGCTCAAGATCCAAGTGTCAGTACAACTTAAGTGATGTATATTAGATGATATATGAAAATATATATGTTCAAGTATAGAGATATCTGTGATCCAATGACAAACACAAACTTCACTTCAGAGGTTGCAGGTTGGAATGATAAAATTCCATAGCTGAAATATTGCATTGATCTTTACCAGGTGCTATGGAATGGTACTGTCTCTAAGTTTCTGGTCATTTGTTCTCCTGAGCTTTCCACTAGCATGAACTCAACACCTCTCTACATCTCCTCTTTCTCTCACAAAAGTACTCAGGAAAGATAGCCAGTCTCTAACTTCTCTTTTTTCAGAGCTTTTGTTCAAAAGCAAAGCACCTGAGACACTTTGCCTCACATTCTGGAGCCAAGAGAAGTTTGGTTCTAAGAAGTTAGTTTATAGCATGGACCTTCTAACAGAAATTTAAGTTGGTTAGTGTTCCTCTCAGGGTTAAAAGTAAAGACATACGCATTCGGGAAGTGTTCTGGGGTCTTCTCATGTCTGTGTGGTCTCATAGACAACCAAGACTGGCATTTCTTTCCTGTGATAGTAGTGGATGACGTGCCTCGATAACTCTGTCCATTGCCTTGGTAGCACTCCTGGACCACAGGAGTTTGTTCAGGTGGTACTAAAGCTGAAATAGAAGATAATCAACTAAGTAATGACTAGAACAGAGATATGTGAAACAATTGAAGACACAAACAGAACAGTAGTCTCTGGGAATTAACTCTGCTTTCTTTTCATATTGGCCAGCAAATGGACTTGCAAAGAAAACAATAGATCACTCACACTGTAGAACTTTAGTGACCTAACTTTTCTTGTAAATATTTAATTTAAAACTCAGGGAAAAACACATGGGTCAGAGTGTTTATAATTGGAAATTGCACTCATGTGCAAGTTCCTGTTTAGGGATGTCTACTGGGTGTTCATGAGAACAACTGGGTAGGAGCTTAGAGGTACATTCAGTGGTGCAGGCTGCATGTGGCAATTGGTTTCCAGTGGGGGCAGAAATGAGATCCTTGTGTGTTTCCCCAGACATTTTCTCTATACAAAGCCAAAGCCTTAAGCTGTTGGGTGATGGGGCAGGAAAGAGTTCTGCATCCAAGAGTGCAGGCAAAGTATCCTTTGCCTCTCAGAGAAGGGTAGAGGCAAAAATCTATTCCCCTAGAGGAGGGACTGGGAATTCTTTTGTGCCAGGATCCTTCACTGACACAGAGCAGAAGTCTGCTACTCTTCTACTTAAGAACCACCACAGATACAAGTCAGAATTTAGTTCCATGGAAAGAAGGGGGAAGAACATTAAGGTAACACTACCTTCAAAGCTCAGGTAGATAGAGCCCATCTAAGACGGGGCAGTGGGGGGAGATCAGGAAGGTAGAGAATGCCTACCTCCATCAAAAACTTAGCATTGAGAAACAAGAAACAGCAGTCTGTCATGAAAGTCTGGTTTAGAGCAAGACCCCTTTGTGGTGCAAGCATGCAGTGACTGCTAAAAATTAAGACTGAATTAAGAGTCCCAAGAAAACTCTTGAGCACCCCCAAACAGTACGCTAAGGAATGTGAAAGAGTGTGAGGGGGATATGAAGAATGTGAGGCCTGCTTAAAGTAAAAGCAGCGACAATAACCCAAATGCAGTTCATCCACTGACTAGATTGACTTAATTACCCACACAACATGCTTACAAAAGAGGGGATCCATTTCAAAGTGGAAGGAACTGCAATCTCGACTATTCTGCCACACATCAAGCCCGGCAATTGATGAAAAATCACAAGGCATACCAAAAAAAGAAAGAAAAACAATAGAGCCAGACCCAGAGATGACTAGAGCACACTATTAGAGACCATGAGGTACCTATGAATAATATGCTGAAGCATTTTATACCAGAGGTGAATGATATACATGGATAGGTGAAGAATTTCAGCAGAGATGGAAACTATAAAAAAAAAAAAAAGGAAAAAATGCAAATGCTAGAAATAAAAACCATGATATTAGAGAGGAAGAATTCCTTTGATGGGCTGCTCAGCAGACTAGACACAACTGAAAAGAGAATCAGTGAACTTGAAAACAGGTTAATAGAAATTATCTAAACTGACACTCAAAGAGAGAAAAAAAGCGGGGAGAAAGGCAGAACAAACATACAAGAGGTATGAGATAATATGAAAGGGTAATTGGAGTCTAAAAAAAGGAAAACAGAAAAAGAGAGAGAGAGCAGGAAAAAATATCTGCATAATAATGGCTGAGAACTTTACAAAAGTAATGAAAATCAACAATCCACAAATTCAAGAAGCTCAGAGAACCTCAAGCAAGATAAACACAAAAAATAAATAAATAAACAATACATGAGGACACATTACAATCAAACTGCTGAAAACCAAAGATGAGAGAAAATCTTAAAGGCAGTCAGAGAAGAAAAAAGTATGAAATACATAAGAACGAAGATAAGATTTCTGGTCAGAAGTTATTCAGAACAGAATATAATGGGGTAACATGTTTAAAGTGGTAAAAGGAAAAAAAACTTCAGCCCAGAATTCTACCCCCAACAAAATTATTTTTTTAAACTGAAGGCAATACAAAGACTTTTTCAGACATACAAATCTGAAATAAGCAGCAGATCTGTACTACAAAAAATGTTAAAGTTTAAGGAATACAATACCAAATAGAAATCTGAATCTCCCAAAGGAAGTGAAGAGCACCAGAAATGGTATACATGGATAGATGATAGATAGATAGATAGATAGATATTTTTAATTTACAATCACTTTGAAATGTGACTATTCAGGCAAAAATAATACCAATTTATTGTGAGATTTATAACATAGTAGAAATAAGCTCTTTGAGAACAGTGGCAAAACACTTTGGAAGGAGGAAATAGAAATACAATGTCTTAAGTTTCTTACATTTTACATCAAATAAAGTACTATCATTTGAAGGTAGAATGTGGTAAGTCAAATATGTATATTCTAAATATTAGAAAAAAATACTAAAACACCAAAAATGTTTTAACTAATAAGCAAATAGTGGTGATGGAAGAGAATCAAAAAATATTGAATGAACAAACAGAGAGAGAAAAAGATTTCAAAAGGAACAAAGTTCAAACAGGACAAGTCAAAACAACTTTGAAATCCAACCATGTTAACAATTACATTAAAAGTAAATGCTAAACATCTCAATTAAAAATTTAAAAAAAGATCTCCTACAAACACAAGTGAACAAAGAGTTGCGAGGGCTGTATTCTTATCAGTAAAAGTCGACCAGAGCAGGAAGTATTCCAAACACATTACATAATGATAAAGGTGTCATTTCTTCAAGAAGCCATTATAATCCCAAATGTCTATATGCCTAACAGAGAGTTTGAGAATAGATAAAGCAAAGACCAAAAAGATATGGATGAATCAACAGCTAAAGTTGGAGATGTCACTGTTCAGCTCTCAGTAATCAGTGGGACAGAGATAAAAAAAATAAAATAAAAAGAGTAAGGATTCAGAAGAGCTAAACAATACTAACCCACTTGTCCTACTTGGCCTTTATAGGACTCTCTACCCAACACCAGCAGGGCTACACTCTTTCAATATTCTGAACCATGTTCTGAACCTTAAAACGAGCCTCAACAAATTAACAGAATTGAAATCACAGAGCACGTCCTCTGACCAGAACAGAATTAAACTATAAGCAAAGCTACTGTGTATTGTGCTTCCACTGGAGTGGAAAAGCACAGAGCACACTGGGGCCCTCGGTCGGCTCTCACTGCCCTTTCTTACCGGGGGTGTCCAAAGCTTCCGAGGTTAATGGAGTGGACTCGCAGGACGGAATATTGCAGTGTTCCCACCTCACCTCACTGTTGGTTGTATAGCACCATGGAGCTGACTCTCCATCAGGGTTGCGACAGTAGTTTTCATCCAAATGTCTGAAAAAGATGCGATAGTGAGTTCGGCTTTCCAAAAAGGCTCAATGAATAATGGTGCACACATGCTTATTAATGGTAACATTGGGGATGTATCCAACTAATTCTCCACATTTAAACAAACCAAATGACAGGTAGAAACCGAAGCAGAGCCGGATTCCACAGGGTCCACAGAATTATGGCACCGATGCTGCTCGCTGGTAAATGGTGGGAATATATGCCTTGACTGCAGATAGTCAAGCAAAATCGGTCTTTTGCTGTGTGCTAGGTGCTACGGTCAGTGCTGGAAACACAACGGGTATTTTCCACACAGTTCCCGCCTCAAGAAGGACACATCAGAGCCATGGGATTTAAAGTGTTACAGCCATAGAATTTAAGTGTTCTCAAACCTCACTGTGCATTTAGTGGAGGGCTTCTCAGAACATATTGCTGGGACCCACTCCCGAGTTTCTGATTTAGCAGATCTGGATAGGGCCCAAGAATTTGCATTTCTAACAAATTCTGCTGATGCCAATGCTGCTGTTCTGGGGAGCCACACTTTGAGAACAAGTGTTAGAGGAAAATCAGTGCAAAATTTCACTTCCCTTGCCGATGGCTTGGCCAGTTTTCATTCTGGAATATTTTAGCATAGGTTCCTCCAGGAACAAAACCAAGACCACGTTGGTGGGATTTCACATTCCACTCACCAGACAGGGATTGGGACCAGAGGCAGACTTACTTGCAAGGGAAGTTTTCCGGGGTCCTGCTGTGCTTGTGAGGGGTCTGTTCGCTCCAGCGTTGACAAGTATGTCCAGATACAGTGACGGACACCTTCCCCCGGTAGTTCTCCCCTTTGCCCTTCAGACACTGATACGTTGGGCCAGAAGGAGGTGGCGGTGTGGCTTGAATGGGGGTAATACATTACAGTGAATATTATAATTAAGAGTGTACAGACAGATGTTATAGGGGAATGGATGCAGGGAGCATCTTCTGCTCATCCTCTCTCAGAATCTGGCACTTGAAAATTGTCTACCATTTTCAAAAGAAGTTAACTTGGTAGAATCTATGTTTATGAGATCATCTTATGAGGAACTCCTCCCAAGACCAGACCCTTGGGAGCAGATGCTTCTTTCTGTTTTTTTCTCTGCTCCGTTCATCATACATGGTCAGGGTCACGTATACCAATGATACAACTTCCTTTGTGATGAGTCAATGATTCTCTGAGTAAACATAACTGGGTGCCACCCAGCATTCCATAAAGCCAAACAACAGAGTCCACTGAAAGAAGGGAAAAATTATCTCCAAGGAAAAGCGTAGGCATACAGAAATCAAGAAATTCTTGAGAGAGAAAAAAAGATGACAGAAAGAAAATTTGATATTCATAAAGGAGAGTACCAGATAACCTTCAGAGTCCCAAAGGATGATTGTCAGATCAAAGAACAGGAAGCCACCATCAGGGTCCCCTGCATCTTTTTTAACTTTTGATGCCTGCTCTCATCTAAATGTTTAGTCCTTTGCTACAAATTCTCACAGAAGGAAAATATAAAATTGTTCCTTCTGAGTCATTCCTCCCAAGTCTCCCCTTAACGCTATTCTCCTGCTGCTTCCTCACAAGTTTGGCTCACTGAAAAACTGCACATCCAGAGAAATCTCTTTGTTTATAAAGCATCAGTTGCAAGGAACTCTGATTGATACTGAAGTCCACGTACCAGAAAACATGGGTCTGTTGCCCTTCAGCGCTAGAGAAAAGTACGATTTCAGAGATACTTCCCCCAAACCTACATTCAACTGTACTCAGAAGAGGTAGGAAAAACAACAACAAAAACATAGTCAGTAGAAGCTCTGATCAATTACCTAGAGTAACCAATAAATTGTTTTAGAAGAGAAATTATATCCCTCAGGACTTAGAAGGCACGTTTTAGGCACAGCACTCAAGCACTGATACAAAGTTTTTATTTGTTTGTTTTTTGGGTTTTTGTTGTTTTTTGTTTGTTTGTTTGTTTGTTTTTAGTCCAAGGGCAGAACAGGCGAGGATCCCCGAACACTGGGTGTGTACTATACTTACTGCAGCGCGGGATGTCACAGAATTCCCAGCGTTTGTTGAGATCCATGGTGAAACACCATGGGCGGGGCTCCCCATCAGGGTTGCGGCAATAATTCACCTTCAAGTTCTTGTTTGGAAATCTGAACGGACAAGAAGGATTTTAATAGCACTGAACATTTACATTTATGGCCGAGAATCTCTTCAAATGAGCAAATATTGAGCACCTGCTGTGTGGGAGGCACAGTCAGGCATCCAAGGAAATGACTGGATGCAGGCTGTCCTCAAAGAGTTAACAGTCTCATTAGAAAGATTAGCTCAATATTCTGAGGGCTGTTTAACAGTTTACATGTGCAAAAATCACAGAACTTTATCATTTTGGCCATCCGGAAAATTAATGGAAGCAAACTCCAGTTACTTAGCAGCAAATGATAGCATTTTTACAACACAAAGTACTCACTGACCAGGGATAGTCGTCTAATACACAGTACGATCAAGAAGTTGGCATCTTCAAACGGATAAAGAAGAGGTGGTATATATACACAATGGAATATTATGCAGCCATCAAAAGGAATGAGATCTTGCCATTTGCAATGACATGGATGGAACTGGAGGGTGTTATGCTGAGCGAAATAAGTCAATCAGAGAACGACATGTATCATATGACCTCACTGATATGAGGAATTCTTAATCTCAGGAAACAAACCGAGGGTTGCTGGAGTGGTGGGGGGGGTGGGAGGGAGGGGGTGGCTGGGTGGTAGACATTGGGGAGGGTATGTCCCATGGTGAGTGCTGTGAATTGTGCAAGACCGTTGAATCACAGACCTGTACCTCTGAAACAAATAATGCAATATATGTTAAGAAAACAAAAAAGAAGATAGCAGGAGGGGAAGAATGAAGGGGAGTAAATCAGAGGGGGAGACAAACCATGACAGACGACGGACTCTGAAAAACAAACTGAGGGTTCTACAGGAGAGGGGGGTGGGGGGATGGGTTAGCCTGGTGATGGGTATTAAGGAGGGCACGTTCTGCGTGGAGCACTGGGTGTTATGCACAAACAATGAATCATGGAACACTACATCAAAAACTAATGATGTATGGTGATTAACATAACAATTAAAAATTAAAGAAAAAAGAAGTTGGCATCTTCATAACTTAAAGGAGTGGCCCTTCTTGTCTGCCAAGTTCTGGCCCTGCTAGCCTTCAAGCTTAGAAAAACTGGGAGGGATCTTTTTTTTTTTTAATTTTTTTAAATTTAAATTCAGTTAATTAACATAGTGTGTTATTAGTTTCAGAGGTAGACTTCAGGGATTCATTAGTCTTGTATAATACCCAGTGCTCATTAATTCTAAACTGGGAGGCACAATTATGCACCTGTGAGCACCTGGCCAAATAGTGCAGCAGGGAGCTCAGCAGGGAGCTCAGCAGGGACCCAGTGACTAAGACTGTGACATGCACGGCAGGCTTGTGGCTTTCTCTGACACTCAGTCGGGATGGAGAGCGCAACCAGCAGTGGCTTGAGCAAACCTCTTCTAGTCTCTGGAAAGTGAATCTACACAGTCTGGGCCTTGAGGCCCTTACTATGCTTCTTCTTTGAAGGGAAATGGCAAAGCTGTGTTTTCAGCTAACTATATATATGGTACGGGAGGTACGGAAATTCAGCGGAGCTGTTTTCTGCAGTGAAATCTGTGGCTTGGTCCCATTTTTTATGAGTTTTATAAGCCCCATTATGGTTCTGTAGTTGTCGTAGAATCGAAAGACTGAAGAGAAGCAGCTGCGGAGAGGGAGGCATTTTCCGGTACAATTGACGTGCCGCAGAAGACCCTACTCTAGGAATCATCCTTCCTTTCTAGATCATGGATTCTGACTCCTACTATAATTCATGATCCCCTTTGAAGCTCTGGTGGAAGTTAGGAATCCTCACCCTAGAAGAATGCACTGTTACAAATATCCATAAAACATTGGGGGATTCACAAAATCCCTAAAGCCCATCCGTAGATCATACATTAGGAAGCCTTGAATCTCATCAGTGTAAAGGAAAAAGAAAAGAATAAAGAGAAGAGGGAAATATTCAGAAAATAGAGAAGTGAGATGTATCCTTATTTCTCAAAATTTAATGTGCACACGGATCAGCCAGGAATCTGGTTATAATGCAAATTCAGATTCGGAGGCTCAGAGCATCTGCATTTCTAACAAACTCTCAGATGGTATCTCTCCTCCACGGACCATGTTTTGAGGAGCAAGAATGTATACCTCACTTGCAGTCATGTGGGAAGATACAAACTTTGAAATTGAAAACTTCAGATGCCTTCGCTTCCTGAGGAATTCGAAAATATCCAAATCACATGAAACACCCCGTAGAGCCGCAGAGTTGTAAACATCTCATTTCTTTCCCAGTGAGACTTACTTGGAAGGAATATATCCATGAGCATGTGGGGTTTGAGAGTTCCAGGCTTGACACTCGAGTCCAGACTTGGTCTTGGAAATTTTGCCCTCATAATTTTCCCCACTGCAATGCATGCATTCATCTGCACAGAATGGAGAAGGAAGAGAAGGAAGAAAAACGGAAATGGATGTATCACAAAAGAGTAAACCTAGAAATATCTCAAATACCACCTGCTACTTGTTCATTTGTCCTTTCCAACAATCGCTTGGGAACCAAATGGGCTGTAAAGGCTCTTCTAATACAATCTAAAATGTTGTTCCCTCTTCAAATGGTAAAATCAGTGTATTTTGGTCAATACCCTCTCTTATGGTCATGACAGCATCCAGAAATTCCATAATGCCCTGTCCTCAAACTGGGATGCACTGGCCCTCGGTGGGTGGGTGGGAGGGGGTTGGGGGAGAAGGTGCATATAGTCTCAGAAATCTGTAAGTTCTTTATTAGGGTTTTTAAACATTGGTAGGCCAGTGTTTATTAATGTCCCCGATGTTAATTAAATGTCCCCATGACATTCCCCTCACTTCATCTCAACACATAGGCATTTTATCATGTCACATCGTCACAAGAGAAAGAAGGGAGAATATAGTCCAATAAGACGTGGAGGTGGGGAGACCACGTTCACATAAGCTCCATAATAGTACATTGTCATGATGGTTCTCCTTTATCCTCAGTTATTGTTGTTAACCTCTTTCTATGCCTAATTTGTAAATCAAACTTTGTTGTATGCACATACGGGGAAAAGAAACCATAGTATCTAAAGTGTTCTGTACTGTCATTCACAGGGGGTCTTGGAAGGTATCCCGTGCAGATAAAGGGGCACTCCTGTATTGAGAAGCATGCCTGGTTGTTCTTTGCTTTCTTACATTATTTAAAAACTGCAACTTTGGTTTGGAATTATTGAAATAACATGGTGCAGCAGAGTAATAAATGATTTTCATTTTTTTAGGTACTAATAAAGAAAACCAAGGGGGACTTGATATAAAACCGATGCTTTTGTGTGGATTAAAGACCAGATGACCTCACAACATCACACACCAATAAAGCATCTCTGCGGTTGAAACAAAGACGGGAGACCTGAGCCTTCGCATGGTGCAAAAGCTATCCACGTTGTTGCACAAATTCTGCCTTCATCCATTCCCCTTTTCCACCAATAAATGTAGCAGAAAATAGGAAATGAAGAAAATTTTTTCAATAGGAGGTCTTAAACTTTTTTAGCATTTACTCTTGAGTAAAGAGAGAGAGAGAGAGACAGCGAGAGAGGGAACACAAGTGGGGGGCAGGGAGAGGGAGAAGTAGACTCCCCGCTGAGCAGGGAGCCCGACACGGGACTCGATCCCAGGACCCTGGGATCATGACCTGAGCCGAAGGCAGACGCCTAACGACTGAGCCACCCAGGCGCCCCTAGCATTTACCCTTGAGGTACACTATTAAATTTGTTGGTCCATGAAGACAATGGGTTGCTGGTTTAAAAACTGGTTCATTGCTTAGTTTTGATGAAACAACAAAATCTACCACATTAAATTAATACATTTATTTGGATCTTATTGATTTTGTGGTTTCATTTAAAAAAAAAAGACTTTATTTGGGACAGAGAAAAAGAAAGAGAGAGAGAGAGAGAGAGAGTGGGGGAGGAGGCCAGAGGGAGAGAAAAGTCCTAAGCAGGTTCCCCACCTGTGTGCCCTGATTCTGTGGTTTCATTTTAACTATCTAATTACAAGTCTGTTTTTTTGTCTTTATGCCGTGTAAGTGCTTTAAGCATAAGACGTTGTATCTAGACTTTACATCTAGTTTGATTACTTGTACATAGCGACGTAACATTTTAATTAAATAATGAAGTTCAAAAAGGAGGGGGGTCTGAGCAAATTTTTGGTCTTTTCCAAGAGGCACATACCTTACTCGATTTTGTCAAACACGCCACCAGTTGGTTCTTAATTAAATCCCTGTAAGGGAATCCTGTGCAGCAAATTACAGCTAAAGGGCAGTTGTGAAAACATTTTCTAGAGGCGCATGCCTGACCTTCACACTCGGGAATGTCGCAGTAGTCGAACCTCTGGTCTGGGTTTGTGGTGTAGCACCAGGGCCCTTTCTCGTCGTTGTCGGGGTTCCTGCAGTAGTTCCCCTCCAGTCCCTTCAGGGGGTGCTTCTCTGGCGTGTAGCTGTGCAGGGCGGGAAAGAATCCCTCACTATCCAGTGGACCCCTGAACAGCATGGGCTGGAGCCGCATGGCTCCACTTAGAGGTGGATTTTTTTCAATAAATACGGTACAGTGCTGTCATGTTTTTTTTTTTTTTTTTTTTCTCTTCCCTGTGATTTTCTTAGGAACATTGTCTTTTCTCTAGCTTACTTTATCCTAAGAACACAGCACGTAATACAGGAAACATACAAAATACACGTTCATTGACTGGTTATGCTCTCGGAGAGGCTGCCAGTCAACAGTAGGCTATTAGTAGTTAAGTTTTGGAGGAGTCAAAACTTAATATATGGATTTTCAACAGCACAGGGGGTCAGCGGCCCTAATCCCGTGTTGTTCAAGGGTCAAATGTAATTTAAAAATCAGTCTGTTATTAGGAAGGCAGAATGAGAGGCTATTCCCATGGGGTTCGTGCATTTCAGCTCCGTTGTCTGATTTCCAATTCTCTGCTGGGAGGCTGTTTCCCTACAGAAGCTAATACTACCATTATTACTATATTGACAGCCGAGTCTTAAAAGTAGAGCCAGAGTGTTTTTATGCACAGTCACTGGAAATGCAAAGGCCTCAAAAGCCTGCCAACTTCTCGATTCCTTCCAAACACCTGCTTTTGTCAGTTGCCCTTCTCCCTGAAAAAGTAGTTGTAGTTAATGCAGTTCTGTCTGTGTGAACTCTGCACTCGGCGATACCGAAATCTTTCTACACATTCTCTCATTTAGCCTTAGTAGAACCCCTCTCGGGAAGGTCTTATTATCCCTATTTTATGGACGAAAAAATTGAGGCCCAATGTCAAACATAACATATCTTGCCTCGGGGCAAACACCTAATAAGTAGCATCTCAAGTTAAAATCCGTCTGTCTCATTCCAGATGTGTGGGGGTGCGTAGAGTTAAGCTCACTTCCGATTCTAGAAATGAGTTTCTGTGTAGAGATGAAAATTTGATCGAACCCCGAGACTTAGAATCTAAATGGCAGATTTCGTTTCTGTGCTTCTCTGCACCTATTTTTGGTAAAGTGCACCTCCCAGGGCCTCAATGTCCTCCTCTGCGCGGGTGGAGATGGCCTAGACTATCTCTAAAGCCCCTGGCACTCCCTGATTTGGCCATTTGGTTTAATCATTTTTTCTCTATAAGCCGTATGTCTTGGGAATATTTTATCTGCCCATCTCATAGAGATAAAATAAAGGCAATTTGATGAGGGAGAGGGTAGCAGACAGTAAATTCCTACTTGATAAGCATCGTCACTGAGAATGGGTGAGGATTGTTACTGTTGATGCCACCTAATGCCATCCTGTGGGAAGCACAAAAGGAATGACACTAAAATAATTAGTAGGCAAGTTACGAGGTTTTCATTGATATTCTATTTGCTCCTTTGCTCCACCATATTGAGGCGAGCAAGTGGTGAGGGTTCGGACTTGGTATGTTTGATTTAGGCTCATTCAGCCCTAAACATGATCATCTTTGCTCTTTTCTCACACTCCCCCTGGCGTTTATGGCTTTATTGCTCTTTTTCACCAGGCACCCTTCCACATCCTTGGTCTTCCACAACGGGATGTATACACAAGAGCAAATGCAAAGCAACCATTTGCTGCTTTTGTGCTATAAATAACTGAACCGCTCTACCTCGACATCAACAAAGCTCTCCCCGTACCTGCTTATTCACATCGTCTAGTTTGATTGAGAGGTAATGGTATGATCATTCTAAGTATCACAGGTAAATACGGAGACGAAAGTCTTACTTAGGTTTGTGCGGAAAAGTGTCACTCCATTTCTGACAGGCGACACCGTCCTTCGTTTTGGACATCGTCCCCCTGTAGGTCCTCCCATTTCCAGTCTTGCATTCTGAAAGATAGACTGAAGGGGGAGCCACACAGTGGGCAAGCCCTCCACAAGAAACACCACGAAGAAGCTCTGCACTCCTCAGTCACGTTGAAAGAACTCGCGTAGGAGACACCGTTTTCCCAATCTCCGAAAAGACAGACTTGCATCTCCCATCTGTGTAAAAGCTGCAGTTCACTGAGCCATTTGGTGCCTTGGTTTATTTATTCAAAGCTACAACCCCCCTCTGTCCCAGGTACCGTGCTGGGTGCTGGAGGCACATGGAGTCTAGAGTGGAGTCCCTACCATCATGGAGCTTACGTTCTAGTGGACTCAGGGGGCTGGTTACAGAAAGTAGTCGAGGTCACACAGTATGAAATGAGGTAACCTCACGAGGAAATACGTAACAGAGAAAATAAATAGCATGAGGACAGAGTGACGGGGAAGAGGGACAGGGGCTTTTCGGGTAGGGGGGGAAGCAGAACTTCTCAGAGGTAGAAAGAGATCCAAGCCACTTTTTTTTTTTTTGAGGCTCCTGGTGTTTTGAATATGAAAAACTGCCAAACAGAGTTATACATCTTAAATGTGGACAGTAGACCCTCTCATCTAGCCTCCACTTAGCCAACTCACTGGTTAGCCAAGAGGCTCCAAGCTGTTTATAAAAACACATGGTCAGATGCCCGCCTGTGTCCCACATGTGGTGAGGTGGGCACCTGGGGCTGGCGGGTCACTTTCCAGTGTGCCCCCCAATTCTGTCCCCACCAGGCGGGGTTTATGTTTATAAGAGTCAACTATTTTCATCGTCAAAACTTTTTATTCAGCTATATTTGATTAAAGATGATCTAAACTGAGCAATGAATGTGAAAAAAAATGCTTTAAAAAAAACCAAGATGGATGCTTTTAAGGACTTGAAAGACTTGAATAGTTTTTTAAAAGGCTATCAAGCCCACTGAGGGTAGTCTACTCATACGGTTGGCTGTAGAATTTTGGGTGGGAAACCCTAAAAATATAAAGATATTTTACAGTCAGATTAATAGATGTCTCTAGACCTTGCTCCACTTCAAAGAGAAGGAAACCAATTCTCCTAGACAATGTGCTTAGAGGATAGCTTATGCAAGGAATGCACCAGGTAACTGCTGTTGGTAGCCCCATATTCAAAGAAAGAAGCCTCTACTCTACATCAAAAGGTGCCGATGTAAATTGCGTTTTCTTTGAAAATATAAAATACTGAAGGTATGTGTATGTCATCCTTCATGATTTCCCACCCTAGCCAAGTTTTTTAATTAATCGATCAATTATCTGGGGAAAGTTCTTTTAACACACCAATAGCAAACAGATGCTTTTAAACCCAAGACTATGTATAAAGACTGCAAATGTGTCTTCACTGAGAGCGATTCTTACAGTAGACATATTACACTGATCAAAAGTGTAAATTCAAGGTACTTTGGAGGCCCAGGGGTGAGGGGAGGCATTTCAAATAAGGTGATGATGCTTGAGTTGAGACGTGGGAGGTGAGAACAAAAGAGGGGCCTCGGCAGCAGGGTGTGTGCCTGGTATGTGGGAGGGACAGAAACAAGCCCAATGTAGAAAAGCCTGGTGAACCAAGCAAATGGGGTGGGCTTAAATAACACCGGCCCTGGTAGCTTTCAGATAAGTATCTGGATTTTATTCTAAGGGCACAAGGAGTTTCAAGCAGGGAAGTCACAGCCCGTCACTGGCCAGGCCACTGGTCACCTTGACCAGTGACGGTGACCACTTAGACCTTGGTGGCGGCAATGGTTGTGCCGGCCAGGGGCAGATGTAGATGTGATCTGACACTGAGTATTCCCAGAAGAGCCCAGGCAGGTAATTTAGCAGTGGGTCGATGAGCTACAGTAAAGAAACAAGAGCTGCAGACTGCCTGACTTTTGACTTTTTACCTCTCTTTTGTTTGTATGTACCCACCAGAGTTTATATAACCTTTTGCTCCTTTCCATCACCTTGAAAACAAGCAAGTATTCGACTGTTCAAACGAAGCCTAGCGGTCACCCCCTTCTTCTTTCTGGTTAACAATTTACAAATGATTTATTTAAATGTTAGCATTTTGCAGGGAAAATCACACCAGCCCCCCCCTTTTTTAATCTAGTAGGTAACCCTATATAACTCATCCTTTACTATTTGTAAAAACGAATAACTTCAACAGATAAACTTCAGGTTTGCTCTGCACTTTAACCTCAAGAGTTAGGGGTAAACAGTGATAAGAAAGGGAGTATGGCAAGTACACAGCTAATTCAACCTCAGAAGATGAACCGATGCATAGAAATAATCCTAACCTAAAGGAATACTTCAAAAAAACATATTTACATATTTAGAGTTTTGTGCTGGGACTAGAGAGAATGTTGCAGGTTATTGTGAAGAACAGGTGAAGGAGGATGTTTCTTTAACACCCGTGATACAGAATATTTGGAGAGCCACATTGTTACTATAAATGGTCCCGATCCCAGCCAACAACAGACTACAAGGGTTGTTTTTAAAGGGTCATATATTCACTTAAATCTTCAGACATACTTAATGGAATTTTGCATCTCGAAAAAGGCATACAATTTCCATAGGAATCTAGCCATCTGTTATCCTAAACAATGGGAATATTGATCCAGAATTTTCAAGGAAACCATGGAAAAGGAACTGCAGCTCTTGCGCATTTTCAAAAGATCACATTTCCGAGTCCGAGGGAAATCGAGAGCATGACCGGAAAACATTGGAAATGTTAAAAAATGAACGTAAGGATTTTGTCTGTATCCAAATGTTACTGAGGATTTAAGACACCTCAGTTTTTCTATTTCTGCAGGCTTCAGTCCAGAAGCTGGGGCCCAGGGACCATGGTCCCCGCAGCCTAAAAGCCAAGATCATTAAGGAATGCTTAGATTCCCCTCTCCTCAAAAATAAAATAAAATATTGACTTATTTTCCGGGCTCTAGAGGTAGACATGATTTTCAGTCCAACTCCTTCCTTTTTAAATCAAGAAAAATGAAATCTAAAAGGTGAAGTCATATGCTCAACTTGACCAATGGGATTAGTGACCAAATCTTACCCTGAGTCTGAATTCAATTTCGTTGCATGATAGTGCCTCGGTTCTCTGGTCCGATAAACTACAGAGATAAAAGAGGAGGTGGGGAAGGGAGGAGAAGGGGAACAGAAGGGGGAAGGGTGGGGAAGAAAAGAAGGAGGGGACCGGGTGAAGGAAGAAGAAGAAAGCATTGTACGCACTTCTCTTTTCGAATAAAACCACGTCTCTCATCCTGAAGACAATAGAAGACTTGCTGTTTTCAGGCATGATCACACATTGTTGCTCTTTACTGTGAAATTGGAATGACCTGCAGAAGAAAATCAGGAAACCCCCCCCCAAAAAATGATTTCCCCTATTTAAGGAAAGTAAACTTTTGTTAATAATCAAGAGACTCAAAAGATAACTGTATCTCCTGATGGGTCAAGGAGTTCAGAATGGTTACTTCCCATTGAACTTGGCCTAGTGTCAAGGAAGTGCTGGAAAAGGATGCCTCAACAGGTGGCTCCTCTTGTTCCCTTCCCCCTTTACCTTCTCCTCCTCCAAATGTTCCCTCTTTCTATTGTAACTACTTTGCTCTTTCTTCACTTACATGCTAGAATATTTGTTTTTGTGTTGGAAAGAAACAACTCTGATTGCTTTGAACCCCTTCCCAAGACGGTCTATGTGACTTCTGGACTCCTAGAATTTCCCCTTCCTCTAAAGTCCCCTTGACTTTAGCCTCTACATGTCATCTCCTCTCCCTTCACCTCACTCCACCTTGCCCATCCCCCTGGTCCTGCTGTGGACATCCAGTCTGGCATTCAAAGCCACCCATGACTGTCTTTCCAGCCCCATCTCCTCCATGAGCCCTTCCGTCACCGATGTGGTCCATTCGGTCCTGTTCACAGGGCCACGTGGCTCCCGGGGCCCAGCATGCCTCCTGCCTTGTCAGCACCTTTCACTCATCCTTCAAAGCCCTGCTCAGTGCCTCCTCCTCCCCAGGCTTTCTCCAGCCCTCTCAACCGTTAGGAATTGTTCTTTCCTCTGAATCTTTATAGAGCACACATTGATTATGTCACTCATCAACACCTCGACTCGAATGTATTTTTTAAAAATTTTTACATTTATCCAGCTTCTGTGACTGCACCACAAATACAAAAAGGCAAGCACTGGATCTTGCAACTATACAAAGATCTGTCATAAACTGATAGAGATCATATATATCATATATGTTGGATCACTGCATCTCTGCTTCTTTGTTCCTTAGTCTGGGACACTTCCAGTCACAGGATCCTCATTAAATATTTACTGATGATGATGTCAAAAACTAGAGCTCAGAATGGTAGCTGGTGATGTCATGTATAAAAGTAACATCCTTTGGGGGCATTTTTTCTAAAGGGGACACGAATAAACTCTAACAAGGACATGTTCGTATGGCTTCCTGATCCAGGGAGCAAACACAGATTCCAAACTCCAATCCCATGAAATGCCTCGTGCCTCTTAAATCCTGTTTTTGTTAATAAATCCCGGAACAAACTCCTCGTTATCAAAATAATAGTGTCTCAAATGTCAACCTTTCTGCCAGTGAGCAACCACCAAGAGAATACCTGCAAATGAATTCTGTTTCCTCCTCACATTTCACTGCGCACTCTTCTACGCTTCCTGCTGAGAGCTGCTTCTTAGTGAGGCTGAGCACCGAAGCCCCCTGCGTGTTCACATAGTCATCCAGGGGGTCTCCGCGACCTGCAAAAGGAAGACGAAAGTCGGATAACCGGGTAAGATTCGTCAACACCACTGTTCAGTCATCAGCTCTTTGTAATCCTTTATTTGCTGTGCATCAATCACATAAAACTTGCTGTTTTCTTGGAAAGCAGAACAGGTGTCACGAGTAAAAAATGTTGAGGCAGGAAAATGTTTCCACTATTAGGTTACATTATATTAAAAGAGCAAGTGGATTGATAGATTGGTAGATTGATGATAGATTAGGATTCTTTAACAACTTCTGTTACTACTTTAATGGCCATGAAACCTTAAATGAGAATAAATTGGATTTATTTGCTATGGATTGCCATGCCATGATAGAACAGGAACATTTGGATACCCAGCACCTCCGTGTTAGCAATTACTGATGTTGATTTGTCCATCCCCTGGCTGTAAACCTGACTTGGAGGCCATTACTTGATTGCCAACAGCATAAGCTTTGGTTGTGACTGTTACTTAGGCTGATGCGACATTCTCTGAAGGGTTCCACCACGAGATATAAAAATGTTGGTGAGTTGATGATTTTAATAAATAAGACCTGAACTAAATCTCAACTACTATCCAAGATCATTCTTAAACTGGGCTTCGTACGGTGACAGCTCACTATGAATTAAATAGGAGAAATCATTTTCTTCCACAATGTGTCTGGCATTTCTGAGGAAATGATAAAAAAAAAAAAAAGCAGAGCCCGGGATAAATACCGGCCTTGATTTTTCTGGGAGCTAAAATCAGAGTCAAAGAATCTGTCTGAGGGTTGCTCTGCCCCTTGCTAGGGCAGAGAGTGTTCCCACAGGAGCTACTACAAGGAGTATTCTCTGTTCTGAGGCCCCAGGCAGCACCCGAGCTGACTTTGACGGCTCTACTCCAGGCCTGGAGATGGTGGCCCCCCTGTTTTTGGTGTGGAATCCTAATGATTCTCCCAGGGTGAGAGGCCAGAAGAGGTTAATGAAATGAAGACAGCTAAGCTGCCTAAAGTTTGCCTACATGGGATTAGGCAACATGGCAGCCTTGACCACCTCCAGGGGAGGGGCAGGGACCAAAGCCAGGCTGAGTGGGTTGAAGAGTGACCAGGAGAAGTCGTGGACCCACCTAAGAAGACAGGTCTTCAGGAGCCTAGCTGTGGAAGGAGCTCTTCCCAGACAGCTTGTGCTGTCACAGAATTTTTTTAAAGATAAGACATTCTGGAGCATGTTTAGATACTGATGAAAATTATCCAGTAGGAAGGATCATTAGGGGTCAGCCCCACATTCTCAGAAAGGCCCTCCCTGCCCACCTGCGAACACATGGGGCACAGAGCCGATGTATTCTAAAGACGGAGATGGGTCATCTTCTGGAGGCCATGCTCCCCTCCCTCTGCTCTCTGTCCTCCCCCAATTTGTCCTCCCTCCAAACTGGAAGGTGGCTTTTGAACAGGAAGTTGGCTGATGTAATTTAAACTTAAGGTACCAGAAAGCACTAGAAAAAGGTTTCAAAGGATTATGGAGAAGGAGAGGTTTTAGACCCAGGTCCATTCCTTCATCCTGTATTTCTCCCGATTTGAACTCTTATTTCCAAGAAGAGGTGTGCTTGGGTAAATTCTATAGATCAGGATGTGATTTAAAAAACAAACACGGGGGGCACTTGGGTGGCTCAGTTGGTTAAGCATCTGCCTTCGGCTCAGGTCATGATCCCAGGGTTCTGGGATGGAGTCCCGCGTCGGGCTCCCTACTCAGCGGGGGGCCTGCATCTCCCTCTTCCTCTGCCCCTCCCCTGCTTGTGCACTCTCTCTCTGTCTCTCTCTCTCTCTGTCAAATATATACATACATACATACGTAAAATAGTAAAAAAAAAAAAAAAAAAAAAAACACGGCAAATAGTAACTCTGGAAAGCGTATCCTATAAAGACTCAAATTAGACTTTAAGAAGAGTTCTTAGAAAGTTGAGCCGGCTGGGGTATAAATTATACCAAGACAAGAAAATTTCCATTTGTATCACTCTTTAATTAAGTTACCTTTGATTATGTTACTATATTTCACAGCAAAAAGCTGTTGAGACCACCTTAGGAGCTGATGTCCCAAAGAAATATCCCAAAAGAGAATACATTTTTTTCTTTTGTGCTTGAAAAGTTCTCCCGCATTATTTTCTTTTCTTCAGCTTTAGGGCTCTGTGGCAGTGGGTTGTCGTACAATGTATTGGTTGACCAAGAAATATTAAACACACCCTTTTAGTAAGAAATTATTTTTAGGGCACCTGGGTGGCTCAGTCGGTTAAGCATCTACGTTTGGCTCAGGTCATGATCCTGGGGTCCTGGGATCGAGCCCTGAACTGGGCTCCCTGCTCAGTGGAGAGTCTGCTTCTCCCCCTCCAACTCCCCCCTGCTCACGCTTTCTTTTTCTCTCTTTCTCAAATAAATAAATAAAATCTTAAAAAAAAGAAAAGTATTTTTATATTTGAGGCCAAATGTAGTTGTATGTTGCTCCAAAACATAGGTATTACATTAATAATGTGGGTTTATTTTTTTTTATCACTGTGGTGTGTATATTTACACCCATGCTCATGTGTTTGAAAAAAAAAAAGACAGTGGTTTATGAAACTATGAAGAACAGCTGTAAAAAGATATTTTTTTTCCTCTCCCCAGTCATGTTTGTGCCCTGGAAAGATGAAATGCGTCCACAGAAACAGAGAGTAAACGCCTTCCTTTCAAAAAGAGCTTATGAAAGTCTCCCCACAAGGTTGGCGAAAACCTATGTTAATCCTATTGCAGAAGAGTTTGCTCCCCCATCCTGGTGCGAGCCACTGAGTCAGCTCCTGGCATTCCAATCCCATTGTCCATAAGCTAACATAGAATACGCATACCTGCGCCCCCACACACCACCATTTCCCACAGAAATCTCTGTGCAATCTTCCGTTCTGTATTTTCTTTGGTATTTCTTTAAATGGCTCCACTGACTTCAAACATATCTAACTCTAATTTAAAGCACAGCTTACAAAATTTTATCTGGCAATTCATAAATTGAATTTCAAGTATCCATACATTGTTTATGGGAAGAACTACCAGCATCATGTATGACTCCATTTAGAAGAAATGTCCAAAAGAGACAAATCAGAAACAGAAAGTAGATTGGTGATTGCCAGGAGCTAGGCAGGGATGGAGGTGGGGGGAGGGGGTTTGGGGGTGACAGCTGAGGGATGTGGAATTTCTTCCTGGGGTAATGGAAATGTTCAAAAATGTATTGTGGTGATGGTTGCACAACTCTGCAAACCACCGCACTGTATGCTTGAAATGGGTAAATTGTATGTGAATTATATTTCAATAAAACTGTCAAAAAAAAAAAAACTTTAAGGACATGCTTAGAATATTTTAAAGGAAGTTTAAACAAAGCTAAAAAGCGAGAAGAGCACCAGATTCCTCCTAGAAAAGTCTTGGGTTAAATTCTGGTTTCTTCACTTCCTGGATTTGGGAGTTTGGTCAAAAGAGAAATAACCTCATTTTCCTAAGTATGGATTTCCTCCTCTGTAAAATGGGGATGAATATACTACCCTACCTACTGCATCAGCTAAATAAGCAAGTATTATCTAAGGACACACACACACACACACATATGTATAAAAATGTGCCTAGCTTCTCTCAAGCACTATGTGAAGGTTTATGGAATTCCTACATGCATACTTCACTTGGCAAACTGACACGCGTGGTTTCTCCAGGCATAAGGAGCAAATCCTAGACATATGGAAGGCTCATGTCAAGCCTCAGCAGGCAGGGACCCCCACAGACTGGTCAGAAAACACAAAGAAGTATTTCACTGCTTACATTTGAAAGTGAAGAGAATACGACACATTAACAAAAATGGTCTCAGTTAATGGAACTGAGAGCCAGGCAAGGGCGCCAACAACTTTTCGGGCTGCTGGCTACGCAGGCTATTGTTTCAATACAACAACCATCGCTGGTGAGCAATCTTGTTGATGTAAAAAGTCATTCATCATTTCCCCTGCCTGCTGGGCTTTAGCATGCATGGGGAAATTAAGCTCAATTCTTAAAGAATTTTTCTTTTTTTAAAATATGTATATATTTTTTAAAGATTTTATTTATTTATTTGAGAGAGAGAGAGGGAGAGGGAACACAAGCAGGGAGAAGGAGGAGAGGGAGAGGGAGAAGCAGACTCGTGCTGAGCAGGGAGCCTGATGCAGGACTCGATCCCAGGACCCTGGCATCATGACCCGTGCTGAAGGCAGGCATTTAACCAACTGAGCCACCCAGGCGCCCCCTCAAAGAATTTTTCAATCATACATGTAGATTTTGATTTGGGATGCTCGTGAACCAAAAACTAAATTAAACAAGCTGCACAGAAAGCCATCATGTGATCTATTTTTAGGACATTGCTAAGAAAAACATTTTAATTAAAATTTTAAAAAATCCTTTGTCTTACCTGATTTCAGAAATAAAAGAAGTAGAAGGACCACTTCCTTATGTTCCATTTTTGGGACTGGGTTGCCAGCAGTGCCCAGAAAACTGGGTGTCCCAATCCCGAGATGTTATTGACTTACCTGAGAGGAAACACATCCACAAATAAGATAATCACATGGAGTTAATTATTTTCTGAGACGCCCATTGCCACTGTGCTCTGAAGGGTTCAAACATTACCTCGGCTGGCGGATCTTACAAAATCCAAACCTGTAATAGATGCTGGGAAGTGGTGAAAGCAGCCCCCCCCCCCCGCCACTGCCCCAGGCTGCTTCTTATCTCCTGATTCCTCTCCCCCCACAACCTGCAGCCCACCATCTTTCCTACTCAGTCTTGGGTCCTTCGTCCTCTCCTTCCCCGGCTTACCGTAGAAAGAAAAATCACACCAAGAGCCAACCTTTGCTGAGAACTGGCCTACGCCAGACACTGTGCTGAGAGGTGCGTATGCATAGTTTCATTCAACCTTCAACACAAGCAATATTAATATTTCCACTTTAATGAGGGCACTCAGGCTAAGACAGTTTAAGTTTCTCAAGGTTACTCAACCACCTATGGTTGAGACCGTGGAGGCCTTAGATTATAAACATAAGCTAAGGGCGCCTGGGTGGCTCAGTTGGTTAAGCGACTGCCTTCGGCTCAGGTCATGATCCCGGAGTCCCGGGATCGAGTCCCGCATCAGGCTCCCCGCTCAGCGAGGAGCCTGCTTCTCCCTCTGACCCTCCCCCCTCTCATGTACTCTCTCTCTCTCCCATTCTCGCTCTCTCAAATAAATAAATAAATCTTTTAAAAAAATAAAATAAACATAAGCTAAAGACCTTGTCATTCACATCCCCATATCTTACCAAACAATGTAGAAATTACTAGAAAGTTAAAATATTTATTATTATCAAAATGTCTTTATGTCCAGTGGACTCACATGTTTTCCATGATTATAAATCATGTTGTAAAAATATTGGTCTTTTCCCCAGATAAATTCACAGTGAGTTACATTCTCATCCTCAGGAAATAAAGCAAGAGGGGTAAAACTAAGTTTGAAGAGTCTGTCTCAAGTTTAGTTGTTGGTTCTGTACTTTTCCTCTGACTTAAGGCCACAATCACCAGGTAGTACATGCTTTAAAACTATTTCAGATTTCAAAAATGTCTGGGAGTAGTTCAGTGGATTCTATTTTACTCGTGAAATAGAACAAGAAATAAGAACAAGAAATACTCCTGTCTCTAGGCTACGAAATTTCTTTCTATAAATTAACTAGCAAAGTGTAGAGGTTGGCACCACGCCTCCCGCAGAATTTCCTGGGATGAAAGTACTGGGCAGAATTCTCAAGAACAAAACATGTTGGAGAACAAGGAGGTAGACTATTGTGAGCAGAGGTGTGAGTTAATCACATTTCCTGGTTTCCTACTTTACCCTAGCTTTCTTCTTTCCTCAAACTCTCCGGCCTCCCTCACCCGCCCCTGTCCCCAGGCGGCCTGGTTTACTAAAGGGGACACAATGTGGAAGCAAGCTGAGGAGTCAGAACCGGGAAGACTCTTTTTCTTAAAATATTCAAAATGCCTTTTAGGGGAATTATGTTGATGTGTTTGAGAAAGTTCTTTGGAGGGTAAAAAACAGACTTTACTAATATGTAATGATTCCCATATGCATTTATTTCCATTTAAAATAGTTTAGTGTCGAGGCACCTGGTGGCTCAGTTGGTTAAGCATTCGACTCTAGATCTCAGCTCAGGTCTTGATTTCAGGGTCGTGGAGCCTACTTTAAAAAAAAAAAAGGAAAAGAAAGAAAGGAAGGAAGAAAGAAAGAAAATAAAAATATTTCAGTCCTGCCTCATGGATGAAGCATCTCAGGAACAACGTGCTC
This sequence comes from Zalophus californianus, assembly GCF_009762305.2. Lineage (NCBI taxonomy): Eukaryota > Metazoa > Chordata > Mammalia > Carnivora > Otariidae > Zalophus > Zalophus californianus. The sequence goes on along the minus strand of NC_045601.1, from coordinate 7,874,329 downwards.
AGAAATTCTATGTCCATGTAATGTTCCTTTTCCTGTTTTATTGTTTTATTTGGGTGGTGGCGGTATGCCTTTTGCCCCCTTTCCTCCTGGAAGCTTTTAGAACGATTTGATTCTACAAATGTTATCTTGTAAATCAGGTTGCCCTGCTACGGTCTTTTGACTATACATTCCTCACCACCTTCATAATATATCAGTACCATGAGGGCACAGATAGACATGAAGCAGAATTTGGCGATTGTGCCATCAGATACTGTAGTGTGTAAAGGAAGAGCAAAGAGGAATGGATCACACAGGTGTATGCTGGAGTAGGGGCATAAAGACTTCCATTATGGCGCAGCCCTCCATGATTTAGCTCCAGAGGCACAGGGTAGGCATGAAGCAATGGATATTCTAGATAGTTCATAGGAATCCCACACTGGCATCTTAGAAGGATGTTGGGCAGTGGTTTTGTGCAAAGCTGTAAAGATAATTAATTCAAAGTAAGTCATTTTCCACTTGAAAGAGTGGCAAAACCTGAGGAAAGAAAGAAAGAGATCATCTCTACACACTATTAGCAAGTTGAATAACTTCTGAGATGTGTATTCTTATTGAGTTCAATTCATTAAGTATTTACTGACCACCTACTGTGTGTTGGGTTCCTTTTAAGTTTATATAAAAGGTACATATCACAGTCTCTACCTAAAGAAGTCCAGGAAATTTCTGCATCTAAGATTTGTGAAGATTTCTGCTGCACTTGTTGCCAACAACAAGGACATCAAAGTAAGATGGAAGATGAATCTAATTTCCTTAGCTCTGCCCAGTGTGGGGACCTGCAGCCGAGATCCATTCAGGTTCCCTTAGGAGGGGAAGAATTAGTACCTTCCCTCCAGGCATTCAAATGGCAAATTCCTCACAATTCCCTTAGAAGTAAGTTATGAACACCCCGGGAGGTCCACCTCACCAGGAGAGTGAGGCAGAGATCCCCCACCTCCGTGCCACCTGCACCCACCTTGTCTGAAGAAGCTGTGACCAGGTTACAACTTTCCAGGTGACATGCTTTCACAATACGTGAACCTTATGTTGCTGGCCTAACATTTGCACCTGTCACCTTTCCCTACTGACTGTCCCCCTTCCTCCAGCCCCAGCAGAGTTCATCCCAGCCCAGAATTTCCCCTCCAGGACCAGTCACTCTAAGACAGCTCATTCCTTTACCATGACCATCTCTGAGTATCCCTAATAAGACGATGTATTTCAAAATGAAACTAGTCAAAAATTAATGAATCCATTAAAGGTTCAAACAAAGTCTACCTTCATGGTTGCAAGGGTTCTAAGCAAGTTTTTCCTTGCCTTTGATGTCAATTTGCAAACTGCTTTTACTGTGTTAATTTATTAGGGCATATCAGCTCGGAAACATTGTCCTCATTAATCTGAAGGTGGTTTTCATTTCTGTATCCAACCTTTCTTTCAAATTTGTTAGCCTTTGTTCCTTAGTCTCTGGGACTATGGAATGAGCTACTTATCAGCTCTCAGCTCCCGTAAAGAGATAGCAGGGCTACTCAGTTAGCACAGGGGTTAAAATGTAACCTGTCCGGGCGTACTAAGTAAGACCTGACTAATTCAGTGTTCAGCAAGGTGATATTTTCTTAATTGAATTGTGCTTATGGAAATCAAGATGCTTATTCATTTTTGAAAAACAAATTAGTCTTTATTGGATACCTCCTCATTAGATTTGTTATCTGCTTAAGAAAATATTAACAGAGAAGAAGATAGTCACTCTCAGATAATTTACCAGTCCCCACTGAGTCAGCACTAGGACTCCCCAGAGATTCAGGCAAGCGTCCTTTCTGCTCTGAGGTCCCGATTCACTACAGATCAAACAAAGAGAGAAACCAGATAGTCTTTCTATCTTTAAAATTCATTATTGTCTAAGCTAATCCTCATAAAAGTCTTTTTTTTCCATAGTGCTTGACAGGAACAGGACCTGTAGAAAACATTAAAATAGTTTAAGAAAAGATAAGTATATATAAAAACTGGTGAAATCTGAGCTAGGTCTGTGGACTAGTTCATTACACTGTACCAACAGCAGTTTCCTGGTATTGATGATGAACTTTGACTGTGTTAAGCTCTTACCTTTGGAGGAGCTGGGTGCTGGGTAATGAGGATACCAAACCTCTTAGCATTACTTTTGTAACTTCTTATTTTTTATAATTATTTCAAAATAAAAAGTAAAAATATCTATCTATTTATGCATATACATATATATTAGTATATATGTTGACATATTTGTATACATATGTCTATATTTGTGTGTACGTTTATATATTTGGTTATACGTGTACATATTTGGACACCCGTGCATACATATTTGGGTATATATGTATATATTTGGATATATGCGTACATATTTGGATATATATATGTATATATTTAAGAGGACTCAGGATGATGTAAGTGCTTCCATAATATTAAAAAGAACTCTCAAAATACAGAAATTTGTCCAGGGAGAATCTAAAGGTATAGAGTTCTAAATAAGAGTACAAAACTCAATCTTTGGCTGATTTCTGTGAGCACAGGGGAAGTGTAAGTGGGATGGGAGAGGCCCCCACCTCCAAGGCCAGACAATTATTAAGGCCTGGCTGAGCTACCTGGACAAAGCAGCCCGGCACGTGGAATGCAGAGGCTGGAGGAGTCTAGCCTCCCAGGTGCTCAAGGGACAGCCACCATCTCTGCACACAGGTAAAACACCACCCAAACAGAGTGGACCTCACATAATGAGGCCTCCCTCACCTCCCACTCAGCCCCACCAACTCCACAGTCCAGTGGAGGCGAGGCATGGGAAGGTCCCTGAGTGAAGCATGAGGTTGGGGTGGAGGGCTGGGGTTTCAATAACAGGGAACATTGCTCTGTGCAATCCTCCTGGGTAAAGCCTTTCCAGTGTCTGCAGTTGTTGAGAGCAGGGCAAACGAGGGAATAAGACAGGAGCCCCGCTCTCAGGGAGTTGTCCACCTAATGGACACGGGGCCAATGTGCATCTGTAAGTTGGATCGTAGAGTAGTGAGGTGGGTGCTCAGACCTGCAGAGGTCCAGTTTCCCTGGAGCAGGCAGAGCAACATCTTGCCTCGTCTTGAAGTGTGAGCTCACACTTCCCAGAGGGAGTGACCTGGAGGACAAGTAGGAGGGATGAGAAGCGAGGAGAAGGAATGAATGTGCCAAGTCCCAGGGGCAAGAGGTCCAGGCAGCTGAAAATAATTTAGGCTGGAAGGGGGAACTGGTGGCTAATTGAGGGGGGTCCAATCCTGCTGGCCTCTTACACTGCACAAGGGGTTCCGTAGCTGACAGACAGCAGGGACCACTGTAGGGTTTTAGATTGGAAGAGCGGCACTCTCGCACGTGCAGCATGGCAGAGGATTGTAAGAAGCAAGGGGGCCCAAGCGGGGGGACAGAGGGGTCTCAAAGAAGGCAGCGGAGAAAGAGAAAAGCGACTGGATTAGAGATCATTAGAAAGCAGAATGGAAGGGATTTTGTGACTGACTGAGTCTGGGTATGAAATCACGGCTGGTGCCCGCATTTCTGTGCTGGGCATCTGGTAGACAACAGTATCGTTCATTGAGAAGGCACACGGCGCGGGGAGTGAGACGAGTTCGTTCGGAGACATGCTGCATCTGGGAACTTGCGAAAGTCCAAGGGGAAATTTCTAGAAGTAACTGGGTATTTGGGTCCAGAGCAGGCATTGTCAAACTGTAGCCTGCAGGGCAGCCTCCTGCTTTTGTAAATAATGTGACATTGACAGACAGCCACGCCCACCACTTGACTGTTGGCTATGGCCTCATTTGCATGACAACAACGCGTGACCCAGAAGGAGGCGGGAAAGAGCTGGGCTGGAGATGTAAAATCTGGGGTTGCAGCAGGTGCATGGCATTGACGTGAGGAGTGCGGGGTGAGAGCACCCTGAAAGATGAAAGTGAGCCTGGACAGACCCCTGAACGGCGCGAGTACCCAGAGATAGAGACATCTCTCCAGTTACCGGGACCGGTTAGCTGGAGAGGAGAACCGACTGGAGGTTCCGAGAAGCCAAGGGAAGGGAGGGCTTTTGAAGGTGGGAGTGGCCCACTGTGCTGAGCTCACCGTCCGGCCCCCCACAAAGTTCACTCTGTCCACTGTTGCCACCAGATCGGTAAGAAACCCAGGAAAACGGCATATTTTTATCAAATTCATGAGCCACCTCTGTAATACTCTTTCCCTGTGTATTTTTTGATTGAAACCTCATACAGTAATGGTTTTAGAACATCAGATTCTATAAGAGAATAGAAAAATAATTCATTCTTTCTCTTACATTTTATTATTGATAGACTGTAAAAGTTTCAGCTTCCATAGCTTATTATTAATAATAAAAGATAAATTTTCAGGATGACAGTCAAATTTAGGAAAGCCTCTGTTGAACTATTTTTAGGTATGAGCTGTAAGATTTGGAATAATTCCCACAGACGCTCTTCTAGTTTTGCATTTCAAATCTGCATATCATATAGCACATTGTCATGACACAATCCATGGTCCTGCACATTCCTGTTGCACCACCAAACCAGCACAGTGGTTGTTTGGAATATTCGGGAAGCTATTTACACTGGGACAGCCAGTACTAACATACACAAGTGACTCCATAGCACACAAATACACCACACTGAGCCCAAGTTAAATAAACCCCAACTAAGTTTGTCTTAGCTGAATCCCAAAAATGCCCACAGCCATTTTAATGCCATTTAACTTGAAGAGACGGAGGGGAAGTTAGGGTGGAAAGAGACAGAAATTTTAACCAATTGTGGCTAAAATAGCTTACTTTTGCAAATTTTACAAAAGCATATGGTCACATGAATACACTGCTAGGAGCCTTCTAGGGGCCTATTAAAATTATTTATTGCTGTGGGATGAATCACCCCCAAACATGGCAACTGACAATAACAGCAATTATTTTATCATCTCTTATAGTTATGTAAGTTGACTGGGCTCAGCCAGGGGGGCCCTCTCACTTGGGGTCGCCCCAACATTGCAGTCAGATGGTGGCTAGGGCCATCTCAATGGTGTCCTTGCTCCCATGTCTTCTAGTGCATCCTGCCTGTCACTGGGACCTTAGCTGGGACTATGGGCCCGAGCACCTGTAGCTTCTCCATGTATCCTGGGCTTCCCGGCTGTGTGGCAGCTGGGTTCCAAGAGAATCAGGCAGAAGTTTTATCTCCTTTATGACCTACCTTGGAAAGTCACATGTGTCACCACCATCATGGTCACAGGCCTGCCCAGACTCAAGGGGGGAACACATAGACCCTAGCTGTCAATGGGAAAAGTGTCCGCCTCACACTGTAAGAAGAACGTATGTGATGGGCCATCCTGTTGCTGCCATTTTGGAAAACACGGTTTGCTGCAGGGGCCCACAGAAGTATGGGACCCTGCAGCTTGAGCTTTGTTGGTTTCATTGTCACTCTGGATCTATTTACTTGTGTTCCCTAATTTAGCTCTTTCTATAGCTTATCAAAAGAGCTTTGCTAAAACTCTTCCCTCTCTCACCTAGACACAGATCAAATTCTTACAGTTTGCCCAAATAGCTTCAAGCACATCCGCTTCTACTGAAGATAGAGCTAGAGCTTTGTTCTCACCCACCCCCTGCTAAGTGATGTCAAAACACCCAATATCCCTGTGTCTTTGTTAGGTAAAGGGGCTTGTTTACTGTGAGTGGCACACAGGGAAGAAGTTCCAATCTGTCATTGCACACAGAAAGGGAGGCTTTTGCTCATTAAGAAGAGAACACCCCCCCACCCATTACAGTACGACCCCACATCATGAAATGATCACCATATTCTTCTCTATCATAATTATTGCCATTTTGTAGATCAGGGCATTGAAACTCACTTGCCCAGCCTTAGGCCAGTGGAAATTGGCAGAGCCAGGTTCCCACCCAAGTATGTGGGTCTCAAGTGACTGCTTTTAATTCCTGCATTGCAATGTATTTGGGGGAAGAAGGAACAGCAGTGGTAACAACAAGGATACTAACAACACTGAGCACTGGCTCTGTCCTAAACACTCTACAAATGGTATTTCATTTATTCTTTATTCTGACCCTAAGAAGGAGGGACTGTTATTATCATTTGCATTTTGCTGACAAAGAAATGAGGACAGGTTCCTAAGTGGTCCGGGGTCACACAGCTAGTGAGGCTGGATGGGGCAGGGACTGACAGGCCTTGAATGAGGGAGCCAGACCCTTCCGCCTCACCGCCGCAGAAAGCCTCCAGCTGCTCATCATCACACAGCCATCAAGCACAGCGCCCAGAATAAGCATTTGTGGAACACCTACTGCATTTGCTGAACTCTATGACCATCCCGGAAGGCCTAGCCATGAGGCAAAGCCAAGGACTGGTAGACAAAGCAGAATCCGAACCAGGGTCCACTGCCTAAAGCAGGCTGCCTAGACCGACTTACTCTTGGGCCACTGCCCGGGGACTATCTGCCTGGGTCGGCACATTTCAGTTTCTTGTACTGACTTTGCCACTTGGTTGTGCAGAGTTCTGTTTGCTTTCCGTTTTTAGGATGAACATCACCAAGCCAGGTTTAACTCCTGGAGGACAAAACTGCTCATTTTTTTTCTATTTTATATCCCCAAACCTACAGAGGGCGTGTTGGTGCTCAAGTGGAAACCTGATCAGTTGAATGAAACGTTCCTTTTTCCACCTCCTTCCTTATTGATTGCTCATCTCCATAAATGCCTTTAAGGGCATCAGTTCGATGCGGTCAACGACTACTAGGCAAGGAATCAGCCTATATTTTCTTTTCCTAAGAAAACTTTGTAAGCCTGATTTTGCAGAGGCTTGCTCGTCTGGAGAGCCGGTAAACCATAGGAGATAAAGTATATTACGTTACATGCCCAATGTGGAAAGTCGGCTTCACGCTAGAGCTTGGAATTTCCAGAGACGCAGCACTGACCCTGGCTCCCCTTGGGCGCTCCCGGCGCCTGGGGCAATAGCTCTGACGCATGGAGACTTCACTCCAACCCACAGAAGCGCAGACAGCCTTCGCTCTCCACGCGCCTTGGAAGCGCTCTGCTTTCTGGAACGCTGCTGAACAAATTCAGCAAAAGCGCGCACCGACAAGGGCCGGCAGGGGGCAGCAGACCCCACCGTTTCCTGCCGCGGAGGCTGAGCGTCGCGCCTCCCAGGTCCGAGTCTCCAGGTCACCAAACCTGTCGCAGGTTTTATCCCCAGTGACTCCGCCAGCAGATGGGTTAATTCCCTTCTGAGGCTGCGGACCCCGCGGTGGGGGCGGGGGGGTGGGGAGGGTGGCTGGTGCGGGCCCGGGGTCGTTCCCGTGGACGGTTCGTGCTGGGGATCAAGGCGGAAGCCCCTGCCAAGACCGGGGAAGCGGGCCCGGGGCGCAGCTGCCGGCATTCCGGCGAAGTCACGCGGCTGCGGCGGGAGCCCTTGTCCCCGAGGATGCGCGGGCGGGAAGCCCAGGTAGGAGCCCTCCGCCCGGCTGCGGGGCTGGGGTGTTCTGTGCATCGCCTGCCCGGCCCTCCAGCACCTCCCCCCGCCCCCACTCAGTCCAAGAGCTGGCCCAGGGTCGGACCACACAGGGTGGGTCTGTGCACCCTCCGTGTGGAAGAGGAGTGCAGTTTCCAGCGAGGGAGTGGGATTTTCACTTTGCACGTGTGTTGATGCAGAGCCTTGATGCTCTAGACACCGAAGCTTGCATTGAGAGACGGGGAGCCTAGCAGATGCTTGCAGGAGGGCAGCGCTCTGCCTTTCACTGCTTTGATATTCTTTTGGTGAAGGCGTGTGCCGAGACCGGAGCAGGCTGAGTTAGGAAGAAGGGGTCAGGGAGTTGGCACCTGTATTTTTGGCCACAGAAATTCAAACACCAGAAAAGCCAGTTCTGTCTCCGTAACATGCCCGATGTGGCTTGGTAATCGTCCCACATATTTACCTTGTTTTGCGGGATAGCTGTATTCCCGAAAAGCTACGCAAAAACAATTTTTGTTATTGAATCTGAGTAAAAGGAAAGAAGTAGCTTACCATAGGGGCGTATTGATCCCAGGTAAAAGGGATTTATGTACCCTTAATTAAATATGGATATTTATATGCTCTGTCTGCTTCATGTTCTGTAGAACTACAGATGAGACCATTTTTTCTAAGTGATTTTCAGAATTGTGAGCTGGTTACTTCATGGTTCTATGGGGGGGGAGTACTATTTTCTCTTTAAATCTCTCCTCATTTACAGAAGAGGGAATAAAGGAGACACCTTTTTACTTCTATCAGTTTAACATTTATCCCCCACTATTCTGAAGTTTAAGCTTCAATAAATTAATATAATATGTAGAGTAAAAATTAATACTCTAAGAATTAATACTCTAAAATAAATACTCTAATAACTCGAATACTTTAAATCAGAAAACATTCCAATTTCTAAAAATTTTATTCTATCTAGTAATTTGACCCATTTGATATACATGTGTATGTGTGTATAAGTACACAGATATCTTTTTATGAAAAGGTCCATTGTACTAAGTTCATACTTTTACTGCCCGTCACTAAACCCTTTTTAAATTAAAAAAGTGGACCATATAGATCTGTGAAATAAGCAACAAGAACAAAAACATTGCATGTTTTTGTGATTACATAAACACACTAAAAAGGTGAAGGCAATCATCTACACTGGTGATCAAGAATTAAGTTGCCCTTATCAGCAATCAGTCATTAAAATGCAGATAAATGCAGAAGTCCGAATCCAAATACCCTCGATGTCATACCTTGGAAATAGCTCTTTTGAACAGATCACTGTGGTATTCTTTGTTACTTGTCTTTCGTACAAAAGTAGAAAACAAGTGTAAAAAATTGCAGTTAGGAAAGTGGAAATTTAATGCAGTCACAGCGTCCTACTCATAGAAGGTGATCAAAAAATGTCTCAGTGATAAGGACCACTGGGGCTGGGCCAGTCATCCCTCGCTCCGTCTTGTAGATGACAGTCTTCCAGACATCTGCACGCAGCTCCCAGACCAAGCAACTCCCAGGGGCTGTAGATCTCCCATGTCCCTTATCAACATGCCCTGAAAATGCACCACCTTAGAGAACACCGCAGCCTCTAGGCATGGTCCAGAGAACTAAGACAGAGCCCCAGGGGTCTTTATTATGCATCCCATGATCGGGATACACAATTTCTATTAATTCTGCAGATATTTTTTTAAAAGACCATTCATTTCAAACTAGTAACTCAGCTGTCCTGTATATAAACTGCACTGAAGCTAGCTCTCCATCCTCAATTGTGTGGCTAATTACAGAGTTCATTATAATATGTTAATTTAAGAAATGTTAACTATACAGAAGAGTACAGATTAAACAAATACCAAAGCAATTTGCCGACTTTCCTACAATCTAGAATGAACAATTGTGACCACTTCATCCTTTGAACATTATTTTAAGAAGCAAAACATGAGATCCTCTCTATTCTTCTACCCTGTCCCTGGGCCCTGGGCTCGGGTCTCATCTTGTGCCTAACCCAAGCCCCACAATGCCGTCAGGATGCAGTGTGTACCTAACCCATCTATTTTGGCATGAAAAATTTTCTTTTTATTTAGTTTTTAAAAACTCAACTTTTAGATATGCCGATAGTTTAGAGAGTCAAAAAGTTCTGAAAAAAATGCCTACATTCCCCTCTTCCCAAAGGCAACCCCTTTGAACTCCTTAAACTGATTCTATGGGCATTTACCTTCAAATCTCTAAATAACATTCCAATCCTGGTACTTCTGGATTTTTTTCAGTTTTAATCATTCTCTATTGACTTCCTACTCTGCAACATTCGGATTTAACTCCCTTTAACTCACTTATCAACATCACAACACACCACACGCGCACACACGTGCACATGTCTCTTTTTCCCATATGCTCCCAATGTCATTACATAATTATATTGTAATTTTGGTTATATAAATCTTCAATGTTCCTGTCTTTAATGACTAGGAAAATGCTCTTTATAGCTGAGTCATGTAGGATACTTTTATGTATCTCCCTAGAATTAATAATTGTCTTTTGGTAAGCTTTTTATGTATTTTCACTAATTCCACTCTAAATTCTCTACCCATTTTACAAATCTTTCCTGTATATATCTGAATCCATCAGGCAGTCTAGCAATTTTCTCTTCCTAGAGATCTCGTCTCCGGACCTTCTCTCTTGCTCCCACCTGGACTGGTGGCGTGGGGCCTGCTGCACACTTGTCCTGTAATCTCTATGTCTTGTCATCCAGTAGCTCCCTTTGCCTCTTTGATTTGATCCCCTGTTTTCTGGACCCTATATCTTCCTCCTTTTTTAATTACTTCATTTTATTGGAGCAAATCTTCCAGTGTCATCCTTAGAAAAGATACACAAAGGGGCTCCTGGGTGGCTCAGTGGTTAAGCATCTGCCTTCGGCTCAGGTCATGATCCCGGGGTCCTGGGATCGAGCCCCACATCGGGCTCCCTGCTCCGCGGGAAGCCTGCTTCTCCCTCTCCCCCTCCCCCTGCTTGTGTTCCCTCTCTCGCTGTGTCTCTCTCTATCAAATTAATAAATAAATAATCTTTTTAAAAAAAGAAAGAAAAGATACATGGAATTTTTTTTAATTGCGGTAAAATTCACCTAACAAAATTGACCATTTTAAAGTGAAAAATTCATTGTCACGTAGTATATCGTAGTGTATCTCTAATGCTGTGCAACCACACCCTCTATCTAGTTGTAAAGCATTTCTGTCACCCCAAAATAAACTTCCGTACTCACTGAGCAGTTGCTCTCCATTTCCCGCACCCCTAGCCTCAGCAACCAGCGACCACTTAGCATGTTTTCCAGGGTCGGTCATCTTGGAGCGTGTATCAGTACTTCATTCCTTTGTATGGCTTAATGATATTCTATTGTGTGTATATGCACCACAATTTGTTTATTCATTTCTCCGTGGACAAACATTTGGATTGTTTCTACCTTTTGGCTATTGTAATAGTGTTGCTCTGAACATTTGTGCACAATTACTTGTTTGAGGACCTGTTGTCAGTTATTTGGGGTATATACCTAAGAGTAGAATTGCTGAGTCATATGGTAATTCTATTTAACCTTTTGAGGAACTGCCAAGCTATTTTTCATGGCAGCTGAACCATCTTACATTCCTACCAGCAATGAACAAGAGTTCTAACTTCTCTGTCTTCTCACTAACACTTGTTATTTTCCATTTTTTTAAGTTATAGGCATCCTAGTGGGTGTGAAGTAATAGTTCATTGTGATTTTGATTCGCGTTTCCTTCATGACTAATGATATTGAACATTGTTTCATGTACTTGTTAGCTATTTGTATATCTCCTTTGGAGAACTGTCTATTCAAATCCTGTGCCTGTTTTTAAATTGGGTTGTTTGTCTTTTTGTTGTTGAGTTGTAAAAGTTCTTTTTTTTAAGATTTATTTATTTGTCAGAGAGAGAGAGAGCACAAGCAGGGGTAGTGGGAGAGGGAGAAGCAGGCTTCCTGCTGAGCTGGGAGCCCGATGATGGACTCAATTCCAGGACCCCGGGATCATGACCTGAGCCGAACGCAGACACTTAACCGACTGAGCCACCCAGGTGTCCCTTTTATTATTTTTTTAAGTTCTTTATATATTGTGGATACTAGGCCTTTATCAGACATATGATTTGTAAATATTCTCTCTCCATTCTGTAGGTTGCTTCTTTGTGGATAATGTTCTTTGATGTACAACAGTTTTTAATTTTGAAGAAATCCAACTTACCTATTTTTGGTTTGTTGTTTGTACTTTTAGTGTCATATCTAAGAATCCCTTCTCAAATTCAAGGCCATGAAGATTTACCCCTGTTTTCTTCTAAAAGTTTTATGGTTTTGGGTCTTGTATGCAGGTTATTTGTCCATTTTGAGTTGATTTTTGTGGATGGTGTGAGGTAGGGGTTCAACTTCATGCTTTTGTATATGATGTCCCGTTGTTCTAGCACCATTTGTTGAAGACACTGTTCTTTCCCAGTTGAATGTCTTGGAACCCTGGTTGAAAATCAATTGCGCCAGTAGATCTTTTAATATCTGCTATGCCTGAAAATGTCTTAACTCTACCTCTACACCTAACTGACAATTTCGGGGGGAAAAAATTTCATTTTTGCCCCGAATTATTTTCCAGTTCCCCCAGTTGCCATTGAGATGCCTGATGTCATCCTCATTCTTTATGCTTCACATGCAATCTCTATTTTCTCTCTGGTAATTTTTGGATATTTTTTAATCCCCAGTATTCAAATACTTCACGATGATGTACATTACTGTGGGTTTGTTTTGTTTGTTTGTTTTTCCAGGTGGGCTGTTTCAATATGCAGAGTCATGTCCTTCAGTTCTGGGGGTTTTTGTGGTCTTCATTATGCACACACATATATGTATATTGTACTTTTAAATTGTTCATGTCTAAACACACAGTATTATAACATTTCAGTGACATACATACATATTTTGATATTTTGCCCCAGAAAATAAGTATATTATTTTACATAACCATAACACCCTTTCAGCATACTTTTAAAAATTAAAAGTAATTCCCTAATATTACTTAATACTCTGTTTTTAAAAATATTACCCACACCTCCCAATGTTGTTCTTCTTCCAAGTCATTGACAAAAGCACCAAATTGAACTGAGCTAAGGACAAAGCCTTGTGACAGGCCCCTAGAAACCAGTCTTCAAGTAGGTAGTGATCTGTCCATATGGAATTTGGGGATACAGTTAATGTGCTGGAATTTCACTTCATGTTTCCTTTTGTGCACAAGCCTAACACATGCAGCTTTGTGAAATGCCTCATTGGGAAACAGATACACATATGAAGCAGGCTAGTCTACCTTCTAAATCATTAGACTAAAAAGGGAAATAGGGGCTACCATGATTGCATTGCTGCAAGGCACCATATATTTTCCTGCAATATTTCCAGTGCACCCACTAAAATAGAGCAGGATTACCCTATTTGTAGAAATCAGTAGAATGAAGCTCAGAGAGATGAAGGCGCCGGTTTAGGTTACAGTCATATCTGATGCCAAAAACCATTCTCCCTCTACTATTTCCTGCCACTCATCAGGATCAGCTTGTCTGATTTTTTCAGAGCAATCACCTGTTTCCTTCTAAGTGCTCAATAAGGCATTTCACAGCCTAATATGTATTGTCATTATCATTAATAAACTGAATCATCAGAATTAATTAGTGAATGGGTTCTACCTTTCATCCCTTTGGGGGAATTTTCTCCTGAAATCTACATAGGCACCAGCTTCAGCGCTTGATCTCCAATAATAGTCCAATAAGAAAGAATACAGAATCCTAAAGAACAGAGTGTCTGGGTTTTTTATTATAAACAAAGATTTTAATCCAATCTTCCCCTCCTAACACACGCACACACACACAAGAAAATCTTGAAGACAAAGAAGAACCAACTATTACTTTTATGCATAGTCATCTGAGAGTTAAAAAATGTATGTTAGGTATGAATCTCTACACTTTCCTTAACTTCCAAGAAATAACTTTAGAGAAAAAACAAATATTGTGTAGTATAAGGATTTCTGGCCAATGGATTAAAATTTCTACCTGCATTTAGAAGTCTTGCTTGAGAGATGCCACAACCTATTTTCCAGCTCCCAAAGAATCTTTGTACCTTTGGAGCCTCCTCTTGGGAGGTCACCCAAGATAGGGGCGGAATACCTTCTTTGGACCCTTTGGTATTTCATTGATGAGGGTGGCTCTCCTCCTTGGGTCTATCACATAAGGAAAGAATTGACTATGTTGGAATGAATAAATAAGGAAACCTCTGACATTTTTTTTTTAAAAAGCAGTAACCTTAAGAAATATTGCCTTTTGAATGTTTTACATTAGAAATCAAAAGTTATTTGGGAAAGCAAAGATTAAAATGAAAGTCAATAAAATTTTGGTTATTCTTTCATGTATTCATGCTGCAAGTGTATATGGATTGTGCACCATGACTTAGGCCCTGGGGTGCAATGAAAGCAATGAACAGGTGAACATGGTCATTGTACACCCTGAGCTTACAGGCAAGTGGGGGGATACAGACAAAAAAATAAGCAATTGCACTCCGTGGTGGTAAAACTCATGACGAGGAAGTGTAGGATGTTACAGTATCCATAGGAAGTACCGAATGCAACATTGGTGGAGGGGAGCGTGGCCCCAGAGAGACTTCTGGAGTCCTTTCTATGCAGAGATCTGAAGGGATAACGAGGTAAAGATGGTGGATTGAGAACATTGGGGTGGAAGGAATAATCTAGGCGGAGGGAATTGTCAAGAGCACAAAAGTCCAGAGCGAATGGAGAGCCATCCTCTCGTTGAAGGAAATAAACACAGTGCATGGTGCCTATCCATGAGGTGGGAATCATCACAAAATGAGGGTGGAGAAATAAACCAAGATCAGATTGTGACGGTCTTTACAAAATACTGGAGAGTGACATCCTGGATTACATGTCCACAGCGTGGTACTCTTGGTAAGAGATGGGTTAGGAGGCTCTTGAAATAATGCAGATGCAGGATGACAGTGGCCTGAATGAGGACAGTGGTGGCAGGCACCTAGGGAAGTGTGTGGCTGGGGATGGACTTGGATGGATTGGACTGGTTTGGGGTGGGTAGGTGAGAAGTAGGGAGAGGTGGAACACGGAACCCAGGTTTCTGATTTGGGGGGCAGGTGGTGATGCCCACTGACATAGCATCAGGAAAAGCCACAGACGGGTGGGGACCATGTGAATTTGAGGCACCAGGGAGACATTCAAGCAGACATGGATAGATAGATGTAGGTGCATATCTAGTCTGAGGAACATAAACGTGGGAGTCACCAGCACGTAGAGGTTTCTTGAAGCCAAGGGAGGAGGTGAGAGTGTCCCTGTGCAGAGTGAGAGAAGAGAGGCCAGGGCACGATCCCTGAGGAGCACCAACATCACCAGGAAGGGAGGGTCAGGTGAATAGGCAAAGCTGGAGGGAAGAGCCAGGGCTTCAGGAAGAAGGTGAGTAAAGTAGGATCCCACAGGCTCGACGGTGAACAAAGGTATGCTTGCGCGCAGAAAACTGATTTCCTTTTTGAGACTCCAAAATGAGCCAAATGGGTTTTGGTAAAGCTGCTCTCTGTCCAGAACCATGGATGGGAAGGCTTATAAATAGCCCTGGCCTGAGAACTTAAAATCTGTTTGGCAGAGTGAAACACAGAAATAGTAGCACCAGTGACCAAAACAGTGTAGTGATGAGAGATGCTCAAGGTGCTAGTAACTTTGTGGAACTTTTGGTTAAAGTGTCTGATTGCTCATGCTCATGAGAGAGGCTCCCTCCTGAGAGAGGCCCACCAAAGGAGTGGTAGAAACTTAAACAGCTTCACTTCACAAAGCTAAGAGGAAGGAAGGCACGGGTGGGGGAGACCGTGGCAGAAACAAGAAGCGGAGCTGATGTCGCAGGCTGGAGGATGCCCACCAAAGAGGATGTCAAAGAAAGGGGAGCAGAAGTTCCGGAGAAGCTCTAGAGGCAGATGCAGCCAAGGAGGACCCAGGACAGAAGGGTGTACTTACAAGTCTGTGGGGGAACACAGCTTCCCCCAGAATTCCCAGCCTTCCCACCTTGCCCCCTGAGGAGATCAGAGGTGTATCTCTGGAGAGGGAAGGGCCCAGGGACAGACCTCTCTGCACTGACATGTGGGCTTTACACCAAGAAGAATGGAGCTCCCTCCCAGAGCTCCCGAAGGGACAAAATCTATTTGGGTTGGTTCTGGGGGTCCAAGGCAAGCTTGGGGAGATTGTTCTGTTGGCTGGCTGGACTGTGGTACTGATGAATGGGTCAGAGGACCAAAAGAATTGGGGTACCTCGAGTTGGATGTCTGAGGCTATCCCACTAGAAAAGCCATGAAGCCAGATCACCAGAATTAGGGCAACCACAAAGCCATTTAATTAACCGCTTTATAACTGGACTTTGAAGTTGAAAATGGAAATCAACCTCAAAATGGCCAGTTCACGGGGTAGGTGTAGACCTTTGCTTGTTTGTTTTTCCTTTGATTCAGGGTCTCATACGCTTGTGTTTACGTGTCCTGCCGTACTGGCCACCCACCATGCTGTCCCCAACCCTTTCAAGGAGGGTTTCTGCGGGGTTGACTCAGGCCACCTCATCCTGACAAAACCCTTTCTCCCCTGATTGTACATTGTCTCCCTCTGCCTCTTCTTCATCTTCCAGGGCTCATGCCAGTGCTTCTCTTCTGAAGCAGAACTTAGCATTTGTTCCGTTAGAATGAAGAGGTGTAACACATTACGGCAGTTTACCTCTCCTGTTGCAATTTCTCCTTTAGAAAATCCCCCCATTTAGTTCCTTCAAAATGATTTATGAGTGATTGCTTTGTTCCACTCCCCTGGGATACCCTGGTTTGTTTATTTTATCTTTCTTTTCTCGAAATACCTTGAGCTGTTCCTCACACTGACTCCTTATTTAGGTATGATTGATGCTTCTCTCTTCCCCAGACTATCTTTCCATGTGACCTTTTGATAGCCTTTCCAGAAAGATTTTCTTTCAATACATGCTTAATATGGCTTCTTGTTCCTTTGTAAATTTTTTTGGTACTACCTGTGTTTTGACACATCTCCGCCCCCCCCCCCCCATTCTATAGAAGGGAATGTTTTGGTAATAAAAAGAGACCTTAAAATAAAATCAACAAGAAGTCGGCCTTCCCTATTTCAATAAGAAAATTGAGGGCAGCAAATTCTCTGAAGGTGTATAGAAAATGCTATGGGGGAACATGTTATATACTTTTTTTTTTTTTAAGAAAAAGAGAGAGAGAGAGGGAGAGAGCATGTGTGTGTGTGTGGAGGGGGGCAGAGGGAGAGGGAGAGAGAGAGTCAAGCAGCTCCATGCCCAGCATGGAGCTCGTCTCGGGGCTTGATCTTACCGCTCTGACACCGTGACCTGTGCCGAAATCAAGAGTTAGATGCTTAACCAACTGAGCCACCCAGGCCCTCCATAGATACTTTTGATTAAAGTGATTTGAGGCATACTGCCATAAACTATTGACTATTGACTGTTTTGCCTATTTGGGTCAATATAACTATCAGTATGTTTTGAATATCAGAATTTTCTGTGGCCTTAAGTATGCATTGGAGCAACTCTTAAAACCATATGTAATCTAAGTCAGTCAGAGAAAGACAAAAACCATATATTTCACTCACAGTGCAACTTAAGAAACAAAACAAACAAGCAAAGGGAGAAAAAAAAAGAGAGCGGCAAACCAAGACATAGACTCTTAACTCTAGAGAACAAACTGAGGGTTACCGGGGGGGGGGCGGGGGGGATGGGGGAAACAGGTGTTGGGGATGAAGGAAGGCACTTTTTGTGATGAGCCCCGGTGTTGTATGGAATTGTTGAATCACTATATTGTACACCTGAAATCAATATTACACTATGTTAACTATACTGGAATTAAGATGAAAACAATTTAAAGAATCAAACTGGAAAAATGATAAAATAAGATTGTTCTCAAACACTTCAGAAAAAAAAACAAAACTCAACAGCAAACCATATATAATCTATTGGATATCTCACAAGTGCATTTCCCAAAGCAAAAGAATTTTTTATCTCACTAGTCTATGTTCAGATATTGTCTCACCTTGCATGGACCTACAGCTCAAAGATCACTTATAACTGTGTCAACCTGCCAATATTCAGGGGAAAGGTAAAAATTTTTAATCAATATTTCTAATACATGACTGTTATAGATCAAATAGTAGGATTTTTTTTCATTCATATCTTTAATGAAACCACTTTCCCTTGCATCACCAAATTTGTTTCCAGTCAGAAAGAGAGGGCTCGACATCACTTGTCAAAACTCCCTCAAAGGTTAATTTACCTGATTTGTTTTTAGGAATCTACGACATCTAAAAATTTCAGATTATTCCCAGTTTTTACTTTCATGGATTGAATAGTTATTAACCAGTAGTTTTGGGATAAATAAGTACGGTTTCAATTTTTGTTCATTAGCCAGGCTGTGAAAATGATTAGTTAAATACGAGAGATACTTTTACAGCTATTTTTGATGGTGGCCTTCTGGCTAATTACATTATTACTAAGTGGTATCTTAATTTGGGGAGGAATTTTAATTCACAGATATAGGACTAACTTAACTGGAAAGACACATTTATGGATCATCGTGGCCTATTCTTTTTGTTTGACATACAAATCAAGTTTTACATTACACCATCGTTGTACCAGTGGCATAGCCCATAAGCCCTCAATGGATAATTTTTTTTTTAACCTCTTAGCTGTTTTTGTATTTTGTTTGAAAGAAAAATACGAACAAAATTACATAAAATATTTATTTCTGTTATTTAATGATCCTAGCCAAAGTCACTAACAAATAATCTTATCATAGCTAAAATCGTACTGCAAATATCTCTTCCCCCACTTATGTCATACCACTCCTACAACACATATATGTACCTGCGTACTCCCCTCTCCCTTTCCTTGAGACAAAAGGATCTCCTCAATTAATCTACAACAGAGGAATTGTTGCAAGAATATACAATGGGGGAAAAAAACGTCCCTCCAATAAATGATGCTGGGAATATGGGCATTGACAGCTACATGCAGCTACATGCAAAAGAATGAAACTAGACGGCTTCCTTTTACCACACACCAAAATAAACTCAAAATGGATTAAAGACCTAAATATGAAACCATAAAACTCCTAGAAGAAAACATAGGCAGTAATCTCTTTAACATCAGCCTTATCAACATTTTTCTAGATAGGTCCCCTCAGAGAAGGGAAACAAAAGCAAAGATAAACTATTAGGACTAAACCAAAATAAACAGCTTTTGCACAATGAGGGAAACCATCAACAAAGTGAAAAGTCAGCCTGCTGAGTGGGAGAAGATATTTGTAAATGACATATCTGATAGGGGTTAATATCCAAAGTATATAAAGAATGTATACAGCTCAACACCAAAAAAACAAAACAAAACAAAACAAATAATCTGATTAAAAATGGGCAGAAGAGCTGAATAGACATTTTTCCAAAGAAGACTCGCAGAAAGCCAACAGATACATGAAGAGATGCTCAACACTACTAATAATCAGGGAAATGCAAATCAAAACCACAATGAGATATCACCTTATACCCGTCAGAATGTCTAGTATGGAAAAGACAAGAAAGAATAAATGTTCACGAGAATGTGAAGGAAAATGAGCCCTCATGCACTACTGGTAGGAATGTAAATTTATACAGCTATTGTGGAAAACAGTATGGAGTTTCCTTAAAAAATTAAAAATAGAAATACCATCCCATCCAGTAATTCCACTACGGGGTATTATACCCAAAGAAAATGAAAACACTAATTTGGACATTTATATATAAATTCAGAAAGCTATATATAACATTATTTACAGTAGCCAAGATATGGAAGCAATTTAAGTGTTTGTCAGTAGATGAATGGGTAAAGAATATGTGGTGTATTTTATATATATATATATATATATATATATAAATATATATAATGGACTATTACTCAGCCATTAAAAAGGAATGAGATCTTGCCATTTGTGACAACATGGATGGACCTAGAAGGTGTTATGTAAGTGAAATAAGTCAGACAGAGAAAGATAAATACTGTATGATTTCACTTATATGTGGGATCTAAAAAAAAAACAACAAAAATAAAAAGCAGATACAGACCCCAAAATACAGAGAACAAACTGGTGGTTGCCAGAGGGGAGAGGATGTGGTAATGGGCAAAATGGATGAAAGGAAGTGAGAGGTACAGGCTTCCAGTTATGGAATGAATAAGTCATGGAGATGAAAGGTATTGGAATAGCAATTTATGGTGACAGATGGTAGCTACAGTTGTAGTGAGCACAGCGTAAATATGGAGTTGTCCAATCACTATGTTGTACACCTGAAGCTAGTTAACTATACTTCAATAAAACAAACAAATACAAAACAAAACGATAAAAGGACCATCCCAGGGCAAAGTAAAACCCTGGCCAGGGAACATCTGGAAATCTGGAGTTAGATGCCACAGAGCACAAGATAATCCATAATTTAAAAAGAACAGAGATTTAGGTTTCACAAAACATTTAAAAATACTTTTATTCTACATATAAAAAATCAGATTCATTTTTCTTGATATTTTGTATATTTTTTGAAGTTTTACATTTATGTAACAAAATCAGTATTTACTATGTCTACAATTTCTTGAAAGCATTTCAATGAAAATTTACATTTTAGTTTTTGTTGAAGAACTCTCTAAAGCCTTCTTTCTGTCTTTTTTTTTTTTTTTGAGCCAAAGTTACCATTTTGCAACCATGTGGTACAACACACGTGTAGGTAAGTACACACCAACACACAATCACACAGCCTTAATATTTAAGGATATTTAAGGGCAGAAAGTTTTGTGTTTTTTTTTTGCCAAAGACCTATTTTTAGATGACTTCTGCACCAAACTACACTATTTTTTTTTTAAACTTAAAAGCAATACTTCATTTAAAAAGTTTTTTTTAATAGATGTTTGAGCCTTCTTGGGACTAATCCAACTGTTTTGCTGACTACGCCCCCCCCCCCTTTTTTTCAAGGTTACAGAAGTACAAAGAGTAGATTCAATTTGTTACATAAAGGATATACTTAGAGAAGACTGGAGTTACTTCTAGTTAGCAAGTTCTTTGCTATTCAGGTAACAATTTATCACAATTTGACAAGATACATTCTTTAAATTTGGGCTTAAGAAGGAAGGTAGAAATAGATCTGGGCAGAAAGGCAAAGCTCACATGGAAGCATATAATGTGTTGCGATGTGATGGTACACTCCATACCCATATTATAAACAAACACCACTGGAGTATGGTGTAAAAGTCCTCCAAACACCCACTGTGCTGAAACTAAAGCAAGTGTGCTATATACATTAAGAGAAATGGTATGCATGTTTGCATTTGTAGCAATTGGCTGCTCATATATACTCTTCCTACTGATTGTATAATTTGCAGTTTGAAGTTCAGATGACATCCGGTTAGAGAACAGTCACTTTTCATTTATAAAATTTGCAGATGATCAGTAGATAGTTCACTCTCCTTGGTAATCATTTAAAAGTCTAGCTGGCCTGTTTTCTCTCTAAACACTTTCTGAGGTTACTCTCCTTCCAGGGACCTCCTTCAGTGTCCCAGCAGTGTTTACAAAATAGGTACTGATTTTGAAGATGGGTAAACCTACTCAGAGAAAGGAAGGTAAATGTGTGTCATGTTGGTTATCTGCTATTTTGGGTGGTGACATCCACAGGCAGTGTGTCACTTACGGAGCCCTGCCCAGGTGCCCGGCTCCTACCTCACAATATTTGAGAAACAATGAGGTTGTGACCCGGAACTAGGGCTGTGCTAGTTTTTAGCGCTTAAAATAATTCACCAGAGTACATATTGATTTTATATCTCTTTAGTAATGAAACAGTTGTCTTTTGATAATGTAGACAGATTTCTGTGTTATGATCTGTCTCGCCAAAACCAGTAAGTTTGAGGAAACTTAAATCAACTATTCCACTTTTGGGAAACCAGAACCCCAATCTTTCACTTCCACATATAATACTATCATTTTGGACTGCCACTGGGCTGAGCATTGCCCACATGTAATATCTGCAACGATCATTCTTGTGTTAAACAAACGTATTGACATCCCGTTGTGTATCAGGACTGTGCTAGGTGCTGAGCATGCAAAGGTGAGTGAGGCAATCCTTGTCCTCCAGGAGGTGAAAAGCTAGGCGCGGAAACTGAGCCATAGACAAATGACCATAATTCCGTGTGGACGATGCCGGGTATTATGTGACAGAGAGAAGCATTCCTAACACAGCTTTTGGGAAGAGGGAGCCAGGGAAGGTTTCCTGAGGAGAGATGCCTGAATTGAGTCAAAGAGGATGAACCAGGATGGGAGGGGGGGTGGCAGTGACAGCAGAGATAGCCTTGATGAGTGACAACAAAGATGCATAAAAGTGCAGGCTGCGTTCCAGGGAGGACAGAGCAGTCGGGCATTGTTGGCCTATCCAGTGAAGGAGGTGAAGGTAGGGAGAAAGGGGGACAAGTAGACCAGGCTGACTCCTGGGCGCTTTGGGGCCATGTTAATAAGCTTGGACTTCATCCTTAGCCAACAGGGAGCCATCAAAAGTTTTTAGCAGGAAAGTCACACAGTCCAAATTGCATTTGAGACAGATTATTGGACGGAAGACCGAATTGAAGAGAGCAAGACTGAACCCCAGGAGAAGTGCTATGAGACTTTGCTAGGAGTCAGGGTGAGACATGGACTAGATGGTGTTAGGGATGGAAGAGGGAGACAGCCTCAAGGATGACAAGCATCCAAATGCCAGAACATGACGATTTCCTGGATATGAGGGTGAAGGAGCAAGAGAAGTCAAGGTGACTCCCAGCATCCTAGCTCAGGAGTTCTGATGGATGGCAAGATCGAGGATAAAGTAGGGTTTGTTCTGAGGGCAGGTGATGGGTGAGGCTTTGCCAACACCTGCCACCCTCCCAAGCACGCATGCACGCACACACACGCACACACACACACGTGCATGTGCACGTGCGCGTGCGATTTTTAAATCTCCCACAGTGAGCATGATTTCTGCTTCCACAGGGTACCATGCTTCCCCTACGGGAACGTCATTGTACTTCATTTTTATTACTTGTCTGTCTTCTCACTAGACTGCGGGCTCCTTGAGGACAGGGATTGTGCTGGCCTTCTTCACAGTCATTCCCACAGTTAGCAGGCTTCCTGGCACAGAGAGGCATACGTAGAAAAGGAATGAGTTCAGTTTTTAGATCATAATTAAGTGTTAGCCGTACATTTTCAGTTGGTTTTCTACAGCCTTTTTTTTTTTTTTTTTTAGTGATAGCCCTGCTGAAGTTGGTCAAAGAGACTGGAGCTACACAAACCAGTGAGCCTGGGGTCCAGCCCCAGCCCTGCCCTCGGCAGCTCTGTGATACTGGGCAAGGGACTTACCCTCTCCTGCGTATTATTTCTTCATGAAAATACTCAGGAATTTGAGCAGGTATGATGGATGAAGTCCTGCCCAATCCTAACGTTTTACAAGAAAGGGAGACGTTTTATTGAACTGGTTAAAAAGAGAAAAATAGTAATACATTAAACCTTTTATTGAGCAGGAAAAAAAAAACCCTCAGGAAAACAGAAAGCCCATGCTGTGAGTACACTTGCCATTAAATTGTTCACTCTTTTCCAATCTTTTTGATGTATATGGACTTACTAAATGAAAGAGAAATCGACCCTTTGGTATTTGTTCTGTGTTTCCATGTGCTGTAGTCCTTGCCTCAAGGTCGTATGGTTTCAGCGATTGATCAGGTTAAGGAATCATTTTGATGACGCCATCAACGTTCATGGTGTGCCTGACTCTCCCCACAGCGTCTCCATGTGTGCTGCAAACCCTCTTTGTCACCAATGTCTCTCTGTCCCTAAGAAGCCCTGCATTGATTCCGCTTCTAAATGGTTTCCCCTTCTTGCAAAGCATCATTATACTCCGTAGGAAAGAATGTGAGCTCAGAGGCGTCTTTGTCCAAAAAAACTTTGAAGGCAAATTCCTTGAACTTTTGAGACATTCAGCAGACAGTAGCTCCTTTCCTCATGGATGCATGTGTTTGACTCTGGCAGGAACCTTTGACATATTTTTCCATAGTTTCATTTATTGGGACTTCCTAGGGACATTTGACTTTTGAAAATTTAACTGGATAAGGAAGTATGGTTTTAAGCAAGCTTGAAAAACCCTTTTGTCCTTACACTATATATTTGATGATAACCTTCTTAAGGCAACCATGGGTAATCCTTGCTTACCTAGAAATGTGTGCCGAAGTGAGGTGCACAGTTTCTGTGAATGGAAGCATACTAGGCGATATGGTTAGTTACAGGAATTTGTCATGCTCTATACTAAAGTGAAAATCTACCTTGGGGCACCAGCCTGTTAAGTGTCTGACTTTGGCTCGGGTCATGATCTCGGGATCCTGGGATTGAGCACTGAGTAGGGCTCCCCGCTCGGTGGGGAGTCTGCTTCTCCCTCTCCCTCTGCCTCTCTCCCCTGCTCATACTCGCAATCTCTCTCTCTCAAATAAACAAATAAAATCTTTAGAAAAATCTACTTTAGAGGGCAGTCTCCTAACCTACCTGTGTGCTAATCCTACACATTATTACATCAGAATAACTGCTTCTCTTGACCTTGACTCTGATCCACGGCATCTCTATTTCTCCATCTGGACTATGGCTTTGACCTCCTAACTGGCCCCTTACTTCGGTCCTGGTTCCCATTCCAGCAGCCAGAGTGATCCTTATGTTGTCCCTACAGTCCAGGGGCGCTCGTCTTTCTGAGCACACCAGGCACACTTCTCCCTCGGGGTCTCTGTGCTGGTGGGTCCTTCCACCTGGAGCGTCTTCCCAGACACTACGTAATTGCTGCCCCGTCTGTCCTTCAGGAATTTCCCCCACTCTGACCAGCACAGAGAAGCCAAACGAGACCACCCAGTTTAAAACCAAAATCTTCACTCCCACCCTGCACACTTCATGCTCTTTCCCTGCCCTATTTGGGGCCTTATCACCTTCTGACGTACCATATATTTGCTTATTGGTTGTGCTTATTGTTTTCGTTAATAAACCATAAGCTAAATGAAAGCAAAATTCTGTTTTTGTTGGATGCTGTATCTCCAGGGCCTCGCACAGTGCCAGCACATAGTAGGAGCTCTAACCATTTGTGGAATGAATGAATGAATGAGTTATCTGGGTGTTTTTCATTTTTACTCTAAATGGAGTTAAATTTTTATTTTCTGCTTAGTTTCAATCTCTGTGGTAAGGGTAAAGTGTATCAACGTGTATGTCTTTAAAATTATTTGTAACTAGCTAACACGGACACTTTTTACATTCTTTATGACATAAGGAATCATGAGGACAAGGTCCGAACTCAGGGAGGCGTAGGAGATCGTCGAAGGAGGGCGCAGACTTAGTACTTAGCCGGAGCATTTGCTTTCAGTGTTTGCCTCGGGAAAATGTGTACAACGATACTTGGCTTTGTTGTAAGGATTAGAGATAATGTATATCGAGTGCCTGGTCCCCAGTGATGATTACTACATCAGTGGAATAATCATAAGCTTTATGTCATCCTTTGGAGCATCCTGGAGATTGCCTCAGCTGTTCCAATGTTCCAATGACCTAAGCCTTCTCAGAAAACAAACAGACAAGGCAGTCTCCTGGCCAGAAGCCCTCAGCCCACCACACCCCTGAGCGGGGCCCTTTGGGACTGGAGCAGGGCACAGCACCAAACTCTGCACCCAGATGGCTTTTAAGAACGGCAAATGAGTGAAGGAACAGATGCTGGATAAAGCCCCAGGATAAAGCAGAAGCTTCCTTTTGTCCTTTTTATATGTCTAGCATTTTCCAAGTGTGCAGTGCCTTTGACGTTTGGGAGATAAGGCAGCGACAGTCCCTCAGTACCAAGTTCCCAATAGCTTGCCTGTGGGTACAAGGTGTCCTGAGCTCCTTTTTACCATTTATAGCTTTCATCCACTTAGACAAGGAATATTTGACTGCTTATTACATGCCAGACACGGTTCCCGGCCCTGAGAATACAGTGGGGCCTCTGTCCTCGTGGAGCACACATTCTAGTGGAGGGGAAAAAGACAATAAACAAACAGCAAGTAAACATGCAGCATGCCAGGTAGAGATTGCTGCTCTACAGAGGAATGAAGCAGGGTGGGAGGCATTGGGTATTGGGGACTGCCCTCCAACGTCGGGCAACCAGGTAAGGCGTCACGGAGAAGGTGGCATTTGGGCAGAGGCTGCCTTGAGCTTGCAGGCATCTGGAGAGTGTTGCCGAGAAGGAACAGCATGCACACAGCCCCCGCAGCAGGGCCGGGTTTGGACACTGGAAACGTGGCAAGGAGGCCAGGGTGGCCAGAGCAGGTGGGAGAGCGGGCAGAGGGCAGGCCATCATAGAACTTTCCAGGCTATCGTAGAACTTTGACTCACAGTCCGGGTGAGATGCGAGTAGTGAGGGTTTTGGGGAGAGGGGTTTATTCTGTTGCTATGTCGAGAAGACTGAAGGGCGGCAGGCGGAGCCAGGAGAGCAGAACTCACCCCAGACCCAGCTGGGAGGAGTAGGCAGCGGGGCCCAGAGCTGTCACCGTGGAGGTGCGGAGAGTGGTTCATTCTGGACGTACTTTGCAGGTAGAACTGGAAAATCTTGTTGAGAGTTTAGAAGTGGGGTTCAAGGGAAATAGAGAATTCCCATTTCCAGAAGAATGCCGTTGCTGTATCCCCCAAAGGGAGAGATCGCAGGTATAGCAGCTCTGTGTCGGGAGGAGTGCTCCTCGGAGGCATGCAGGTGAAATCAGGAGGTGACATGTAAAGTCTATTGGATAAAAGCAGAGAGGTCCACTCACACATTGATTGCTAAGTCCGATAGGAGCCAAGGGCCCATCTGGGTTGGAGACATGCACTCGGATACATCGGTGTAGAGATGCTGTTTAAACCCATGAAAGAAGATGGAATTATCAGGAAGGAGGGTGTAAACAAGGAAGTGGCCGAGGTCAGAGACGGGTAGCGCTCCAACATTTGCCAGTTAGGGGTGGCAAGGAACCAGCAAAGGAGGATGAGAGAGTGGGCCCCGTGGGGAAGGGGGCAGGGAGAGAGGGGGTCCCGGAAGCCAGGGGAGAGAGTGAAGGGTGGGGTCACCTCTGTCAGAGGCTGCCAATAGGCCAGGGTCCGGAGGTCCGAGATGTGAACAATTCTAGCAACGTGGACGTAACATCAGTGGGTGGACGGTCTGTTCTTTCTCTTTCTTGGTGTAAAACGTAATGTTAAAACACAGTAAAAATATCAGGAGCTTGGTCTTTTTATTTTTGCCTTGTACTTTTTTAAAAAGCTTGACTTCTAGAAACATATGCTCGATGTAAAAGCGTAGAAGTATGAGAAGCAAAGAAACAGATAAAATTGCCCATAATCCAACCATTCATAGACAGTTTTTAATGCATTTTTCTCATATACTTGAGACCATGTTATGAATATATATTTGTGAATATGTGTACTTTTCTTTGATAAGCTTAGTATTACCTCATATGTTCCCAGGTCATTGAAAGTGCTGTGTAAACATTATTTTCAGTGACTGGACTGCACAGTACTTTTATTGTAGATCATAATTTAATTATTCCTCTACTTCTGGACATTTAAGTTTCCAAATTTTTACTATTATAAATAACATTGAAAATAACGTCTTAGGGGCACCTGGGTGGCTCAGTCGGTTAAAATGTCTGCCTTCGATTCAGGTCATGATCCCGGGGTCCTGGGATCGAGCCCTGAGTCAGGCTCCCTGCTCAGCGGGGAGTCTGCTTCTCCCTCTCCCTGTGCCACTCCCCTGCTCATGCTCTCTCTCTCTCTCAAACAAATAAATAAAATCTTTTTTTTTAAAAAAGAAAATCACATCTTAGTTTTCACTGGAGGCTAATTCTTAGGATAGCTAGCCAGAAATGATAGAAGTCAAGGAGAGTCAAGGGCACAAACATTTTAGAGCACTCGCTGCTATTGCCAAGTTGCTTTTGAGGAAGGCTGTAGGAATAGATGCCCACCCAAAATTAATGAGAGGCGCTTTTTTTTAACCAGTCCCTTCTGGCAGTGAGTACTATTATTTGTGTTAGATTTTTTTTCCGCCTAATTATTAAAGCAACGTCTTTTAGTGAAGAAAAATCGAATTCATCAGAAGTGAATAGAGAATTTTAAAACAAACAAAATAATAAAACAATACTTTTGGTGATATCTCTTTGCTTACTCATTTTTCACAAAATGTGTGTGTATGTATGTATTTGTCTTCCCAACTTGATGTTACTTCATGAAGTGTTTTCTGTCTCATTATTCCAAATTCTCATATATGGCTTTTAATGACTGCATAGTATTTCATGTCATGGATGTGCTCTCCTTTATTTCCTTTCCTCTGATTTTTAGTGTTGGTATCAATTTTTCAGCATCATAAATACTGCTTGTGTGGGAATCATTGTGTACATCTTTTGATATCTCAGTGTAAGTTTCTAGAAATGGAGTTACAAGGCCAAGAGTGAATATGTATTATAAATGTCCCTCCAGAAAGGCCAGACCAATTTTTGCTCCTCCTGGCTTTGTGAAAGAAGAATGCTCATTTTACTGTGGCTTCACCAGCATTGTGTCTCAGTCATTTTTCTTTTATTTTCTTTCCTTTGTTGACAATAGAGTTAAAATTATCAATGATGTTTGCATTTTTTCATGAGCTTTTTATGGCTTTGTATTCATTTTGTTCATGTCTTTTGTCAATTTACCTGTTAGAGTCTTACCTTTTTGTTAGTTATTTGATAAGACCACCAGGACAATAAGAAAATTGATAGTTTGTCATATTTAGTAAATATTTTCCTCAGCTGTCTGCATTTTGGTTTTATAATGGCATTATATGACCGACAAAGTTGTAACATTTTACGTAGTCAAATTGTCCAATATTTTCCTTTTCTTTTAAATTTAGAAAATGGTTTGCTATCTGAAAGTAATACCTATCTGTAGATGTATACAGTTTAACTCAAGATTTCTAAGTTTTAAATGTTCTCAAGTTATTTATTTGTATGTATAGTTAAAGGTAAGACCCTGAACTGCCTTCTTCCCCAGAAGTAACCAAATCTATTCACCCAGGTCAGGAATTCTGTGTTCCACATTCAGCCTCTCTTTGAACACTTCTAGAACAAGGCAGGCAGCATGAATAGCAAATAATCTGTCCCAACAGTTCAAATTGCTTAGTTTTTTTTTTGGCCCCAAATCTCCTTCCATGTAATTTCTGCATCAGCTAGGATATGAGAGGATATGCTGCAGTAATAAACAGCCCCCATCTCTTCTCTGCCTTGTCTGGAAGTGACACCTGCCACGGCCTTCCATACCGCATTGACCAGAGCTGGTCACATGGTCCTACCTAACTGCATGGGGGTGGAGAAGGCCCAGAAGCAAATGAAATGCTCGGGGGAACCTCTCCTGTCTCAGCTTCCTGCCGCATGTTCTGGTGTCGGCCTCAAGAACACAGCATAAGGCTTCCCCACACCCGCTTTTAAATATTTGAAAAGAGCAGTCACATTACTCTACCCCACATATACATATCCCCACATGCACACACCCTGTGCCCTTCACAGTCCTCTGGTTTTTAGGAAAACAAAACCCTAATCTTTTGGCCATTCTTTCTTAGATTCTTGTCCCCTCGTCAGCCCATTTGCCCTTTTCTGGATGCATTATGACTCATTAATGTCACTTATTAATACCCCAAATGTCTTGTCATTTAAAGAAATATTTATAACACTTAGCTTCTGTTTCATTAAATTTGATGTTCTTGACGGCAGAGCTGTTCTGTTCTTCTTGTACCTTCTATATACACCTCCCTTCCCTGCTAGCACAGGTGTGGCACAGAATCACCCAGATCGCTGACTAGGTGGTATACTAATAGTTCCTGTTGACTCAAGCCCAATTTGAGAAGGCGTATCCTGGAGCCATGACCAATAATCAATTCCTCAAGATACTCTGCTTTATGATGTAATTTGCTCAAGCCCTGCAATCACATCCAGTGTCTTTGTTTCTGCACTTTAGTGCTTTCTGCTGCTACATGCTTCCCCTCGGCCTGGGGAACCGTGGCTGTGAGAAGTAGACAGCCCAGGGAAACAATGTCACTGATCTGATAATGGGCGTGGAAGTCTTCCGTCTCTGTGGATTCAGAATGGGGATGGGATTAGACTTCTGAAGGCTCTATTCTCCAACTCTTTCTATGATGTTTAGATAGGTTAAGTTGCCTTTATGGGTCTTGTGCTTCTTGAACCTAAAAGCTTTCCTTTTTGCCACCCTTCCCCCACACCCAGGAGTTTCACTGTCCCACAGAGGCAGATGGTGACCGTGGGTCAGAGGGCTCTGCAAGACTTCTTTACAGTGCTTCTGATAAGAAGATTAACTGTGGTGACGTTTGAGAAGGTTGACAGGACAATATACAGTGGACTTCTGTATTACCTATTATCTATGCCTTATTTGTGTTCACAACCTATTGAAAATGCCACGCAGAAATACCTATACCTTACAACCCTTAAGTGCTGTGTTAAAAACCCGTGTGGCTTGCAAATCATGTGTGTGATTGCTTCTCATACATGAGATAGCTTGTCATGCATGTGATAGCTAGTCACACGTGATCATGTGATGGCTAGTCATACATGTGATGGCTGCTCATACCCGTATATTGAATCCTTGTCTGGACCCAGAGACATGGTTTGTTTTGACAGCCAGTCCAGATTCAGACTTCTTTGGGGATGCTCAAGGATATTAGAGCCTAAGCTTCATGTGTCCTTTAACGTACCTAGTAGTTTCCGAATACACATTCCGCCACCGCCATCTCCCGCCTCCCTTCACCAGTGCACCATCACGATTGAATAATAAAACTCTATTTTTCCGGAGTGAAAATGCCACAAAGCCTCTCAAAACCAGTAAAGTCAGACCCGTGTCAAACTACACTCGATGTAAACGCACAATGAGCAAATCTTAAAAAGCCAACAACTCCACGCGCTCTCCTAAAGTTATTTTCAAGCATTATTTCCAAAACATGTTTTTATTCCAAGTAATGTGAGTAGGACTTGCAATTAACTAATTTCTATCCAAGTCTGAAATATCAAAGGTTGCTCTCCAGTTAGGCAGGACGTTAAAGAATGGGGACTCTTGTTTTAAAATTCAGCTGTGTTGATTTTACAATTTCAGGACTAGAAAATGGCCAAAAGCCTGGATTAACCTTCTTTTCAATCTTTCCTAAGAATTCTCTTATTTCTAGGATGCTAGTTAGACTCCAAGAACTCATGCTAATTCTGTTGTGCCTGAGGGAGTCATGCTGCTATCCGTAGGGTTAGCTGCAATGGGTAGGAGTTAGGGATGAGAAGAGC
This sequence comes from Zalophus californianus, assembly GCF_009762305.2. Lineage (NCBI taxonomy): Eukaryota > Metazoa > Chordata > Mammalia > Carnivora > Otariidae > Zalophus > Zalophus californianus. Next base: position 7,843,385 of record NC_045601.1, on the reverse strand, counting down.
AAAAGTCAATGTTTTAAGCCAAGGATAAGACACCAGTGTCATCTGGCATCACAGTCAAGTTCAGGATCACCCAGGGGCTTGTGTGAGGCTCAGAAAAGAGGAAGGAAGTTCCAATACACATCTGCTGCTTGGAGTTTAGCCCCTGATTGCTTGGTTTTCAACCCATTCTCTCAATCTCTCTCTCTCTTTTTTTTTTTTTTTCGGAGAGAGAGCACATATGCAAGTGGTGGTGGGGGACCAGAGGGAGAGGGAGAGACAATTTTTTTTTATTATGTTATGTTAATCACCATACATTACATCATTACTTTTTGATGTAGTGTTCCATGATTCATTGTTTGCGTGTAACGCCCAGTGCTCCATGCAGAACGTGCCCTCTTTAATACCCATCACCAGGCTAACCCAACCCCCACCTCCCTCCCCTCTAGAACCCTCAGTTTGTTTCTCAGAGTCCATAGTCTTTCATGGTTCATCTCCCCCTCCGATTTCCCCCCCTTCACTCTTCCCCTCCTGCTATCGTCGTCTTCTTCTTCTTCTTTTTTTAACATATAATGTATTTTATTGGCTTCAGAGGTACAGATCTATGATTCAACAGTCTTGCACAATTCACGGTGCTCACCATAGCACATACCCTCCCCAATGTCTATCACCCAGCCACCCCATCCCTCCCACCCCCCACCACTCCAGCAACCCTCAGTTTGTTTCCTGAGATTAAGAATTCCTCATATCGGGGCGCCTGGGGGGCTCAGTCGTTAAGCATCTGCCTTTGGCTCAGGTCATGATCCCAGGGTCCTGGGATCGAGTCCTGCATTGGGCTCCCTGCTCCGCGGGAAGCCTGCTTCTCCCTCTCCCACTCCGCCTGCTTGTGTTCCCTCTCTAGCTGTCTCTCTCTGTCAAATAAATAAATAAAATCTTTAAAAAAAAAGAATTCCTCATATCAATGAGGTCATATGATACATGTCTTTCTCTGATTGACTTATTTCGCCCAGCATGATACCCTCCAGTTCCACCCACGTTGTTGCAAATGGCAAGATTTCATTCTTTTTGATGGCTGCATAATATTCCATTGTGTATATATATATATATATATATATATATATATATATATATATATACCACATCTTCTTTATCCATTCACCTGTTGATGGACATCTTGGTTCTTTCCACAGTTTGGCTATTGTGGACCTTCTGCTATAAACATCAGGGTGCACGTACCCCTTCGGATCCCTACATTTGTATCTTTGGGGTAAATACCCAGTAGTGCAATTGCTGGATCGCATGGTAGCTCTATTTTCAACTTTTTGAAGAACCTCCATACTGTTTTCCAGAGTGGCTGCACCAGCTTGCATTCCCACCAACAGTGTAGGAGGGTTCCCCTTTCTCTGCATCCCCGCCAACATCTGTCGTTTCCTGACTTGTTAATTTTAGCCATTCTGACCGGTATGAGGTGATATCTCATTGAGGTTTCGATTTGGATTTCCCTGATGCCAAGCGATGTTGAGCACTTTTTCATGTGTCTGTTGGCCATTTGGATGTCTTCTTTGGAAAAATGTCTGTTCATGTCTTTGGCCCATTTCTTGATTGGATCATTTGTTCTTTGGGTGTTGAGTTTAAGAAGTTCTTTACGGATTTTGGATACTAGCCCTTTACCTGATATGTCATTTGCAAAAATCTTCTCCCATTCTGTCAGTTGTCTTTTGGTTTTATTGACTGTTTCCTTTGCTGTGCAAAAGCTTTTTATCTTGATGAAGTCCCAATGGTTCATTTTTGCCCTTGCTAGGGAGAGACAATTTTAAGCAGGCTCCATCTCACCACCCTGAGATCATGACTAGAGCCAAAACCAAGAGTAAGATGCTTAACCGACTGAGCCACCCAGGCGCCCCTTCAGCCCATTCTCCTGACTGAAATTTTAGTTCCTATTACCTTGGCCTTCAGGTGTATAGGTTGGAATCCTAATAGATGTAGCTTCGCTTCTCCATTCCCATTTCTGGATCCTTCTCTCCTCGTGCCACAGGACTCTGTCCCTCATCTGCCCCCCCAACTCTGAGGAGGGGCTCTCCAGGGCTGCGCTCCCCAAGTTTAAAATGCCTGCTCTCATCACTCAGAACATTGCAGAGAAAACCCAGATACAAGATGTTTATGATATGGTCTAAAACAGTTTGAATATACTTTAAGAAAATAAGTACAGGGACGCCTGGGTGGCTCAGTCGGTTAAGCATCTGCCTTCAGCTCAGGTCATGATCCCAGGGTCCTGAGATCAAGTCCCACAAGGGGCTCCTTGCTCAGCGGGGAGCCTGCTTCTCTCTCTGCCTGACACTCCCCCTGCTTGTGCTCTCTCTCTCTCTCTCTCTGACAAATAAATAAATATAATCTTAAAAAAAAAGGAAAAGAAGTACAATTTTAAGTACAAAACTGAAATTTGTTCAGAAATGATGTTAGTAAACTTTGGTATGCAATTTCACAGTATAAAAAAGTGCAAATAGAATTTTGTAATGACAGTGGTCCCTGCATACTTTTTTTTTTTTTTTTTTTGGTAGCACAGCAATAGGCTGAGATCTCAAACAGAGTGGAGGTTGGGATGATACACGTGCTACAAACCTGTAAATCTTTAAAAAGTTATCCAATCACACATCCTCAAAAAGTAGCCTTATATTCATTTCTCTGTACCAATATTAAATCTGGTAAAGATTGTATCCATCTTGCCATAATTAAGTCTATATATAAACTAAGAAATTTCCATAAAAACCAACCATCAAAACATATGAAACATCTAAAATGTTGATATAAATACCGCTTCAGTATTTGCTAAATACCTATTTTTCCTACCATGACGTTTAATAAACAACTGTATAACTATACAGTTGGGTTTAATATTACAAGACCTGGAGTCAAAGTACTAAAGAAACAGTCACCTCTGGTCTTCTCTGGACTCATGGGTTATTTTTTTAAAAGATTTATTTATCTGTCAGAGAGAGAGAGAGGAGGGGGAGGGGCAGAGGGAGATAGAGAATTTTTTTTTAAAGATTTTATTTATTTATTCATGAGAGACAGAAAGAGAGAGAGGCAGAGGCAGAGGGAGAAGCAGGCTCCCCGCGGAGCAGGGACCTGATGCGGGACTCGATCCCAGGACCCTGGGATCATGACCTGAGCCGAAGGCAGATGCTTAACCCACTGAGCCACCCAGGTGTCCCGAGAGAGAGAATCTCAGGCAGACTCTTCACTGAGGGTGGAGTCCGAAACGGGGCTCGATCCCATGACCCTGAGATCATGACCTGAGCCAAAGGCAGATGCTCAACTGACTGAGCCACCCAGGCACCCTGGGGTTCATGGGTTATTTTTTAAGATAAATGCTAACTACATAACTAATTAAAAAAAAATCAAAATGTTGTATCTGGTTGGCTAGTTATTTGGATATAAAACTTTCCACATGCTAGGAGGCAATACAAAATTATATACTTCCCTTATTCAAGAATTCCAGATAACTTAGGTAGGTTCCCCCTCGCAGGCTGCACATGGTGACTTCTGTCCACAGAGCGGAGAATGCTAAGGTGAAAAGAGAAACTTCACCGTGGGGAAACCTGATGCGCACTTGTCAAGCGGTCAAGGTCGATGTCAACAGTGATAAGGCCTCTTGATGTGATGTGATGAGAAGGGCACTTCACCTCCGTGGTCTTCCTCCCCCAAACCCGTAACTGAAGTCCAACCATAGGAAAAATGTCAGACAGACCCCAGTTGGTGGCTTTTCTGCAAAATACCTGAGCACTACTCAAAACTGTCGTCAAAAACAAGGAGAAGTCTGAGGAGATTTCCAGGCATAAGCTACCTAAGGACACATGAGGACCAAAGGTAGTATGGTATCGGGGATGGGATCCTGAGGTAGAAAAAGGACATTAGGAAATCTGATTAGAGTATGAGCTTCAGTTAATAATAATGCATCAGTGTTTGTTCATTATTTGTGACAAATATACAATACTAACCTAAGATGTTCATAAAGAGGGGGAAATGAGGGATATGCGAACTCTCTGTACTATCTTCACAGCTTTTCTGTCAAGTCTAAAACTATTTTAAAATAAATATTTATTTTTAAAATGACCATTAACAGACCATCCAAATGAGCCAATGTGGCTTTCTTTACAATCGGTTGTGCCATCCAACAATCTGATTCCAAGCCACCCCTGCTTCAGATTTCTGACTCAGACCCCTCCCTAGTGACCTTTCTCTGGACCTTCCTAAGGACCAAAGCGTCTCTTAAAACATCTTTTCTGTTGTTCCACGTATCTGATGCCAGGCCTGAAGTTTTCCTCGAGTCATTTGGATCAGGGTCTACCCCAGAACAGAGTTCCACGTAGATGTCGTAGAAGACATTTGCCTTCTTGATACCTGCCCAGTTTCTGTCTTTCCTGCCTTTCGCATCTCCCCCCCTGGTTTTTCATTACAGAAGTTGAAAATTCTAGACACCAGCCCTACTCATCAGACACGGCCACACCAGCCTTGGCGTCAGGAGGCAAGGTGGTGAGGAAGCTTCACAGGGGCAGCACTTGGGGGGAGGACAGGAAGGGTTAGTGGACCAGTCTACCGTCTCTAGTTGGGTAGTTGAGTAATGGCAGCGTCATCCGCAGCCACCCAGTTCTGCAGCAGCATGATTTCTTCCCAGTTATGAAGCCATGAACCCGGTTCTCCAGCCTTTCTAGCAATACGAAAGTCACTGGTATTATACAAAATTGTTTATTGAAAAAGAACACACGCTATTGGCTTTGAGGCCAGTATTTAAAGAAAAATAAACTTTCTTATCGACTTATATCAGTTAAAATTAACTTTCATTGTTTTTAACTAAGAACTCTGATACCCAGAAATGTTACTGATGTTACGTCTCTAGTTGCTTTGGCCATTTCAAAGCTGAGAGCTAAAGATGCTTTGAACAATGAAGCGAGAATGTGATGATGGTGTTAAATGTGAGGGTTCTTTTTACGGCAATTCTAAAGTGTTATCTATTCCTTTTTGTATTTTAAGTTTTATTTTAATTCCAGTGTAGTTAACACGCAATGTACTATTAGTGTCAGCTGTACGATATGGTGGTTCAGAAGTCCCATACATCACCCGGTGCTCATCATGACAAGTGCCCTCCTCATCCCCATCCCCGATTTCCCCCATCCCACCACCCCCCTCCTCTCTGGTAACCACCAGTTTGTTCTCTAGAGTTAAGAGTCTGTGTCTTGCTTTGTCTCCTTCTCTCTCTCTCCCCCTCTTATTTTTTTCCCCCTTTGCTCATTTGTTTTGTCTAAAGTATTATATTTTCTTATGCTTAAACTTTGAGATTGATTTCCAAGATCATTTTGTATCTGCTCGTGCTTTTCTTTTTTAATCCCACAAAGTTATTTGTCTAAAAGCGATACATTTCTACCTTGCTCTGACAATGCCAGTTTTTACCAGGCTAAGGAAAAGTTATGAACAACTGGTGTCTCTTCTCCCATCTCTACTCAAGGAAAAGTATGTCTTCCTGTTACAGTGTCCATCAGATCAACAGTGGGTATTGTACTACATTTTAGATTCCCTTTGTTGTGAATCTTTAATGATTGGGTCTGAATTTTAACGATAGTTTCTCAGGGCACTTGGGTAGCTCAGTTGGTTAACCACCTGACTTCAGCTCAGGTCATGATCTCAGGGTCCTGGGATCGAGCCCCATGTCAGGCTCTGTGCTCAGTGGGGAGTCTCCTTCTCTGTCTGCCTCTCCCTCTGCTTTTTCTCTCTCACATAAATAAATAAAATCTTTTTTTTAAAAACGCAGCATTTTATTTCTTGAAGAACTTAACACAGTGTCTTATTGGTATGATTGAGAAACTGATATTTGCGTTATAAAGAAATATAGAAATAAGCTGTGACAGCTCTTTTAGGACAAGGTATGATTGAGTCGGTACTTTCGTTTTCCTTCAGCTCAGCTTGAAAGGCGTAAGGGAGAGGAGTTATGATAGCAGACTGGCTCAGTGAGTTACCAGATTGCATTTTGTTGGTAGTGACAAGGATCGTTTATATGGTCGATTAAAATGAGTTATTTTAAGGGCTTGGTCTTTTTCCAAGTAATAAGTGGTCACATTGTTATAACCCAGCAATTTGTTAATTTTGCAATGCTGTCAAGTCACCTCTGAGTTATTGTTTACTCATATTAATATGGGTACCGTCTGCAAGGAAATAGCTGTATTTTATAATTTTTTAGCAGGTAGATTAGAATGATGCTAATACTTAGCTCTTTCCCTATGTGTTTTATAGTGGAAAGAACTTTGGAGTCAAGTTTACATGGGTTCAAATCCTGGCTCCCCTACCTTGAGTCACATGGTGACATAGGTAATGTCTCCAAGCCTCGGTTCCTACAAATAAAAATGGGTTAAGGACACTTATTTCCAGGATATTTGGAAGGCTTAGAAGAAATAATGCGTATAAAATGCTTACGCAGTGCTTCGTATAAAGTAGCTAACAAATACTAATTTCGGCAGCTAATCCAGCTGGATTTAATTTATTTATCTTCTGTATTCATCTTCTTTCTCCACTTCAGACATGGTATTTAATTCTTAGATGCTTCTTAGTTGACTAGCCTATTTTGCGATTTTACTTGTCTGCACTGGGCAAGACAAACCTTCAAGTGTTATCCAGGAGAACACTTCTTAGGGATACCGCCCACTCATGGGTCCTTGCTGGCTAGACACACTTGTTAGTACCACATTCTTCCCATCCAGCCCCACCCCCAAAGCCATTACGGATCGGACCAGTGTTGGGCATCCGACTCAAGGTAAACAAATCCGTGAGCTGGCTGGTGACATATGCTCTTAAAAGTTGGGTTGGGCCCAAACAGTGATCTCTGTAGGGAATGTGAATTGGTGAACACTGGGGTAGCAGCTGGATGGGTGAGGGTCAGGGCCGTGCAGTCTGAGACTGTAAGTGAGAAAAGCTATGATGAGCAGAGGAAGCTGACCAGGAGACAGAGGGGCAGGTAGAGGGGGGAGCGGTCAAGCCTGCATGGGGCTGTGCTTCAGTCCCTAGACCTGCCTTCTACGTCCCGTCCACTTCCATTTTCCTTGTGTCCTTATGATAAGCCCTGCTTTTCCTGAGTTGATTCAAGCATGCTTCTGTTCCTTGCAGCCAAAACAGTCTGAATAGCATCTCTCTGCTAGGCGTACAGAAAACATACGATGTTCCAGTGAAAAGGACTCATCCGTGCCAGGTCTCATGGGAAGGAATCCCTTCAAAATCACTGGCTTTGAGAGGTAATTAAGGACACTATAGCATGAAGAATGAGGTGTCATCTAAAGGTCTGGCTTAAGACTGTGATATTTTTAGAATCAAATATAATGTCAGAATAGAGACTAGGGAGGGGGTTGGAGTGTCGGCGACAGCCCACCAGTTCTTGATGATAAGTCACATCTGTACTCACCTGCCCGTGTGGTCACAGGTTCTGAACCTGGGCTACATGATGCCGGCTGAGTGAAAGCATCATAATTTTACGCAGCAATGAGTCACGTACATTAATTTGTTATCAGTCTGTGTCAGGCCCAGATGTTGGGGGAGAATGGGAAAAGGAAGCACCAAACAAAACAAGAGTGCCTCTTGCTCATGTGTTTGCCAACAGCCCGAGTGTCGAACTTGATAAAATGCATTGACAAGGGCCCTGCCAAACATTAAAGAAAGCAGCTGTGAGTTCTCATCCTGTGAACTCTATCAGCCACCCAAGCAGTTTAGCTGATGGTGCTGAGTATCAATTCATGCTGAGATGGGGTGTGGGCTGTCTCCTTCCGTGGGCATTTTGCCTTTTGGGCAGCTCACGGGAACATGCATAGAGACACAGAGTGCTTACGGGGCATTTAAGGAGAAGCAGAAGGGTGACAGTCAACACTGACACATTCATGCGTCCACTCAGAGTCCTAAGAGCTTTGAGCTTTTTCTCCTCATTTATTTTACTCATTTCGTCTTTGCTAGATATGTTCATTTGCAAATATGTGCTTAGCACCTGCTATGCAAAATGCAGCAGAGAATTTCCAGGTAGTATCGGTAACATACTACTTCATTCTGCATTTCTTCCATTATGAACTCCATACGGTCAGAGGTTTTGTCTTAGTGTTGGACAGCAGGGAGGGGCAGGGCCTGGCTCATAAAAGGAGCTCAAAATATAGCTATTGAATTAATAACTTTGTGATGTGTTGGTTTTCAAAAGGGATGTGATCCTTTAAAGCTGGTTGTACGTAATTGAAGCAAAGAGCTTTTAGAAAGTGAATGGACTAAGAATCTGAGTTCATATGCTGGCTCTTGTGTTTATTAGCCATACCTCAACTAGGGAGCTGACCTCTGAGCCTCGATCGTAACCTGAACAATGGGAGCAAGGTAACCGTCCCACAAGTTTCTTCTAAGGATTGAAGGACGGAGTATATGTGAGGTTCCTGGCACAAAGTGATACTCATGGGTCACCGTAATAAGCATTACAAGAGCTGAATAGTTGAGAGGGAGGATTTTGGAATCAGATCTCAGCTCTAGTCTCAGCTCGACCATTGTCTTGCTGTGAGGCACATGTAAGTCACATGGCGCTCTGTCTAGCACACAGCGAGTGAGTGATAAATTGGTATTATTATGAACAATAAAAGGCAATTATCATGATGGCTGTTATTAGTATTAAATTACTTCTCAAAGAGACACACAAAACACAAATATTCAAATCCATTTAGAAGGGAGAGAAATTTTAGAGGAACTCAGGATGAGAAAATCTCTGTAATTGAGCACCAAATTTAGCTTTGGGTTTCCTGGCAACTAGTACAACAAAAAGAAACAAACAGTTTATATAATTATTATTATCAGTTATAATTAGTCAACCGGTGCTGCGCTATTCAGTATGGTCACCAGGAGCCACATGTGGCTATGCTTGAGTCTGAAGACTGGAACATCTGAATTGAGATGTGCTGTAAAAGTAAAATAAACTGGGTTTTGAGGACTTAGTATGAAAATGTAACATATCTCATTAATAAAGTTTTATATTGATTACATGTTGAGGTTATGGTATTTTGGTTATTTGGACTAAATAAAATGGTTTTATTAAAATTAATTCCACCTGTTTCTTTTTATTTTTTTTGGTGTGGGTGATTAAAAATTTCATATATGGCTCACATTTGTGACTTGCATTATATTGCTACTGGAGGATATTCAACTTTTTTTGCTCTCACTATTTTAAGTGGAACTTATATAATTTATATCTTTATATTAATATAAAATGTAGAATTATATATAACATGTCATTATATTATTATAACATATAATAACAATATATCAATATATAATATAATGAAATAGATAATAAATATCAAGTATGTAGTATTAACATATAAATATGTGATTATATACAATATAGTTAATAGTAATCTAAATATAAAATATTTATTTAGGAACATATTATTATATACTTTATATTATTTATATTTAATACAAATAAAACTTAATATGTAGAAGTTTTGATGATCAAATGGGTATATTATTTATATTTAATTTTATTTATATTATTATATTATTTATATTATTTAATTTATATTTATATTTAATATATAAGCTTTAATATGTAGAAGCTTTTGATAATCAAATGGGTAATCCTCACCTACAAATAAAAAAAATTTGATAAGTATCTTGATGGGGGAGATACAATGATAATTGCAACAGCTATCATTTATTGAATGCTTGCTTATGTTCTGGGCAGAGATCTGATTTCTTTACATATCCCAATCATGTAAAAGTTCATTGAGTGGTATGATTGTTCTTAAATTAAACCAGAAACCCTTAGTAACTGGTGTGAGATATTAAAATCTCTGTCTTCTCTTTTTTCTTCCTCTTGGGTATCATTCACAGCATTCCAGACAGGTGGTGAGCCCACCAAATACTGCTCAATAAATAGGTGTGTGAATGAATGAATGCATGAACGAATGAATAAGGCCTCCCCTCTCCCTGTGTCAGTCAGCTCATCCGTGACACATAGTTCTCTTAAATCTCAGTAACAGCAGAACGTACAAAAGCATATGAAATATGGGAATAAATTGTCACCTGAAATTGTGTTGTGGTGTGAAGTCTGCAGGAAGAATTTGGTACAAGAATTGAAAATTGTCGGCTCACCTAAGCCTGAGCGAATCAAGGTAAATGGAGTTAAAATAGCTAAAGAATTGGCCATTTCCTGTGGGTAAAAATCATCTCTTAATTTTTTGGAAATGCTTGCGTATTTTGAAGAAATGTATTATAGCTCTTTTTGAATCTGAGTACATTAAAGAAACAAATATTCCAAAGAATAAATGTGGTTTTTTTTTGTTTTTTTTTTACATGGGGTAGAAGTGTAAAAGAGCAAATGAATCTGATCCCTTATCTGCAATCTGGTCTCTGTAGCCCACTGAGTCCAGGAGAAAAGAAACTGGAATTTAGGAAGATAAATTTTAAAATTTAACTTCAAGTCAAAAATATAAAGGTGTACCCATTGCAAGAAGCGCCAAGACAATGCTGCCTCTCTTGTAGGTTTCTCAACTTGCAGAGAAAGAGAAAAGTGAGAAATCATTCGAAAAGAGAGTTACAGAGATGATAACAGGTTTGGGGAACAGGTCTAATGAGCAAAGAATGGGGTTATGTTTTCTGAGGAGAAGAGAGGAAGTTAGTAGTGCTTGAGGGTGTGAGAACATTACTGTGCAGGCTCACATACATGGTAGGATTCCCTCTGCACGGATGCTGGGCAGAAGGCATGGTCTGGAGCCTCAATATCCGTTTGAAGCTAAAAGAATTTCTTCACAGTCTGAGCTGTAAACCAATGGTCTAGGCAGCAGGGGAAGGGAAAGAATCTTTCTGGAAGTCCGTCAGCAGGTAGATCTCTCTGCTCCCTGTGATAGTTCAGGGGTGTTCTGGGTTCCCAGATGGTGGAGCAGCAAGGCCAACATACTTGTCGTCCCTAGAGTGATCTGCACCAGATAGTTAGACAACAGCTCCCTGGAATCGGGACACTTCCTCCATAGCTCATTCTCAAAAATACTCATTGAGCGAAGGAGACATAGAGGCTCAGAGGCTGGCTCTTTGTGGCACAGGTGGATTCAGGGTCATGAAGAAAACCCCTCACAGCAGATCCAAGGCTTTTCCTCAAGACCATGAGACCATTTGCAGAAATACATCTTGGGTGTCAAGCACTCTAAACTGCAGTGTTTATATCCAAATTCAAAACTCCTTGCACTTAACTAGCATAAAGTACTGGTAACGAGGCAGTGTTTCAGATGTCCACGAGGCCACTTTGGAGCATTTGATGGAGGCCTAAGAATGTTCTATGTTGACTCATGAGGTCTACAGCCGAGAGGACCCAGGGCGGTCCACACCCTAATGCCACTCAGAATGTGAATCCTTCCGATCATAGCACCAAGATTGTGCAGCTTAAAAGCCACTGCGCTTGATTTCATTTCAACAAACTGTAGTATCTTATTCCATTACAAAAATCTCAGGAAAACCGCTGTTGCTCAGAATTGAAAACTGCAAGGAATTGACGTATTTACCACTCAGACTGTGGTGGTTTTTAATAGCCACATATGTGGAGGCTTGGTAGAATTTAGAAATTCATTTCCAGCAGACCCAAAGGGCTGCCATTAACACCTTCAGAGCCATGACTCACTTTGGTTCCTGCATGGAGAAGTGGCTGGTAGACCCTTTAGAGTGAGATAAACATTGATTTTTTAGAAAGACATGTTGAATTAAGGAAAGAACATTGTCAACATCAGAGCGTAGAACAAATAACAATTTGAGATAAGCATTAGAGATCTGGCTTTATCACAATTATATTCATTGAGACATTTTGAGGCAAATATTAAAGATTTCAAAGGTCCCTCATGTCTCTACTGGCATTGCTCCACTGGATGGTCTCGAGGCCCGGGGTAGTCCCTGAGGTGCTTTTTGTTTGTTGTTTGTCGGAAATTAGCTCTGAACACAAACAAGGCTGGGTATTCCTGGTTTTAGTGTGAAAAGAGATAACCTTTTGACTTTCGCCTTTGCAGACCCCAGCTCATAACTAATCACAGTTGTTGACCCTGATGACTTTTAGGTCATTCTCTGTGAGATGCCCGGGAGCTAACAGTTGCCCAGGAGCGGCATGAAGCCTGCTCCCTATGCTTTATTACTTGAGTACTTACGGAGTCTCAGCTAGTTGCAAAAGAAATTAAATCTTGGTCCCCCAAAAGATTGCGATCCAGCTTGGGAGCAAATGCATCACATACAAGACAATCAAGTCAAAAGTAAAGGCTATGCACCAGGAAGTGACAGAATGAGCCTTGAATCCAGGAGCCCAGGCAAGGAGAGATGGGCCACCTGGAGAGGCCAAGGACTTTGTCATAGAGGAGGTGGGGCTTGGGCTGGGTCCAGAAGGATGGGCAGGGAGCAGAGCAGAGCTTACTGCCTGACATTGTTTCTTAAATATTACCCACACTTGTTCGATCTCCCAACCAGATTGCACACTCCCTGGAGAGAGTGACCTTTCCCTCCATAACCAGCACAGAGCTATGCATGCAGTAGGTGAGTAATAATCTCCCCTGGAATGAGGTTGTCGTGAAGGTGCTCAGAAATCCAGGGGAGAAGGTTAACTTGCAAGGACTGAAATGGTTAATGTCGCCAATGAGACATCTCTTTAAAAATCTTTAAGAGAATTTTCTGTTATTCTCCTGTAAACATTTTGGTGACGATCATCATGATAAAGCCAGAGATTTCTTTCTAATGCTTATCTTAAATTATTATTTGTTTTATGCTCTGATGATGACAATGTTCTTTCTTAAACTCAACATGAGTATTTTTTTAAAAAAACAACTTTATCCCAATCTCGAGTGCCTAAGAGCCACTTCTAGGGAGCCTGGTTTGCAAGACATGTCCTAGATAAACTGGCTGAAGAGTTTTTAAAACAAAATTTTAATAATTAGGAGATGACACCATTGAATTTGGAAGCCTGATAGCTGTGGGCAGTGGACTCTGGACACCGGATAGAAAGAGTGGCCCGGGAGCATGTCAGACGTGTGCGTGGTGTCCATTCAAGCAGAGAGTAGGCAAGTGATGGGACTCTCTGTCCTACCTACCTCTCTGGACTCAGGGAACAGAGGGGAGACAGGGAAGGGGACCCAGGATCTGCAGGAGCTTGTATCCAGAGGACAAGGGTCATCTTCACACATATGCATTATTCCTACGTTTTCACTCTAACTAGCTATTTTATTTCCTATTGCTAAGCACGTTGGTTTCAGTGTTTTCCAGAGGAAACCAGAGCAAACCCAGCACGCAAATAAAGTAACCAGAACACTCTCCCACACATCTGGGCTCGTGTGGCTGAGGTGTTTGGCCAGTTTGTAAACATGCCACGGCGATGACCTAATAAGAACAGAAACGTCAGTCCCCGGCAGGCAGGAGGGGACCTGAGGACGTTTGGCCTGAAATGCTCTGACGTGTCCCAGCCTCATGCTCTGGTTCTGCATTCACCCAGTTCCCAAGCACCCAGTGGAGCGGGACCTGGGAAGGCTCCGACGGGATCTGGTATGAATGAATCACACCAAAGACTGCCAACTCAGAGGGAGATTTACAGTCTCCAGCCTGAAGTTCTCCGAGTTTCAGATGTGGACAGGGGCGCAAACCCTCTCCTGACGTGGCGCGGGCTGCAGGCCCAGGTGGACTTCGTCACTCTGTGCTCCTGCCAGGGAACGGCAGCCACTTCCAAAAGCGTTTTAATCTGTCCTCTTATTGCGATGCTTTCTATTGTCCCAAGATTCTAAAACTGAGACGCTATAAACCGAGGAGAATCACTTCAGGGCTGTCAAGGAGCCGCTGTGGTTTGCACATGAAATACAGACTGACATTTGAATTCCTGTGCTTTCTACTCCCCAGCCAGGGGCCCACCCTTACCACCACGTCCTTGTCTGGACTGTGTCTGGGCCCCAACCCTGCACGCACCTTCGCTCCCTGTCTTTCCCGTCCCTCAGTGCCCACCACCCTTGCTACCCATGACATCCCATTGGTCTCAAGGTTCTACTCCAGGGCCACCTCCTGCCTCAGGTTGTTGCTCAGTAGCTTTCTTCCAGAAAGGCCCACAGGTAGTGCTTTGTGACAGACATGTTTGGTAGAACGGACGCTTTGGCCAGTCTCGATCTGCACTCGGTGGGTCAACACGAGGTCTTAAACTCGCTTTGCGGCACCAGGGGGGGAGTTTGTTTAAAATATAGATGCCTGGGTCCTACCCCTTGGGTTCTGATTCAGTGATTCCTGAATGGAGCCCCGTGATTTGCGTTTCCATGTGGAGCTTCCAGTGCTGGTGGTATAAGGATCCTGCTCAGAGAAACACAAACCTAAGATGTGCCAACCTGCCCCTACCTCCCCTCCACTGTTCCCTTCTTTTTTAGCCCTCTCTCACTGCTGGACTCGATGAGATCCCTACGTGATGGCTAGTTTTATGTGTCAACTTTGCTGGGCTACAGTATCCAGATATGTGGTTGACATTATTCTGGATGTTTCCGTGAAGATGTTTAGGATGAGATTAATATTAAAATCGGTGGACTTTGATTAAAGCGGCTTGCCTTCCATAGTGTGGGTGGGCCTCATCTAATCAGTTGTCAGCATGCAAAGATCAAAAGCCTGACCTCCCATGAGCATGAGAGAATTCTGCCAGAAGATGGCCTTTGAATTTTACTTGCAACATTTGCTATCTACTGGGTCTCCAGCCTGCCAGCCCATAGTGCGGATTTGGGACTTGTCTGCCTCCTTAATCTTGGGAGCCAATTTCTTAAAATCTCTCTCTGTCTCTCTCTCTCTCTACACACACACACACACACACACACACACACACACACACACACACACACACACACACACACATTTTTTCATATTGATTCTGTTTCTCTGGAGAACTCTAATACACCCTGTGAGAATTTGAACTCAGCTCCTTATCACTGCAAATTCTTTGCAGTCAAACCCCAGACCAGAGTCTCCCCAGTGTGCAGAGCATGGCCTGAACCCATCAGGACAACCCAGAACCCCTGGAAAATGCATGTTCCCCATCTGCATCCCCAGAGACTCGGTCCCAGCGGAGCCTGGTGGGCCCAGAAGTCTGCACTTACAGAATACTTGGCTAGTGTTCAGTATGTGACTCTAATTCATGTCAAAGTGTGCGATGCAATAGTGTGGAGTGTGGTCAAAGGCACAGAGGCACATGAGAACCAATCGTCTGGCAGGGAGTTTGCAATCCAAGTGAGGACTTTTGTTGTGGAGTATTTTGGAGTGACAGGGACTGCACTGACCCATTGTACTGGGTTGAACAGCGTCACCCCAAATTCTTGTCCTTGCCAGAACCTCGGAATGTGACCCTATTAGTGGTAGGCTTGTTGCAGATGTAATGAATTAAGGTGAGGTCAAACTGGAGTAGAGGGGGCCCTTCATCCAGTATGACTAGTGGTCCTTATAAGGAGAAGAGACCACAGGGACAGAGAGAAGACAGCCACATGACGGCAGAGGCAGTGAAAGCCTCTGGCAAGCCAAGGAATGCCAGGGATTGCTAGCTACCCCAGAATCCAAGAGAGAGGTGAAATTCTGCCTCTGAGCCCCCAGGAAGGAAGCAACTTGGCCGACCTCTTGAGTTTGGACACCTGGCCATCAGAACTGGGACAGAGTAAAGTTCTGTTGTCTTCAGCACCCCTGTCTGTGGTATTTTGTTATGGCAGCCCTGAGAAACTAATACACCCACCCACTATAAACAACTAGAAAATGGATCAAGAGATATCAAGCCGCTGTTTGCAGACCTCGGACAAGTGGCAGCACAGGTCTGTGATCCATGGGGGAAGGCAAACACATGCAGTGTGAACACCCAACATGGTCTGTTGAGGCTCAGCTGGAAAATTCTGTTTGCAGTGCCTGGGTCCCTTCCGGCAGCTGGTTATCCGCCGCCCCCCCCCCCCCCCCATATTCCCAGCTCTAGGCTACACAGTGTTGCTCAGATTAGGCCCAAAGTACATCACTGAGGAGGAATACTCTCAGACCGTGTTTCCTAAGCCCATCCTGCATTTGAAGGTTTGGGTCTATGGCAGCGGTTCTGACCCTGGCTAGACATTAGAACCACCGAAGGAATTTCCTCCACCCATGGATGCTGGGGCCCTATCCCAGACCAATTAAACGTAGATGTAGAAGAGGGGTGGGACCCAAGCATTAATGTGATTTTCACAGCCCCCCAGGTAATTCTGCCGTGCAGCCAAAGGGGAGATACCTTACTTTCCAAACCTCTTTTAATAGTCCTGCTAAAACCTAATGTAAACAGATTTTTTTCCCACATAGGTGGCTTAGACGTTACTCGTCTGCTGAGATATAAATGCATTCTGCCCTGAATTATCCCAAGCAGGTGGCATTTTGTCTCATGGCTATTGTCATGTGGTGTCATGTTGGTGCCCTCCCACCATATTAGGCACTTGCCCTCAGCAGGCCACCACACAGATTCCTGATTTCTGGGGGGGCTGTGGGTCCTCCCAGTCACTGTGTGCCACCTCGGTGTATCAGTATCCCAGGGCTGCCCAGCAAAGGGCCACAAGCCCAGTGGCTTCAAGTAACAGACTTTTATGCTGTCATAGTTCTGGAGGCCAGAAGTCCAAAATCAAGGTGTCTGCAGGGCCAGGGGCCCTCTGAAGCCCCTAGGGGAGGATCCTTCCCTGCCCCTTCCTAGCTTCTGGTATCTGCAGCGATTGTTGGCTTGTAGATATGTCGCTCCAATCGCTGTCTCCACTGTCACATTGCCTTGTGTCTGTGCCCTGTGTCTCTTCACGTTTCCTTCCCTCAGTGCCCGTCTACCTTTGTGTCTATTCTACTCCTCTTATAAGGATGCCACTTGCATTGAATTAAGGGCCAACTGTATTCTGGTATGACTTCATCTTCATTTACATCTTAAATGCATCCAAATAAGGTCACATTCACAGATATCAGGGGTTAGGGCTTCCATATATCTTTCTGAAGGACGCAATTCAACCCACAAAACCACGATCATCACATACTTGATGATTGCACCTGACCGAGGGCTGAGTTATCTTTCCTTGAAATTAACACCTCCATCTTTTTTTTTTTTTTTTTTTGGTCATTTCTTTTAAGCATAGTTCTGTGATTTATCCAAACAGCCTTCTATATCCTTGCAATTCAAAGTATGGCCCACCTTTGGGCAGCATTCACAGCACTTGGGGACTTGTTAAAAATGCAAACTCTCTGGTCCCACTCTAAACCTACTGATTTGGGAATCTGCAATTTAACAAGCTCTCCTGTTGATTGGTGCTGGTTATCAACTTCAAATTTTGAAAAATGGTGGTCTAAATAATAAAAATCTTCTTTTTTGTTCACCTTCCTTTTATACCGGTAATGATCCTGGTTGCTGTGAACACAAAATGTCCTTTGTTTAAATAGGAGAATCAACCATTATACATTCTTTTCTTAAACATCCTTTGATTATACTTTGTTATGTACATGACGTAAAAATATTCTGAACTTATGATTTCAAATTCTGTGATTAGTTTAATCAAAACAAAACAAAATAAAAAAAAAACAATGCTAATCAAACCTGAATTGTCAAGTAAACCATTGTAAGAAAAATCTTCCAGTGGAGTCATCTCTAGGCTATACTACCCAAGTCTGAGGTGGAGGGGAGAGGATGATTAATCTGGTAAAAAGTTTTTAGAGATTTTTTTTTGTTGCCATTTTTGGGAAGAACCACAAAATAGCTGTTCTCAAATGCCGAACATTTATTTTGTGTTGTCTTTGACAGAACATTGGGTGGACGTGTTAAGGAGGCAGTTTTGGAATTATTACAAACATTGATTTCCAAAGAATAAGAGTTGTCAAAATACAGAATAGACTGTCTTATGAAACCAGGAAATCCAAGCCTTGGATACTTCTGTGATTAATGAAGAGAAAAATCTTGCTCTGAGAAGATGGTTAGATTAGGTGGCTTTGAAGAATGTTTTCTCTGTTTTTTTTTTTTTTTTTTAGCGGGGGGAGGAGCAGAGGAAGAGGAAGAGAGAGAATCTTAAGCAGGCTCTATGCCCAACATGGAGCCCAACGTGGGGCTCGATCCCACAACTGTGAGATCATGACCTAAGCTGAAATCAAGAGTTGGATGCTTAACTGACTGAGTCACCCAGACACCTCTGAAGAATGTTTTTTTTAATTTTTATTGTTATGTTAATCACCATACATTACATCATTAGTTTTTGATGTAGTGTTCCATGATTCATTGTTTGTGCATAATACCCAGTGCTCCATGCAGAACGTGCCCTCTTTAATACCCATCACCAGGCTAACACATCCTCCCACCCCCCTCCCCTCTAGAACCCTCAGTTTGTTTTTCAGAGTCCATCATCTCTCATGGTTTATCTCCCCCTCCGATTCCCCCCCTTCATTCCTCCCCTCCTGCTATCTTTTTTTTTTCTTAACATATATTGCATTATTTGTTTCAGAGGTACAGATCTGTGATTCAACAGTCTTGCACAATTCACAGCTCTCACCATAGCACATACCCTCCCCAGTGTCTGTCATCCAGCCACCCCATCCCTCCCACCCCACCCCCACTCCAGCAACCCTCGGTTTGTTTCCTGAGATTAAGAATTCCTCATATTAGTGAGGTCATATGATACATGTCTTTCTCTGATTGACTTACTTCGCTCAGCATAACATCCTCCAGTTCCATCCACGTCGTTGCAAATGGCAAGATCCCAGTCCTTTTGATGGCTGCATAATATTCCATTGTGTGTGTGTGTGTGTGTGTGTATGTGTGTGTGTGTGTGTGTGTGTGTATCACATCTTCTTTATCCATTCATCTGTCAATGGACATTTTGGCTCGTTCCACAGTTTGGCTATTGTGGACATTGTTGCTATAAACATAGGGGTGCATGTACCCCTTCGGATCCCTACATTTGTATCTTTGGGGTAAATACCCAGTAGTGCAATTGCTGGATCGCATGGTACCTTTATTTTCAACTTTTTGAGGAACCTCCATACTGTTTTCCAGAGTGGTTGCACCAGTCTTTTGGGTTTTCCACATAAAGTATCCTATCATCTGCAAACAGTGAGAATTTGACTTCTTCTTTGCTGATTTGGATGCCTTTTATTTATTTATTTATTTATTTATTTTATTGTCTGATTGCTGTGGCTAGGACTTCTAATACTATGTTGAATAGCAGTGGTGATAGTGGACATCCCTGCCACGTTCCTGACCTTAGGGGTAAAGCTCTCAGCTTTTCCCCATTGAGAATGAATTCGCTGTAGGTTTTTCATAGATGGCTTTTATGATATTGAGGTATGTACCCTCTATCCCTATACTCTGAAGAGTTTTGATCAAGAAAGGATGCTGTACTTTGTCAAATGCTTTTTCTGCATCTATTGAGAGGATCATATGGTTCTTGTTCTTTCTTTTGTTAATGTATTGTATCACGTTGATTGATTTGCGGATGTTGAACCAACCTTGCAGCCCAGGGATAAATCCCACTTGGTCATGGTGAATAATCCTTTTAATGTGCTGTTGGATCCTATTGGCTAGTATTTTGGTGAGAATTTTTGCATCCATGTTCATCAAGGATATTGATCTGTAATTCTCCTTTTTGATGGGGTCTTTGTCTGGTTTTCGGATCAAGGTAATGGTGGCCTCATAAAACGAGTTTGGAAATTTTCCTTCCACTTCTATTTTTTGGAACAGTTTCAGAAGAATAGGTATTAATTCTTCTTTAAATGTTTGGGAGAATTCCCCTGGGAAGCCATCTGGCCCTGGGCTTTTGTTTGTTGGGAGATTTTTGATGACTGCTTCAATTTCCTTAGTGGTTATAGGTCTGTTCAGGTTTTCTATTTCTTCCTAGTTCAGTTTTGGTAGTTGATACATCTCTAGGAATGCACCCATTTCTTCCAGATGATCTAATTTGCTGGCATATAGTTGTTCATAATATGTTCTTATAATTGTTTGTATTTCTTTGGTGTTGGTTGTGATCTCACCTCTTTCATTCATGATTTGATTTATTTGAGTCCTTTCTCTTTTCTTTTTGATAAGTCTGGCCAGGGGTTTATCAGTCTTATTAATTCTTTCAAAGAACCAGCTCCTTGTTTCGTTGATCTGTTCTACTGTTCTTTTGGTTTCTATTTCATTGATTTCTGCTCTGATCTTTGCTATTTATCTTCTCCTGCTGGGTTTAGGTTTTATTTGCTGTTCTTTCTCCAGCTCCTTTAGGTGTAGGGTTAGGTTGTGTATTTGAGACCTTTCTTGTTTCTTGAGAAAGGCTTGTATTGCTATATACTTTCCTCTTAGGACTGCCTTTGCTGCATTCCAAAGATTTTGAACAGTTTTGCTTTCATTTTCATTTGTTTCCATGAATTTTTAAAAATTCTTCTTTAATTCCCTGGTTGATCCATTCATTCTTTAGTAGGATGCTCTTTAGCCTCCATATATTTGAGTTCTTTCCGACTTTCCTCTTGTGATTGAGTTCTAGTTTCAAAGCATGGTGGTCTGAAAATATGCAGGGAATGATCCCAATCTTTTGGTACCGGTTGGCACACTAGGATGTGATCTATTCTGGAGAATGTTCCATGGGCACTAGAGAAGAATGTGTATTCCATTGCTTTGGGATGGAATGTTCTGAATATGTCTGTGAAGTCCATTTGGTCCAGTGTGTCATTTAAAGTCTTTATTTCCTTGTTGATCTTTTGCTGAGATGATCTGTCCATTTCAGTCAGGGGGGTGTTAAAGTCCCCCACTATTATTGTATTGTTGTCAATGTGTTTCTTTGCCTTTGTTATTAATTGCCTTATATAATTGGCTGCTCCCATGTTAGGGGCATAGATATTTACAATTGTTAGATCTTCTTGTTGGATAGACCCTTTAAGTAGGATATAGTGTCCTTCCTCATCTCTTACTACAGTCTTTGGTTTAAAATCTAATTTGTCTGATATAAGGATTGCCACCCCAGCTTTCTTTTGGTGTCCATTAGCATGGTAGATGGTTTTCCACCTGCTCACTTTCAATCTGGGGGTGTCTTTGGGTCTAAAATGAGTCTCTTGCAGACAGCATTATTGATGGGTCTTGTTTTTAAATCCAATCTGATAGCCTGGGTCTTTTGATTGGGGGCATTTAGCCCATTTACATTCAGGGTAACTATTGAAAGATATGAATTTAGTGCCATTGTATTGCCTCTAAGGTGAATGTTACTGTATATTGTCTGTGTTCCTTTCAGGTCTATGTTACTTTTAGGATTTCTCTTTGCTTAGAGGACCCCTTTCAATATTTCTTGTAGGGCTGGTTTCATGTTTGCAAATTCCTTTAGTTTTTGTTTGTCTTGGAAGCTTTTTATCTCTCCTTCTATTTTCAATGACAGCCTAGCTGGATATAGTATTCTTGGCTGCATATTTTTCTCGTTTAGTGCTCTGAAGATATCATGCCAGTCCTTTCTGGCCTGCCAGGTCTCTGTGGATAGGTCTGTTGCCAATCTAATGTTTCTACCATTGTAGGTTACATATCTCTTCTCTCGAGCTGCTTTCAGGACTTTCTCTTTTCTCTGAGACTCGTAAGTTTTACTATTAGATGTCGGGGTGTTGACCTATTTTTACTGGTTTTGAGAGGGGTTCTCTGTGCCTCCTGGATTTTGATGCCTGTTTCCTTCCCCACATTCGGTAAGTTCTCTGCTATAATTTGCTCCAATATACCTTCTGCCCCTCTCTTTCTTCTTCTTCTGGGATCCCAATTATTCTAATATTATTTCGTCTTATGGTATCGCTTATCTCTCGAATTCTGCCCTTATGATCCAGTAGTTGTTTATCTCTCTTTTTCTCAGCTTCTTTATTTTCCATCATTTGGTCTTCTATATCACTGATTCTCTCTTCTGCCTCATTTATTCTAGCAGTTAGCGCTCCCATTTTTGATTGCACCTCATTAATAGCCTTTTTGATTTCGACTTGGTTAGATTTTAGTTCTTTTATTTCTCCAGACAGGGTTTCTCTAATAACTTCCATGCTTTTTTCAAGCCCAGCTGGTATTTTTAAAGTCATGATTCTGACTTCATACTACGTCTGACATCGTACTAATGTCTGTATTGAGTAGGTCCTTGGCAGTTGTACTACCTCTTGTTCTTTTTGTTGAGGTGATTTTTTCCATCTTGTCATTTTGTCCAGAGGAGAATAGATGAATGAGATAACAAAATGCTAACAGGGTAACAATATCCCCAGAAAATATAATCTAAACAAATCAGAAAAGACCTGAAGCCAGGGGAAAAGAAAGGTAAAGAAAGAAAAAAGAAAAAGGAAAAAAAAAAGATAAAAACAAACAAAAACAGAACAAAACAAAACAAAAAACAGAATATGATCAAATATGATCAGGCTGGTGCATAGATCAGTGCCACACACTAGATTTTGGGTGTATTTTTGTATGTTAGAAGAAAGCGCCTCCCAAAATTTTAAAGAAAGAAAAACTTATATATGTACAAAAATAAGGGTTGATACGATGAAGGGATGGAATATGACTGTAAAGATGAAAATTATAAAAAATTTTATAAAAGGAGTTGATAAGAAGTTGTTTGAAAAAAGAAGAGGATTTAAAAAAAAAGGGAGCGAATGTGATCAGGCAGGAGACTAGAACAAAGCCATACACTAGAGATTTAGCGTATATTTGGATCTGTTAGAAGAAACTGTATCTCAAAATTTTAAAGAGAGAAAAACTTATATATATATATATATATGCCAAAAATCACGTTAACTACTATGAAGGGATAGAATATGACTCTAAAAATGAAAAATAAAAATGTTTTTTTTAAAAAAGGGATTGATAAGATGTTGGTTGAAAAAGGGAAAAAGAAAAATTAAAAAAAAAAGATAGTGAAAAAAATTAACTTTGAAAGACTGAAGAATCATGGTTAAAAAGCATGGATTCTATGTGCAGTATTCCCCTAGCGCTGGAGTTCTGCCTTCTCATTGATCGGTAAACTTGGTCTTGGCTGGCTGTTCTTGCTGATCTTCTGGGGGAGGGGCCTGTTGCCGTGGTTCCCAAAAGTCTTTGGCAGAGTCGGAATTGCCCCGCCCTTGTTGGTCCAGGCTAAGGAATCTGCTCCGGTTTGCTCTCGGGAGCTTTTGTTCCCTGCAAGGTCTAGGTACAGCTTTGGAGGACGAGAGTGAAAATGGTGGCCTCCCAATCTCTGCCCCGAGGAGACAAGAACTCGGGGCCCCGCTCCTCAGTGCGCCCCCAGAGAAAAGCAGTCAATCGCTCCCGTCTCCCCGGTCTCTGGCCTCACTCCGCACTCACCCGGCCTGTGACCGAGCGTTTCTATCCCTGGCACCTGATTCAGTGTGGAGTCTGCAAACCCAGCAGATCCCTGCGGTGCGCTCCCGCGCCGCTCCTCCCGAGGGAGGAAGGGGAGTCTCCCCAGATCTGCCGCTTGTTGGGTCCCTGCTGGAGGAGCAGTGGCCCGACTGTCACCGATCATGGTTTATGGCAACCCCGAGCCGAGAGCCCGCGCCTCGGCTCCGTCTCTGCAGCCGGCTTCCCCGCTCCGATACCTGGGAGCTCTGCTGCACTCAGGCACCCCTGGACTTTCTGTGACCCCGAAGGTCCTGAGACCACACTGTCCCGCGAGGGTTCCACCCCCCGCTTAGCCACTGGAGCGACGTCCCTCAGCGGAGCCGGCTTCTAAACGGTCCGATTTTGTGCTCCGCGGCTCTAGCACTTGCCAGAAGCGGCCGAGGGAGGCCCCCTCCCCCGCCGTCTATCCTCCCGAATATCGCCTCAGATTCACATCTCCGCACGTCCTACCTTCCAGAATGTGGTCGCTTTTCTGTTCAGAGAGTTGTTGCTATTCTTTTCCTCAATCTCCTGTTGAGTTCGTAGGTGTTCAGAATGGTTTGATCCCTATGCAGCTGAATTCCTGAGACCAGACGAAATCCAGGTCTCCTGCTCCTCTGCCATCTTGCTAAGCTCTCCCCCGAAGAATGTTTTCAATTCAAAGATTTCATGTTGTTGCAAAACTATTCTAAAAATGTAAACTTCAGAAGGATTGGTCTTTGACTTTTTGGAACTTCTTTCTGACTTTGGTTAGAAGTCCATTGGCTCCAAATGTTTTCGATGTGCATCAGAGTCATATCTCAGTAAAAATTAGTGTTTTAAATTCCGTTTTAATATTTATCAATGACTACTGTTCTTTTACTTCAACCAGAATAAAGTAAGAGCCTTTTTTTCTTGGTGCGTAAGTCTATATACACAGACAACCAAAGGGGTCATTAAGATTCTTCATTGTCGATATAAGAATCCAGGTTATTTCTGTTCTAATTTTTTTGTGTGACTTAAAGTTTCACATAATATGAATTAACATGGCTTTTACCCCTCATGCTGAATGTCTGTTTATTATGTTACTTTTCTTCCTTACTTGGGTCTACCTTGATTGTTTCTGACTTCTGTTATACTTTTAAAAAAATCTGCCTTATGATGCTTCTTAGAGTCTTTGTGTACCTCAGTAATTTTTATCGTAGGCTTATTTCCCCAAATAGGTCCATTCATCTATCCATCTATCTGTCCATATATTCATTTATCTATCCAGTTCATTTTTCCAACATTTTACTGAACATATACTATGTGCTGAAGAGACAGTGATAGCAAGGAATAATGCCTGCTCTCTCTAGAAGGTCATAGGCAAGGAAAGACACAGGTAATCAATCAAATATACGGATGCAGTTAGGGAGGTAGACAGTGCTAAAGTAAGGGTTCACCCAAGGTGTTACGGGGCCAATTGTCAGGTTAGGACAGACTGGTGTTGGAGCTCAGAAGCGTCTTCCCAGAGTGGTTGGGAGAACCTGGAACTGCATTTGGAAGGAGTGACTTGGCATGAGAAAGTGAAGAGCAGAAGCCTTGGGGGGAGCTCCTTGCTGACTCAGTCATCCTTTCTGTGTACCTGGTTCCATGTGATGTGCGAAGTACACGCTTATGGGTTGGAGGGATTAGAAAATCATTCAGGAACTGTAGCTTGTGGTTTCATAGTTCTCTAAAGCTCACACCTGGATGTCTGAAAGAGGAACGAAAGGGAGGGGATCAGGTGAGTTCTGTAGACGTGTGAGTGGGGAAATGAGAGAAATTTTTGGCTAGCAAGAAGAGTGGGCTTCCTCAGGGATTTAATTGCTTAAAGCTTACATTGGCAGGACCCTGGAGAAGTGAATTGAGAAGTCAGAGGCGGGATGAAGAAGTGTGGGCTCTCTTGACTTTTACAGCCCTCACTGCCAGAAGGAAAAGGACGGGCTTGCTCTTCATACTGGGGATCTCTGGAGCACCAGCCCCCTTCTCTGGCCTAACTTTTTATTATTGGAGCACACTGCCTTTCCCCCTAGTAGTCTCATTCATACCCTTGTAACCACTGAAAAAGAGAGTGACTTTTTATCCTTTAATGATTCAGAGGCCTCGGGGGCTCATTTTAGACCCTTTGTTTGTATAGAGGAGAATGTCTGAAATAAGGTATGATTTGGGTCCTGGTGGAAAAATAACAAAAACTGGCAAATCACCTGTCAGAAAAACTGGGGGAGATTTTACCTAACTTCTCACTACTTACCAGACAAGGGTGAAGCTTAAAGTTACAAGGACCATTTAAAAAGCACAGTAACTAATTATCTTTTGTATATATCCAAAATTTTTTGTCTTTTACTGGTAGGTAGAAATAGATGTCATTGTGTCATTACAGAAAAAACTATCTATGTGTGTAATGCTCAGTTTAGGTTTTCCTCTAGAGGAGTGAAGTTTTCGCACACACTTTCTTGGTGTGTGCTGGGGTGGAAGTGAGCCAACTGTCGCTGGTCATGAGCAGATTGGCATGGCTGCGCTCTTGTCTTTCTGCCTCTGCAGAGCTGGACAGAACTGCCAAGGAGCCACCGGTGAGGAGAGGGACTGGTTGGGGTTGTCTATCTGAGCTTCACACAGGAATCCGGGTGGAGAGCTCATGAATACCACAGGGAAGGGAGGAAGTCATGCTCAGTAAAGTGTAGCCCCATGCTCCTAATAATTTAAAAAAGCTACAGCCTCAAAATCTCCTGGTTTTGTTTTTTATAACAAAGACATGACCCCATTTATAGCATGGCTTGCCATACAAATTCAGCTTGCAACAGCTTTTTGAATCAGCTTGCAACAAAACCCGTGAAGTTGGCTCTCTGCTAATATACTAGCCTTGATAAGATGCCAAGGTCGTAAGAGTGGTGATCTTTGAGATACTGAGGTACCACAGTGGTGCCCTTTACATTGCATGTCTTTGTCATATCTTTGTTATAAAAAACAAAACCAAAAACTCTAAATGTATGTATTTAAGAATATATTAAAATATATTTCTATTTTATTAATTATAATATATATGAGATATGAGATACATAATACATAATTCATTATATATAAATATATAATATATAAATATAAAATATATATGAATATATAATGAATTATATATTAAATATTTATTTACTATATTTTTATATTATATAAATATATATAATATATACATATCAGTTTGAGATTCATAATAGCATGTGTCAAAATTGGGCCTGAAATTCATGGTTAGGAGTCACCATGGTGGATGACAGAAGTATGATCCTATCGTGAAGGAGCACACACTCTAGTGGAGAAGGCAGAAAAGGAATCTGAGGGCTGGAGGGGTAGGGGGCCTGGGTTGGGTCAAGCCATCCCTGCGCTTATATTGACTATTTAGCACCAGTTATGTGAGGTTTCTATACAGGATGCCTTACACCATTGCTTATGTGTAAATTTGTTTGGTTCCTGCTAAAATAGAGAGTACCCTTAAGTGGAAATTAAGGTAACAACAGTAAGTCACTCCCTGATTTATATTCCTGGAGTACTTTTGTGCCTTGTGTGTACATGTATGTATGGCAGCTCCATTAAAGTCAGTTGTCACACTTGGTTGGAATACCAGTATTGAAGAATATATGGTATAGGGCTGTGCACAGGAGAGGGATTTATCTGATTATATACAATTTAAAACCTCTAATGTGCCTTCCAAGAAGGGTTCTGGCCCAGAAAATTATAAAGGAAAATTAGGAGGAGAACCAGAATTACGGAAAGCTGGGACATACTTCGTTGAGCTTTGTTCACACAATGGAAATGAATTAGTGACTATGTACATACATATACATATATATATCTCCCTCTTGAACAAATTTTTTTTTAAATTTTTTTTATTGTTAGGTTAATCACCATACATCATTAGTTTTTGATGTAGTGTTCCACGATTCATTGTCTGCTTATAACACCCAGTGCTCCGTGCAGAACGTGCCCTCTTTAATACCCATCACCAGGCTAACCCATCCCCCCACCCCCCTCCCCTGGGGGAGAGGAACCATGAGAGACTATGGACAAATGTTTTTTAATTATCATTTGAATGGATGCCTATTCTTAGCCTGCGAGAGTGCAGGGCTCTTGCTCCTGCCCCAGAAGAGCCCTGGGCAGGTGGAAAGGGTGGTGTGACAGCAAAGGAACCGCTTGGACACAATCTTAGTCACGGCACCAACTATGGAGCCTTTGAAGAACCCAGGAATGTTCTTTATGGACTTTATTCTGACAGCAAGGAGACGTCAATAAAATGAATTAGGTAAGAGGGTGACATGTTTGGATTGAGATTTGGAAAGATTAGTGTGACTGCCGGGTGAGGACAGATTGGGTTGGGAAGTGAGCCAAGGAAGGGGGGCGGGGAGGCCTGGAGCCTTGCAGTGATCTCCATGAGACAGGATGGTGGTCTGAACTAGTGAACAGAGACTGGTGTGTGGATTCCACCGGGGAGGTAGAATTTGACAGGATTTGGGACCCACTCGTCAGGGGGCTGAGGGAGTCCGTTGTTCAGAACCCCGATGAGCGGGAGAACACAGGCCACGTGCAGGTCCGAGGTGGGTGCAGGTAAGAAGGAGATCAGTTCAGATCTTGGAATCTGGAATAGTGAATTGCTGAAATGAGGTGGCACAGAGTAGAACACCAGTAACCAAAACAGGTGGATGCCTACCACCAGAAAAACTTCCCTGCACTTAAATTGAATATTTAGTACTAGTTAAGTGGGGTTTCTACACGTGACGCCTTCTGTGATTAGTCAAATGAAAATTCATTTGGCTCACGCTAAAATAGGCAGCATCCTCAAGTGGAAATTAAAACAACAAACCCCACATCTCTCAAATGTTAGTCTGTATTTCAAATACAGATTTACAAGCTTGGAGGCCTGATGATAGGCCACAGGCTTAGACAGTCCTCAGGAATTATTTGTGAACCATGACTTATCCAAAATATTAAAATACTCAGATATGGGTTAATGAGGATAAAGTTAACTGATTTTGTCAAACAACTATTTCAAAAGAAAATTTGAAGTTCGGTAAGTAAGAATGGTTGTTTCACCAAATCATTTAACCATCTTGACAAATCTGGGTAAAACACTATTCCTGTCCAACTCTTTTCCCAGCTGAGGTCTGCATGGCAGTTATCACTGGCTGCTATGCTGTATGTTACTTGTTTGTTTTTCTCTTCCCCTTGATTAACTAGGATGTTAGCTCTACCAGGAAAAGATGTAGTCTGTTTTGTTCACTGCTATATCCTCAGCATCTAGTACAGCTCCTGGCACATATATGCATTTGATAAGTATTTGTTGAATGAATGTTGTTGAATAAATAAAATGAATGTCAATACAGACTATCATGATAAAATAAATTGAAGCAGAAATTTCTGTAAGGTACTTTTGAGGGCAGTATAGCTAATTTCACAACTGGCCTTTAAATATAACCATATTTAAAGTTTTCTGTCTTGACGGGTTTTCTTCCCAACATTTATTCAAAACGTGTATTTTACATATTCAGGCTCCACTGAAGTAAGTTTTAAAAACCAGCACATTTGAATGATGAGAAATATACTTAATTTTAAATGATGCTGTTTTTGACTTAACTCTGGCCTTGACTCTGTGGGAAATTCTGTAAACACGTGCAACTGAAAACTGTGAAGCCTCAAGTCCTCTCTCTCTAAGGGCACGGGATGCACGGGAATTTCAACAGTATTGCTGTAACTCTGAAACAATCCTAAAAACTTTTTCCTCCTTTACCGTAGCAGCTTCCGCCAGAGTTTCTGGAAGATCAAAACCACTTTGTGATACTGAGGTTAGTTTAGATCGGTGTTCTTTCCTGCCCTGTTGATGTTCTGCGTTTCCGGAGACTTTGTTTAGTCTCAGAAATCCGAGTTTCACGTTATCTGTCGAAGACAGCTTTTTCATCGGCGCACCCCAACGCCCCGGACTCTGGGTCCCCAGAGCCCCCACGCCCGCGTGTGGGTTGCGAGCGTCTGCGTTGCATCCAACCCTATTTCTGAGGATGGCATCACCTTTGGCGGTGATCCATTTGCTAAAGCTCAGGGCCCACTTCAAAGTCTCTGATCGCCGCCTAACCCAGGCCGCGCGGCCCCTCCCGGGGTCCCCCGCGCACGCCCACCGCCGGCCGCCCGGGAGCACGGGCGCGCACAGCCCGGCGCACACTCTCCGCGAGCGAAACCAGGCGACCGCGGCAGGACCGCGGCCCCGGGGCAAGTGGCCCCGACGTGCCGCCCGGACCGCCGCCTCCGTGGCCCACGCCTCCGGCCCCCGGGGCCGTTCCCCGCGCCCCTCCCTTCGCCGGCTCCCCGCCCGTCCGCTGCCGCGCCCGCAGCCGCCGCCGCCCTCGGAGGCTTGTCCCTCGCCGCCCGCCGTAGCCCGGCGCTGGCCGGTCGCCGTTTCCAAGATGGCCGCGGCGCGAGCGGTTCCTGCGGCGGGCTAGAGGCGGAGGCGGAGCCGAGTCACTCCCGCACTTCGGGGCTCCGGTCCCCCACGCCAGGCTGCAGCTTACTGTCCGCCGCGGCCATGCGAGGCCCCGTGCACGGATGAGAGAAGCCGCCGCCGCCGCCGAGCTGGTCCCCCCGCCCGCCTTCGCCGTCACCCCCGCCGCCGCCATGGAGGAACCGCCGCCGCCGCCGCCGGGACCCGAGCCTGATCCCGAGCCCGAGCGCTGCCGGGGGGCGAGGTGAGTGGGGCTGCCGCAGCGGCCCGGCGCAAAAAGCGGGTCCCGTCCTGGCTCGAGCTCGGTCGGAGGCCGAGGGGGCGTGGGGGCCTGCGCTTCCCGCCAGGTGGTGAGGGCTGCATCCAGGCTCCCGGGCCGGGCCGGAGGGGCGGGGTGCAGCTCTGGGACCGAGGGCACCGCGGCCGAGTGCGCCGAGGGACCCCTGCTCGGGCAGTGCGGGTCCGCCCGAGTGCCCAGCCTGCCGGCCCTCCCTGCAGCTTCGCTGTCCGCTCGGAACGCGGCGGGGCCGGGAGCGTAGTGGGGCACCCCTGGTCCTGCGGGAACTGTGACCTTCTCCCCGCCGCGAGCTTCAGACCAGGGGCCGCGCTGAAATTGCTTGCATCGAAATGCTACCTCTTTTCTGCCCCAATTCGAGTAAAGAAGTAGACGCTCGTGAAGCAGACACGCTGTGGCGGTTTCCCTGCGTTCTCCTCCTGCCCTCCTTTTGCACCCCCCTTCGCCTGCCTTCTCTCCTATGAGAAACTGCACTTAGACTCTGCAGACAGGCAGGTTGGTTTCTCTTTCTGCGGGCCTTTTACCGCCTTTAGTAGTAGCGTTGTGCAGATTGTTGCTCACACGTGCGCATAAAGGCTTGATTTCTCTCAAACTTTGCCACCGCCTGAAGCTCTCAGGTGGAACTTTGGTACCCAGAGCATTTGTTGCATTCTGTTTCTTAGAGACTCTATTAATTAGTTTTATGTCATTTTTTTTTTCTGATTGGGAAATCAGACTCACCGTAACTAAGAATTTACCTCTTCTTACGTGCCTGTGTTTGTGTGTTCAAATGTCGTCCTACCCCGTCCTTTGCATCCCAGAGTAAACTTGCAAACTGCTGCCCCCTGTCCCTTATAATGAAAATATTGCAGAGTTCCTCTTGCATCTTACTGTCTTGCTCTGTACTTCCAGGAATAAGGCAAATAAGTGTCCTCTTTATTTTTCCTGCTTAAAAAATTTTAAAACAAATTCTGTGGCTGTAAGAACTGAACACAGGAACCATATTCTTGCTTGTCGACCCAGTCGGTTCAGATTTGTTTTATTTTTGTAAGGTGTGAAAAAGGTCATTCTTCATTTTCCTAAATTCTGAGATACTAATGTGAACTTTTAAGGAAAAAAAATAATATTACATGGTATAATAAGAATTCATTTTGTTCCTTTTGAATACATCTTCACATTTTTAGAAGTTTTGTCAGGTAGCTTATTATGTAAATTCGTTAGTAAATTATCTTTGAGCATTTTGACTTAAGTTTTTCTGTAAGAATAATAATAGTGAACACTTACTAACCGCTGAAAATGTGCCATTTTCTTTGTTTCCTTAATTTGTACAGCCACCCTATGAGGTAGGTCCTGTTATCTCTTTTTTACAAATGAGTAAACAGGCACAAAGGTTAGGTGTTTTGTCTTAAGTTTTCACAGCTAGGCGAGCTCAAGTCTGGCTGCACGTTGCACACCCTATACACCTTGAAGAAGAGGCGTGATTTTATTACCCAAATGGGCAGATCAGAGGTTATAAATCTGCATAACGGTACTTATTGGGATAAAATAGATGTGAACCTTCTTAGGTCAAAGTAAAAAGGGCAGAGAGAAGTGGTAATGTGCCGAAAAATCACTTTCTCCAATGGTAAAAAGAAACCTTGACTTTTTTTTTTTTCCAGTCAGGTTTTTGTCTGTCTTTGTTATAGTAAAAATAGGTCAGGATAATTGGGCTTCATCCAACTGTAAGGGAACAGCAGTGTGCGGAACAAGAAGATCTTAGAAATATTTTTCTTAGCAACATTACAGTTAATTTTATAATAGCAAATCTGTAAAACAGATTACTTGACAAAGCTGTGATTTTTGTCTTTTGTACACACCCTCATTGTCACCACCACCTCTTCAATATGCAGAGCTGACCTCTGACACACTGTAGATCATTAGTAAAAGGTGCTTTAGGGGCTCTGCCACTGTTTATTTGAATTTCTTTTATTTGTGTTTAACTTTTTAAAAGAAGCTCAGTGCGCACGTTCAAAATGATAGACGCCACGTTTTAACACTGGAGACCAATAAGGTGGTGATTTATGCTACCAGGTTAACTGGTTTTGGGACAGACAAAATAAACTCTTTCTGCCGTCTTTGTTCAGGTACTTTATGTTAACGTGTCATTGATTAGGAAGGCTGCTGTAATGCATAGGTCTTTTGTAGAATGCAGGTCTACACATGTTGGCCAGTGCACCCCTGTGGCAGGTGCCAGCCCAGCACATCTGCTTGGTGCATGCCGACGTGAGAGTTATGCAATCACCAAGGAACACAAAACAGGTTGAGAGGTGATAGTACTCTATTATAGTTTTACTGCTTATTGTCAGTCGTGGATACTTCTTGTTCTTATTTTTGATAAAGAATCATAAGGGTAGCAGTTGTTAGTGATTTAACTTAGAAGTAAACATTTCTTATAATTTCTTTTTCAAACTTCTGGGTCGTTTGTAGGAGGATCCTGAGATTACAAGGAGAGATATTAAAACCAATTTGGAGTAATTTACTTCTGTGATTTCTTGAATATGCACTTAAAAAAACAGAACTTGGATATTAAGGCTTAAAAAAGACTGCTCCTATCTGTAACTTTTCATTTAAAATATTTATGTTAAAATAGCCTCATTGTTCTCATTTACTCACCTTGAAAAGTACATGTTCCATGAACTTAAAAATACCTTTTTTTTTTAAACCAAGGTACTTTTATTTACTATTTATATAATATGGTTCTTGTAAGTTCCTTTGAAAAAAATGGGTTTCACTAGCAAAAGAGTACTTGAATATTCTGTCACTCCTAGGCAATTTGATCTCTCTCTCAACTTGAATGTCCCCTTTGAGCCTACATGTTTCAGTCTTAACATTGTATGTCACCTATTCTCCCTAGTGAAATCCACCTTCTGGTGCAGCTGCAGACTGCCTGGGCAGCATCAGTGATGGGCGTGGCTTGAGACCATTACAACATGAGATCCCATTGGTGGGGGCAGCTTAGGGCAGAGAAGCTGAAACCATGTAGCAGCAGTAACAAAGGGCTCCAGTGATGGCAGAAGCTTTCTCAAGTTCTGAAATGGGGACAACTTGTCTCTCAAGAATGACTTTGTGCTTTCCTGTAATTGTCATATTATTAGAAGTTGCTTCCACTTCCTTCACAGGTCTTCTCTTGGTGTCTTGTAAATCTTGTTCTGAGCTCTACCTGAAATATGGGGATATAAGGTCTTGACTGCTTACTGGATACATTTGTTTTATTTTATTTTATTTTTTTTTAAAGATTTTATTTATTTATTCATGAGAGACAGAGGGGGAGAGAGAGAGAGAGAAGCAGAGGGAGAAGCAGGCTCCCAAGGAGCAGGGAGCCCGATGCGGGACTTGATCCCAGGACCCTGGGATCATGACCTGAGCCGGGGGAGAGAGAGAGAGAGAGAGAGAGAGAAGCAGAGGGAGAAGCAGGCTCCCAAGGAGCAGGGAGCCCGATGCGGGACTTGATCCCAGGACCCTGGGATCATGACCTGAGCCGAAGGCAGACGCTTAACCATCTGAGCCACCCAGGCGCCCCTGGATACATTTGTTTTAATAACTTCCTGTTACTTAACAATTCCTCATTCCTCAATGATTATCTTTTTACTCCTAGCATTCTATTGTCCCAGCCTTCTTATTTGCCTGGGTGGTATGTATTCTTTTTAAAGACACTTACATGTTGCCAATCAGTAGGCGATTGGAAATAGTTTCTTTAAAGGGAAAATAGAAGAAATGTCAGAAAAGGAGTTTGGGCATCAGTGTCTGCTGTGGGTCTTTTTGAGCTGGCATTGCCCGGGCAGGATAAGATAAGCAAGGCCCAGGTCCTGTTCTTCACCTCCTTCTCAGCTTTGTCTACACCTGGTGGGCCCGTGTACTCTTTTGCCTATAGAAAGCCAGAGTATAATTAAGAAATTGAATGGTGAACATGACATCAGCAAGGAAAATTAGTTGAATGATTTTAGCGACTAATGCTAACAGACCAGGAAGGTTGGCTTGCATCCCTATGAGATGTACGCCTTTCTTCTAATATGAGAGCATGTGATAAACTCTTAGGCTTTCATTTCTTTAGCCTTCTGAGGCTGCTTCCCCCCCCCCCCTTGTCACTAACTTTCCTCTTTTAGTTGGGTTATAGTGTGTTTGTTTATAATCTTCAGTCTTACTTTAATTAGGTTATGACAGACCTTGCTCTTCTGGCCATACTTTGAGGTATATTGTATCCTTGTCCCTTAAAGACATTTGTTAAACCCTCAGTGCTAGATTTTTACTAGTAAGCCTCAGAAGGTCAGCTAACTGCCTCCACCCACCCTATAATCCACCCTCCTGCCACCACCCCCCACAAAGAATCCTGTGGCGTAGTTTCTGTGAAAGGTGTGGCAGAGAGGTCAGTGGTTGGTGCTTCCATAAAATGCTTTTTGACTCTTGTGAGTATTATGTTCAAAAAAAGATCATGACGGTATGTGGTTTTTCTGGATTTAAATAATTAAATTGAAAAAAATTTAGAACCACGTTAGAATTCTGTGCAGCTATTAAAAAACATGTTTTTAAGGAATATTCAGTGACATGGAAAAATGCTCATGACAGAAGTCCTTCTAGAAAAGTCTTTATAGGTAAGTGGGACCTGAGTATCCAGTTTTTAAAAGATTGTCAAGTAGTTCTGATGTCTACATACTCACCACTGTGTTCAATGAGAACAGATTATAAGACAGTATTTGCAGAACATGGTAGCCAAAACTTGAGGTGGCTGCTCAGGTGGTATATATTTATTTTCCACCAGTTATGTCTGTCCTTCCTTTGTCCTTGCTCTCCCTCATGGTCATCTCTTTCTCTGTCGGCTGTAGCTCCCTGGTTCAGGTTGGACATGCCCTCTTATGTGTTCCTGTCTGTAGGGGTGGACACTTGACCCAATCCAGGCCATTAGGATTCTTTCCTGGGATTTTTAGAATTGGAGCTGGAGGAGAGCAATGCTCTTTTTAATAATCAAAATATATATAATTTGGAGTTCTGAGCCTGGAGCTAGCTCCCTGAAGTTGTAGTCAGGCTCCTGGAGAAGTAGTTTGGTCTCAGACAGTAGAATTTAACTCCCAGAGAAAAGGCAGAGAGGCCAGAAGAGCTCTTTGGCCAATTTCTTTTTATGCTAGATTCACCTCCATTTTTTTCTTGATTTGATATGTGAGTTAATAGATTCTCTATTTTTGCTTAAACTCTGAATAATTTGCATTATTGGGCTTCTTAATCCCAGCTAATGCTCAGTATGATCCCATTTTAAAAAAGTGTATATGTGCATAGAAAAAAAGATTGGAAGGATACATACTAATTGTTTCCTAAAAATTTTTTATATTTAACATGTTACATGTTATTTTATAATCAAAAGCTAATTATAGAGCCAAAGTCTTTTTTTAATTTTATTTTATTATGTTATGTTAATCACCATACATTACATCATTAGTTTTTGATGTAGTGTTCCATGATTCATTGTTTGCATGTAACACCCAGTGCTCCATTCAGTACGTGCCCTCCTTAATACCCATCACAGGCTAACCCATGCCCCCACCCCCCTGCCCTCTAGAACCCTCAGTTTGTTTCTCAGAGTCCATAGTCTCTCATGGTTCATTTCCCTCCTGATTTCCCCTTCTTCATTTTTCCCTTCCTACTATCTTCTTCTTCTTCTTTTTTTAACATATAATGTATTATTTGTTTCAGAGGTACAGGTTTGTGAGTCATCAGTCTTACACAATTCACAGCGCTCACCATAGCACATACCCTCCCTAGTGTCCATCACCCAGCCACCCCATCCCTCCCACCCCCCACCACTCCAGCAACCCTCAGTTTGTTTCCTGAGATTAAGAATTCCTCATATCAGTGAGATCATATGACACATGTCTTTCTCTGATTGACTTATTTCACTTAGCATAATACCCTCTAGTTCCATCCACGTCGTTGCAAATGGCAAGATTTCGTTTTTTTTTGGTTTTTTTTATGGCTGCATAATATTCCACTGTGTTTGTATGTGTGTATATATATATATATATACACACACACCACATTTTTATCCATTCATCTGTTGATGGACATCTCAGCTCTTTCCACAGTTTGGCTATTGTGGACATTGCTGCTATAAACATCGGGGTACACGTACCCCTTCGGGTCCCTACATTTGTATCTTTGGGGTAAATACCCAGTAGTGCAATTGCTGGATTGCATGGTACCTTTATTTTCAACTCTTTAAGGAACCTCCATACTGTTTTCCAGAGGGGTTGCACCAGCTTGCATTCCCACCAACAGTGTAGGAGGGTTCCCCTTTCTCCACATCCCCGCCAACATCTGTCGTTTCCTGACTTGTTAATTTTAGCCATTCTGACTGGTGTGAGGTGGTATCTCATTGAGGTTTTGATTTGGATTTCCCTGATGCTGAGCGATGTTGAGCACTTTTTCATGTGTCTGTTGTCCATTTGAATGTCTTCTTTGGAAAAATGTCTGTTCGTGTCTTCTGCCCATTTCTTGATTGGATTATTTGTTCTTTGGGTGTTGAGTTTGATAAGTTCTTTATAGATTTTAGATATTAGCCCTTTTTCTGATATGTCATTTGCAAATATCTTCTCCCGTTCTGTCAGTTGTCTTTTGGTTTTGTTGACTGTTTCCTTTGCTGTGCAAAAGCTTTTTATCTTGATGAAATCCCAATAGTTCATTTTTGCCCTTGCTTCCCTTGCCTTTGGCGATGTTTCTAGGAAGATGTTGCTGCTATAGAGCCCAGATTCTTAGCTAGGGGACATTTATAATTTTAAGTGTCCTTTGAATTGTTACTAAAATTGAAACTGATGAGATTCTACATTTTATATAAAGAGAGTATGGTTACCATATTTTAAATTAAATTCTCTTAATTTTAAGTTTTCTTTTTTTTTCTTTTTTTTTTTTTTTTAAAGATTTTATTTGTTTATTTGACAGAGAGAGAGACAGCGAGAGAGGGAACACAAGCAGGGGGAGTGTGAGAGGAAGAAGCAGGCTTCCTGCCAAGTGGGGAAGCCCGATGCGGGCCTGGGATCATGACCTGAGCCGAAGGCAGTTTTCTTTTTTCAAATGTGTTTTTGGTATATATGAACTAACTGAGCTGACTATATTAAGATGGTTTGCTTTAATTATTTAGTTCATCCCGGGTAACAGAATTTGTAGATTAGAAATAGCATCAGCGGTGACAAAACAAAGGGCTTGTTTTATGATAGTCTTTCATATTTGTAGTACTACTATTTAGAATCTATGACTGTATCTTCATCGTGCATGTTATGTTAAAATGCTTTCCCCTTTTTAAGAGGCAAATGCAAAACCACTGTATTTTAAAAGGATCATTATTCCTTTGGAAAGTAGGTGTGGTAGGTACATTCTTCTATTTCCCACAGACCTCAGACTCGTGTAATGGAGTGCAATTTGCCTTTAGATATTTATTCACTAACAGCATAGGCAAAAGGAGAATTTGTTTTTTACCTATAAGAACATTCATTTGTCATATTTTGCAGACATCAGTAGAAGTATTAGTCTCATGGATCATTTGGATGCCAAATGTTTATAAAGTACCAGGGAAAGCTATTAAGAATATATTAGGCATTCTATCAAAAGCATTTCATAAGTGGATTTCATTTCAACATAATTTCAGAAGAAATAAACCTTCTGTGGAGAAAAATGGATACTAAGCTTTAAAGTTGATCAGATTTGATGTTTTCAGTGAAAGCCTTTTGTGCATGTGAGCAGGCTATTTGAGGATACTGCTGAACTGTAGAGTGTTCTGAATAGGGCTTATTAGAGGATAGCTAGTTTAGAGATGTAAAATTAATAGAAATTGTCAACCTTTTTACTCTGTCAGTGGGAATATTTTGGAAGAAAATTTAATACATGCATTATTTTTATTGTATCATTAAAAATCCTAAAGTCTTTTTTGTGTAGGAACATAAAAATGTAGGTGTAGGGGCGCCTGGGTGGCTCAGTCGTTAAGCGTCTGCCTTCAGCTCGGGTCATGATCCCAGGGTCCTGGGATCGAGCCCCGCGTCAGGCTCCCTGCTCAGCGGGGAGCCTGCTTCTCCCTCTCCCACTCCCCCTGCTTGTGTTCCCTCGCTCGCTGTCTCTCCTCTCTCTGTCAAATACATAAAATCTTTAAAAAAAAAAATGTAGGTGTAACATGGGTTTCTTTATAGTTTATTCAAATAAGGAGTTAAGTATTTACAGTACAAGTCTTATGGGTGGTAGGATTGTTAATATTTATTTAGTCTAACCTCTCAGCCATTGCTTATAGAATTACAAGAATTAGAGCTGGAAGGGAATTTGGAGCCCTGCTCTGTATTTTAGAGATGAGTAAAGCAACCTAGAGAGACTGTTGCTTCCCCAAGGTCACAGCTTAGGATCCAGGTCTCCAGGCTCTTACTTCCCTTTCTTTCATGTCACACTGTGCTCCCCTGGTTAGGGTCCAAAGCTAAAGGGGCTCTTCAGTCTCCTGATTGCCTAGCCCAGCAGCAGCTCACACCCACATGACTAGTTACTCGGCAACTGTGGAATACTCTTATTTTCTGGATTAATTAGACTTTCCAGGATATAGCAGTGATGAAAGATTCATTTTCAGAAAAAAAAAAATGCAACCCTCCCCCCTGGAAAATTCCCCCAAACTCAAAAAAGGTACATGCCTTTTTTTTTCTTTTTTTTAACCCATGAAACTTTCAGTTCACAGAATAAAGAGGAACTAATGCTGAAACCTTTTTGTTTATCTTGCTGTTCTTTTCTGTACTCAGTCTTTAGATTAAGCAGACAGTAAGATTGTAAATTCTGTTCTGGGGCAGTGATACTGATCTGGCTGTGACTGTGACCTACATTAAGAAGTGCATGTTACAACAGTATGTGTATGCTATATAAGCGAAGTAAAAATTTATCCAATAATGTTGGACCTTGTAATATATGATACACTCTGATAATTCTGTTCTGTCCTATTAAAAAAATTGTTCACCATGATCCATTAAATTGATTTTATTACCCACAAATAGGGTTGTGACCCTCGCTTTGAAAAACGTGACTCTACCAAAAATAAAAACAGGTGCTATTGAACTCTATTCCTTGTCCCTTGAGATTGAGTCAGGAGAATGGCACAGTACTTATTCACCAAATGATCATTTTGAAGAAGATGGGCAAGGTTAGGATCTGAATATTTCTTCCTCGAAAACAGCATTATTTCCCGAAGACAAGAATAAAAGTGCATCTTACCCTTGCCGCTCAGGGCTGTTCTCTTCGTTGCTTATCCTTAAAACACAGGAACTGTAGAAATGC
The DNA here is from genome assembly GCF_009762305.2 of Zalophus californianus. Classification (NCBI taxonomy): domain Eukaryota; kingdom Metazoa; phylum Chordata; class Mammalia; order Carnivora; family Otariidae; genus Zalophus; species Zalophus californianus. The sequence continues at coordinate 7,803,995 of NC_045601.1, read as the reverse complement.
CTGTGTGGCTCACTGGGTTAAGCGTCTGCCTTCAGCTTGGGTCGGAACCCCAGGGTCCTGGAATCGAGTCCCACATCGGGCTCCTTGCTCAGCGGGGAGCCTGCTTCTCCCTCTGCCTGCCACACCCCCCCTGCTTGTGCGCATGCTCCCTCTCTCTCACAAATAAATAAAATCTTGAAAGTAAAGGTGAGTTTAGAGTTTAGGATTAATTTTGGAGTAAAGTTGGGGTTGGAATATATGAATTTCTTAGAGAATTTATTTTTTTCTGAAACACTGATTTGTATTTAAATGTTTTCAAATAGAGTGGTCCCTAAGGGGGGAGGACCCCCTTTTCCCCTGCTGTGTGTGCGCGCGCGCATGCGCACATGCATGTGTACGCCGCAGTTTTCAGCGCAGTGAAGCCTGTTTTTAAGAGAAGATGACCTGGAGAGTTGTCTTTTCCCTTCCTTCTTTACCCTGTTAATTAATTATTCCTCCTGGGCTAGCTATTCTCTTAAGCATTACTTACTTCAGTCAACCTTTCTTTGACCTTCTCCTCTCCCCGGGATTAAAGGAGGTCCTTTTGTTATAAGTCTGCATGGCCCTTGTACTTCGCCACTCCTAAGTGTGTCACCCTTGGTAATGCTGTATTTGTGTGAATGTTTATTTATTTTGCCATGCCTTCAGTAGACATTAAACTCCATGCAGACAGGGACATTGTTTTGCTTATTTTTATATCCTCGTTCCTGGTACTGCGTCTCACCGTTAGTAGGCTCTCAACTGATACCTGTTGGATGTCGGAGGTGGTGACTGTATTGGTTAGATCATGGATTTGGTTTTACACAGATGGCTTTGAATCTTACCTTTGGTTGTTAGCTGTATGCTTTTGGGACGTTATATAGCCTCTCTCAGACTCAGTTCCTCATTTGAGAAATAGTAACTACTTTCTGGGTTGTTAAGATTCAGTGAAATAATGGTCTTTTATATAAAGTACTCAGTCCATATTGGCTATCATGGTTATAGTTCTCTTTTCTTCCTTCCTTTTTGGCTTAAAATGAAAAAAGGGGAAGTCTGTTGTAATTAATTTTCTTAAAAAGCCATCACATATGCTTAGAAACTGGCTACTTTTAAAAATAGCTGCAATCATCTGCATTATTCCAGAAACATTTGTTTTTTCTGTGCCTGCAGAAGTCATAGAAGAAAGAAAAAGGATTCAGGGACCCGAGTTTTCCAAATTCTTTCTTTTGCTTCAGTTACTTGATTTATTTTGCATATTATTCCTAAAGGTGTTTGGAATTCTGACTTGGCGGGTCATAAACCATGCTCCTAGAATCAGAAGCGTCACACTACCAATGGAGTGACTTGTTTAGGTTGGTCGGCACAGCCCAGTCTTTTTTTTTTTTTTGGAGTTCTTTTTAGTTGTTTAACTTGACATGTTGATATATCTTAGGTCAGTACTGTTCATTTTTTAAAATGTTGCATGCTATATTTAAGAGTAGTATTTTTCAGATTGATCTAGCTGCTGCCTCAGAAAAGCAAATAAAAATTAATAAAACTAACTTAATATGCTAGAAATCTCTCAGATTGTAAAAGCAATACATGTCTATTGTGGAAAAATCTGAAAAATCTGAAAAGTATAAAGAAGAAAATAACCATAATCTTACCACCTAAATATAGTTACCATTAACATTTTGGCATATTTATTTCCTGGGTTTATCTATGTCTGTGATATATGTATATATACACACACACTCATGTATATACATTTTTTCCTCCATACAGTTTATCTTCAAAAGCTGCCATATCATAAGCACCTTCCTATGGTGTGAACATATTTACTGACAAACAGTATTCCTCTTATTGTATATACCATAATTAAACTAATTGTTCTTGAATTATTTTATACTACACATTTCCACTTCTTATTAATGACTTGATAAAAATCTTTATATAAACTTTTCAGTATTTTAGATTATTTCTTTAAGTTAGATTACCAGGTCATAAGATATTTCGAGTGTTTAGACTCTTGCTACGTTGCGACATGTCTTTTTAGAAGGTACTAAGTTGTTTTACTCCTACTAATGTGAAAGACAAAAATGCACTGGATAATCTGTTACAAAAGCATAGTCTACTAAATTGTTAGGAGTTACAGATAGCTTGAGAGAAAAGAGAAAGAGGTTCCTTATATATTCAGAAAATAAAACATGAGTACAGCAACAGTATTCCAAACAGAACCCATAGTCATCCTTCATCAGTGCGTCTCGTCCCAGGCAGTTCTGGTTCTGTTCGATGTTCAGTTAGCAGCTCTATGAATCCTCCTTCTTGGCTAGAGTTTGAGAAATCCTGACTCAGCCCATTGGTGTGGTCTCAGACTTGTTTAAACATGCTCTCTGAAGCCTATACCCCAAAGTACCTGGCATAGTCCTTTTCCCCAGTCTTTGGGACAGCCTGTCTTTGTTGAAGATGGGCACTCTGACCTAGAGATGATCGCAAGTGTGCTTTCAGGAAAACAGCAGAGTAAAACAAAAACCTTTCTGTAGGTGACCGAAAACGTAAAGTGACTCCGGTTAATTTACTACTGCTAATTTTCAAAAGTGTAAGATCCAGTAAGTATTCATGATAAGATTAAGGCATTTGATAAGATTTGGGTGTTTCTGTGACATGCAAAACAAGATAAAAGTCAGTCCAAAAATCTTTAGACAAAATATTTATAAACATAATGATTAACTCTACTCTCAAGAAAGAGTGGCTATTGTGTCTAATTTATGAAAATGGAAAACATAATTATAGAGAAAAAAGATCTTCAGATATAACATATAATAGTCTTGATATAATATGCCAACAATATACTAAACATATAGTTGGAATATACCAAGAATATATCAAGAATATCAAGTAAAGAGATTTTGTAAATCTGGAATAGGTCTTAAACATCTGTGTATGTATAAAACTCTGTAGGTAAGTGATATCAATTTCCATTTGAGAATCACTGGCCTAGAAGATCCTAGATTCAAATTAAAGCAGTTGTGACTAAGTGAACAATAGAGAAAACATAACTGAATTAGGCCTGAGGATATGACTGTTGTCTAATATGGCTATTGTCTAATTTATCAGGCTCTAGCAGCCTGATAAATAGAAGTGCTGTCATGGACAGCGCAGCATTGACAGTTCTGTAGGAACTTCTCATACAGCAAACCATTTTTGGAATATATAGGACATCTTAACCCAGACAAACTTAACCGAAGCATCCGCTCTGATTTAGTAACTCATCAATAGTAACGCATCGAGTAAGTCAGACTATTTCTAGCACCTCTCCTTTTACAAGATGAAAAAACAAATCTTTTGTGATTTTCCAAGGACCATGTGGGAAATCTCAAAGACAGTTTTAGGTGTAAAAAAATACCATTTAGGGTTTAATTTTGGGAAGGCAAAATATCAAAAGTTGTCAGGAGTTTTGAACACTTAGTTAAGATAGGATTATGGATTACCAAGAAGTGATGCTTGAAATATATATTTGACCAAAGTGACAATAAAGATTTTAAAAGTAAACATAAGGAAATGGAGACTATTAAAGAACTTTATTTAAAAAAAAATAAAAAAAAATAAAAGTAAACATAAGGGGTAGCAGGATTGTAAAGGACCTTTCCTACAGGAGAAACTTTTGCTTTCTTAAATAATGAAGGACATAGTATTCAGGCAATTCAGGCAGTGTGGGAAGGTTCATTAATGGAGAATGTCTCAAAGAGGAGGGAGAAAACTTGTTTTATGAAACATGGAGATCAAGGTGGAAGATAGAGGTGGGTCTTATTTCCTTATAGGCAAGGACATGGTGGCCCTTCAGGTTAATCACTTCTTGGAGCACAAAAGGGTGGGGGTTTCTTACTCTCTGCTCTCATCCAGGAGCACAGGGCTCATATGAGATTGAACAGTTATCACAAGTGATAGGTGTAAGTGCCCAGCTCACTGTTGTGTTTTATTTATAACATTGAGTATCTTCATTTGCACTGAATAGTTTGAAGTAATTTACTTAATTGTGAGTATCTGGACATAATTTTTATAGGCTCTAAAAAAATGCTAAAGAAAGTTTTTTCTCTTTTTAAAAAATTGCTTTGGTTCATATTTATTTTGGTGGTTTTGTTCTTGAATAGACTTCATTTTTAGCCCCTAATGTTTGTTTATTTAACTTCTTGAAATGAGCTTTTAAAGAGTAGTATTTCATCAAATATAGGATGCCTTTGATTGTAAGATGCACTATAATTTTATATATCATGGAGGAAAAAATACTGCAACTGAATTATGATACAGTGCATTTTATATTAGTTATAAGAAGCAGTGTAATATCAGAGATGTTAAAATGTGGAAAAATGTATGTTTTAAAATCAGTGAACTATGGGGAGGTCTTGATCTTGCTATTTTTTAAAAAAGATTTTATTTATTTATTTGAGAGAGAGAGCTCAAGGTGGGAGTGGGGGGCCGAAGGAGAGAACCGCAGGCGGACTCTACACTGAGCACCGAGCCTGACGTGGGGCTTGATCCCACAACCTGGAGATCATCGAAATCAAGAGTTGGACACTTCACCAACTGAGCCACCCAGGCGCCCAGCTCTTGCTGTTTTTAAACTTAGTGTGATATATATGGTGGTATATATACAGAAGAAGCTGCTGGCTTCTACAAGATCCTGATAAATTCACGAAGAATAAAAAAAAAGAATTGGGATGGGGTAGAAAGAAAGTGGGATGTAGTGATTTTTATTAAGTAAAATTTGACACAATCTCAGTCTACCAGTAGGAACCTTTTTTGTGTAGCAAGCTCTGTGCTGACTCCCATTGAGTGTTTTCTGATGTTTCTATTCCAGGAAGCCATTTGTGATCTTAATTAATTTAACCAGCCCTTTGTTGGACTTTTAGGGTGTTTCCATTTCTTTTGCTATTATAAACAACAATGTCTGAGCATTCTTTTTAGCTCAATCTTTATGTATATCCAGATGTTTTATTAGGATAAAATTCTGAAAATGTAATTGCTGTAAAAGAGTATGCGTGTATATATTTTTAGTTACAGTCTGCTATTCCATAGGTACAGAATTTTACGTAGTGAGTTTATTATAGTGGAAGCAACTGTACAGGCTTTTGGCAGAATTTGATAATACAAAGATGAAAGAGAGGAGTTGACCAATTAGGCAGGACCTGGTAAGTTCCTCATATTGTTTTGTTTTACATTTTTGTATACTATTTCTTGTTGTATAATGTCACACAGATATTTGTGTGTATATGCAACGTATCGCCTGATCAATTGTCCAGAAGTGAACATGCCCTGTTAGACATCACTTGCGTGGGGAAGCCGACCAGGAGCGGCATCCTGGAAATCCTCTCTTGCCCCACTCAGCCACTTTTCTGCTCTTCTCATTACCTGGACCCCTACTCATATTTTACAGCTTTCATGCAGTATGCTGTTGGTGAGATTCATCTGCGTTGTTTGTTTTGGACAGTAGTGGTTCTTTTATTCTTGTTGTAAAATGTTCCGTTGGTCGTGTGGATGTATCACAGTGTATTCATTCAGTGTTTTTTTTTAACCATAGTAACCATTTTTTAAGTGTACAGTTCAGTAGTGTTTTAAGTAAATTCATTCACACTGTTGTGCATCAAGTCTCTAGAGCTCTTCATCTAGTAAAAGTGAGATTGTGTGCTCATGAAGTAACAAGTCCCCATCCCCACTCCCTCCAGCCCCTGGTGACCCCCATGGTACTTTCTCGTCTACTTGCCTATTCTAGGCACCTCATGTAAGTGGAATCATACAGTGTTTGTCTTTTTGTGACTGGCTTCTTTCACTTAGCAGAACGTCCTCGAGCTTCATCCATGCTGTGGCATGGCAGAACTTCCTTTTTAAGGCCCAGTAATATTCCATTGTATGTATATACCACATTTTGTTTATCCATTCATCTGTCCATGAACACTTGATTTGCTTTCATCTTTTGAAGTTTGTATAATTTTAGAGATCTTTGGTTTATGTTGCCAAATGCTCTTTAGGAACTTTGTGTTAATTTTCACCAGGAACATGTGAGTTTTTTCTTGCCATTGCAATGATAATTTTTAAGTCTTTGCCAGTGTTTTGATTACTTGTGAGGTTTAACACTGTCTTTTTTTTTTTTTTTAAGATTTTACTTATTTTAGAGAAAGAGAGCGCGAGTGCACATGAGTGGGGGGAGGGGCAGAGGGGGAGGGAGAAGGACAAACAGACTCTTCTCTTGAGTGCGCAGCCTGATGCGGGGCTGGATCCCACATCCCTGGGATTGTGACCTGAGCAGAAACCAAGAACGGGATGCTTAACCGAGCCACCCAGGCACCCCTGAGTTGTCTTATGTCAGTTGGTTACTTACATTTCTTAATTACAATTACATACAATTGTTCATCTATCTTTCTTCTTGACTGTGAATTACTTGAGTGTAATAGCTATCATCTTAGACCTTCTTTTTATTCCTGAAGTGAATAGTACTGTGTCTGCTGCACGAGATGCCCAGGATGTGTTTGGTAGATGAATGAATACATTTGTATATGGATGTATTGGGAACATAAGACTATATCCTTATAGTACTTTTTGGTTTGTTATGATCTGTTATAAAAACATTTCTTAAAGTAGCTACATAGTAAATAGTCTCAAGTAGTATTTAATAACTAGACTCAAGTAACATTTGATTAGAAATTATCTTTATTTTAGGCTTTTTTTTTACATTTATTAGATTAAACAAATATGTATTTTTTTCTCAAATAGGCAGCTTCAAAAAGTTCGCTTTAATTTTTTTTTTTTTTTTTTTTTAAGAGAGAAAGAGAGAGGGGCGGAAGGGAAGGGAGAGAGAATCTCAAGTAAGCTCCATGCCCAGCACGGAGCCCGAGGTGGGGCTCGATCTCACGACCCTGAGATCATGACCTGAGCTGAAATCAAGAGTTGGACTGCTTGGGGCATCTGGGTGGCTCAGTCGTTAAGCGACTGCCTTCGGCTCAGGTCATGATCCTGGAGTCCCGGGATCGAGTTCTGCATCGGGCTCCCTGCTCAGCAGGGAGTCTGCTTCTCCCTCTCACCCTGCCCCCTCTCGTGCTCTCTCTCTCTCTCTCTCTCTCATTCTCTCTCAAATAAATAAATAAAATCTTTAAAAAAAAAAAAAGAGTTGGACTGCTTAACTGACTGAGCCACCCAGGTGCCCCTACAAAGTTCACTTTAAATAAAAATCATTTTGATCCATTAAATTTCTTTTTCCTACTTAGTCCGGAGTCTAAGTTAACTGTGTAACTGCCTACCCCTTTATTTTAAGTAGAGTAGATAAGCTTGACAGTACTATTGAGCCTGGGTTTAGGATTATATCACTAATCACTTTGCTCTATTTGCTGACATTAACCCTTGTTAAGTACTCAACCACTAACAGTTTAATTATTTGGAAAGTGTGAAAAAGAATGTATCTTGCCACATATAGGTGTCTGATAGGAAGCATTTTATGCAACTGTGAATTCTCTGCTCTGGAACTTTTGAGTTACATGCATTGAAGGCTGTGAGGTGGTTCTTTCGTGTGGCTTTGATTATGCTTTTTGTGCCTCTTATTCCTTGTGTGTTTGGAGCAGATGATCAACAGAGGATCCTGAGGCAGCCACCAAAGTGAGAACTCTAACACTCTGGTGCTTTTCTCAGACACTTCATAGGTGTGTAATTCTGGGAGTGGTTGCAAGAGAGTGCGTACATGAGCAGAACCCCAGTAAGAAGGATGATAGCTTTGGCAGCGAGACGTAGAGATGCAAAGAAGGGAGACGAGGTGGGTAGAAACATGCTTTCTGAGTCATAGCAGCAGTCTGTCCTGATAGACTTACAGAAGGAAAGTCTTACAAAGAATTGTAAAGTAAAATGCTTTTAAGGAAAGTTTCTTTGGCAGCATATTTCAAATAAACTCTTTTAATGAGAGGTTCCCAGACAGGGGCTCAAGTTATCAGTCTGCAGTGAATTGATAAAATGACAGGATGGTGATTTTTTTTCTATAAAATTAAGCTTATTTTCCAGGGCTAAATTGTATGTTTTGGAAATGATGGTGGCAGTAGATTTTATGTATTTTCCATGTCTTTCCTTGGCAAAGCAAAGTGGTGGCAGCCCCTATTTGGTTGCCTTTCAACACCCCCCTCCCGCCCCCACCCCCCCCCCCCCGCTCCCAATCACACACTTAATTTTGGAAATCACATCTTGAACTAAAATAATTTAGAAATTGTTTGATTACACCCACGTATCTGATGAAGTAGGATGTCAGAAGTAAATTGGGGAAATACTTCTGGAAGCATCAGAAACATTTGCCATAAAGTTCGACTTCAGAGCTGACTTTTTACTTTGTAAAAGAACTTGGCTCTTGGAATATCCAGGTATTATTTAACAGAAAAGCAAAAGGAGTATGTATGTACTGAGCAATGATTACTAAAAAGGGAGACTCATTAGCTTGAGTCTGTGAATGAAATTTAAAAGCTCCAGCTTAACTGTAGTGACTAGTAGTCGGTAGTAGTGTGTGGCTTCATCCCATCTTAACCACCCCATCTTGTATCGTGTAGTCATTTCCCTTGAGACCAACTCATAACTGAAGTACCTAGCAGGTGTCAGGCAGGGGTAGGCCAGGCTGTGGGGCTGCGGTAATGGATAAAATGAAGGCATGACTTGGTTTATTGACCAGGCCCTCTGGGGCCTTCATTAGGCCCAGAAAGCTTTCTGTGTTGTTGGAGGTCTCCCCACCTGCAGATGGAGCTAGAATTAGGGAGGCCACACGTTTCAATTAAATCACATTTGTGAAGAGACCTTACACTGCATCCCCACACAAATTTGCCATTCATCAGTAGCCAAATTTTAGGCTTAAGCTGGAGGTCCAGGCCAGATAGACCTCCTGAACCCCTTGCCTCTTAGAATTTAGAATCTCCATTTACACTGACCATCTTCCCCGTTTCTAAATATGCTGTATTCTTCCTCAGCTTCTCATCTTTGCCTAGATTGGTTCCTGTGTGTCAGCTGCTTGTTCCTCCCTTTTCCATTAGAGTCATTTCAGAAGCACTCATCTTGTGAATATACCCGTATTCCCCCAGGCAGGTAATACTTTTATTACACATAAGCATAGTGTAAAACATGCCTTGCCTTCAAGGAATTTATAATCTAGTTAAGGAGAACAGATAAGGTAATGGACATTTGATAATTCATAGTCTGGTGCAGAAATGGTAATAGATTTACATCTGCCATCTACTTGTATGCCATCATTCAAGTGGTGTAACATGTTGTTTTATATAATGAGTACAACAAGCTTGTAAAATAGATGTGCGTTTTTCAGATGAGGAAAATGAGGCTTTGAGAGACATTAGTTCAGAATACCTGGAGCCAGGACTCATCGCCATCTGTTATACTTCAGAGTCTGTGGTTCTCTATTTTATGTACTACCTCTGTAGGCATAAATGTGAGAGGACATGGTGAAGGAGCTCAATAATAGGTTGTAATAGGAATAAGAGATATCAGAAGAATGATTAATTGCTAAGTAAATTATGCAGGAGTAGGAAGAGGTCTCTAGGCTGAGGTGGGCGTGTTATGTTATCTGAATGTATTGTGAACATTTGCCCTTATCGGTAAAAATATAAAAATATCATTTTTAAATGGCTCCATCATATTCCCTCTTGTGATTATACCATAAACTGTTTAAGTTATTACCAGTTTCTTACTGTTTTATTTTAAGATTTTATTTATTTATTTGAGAGAGAGAATGAAATAGAGAGCATGAGAGGGGGGAGGGTCCGAGGGAGAAGCCGACTCAATGCTGAGCAGGGAGCCCGATGCGGGACTCGATCCCGGGACTCCAGGATCATGACCTGAGCCGAAGGCAGTCGCTTAACCAACTGAGCCACCCAGGCGCCCAGTTTTTTACTGTTTTAGATAACACTGCAAAGAATCTCTTAGTACACAACTCTGCTCTTCTGGGTGCTCTTATAAAATTATTTTCTGAATGTAGAATTCAAAAGGAGTTGGAACAGTTTTAAGAGTCTTAATATCTGTTGTTAAACATTTGCTTCCAGAAAGATTGTATAAATGTAGAGTGTACAGTCGGCCACAAGTAGTGCTTACTATACTATACTCTTTGTAGCTTTGAGTATTACAGAGAGACTTTGCTAATTTAATAGGCCAGAAAGGTTATCTTGTTTTAATTTGAGTGTCTGGTTACTAGTGTAGGTGGAACTGTTTTCAGGTTTTATTGCTATTTCAGTTTATTTTGTGAATTATCTTTTTGCCTTCTTTGCTATTTTCCTGTTGGTGTCTTAGTGTTTTTCATGCTAGATTTAATGAGCCATTTATAAATTAAGGACAGTGTGGTTTTTTCTCCATTTTAGCTTTTTTAAAAAAAAAAATTGTTTATTTGACAGAGAGAGACACAGCGAGAGAGGGAACACAAGCAGGGGGAGTGGGAGAGGGAGAAGCAGGCTTCCCGTGGAGCAGGGAGCCCGATGCGGGGCTCGATCCCAGGACCTTGGGATCATGACCCGAGCAGAAGGCAGACGCTCAGTGACTGGGCCACCCAGGAGCCCCTCTCCATTTTAGCTTTTGATTTGGCTTAGTTTTTTTTTTTTTTACTATTTTGAAGTTTTAGATGTTCACACAGTTAAATCTTTTCTTTTAAATTTTCTTTCATTTCTTAGAGCTAGAAAGTCCAATGTATGCAATTAAGGGAAAATAATTTCAGACCCATTTTCTGGAAAAATACCATAAAATACAATTTTCTGTAATATTTTATGGAAAAATACCACAGCTTGCATATACTGTAAGCTGTAAAGGAGCTTATAATGTGAACTTTATGTATTTTTGCATCATTATAAATCTTATTCCAGTAGCTGTGTACATAGTAGGTCCTGAGTAATTATCTGTTGATGGAATGAATAAGAGTTAATTCAATGAATTATCACTGACATGACTTTAATAATTTCACTGATTCTTGGCACCTTTCCCCCTGGATTCTCTGTATGCTCTTATTTTCTGAGAATTAGTGAACTAATAAAAGACAAAGGAGCACCCTTTCTTTTAGGCTTCTTAAATAAGATTTCTACTACTTTTTGCCTCACTGGTACTACATCTTACATACCTGGTAAGAGATTTGTTCCTGAAAATGGTATTTGAGTGCGAATTAATGTAGAACCTGTCATAAGATCCCGATTTCCCCTTGTTTTACAGAGAAATAAGATTGCCTTCCTTTCAGATCTTGCTAGTGCTTTTTCATTTCTTTTTTTCAGAATTTGAATAATAGGTGATTAAAATGAGTTAATTTGGTTACCTGAAGATCTGTACTGTACAGTTTTCCAGATTTATTGCTATTCACAATTTCTTCAAGAAATGAAGAGGTGCTGTCCCCGTGCTTTAATAAAACCACCTTAAAAAAAAAAATGAACAGGTGAGATAGCCTTTCTTTGTATTAAGGTGCTGAAAGGTTGTACTAACTAGCCTTAAAGTATATATTTGAATCCTGGACTATCAAAAGCATTGCGTCTCTAAGTTATCAGAAAGTACTCTAACCAGGATTGGAATTTACATGGAGCATGAGAGAACTATAGGAGTAGGGATACGGCTTTTATTGTTTGTTTTGTTTTGTTTTGTTTTTTTAAATAGCTTTCTGCACATCAGGAAGTCTCTGGTTCATATTCAGGTGTCATTGCCTCCCCTAGCCCAGCAAGAACAAAAAAAGCAGCAGCAGAAGAGATAAAGTAGCTTTATTGAGATATAATTCATATATCATATAATTCACCCATTTGAAGTAGCCTGATCAGTTGGTTTAAATACATTCACAATTTAATAAATCTGTGAATGTATATGTAACACCTACCACAGTGAATTTTAGAGCATTTGAATCACCTCAAAAAGAAACCCTACACCCTTTAGCTATCGCCACCTTCAAATCCCCATGCCTCCCAGTCCTAAGTAACCATTAATCTGCTTTCTGTCTCTGTATATTTGTGTATTCTGAACATTTTATATGAATGGAATGATATAACATGTGGTCTTTTGTGACTGACTTCTTTTATATAGCATCATGTTTTCAAGTTTCATCTGTGTTGTACCATGTATCAGTCTTAATTCCTTTATCTGGCTGAATCATATTCCCTTTAATGGATGTACTACATTTTGTTTATCCATTCATCATTTGATAGACATTGAGTTGTTTCCACCTTTTGGCCATTAGGAATAATGCTGCCATAAACATTTGTGTACAAGTGTTTTGTGGACACATGTTTTCATTTTTCTTGGATATATACCTAGGATTGGAAATTCTCCATCGTATGTCTTCCAGTGTGACCGCACCATTTGACATTCCCACCAGCAGTGTATGAGAGTTCTGATTTCTTCACATCCTTGCCCACACTTGTAATTATCTAACTTGTTGATTATAACTATCCTAATGGATGTCGAGTGTTATCTTATGGTTTTGATTTGCATTTTCAAATGGTGGGTGAGCATCTTTTCAGATGCTTGTTAGCCACTTATATATCTTCTTTTGAAAAGTGTCCATCCATTTTTAAATTGGGTTAGCTGTCTTTTTTTTTTTTTAAGATTTTTAAAAAAATTTATTCATTTGAGACAGAGAGAGAGAGAAAGAGAGAGAACAAGTGCATGCATGAGCAGGGGAGAGAGGCAGGGGGGAGAGGGAGAAGCAGACTCCCCGCTGAGCCCAGGGCCCGACACAGGGTTGAATCCTAGGACCCAGAGATCATGACCTGAGCAGGAGGCAGATGCTTAAGGATCTGAGCCACTCAGGCGCCCCGGGTTATCTGTCTTTTTATTATTGGGTTATAAGGGTTCTTTGTATATTCTTGATATGACCCTTGTCAGATACATGATTTGCAAATATTTTCTCACATTCTGTGGATTGTCTTTTTCACTTTCTTAATAGTGTCCTTTGATGCACAAACATTTTTTTTCAAGTTAGTATTTTTTATTATGTTATGTTAATCACCATACATTACATCATTAGTTTTTGATGTAATGTTCCATGATTCATTGTTTGCATATAACACCCAGTGCTCCATGCAGAACGTGCCCTCTTTAATACCCATCACCAGGCTAACCCATCCTCCCACCCCCCTCCCCTCTAGAACCCTCAGTTTCTCAGAGTCCATCGTCTCTCATGGTTCATCTCCCCCTCTGATTTCCCCCCCTTCATTCTTCCCCTCCTGCTATCGTCGTCTTTTTTTTTTCTCTAACATATAATGTATTATTTGTTTCAGAGGTACAGATCTGTGCTTCAACAATCTTGCACAATTCACAGCTCTCACCATAGCACATACCCTCCCCAGTGTCTGTCACCCAGCCACCCCATCCCTCCCACCCCCCACCACTCCAGCAACCCTGTTTGTTTCCTGAGATTAAGAATTCCTCATATCAGTGAGGTCATATGATACATGTCTTTCTCTGATTGACTTATTTCGCTCAGCATAACACTCTCCAGTTCCATCCGTGTTGTTGCAAATGGCAAGATTTCATTCCTTTTGATGGCTGCATAATACTCCATTTTATATATACACCACATCTTCTTTATGCATTCATCTGTCGATGGACATCTTGGCTCTTTCCACAGTTTGGCTATTGTGGACATTGCTGCTGTAAACATCGCAGTGCACATACCCCTTCGGATCTCTACATTTGTATCTTTGGGGTAAATACCCAGTAGGATGCACAAACATTTACATTTTGCTGAAGTCTAACTTATCTTATTTTGTCCTTTGTTGCTCATGCTTTTGAGTAACATCTAAGAATCCTTTGCCAAATCTGAGGTCCTACAGATTTACCCCTGTTTTTGCTTAAGAGTTTTATAATTTTAGCTCTTACATTTAGATCTTTGATCCATTTAAAATTGATTTTTGTATATAGTGTGAGTTAAGGGTCCAACTTCATTCTTTTGTGTGTGGCCACCTGGTTATGCCAGCATCATTTGCTGAAAAGACTCTCTTTCCTTATTGAATAGTCTAGGCACCTTGTCAAAAATCTGTTGACCATAGGTGTAGCTTTATATCTGGACTCTCAGTTCTGTTCCATTGATCTATCTATCTGTTGTATGCCACAACGACACTGTCTTGATTATTGTTAACTTCTGTAGTAATTGCAACAGGAAATCAGGAAGGTCAGTCCTTCAACTTTAGTCTTTTCTAGGATTGTTTTGGTTGTCTTTATCTTTTTAACCCCTTGTATCCCTGTGCCTAGAATAGTGTTTGGGATATAGTAACTTTTGTTAAGTATTTATTGCATGGATGGTTTGAAGTAACTAATTCAGCTTCAGTTTGTTTATTTATTTATTAATTTTTTAAAGATTTTATTTATTTGACAGAGAGAGACACAGCGAGAGAGGGAACACAAGCAGGGGGAGTGGGAGAGGGGGAAGCAGGCTTCCCGCGGAGCAGGGAGCCCGATGTGGGGCTCTATCCCAGACTCTGGGATCATGACCTGAGCTGAAGGCAGACGCTTAATGACTGAGCCACTCAGGCACCCCTCAGTTTAAATGGTAAATTGATATCTCTAAAAGTCATTTTCCACCTGTAGCTAGCACTTTTTCAGTGTATTCTATAAAATACCTCAGTTCCTTATTATTTCTATCTCTGTTAAGACAAGTTTCTAGTAATGAAATATATCATGGGAATATGTAGTTTTATTAAAGGTCCTGTGTGCACTGACAAAAGAATCATAGATGAGGAAAAAAACATCAACAGAGGTTTTAGTGATTGACCAACACAATATAAAGCTGTAAAGAAGTATTGAGACTCAATATAGTTAAAATTATTCTTGCAGAAGAGGAATATATTTGTATACTTAAGTATAAGCTTTCAGGAATTGAGTCACTTCTTAATATATTAGAAATTTTGTTTGGATGATTCTAGCTAAGTTACACAAATTTAGTGACATTTTGTTTCTATTAATTTTTTTTCCCCCTCACCAGGAGAACTTAGAGTAATAGAACTACTTACAGTTTTTCTGATGAGCACACATGAGGAACTGCCAAAAATGCTATATATTTGTTTGGTGCTCTGGTACTGTCCATAGTTGAGAAGTGTGTCATTTTTGATAGATTTGTATATTTAAGTGATACCAGTTTTGTCTGTTAAATCTTAACTTTTAGATCTTTTATACTCCTTTTCAAAAATTAAGTCTACAAAGAATCTTTCTGATCTTATGTAAATTACAGAAACTGGGACCCAGAGCATTTTAATTGCTATAAAATAAATGGGTTGGATTTGATTATTTGTAAGTGTTTTAAGCTCTAAAATGAGATGATGTTTGCTTTTTTATATTAATTTATTTTTGTATATAAACAAAATTTTCCCTCTTCTTTGTTTCCTATAGTAACTGCTATATGATTCTATCATAAAATCCTTAGGTACATTGTGGAGTTAGTCACTTTGAAAGTCAAATATTGCTTTTCCTTATATATATTATGGAGTAGGTAGTGTATCATTTCATTATAACACTAAAAAAATCCACAGAGCAATTTTTAAATTAAAAATTTATAAATACATTGCCTTTTATTTATTTTATTTATTTTATTTTTATTTTTTAATACATTGCCTTTTAGTGGTATACAATAAACTATTTCTATTGTATTTTGAATAAACTTAAATATGGAACAGGTATTTTCAGACATTGGACAATAAGACTATACCCGATTGTCATCCCTGAGACAAGGGAGACAAATGAAGTGAGCCCTATAATTAACTTGATTTCCCACCTAGAAGTTGTTCCAGATTGTGGTGCAGGCAGGGAAATTGCAGGAAAAGCAGAGTGGTCTTGAATTGAGGGAGCAGGTTGGAGTTCAGGGAGACTGAGGCAGTTGGAAGTTGAGGGCAGAGTTCTGGAGAAGAAAGGGTGATATTGGAAAGAGCTCCAGAAATCTATGTCAGGCCCCTTTGAGTCTTTGAATACTAGATGCACTTGCATAGGGTAGAAACTCTGCAGGGTTAAGCAAGGAGCCATTGGGAAACTGTGAGCTGAACGTTCCCAGAGCTCACATGTGACTTGGAGGCACTTGAATTCCCACGGGTCAAAGTGGAGTTCTTGTTGTGTTGATCACTTAGGATGTGCGATAAAGATTTGGAAGATTCAAATCTTAGTAATGGGGTGGCTGTTCCTAGAGTGAAAGCACTCTAAGCAAGCTGGAAAACAAATCTTGAAAGGATAAAGTGGAATTGGAAATAATAGCTTGTTAAAAAAAAAAAAAAGTCCAATATTCTTTAAAGACAGCAAAATCCAGATACTCAACCACATAGAATTATAATGTCTAACATCCAACCAAAAATTACTAGATATGCCAATAAGCCCTTAAAGATGACCCATAACCAGGAATCAAGTCAGCCAATAGAAACAATCCCAGAAATTTCAAAAATGATAGAAGTGGAAGAAAGCGTTGTTAACATCTGTTACAATTATATTCAGGTATTTAAAGGAGAACATGAACATTGGAGAAAAAATAAAAGATATAAAAAAGACCAAATGGAACTTCTGAAGATGAAAAATACAATTTCTGAAATGACAAATACACCAGATGGGATTTTCAACAGACTAGACACTGTAGAAAAAAAATTACTGAACTTGTGGACCTAGCAATAGAAACTATGCAAAATGTACAAAGAGAATAAAAACCAGAAAAAATGTACAGAACATAGTGATGTGTGAGAACATATCAAGCAGTTGGCATATGTGTGTAATTGGAGTTCCTGAAAGAGGAAAGAAAGAGGGAAAACTGGGAAAAAAATTTAAGAAATAATGACTGTAAATGTTTCAGATTTGATGAGCACTATAAACCCATCGATTAAAAAAAATCTTATGAGCCCCAAGAATGATAAACACAAAGGCAACCATCACTGGAAAAAAATCACTGCTTAAATCTCTTGTTCTTCTATAGTCTCTACCCTTGTCGGTCTTATAAATAACTTTATTCTTGTAGTGTTTCTTCTGCTCTCACATTTCTAGTATCGTATTACATGAAACATTCTCCTTTTCTCTCATTTACCGAGCCTTAGTATTCCATGTTAACTTACAATTTTTTTTCTTCCCAGAAGGCTTTGCCTTTATTGTATTTAGTTATAGCTTTGATTATGAGCCATTTAAGGATTTATTTATTCCTAAATTAACTGTGTTACTAAATTAAATGTTAATTTATTTTCATTAACCACTTTTGCAGGGAGTATGGAGGATTGTGTTATTCTAAACCTAAAACAACAGTGTGTCACAAAGATTGAAAATTATTTTCTTACTTGGTTCACTTTATGACATTTATATGATTTTTAAGTCAGTTTTGTGTGAAGCCAGTATTTGTGGTTGGGAGGGAATTTGTCTCTCCTCTTGGCTACTGTAGAACTGACCTTGTGGCTTAAATACTGATTTTGAAATAGTTATGCATCTGAAACCTTTATCCTTTGAGTGTCTAATACATGTCAGGATGAGATATTTTGAAAAAGAGAACCCTGCTAGATGTGTGGTAAATATTGTCTAGGTCATTGCTTCTTTACCTTTTTTGGGTCATAGATTGCATTTGAGAATCCGATGAAAACTGTGGACTTTCGACTCCTCTGAAAAATGCACGTAATAAAAATTTACGTTCAGTTTCAGGGGATTCATGGTCTGGTGACTGAGATATAAAGTTTTGATACATTAACTATTTTTTTGCATTTCCTATATTTTTTTGTACACATTCCATTTAATTGTATACTGTGAGACATTTCTTTCTGAAACTTGTAGGTGGTGTTTGTTTTTAGCATACACAGGACTTTTAGGCCCCACATTTCCAGTAAATTTCATGTTGGCCTTACGTATTCAACCACAGTTACCAATTATGTTCTCTTGAGTGACGAACGCTATATAATTAAAATAGGAGCTTTTATTTTTTCTTCTAAAATTGTTTTAGACCCATTTAAATTTTTTCCTAGTTTACATTGTTTTTAATTAGAAGAAAGTTATATTTTTCATGAGACACCTTTGGGTGTGTACATCTTTAATTACATCTTTGGTGTTGGGTAGTGTTTTACTTCTTCGTTGTTAATGTGCCATTTCTAAGGATTTCATAATCCCTAAAGGCATTGTTCCTGTCAGGTGAGCAATTCTTTTTCCTCTTTTGGCTCCCAACCAGTGAATTGGTCTTGCGTGTTGAAATAGTATAGACGGTATAGCTGTTTAGGTTGACTTTAAGACTGAATAGTTGAGAAGCCTGTGGTTGAAAAAGGCTGCGTAGTGCTAGAAAATTGTGCCTGTCTGTACACCTGTCTGGTAGTGTCCAGTGATATGGTAGCTACTTAAAAGAGAAAGGCAGGTTTGCTCATGTCTGTCCCCTACTTAATGCCCATCGTGGCCGCACGTTTCTGTCAGGGCAAAGGGCACAGCCTAACTGCCAGCTCCTGCTCCTGTGCATGCTCCTGTTCACTCTGCCCCCTCTGCTCCGGGTCCCCATGGCCTTGCGGTTTCTCCAGTGAGCCCTGCACTCTTCGGTCTCAGCTGCTTCTCCTCTCCTTGCTCCAATCCTGGCCTTCAGAGCTTTCGAGTCTCGGCTTCAATGTTCCTTCTTTAGAGAGGTGGCCTTTGTTATCATCCTCTCGGGTCTCGAGGCTCGATCCTGTCTGCAGTGTGCTTTATAATCTTCTGTAGCCTTATCGAGGACCTCAGATTAAAGACGTGTGTGTGTACTTCTGTGCTAAGTGTCTAGTTCTTTCTATGGACTGAAAGCTCTGGGAAGGCAGGAATGGTGCCTCTCTTGTTCAGTGACGTGTTTTTCAACTCTTAGCACAGCACTTGTCCAGTAGGGCCGTTGAATGAGTGACATGGTTACTGTCCTGGAGGAGCTCATCAGGTTGCTGACACACTTGGCGCACACAGTGAAGTACGAAACAGTTAGCGTGTATTTTGAGCTCTAAATAGACCAATCACTAGAAGAAAGACCCAAGAAACAAAAAAACCCAAAGTGAATAAAATAAAATATTATACATTTAAAATTTTTATATTGTCCTGTGTCTCCTCTCTTACATAGAGTTCTGTTCTGAATGAAAAAAGTTGCTAATTTCAAATTGCTCTCTAATTTATTTATTTATTTATTTATTTAAAGATTTATTTATTTGACAGAGACAGCGAGTGAGGGAACACAAGCAGGCAGAGTGGGAGAGGGAGAAGCAGGCTTCCCTGCTGAGCAGGGAGCCTGATGTGGGCCTCGATCCCAGGACCCTGGGATCATGACCTGAGCCGAAGGCAGACGCTTAACGAATGAGCCACCCAGGCGCCCTTGCTCTCTAATTTAAAAGGCTCGTTTTTCTGTCCCTCTAGGGAGGAGTTTTATGCTCTTTTTTAGACATAAACACACACAGGTTTACGCAAAACGAATGGAAACACTAGCCTGATCTGAAGAATACTGTCTTAGAGGACCAGTATATTGGTGTTTCACGGAAGATAGGGTATAATTCTTGGATGTGGTAGGGAAGGTAAGTAGCTACCTGAAGGAGAGAGGATTTGAATTATACCTTTTATTTTATATATAGAAGTAAGTAGGGCAAGCAGAACCCTCATTTTTTTTTTTGTTCATTTAAACTGTAGTCACACTGTGGGTCCCCAGCTGAATTGAGACTCAGTATCTTAGCCAAACTAATGCCGTTATTTATAGGCGAGGGAATTTAGATGTGGAATGGTTAAAAGACTTCGGCAAAGATGTGAGTCCTGCAGCTGAGCAGAGAACTAGATCTCTGAGCTGTCCCCATGCTTTCTCCAGCTGGTAGGGACCTCCTTCCACAGGGGGGGTAACCCTCTGTGTCTGCCACTGGGAGAGGGCAGACATTCCAGGGACCAGGCTGGGAGTGCGAGGGGTCTGGGCATGGGGTTAGCCCGGGACTCCAGTTCTGGCCCAGACCCTTTCCAGCTGAGCACACAAGGCCCAGACCCTTTCCAGCTGAGCACACAAGTTACCTTTGCAACTGTTTTTCCTGTTCTGTAACATTAGGAATTGCCATAGTACCTGCAGGGGTCATCAGGAAGATTAAATGAGGTAACATTTGTAAAGTGCCTAATTGACTACCTAGTATATAATAGTATATGATGATGAGTACCTCTTATAATCAATGCGAATTGGCCTTCTGGGCAAAGAATCCTTTCTAAAATGGATCCATAAGGCTCTGGCAAGGATTAAGTGAAATTATATATGAAGGTTAGCATAGTGCCTGGCAAATGGTCGGAATTCAGTACCCAGTGGTAGCAATTATTATACTGTTAGAATGGAAATTGTTCATTGCTGTGTAACAAATTATATAGCTGCTTAAAAACATGGAAATCTGATGCATATCCCCGTTTTGGAAGTTACTATTTTAAGTGGCATTTTTTCATCTATCACTTGAAATTTTTTTACAACCACTATCATCAGTTATATTGATAAAGAATTGCTTAATTTTATAATATTACATTTTTCCTTTAGTCCTGGTTCTTAGTCTTTTGTACCTGTACGGTAACCCCAAATTTATTCAGCATTGCCATGAAACTGTCCCCTACAACGTTATTAAGGTAATTAATTAATTCTAAAATAATTTTTATTATAGAATAGTTTAGATTTAGAAATAATTGCAAAGATCGTGTAGAGAATTTCAGTATTTCCTGTGCCCCATTTCTTCTGTTGTTAAATCTTACTGTGTACATTTGTCACAATTAGTGAACCGGTATCGACACATTATTCTTTACTAAATTCTGTGCTTTGTTCAGATTTTGTTCATTTTTCCCTGATGATGTTTTCCCGGCTCCGGACCCCATTCAGGATATCCCATCACATGTAGTCATGTCTCTTTAGCTGCCTCTTGGCGTTTATAGTTTCTCACTTTGTTTTTGATGACTTCAATAGTTTTAAGGAGTACCAATTAGGTGTTTTGTACACTAGTCCTCTGGTTGGGTTTGCCTGGTGTTTTTATTGTGGTTTGACTGGAGTTCCAGGTTTTGGGAGGATGACCACACAGATGAAGTGCTTTTCTCATCATATCAGGGCACATGTTCTCAACATGACTTTTTACTGATGCTCTTCACCTTGACCTCCTGGCTGATGGCTGTCACCTTGACCTCCTGGCTGATGGCTGTCACCTTGACCTCCTGGCTGATGGCTGGTAGTGTTTGCCAGCTTTCTCTACTGTACAGTTACGTTTTTCCTCTACTTTTCCGTGCTCTGCTCCTTGGAAGTAAGTCACTGAAAGGGAAACCCACACTTAAGTCGTGGGGAGTTAAACTCCACCTCCTTGAGAGGGGGGTATTACATAAATTATTCAGATTTTTTCTGTATAGGAGATTTGTCTCTTCTCCCTTTTATTTTTTTTTTTAGTAATTATATCAATATGGACTCATGGATTCATGGTTATTAATTGGGTATAATTCTGTATCTTTATTTATGACTTGGATCTTTCCAGCTTTGGCCAATGGGAGCTCTGCTTCTGTGTCCTTCTAAAGTACTCCCTTTGGTTTGTTTTTTGTTTTTTGAGCACTTCCTCACTTGCTGGCACTATAAGGTGCTCTAGGCTCATATTACAACTTCCCCTTGCCCCAGTCCTGGACTCAGCATTTCTCCTGGGAGTCCTGGTTCTTCTGCTGGAGCGTGGTATTGGAAACCAAGATCTGGTCTCAGGTGAATGAGTTTTTTCTGTGCTGATGTCGAAGCAGGGGCAAGAGATTTTATGTCCCAATTGTCCTAATTGCGTTCCTCACTTTTCTTTGCACTTTTACTTCACTGAAGACCCTGGGAGAATAGATCCCACATGCTTTTATTTCCTAGATCTGTCCTCCCAAGAGGTGGGGTGCATCTTTTGAATGTGTGTACGTGTCACAGGGCATATTTATAGTTAACTATTTAAAAAAATCCAAGTCAGAACGAATGATAACTCGAGCTAAGGAGATTCAAGACCGCTCATGTGCTTCCTACAGTAAGTAGCTCTTCAGTTACTTGATTTCCAAGAATGACAGGGAGTAGTAATTCATGACAGGAAATGTTTTATTTTTTTCCACTAATTAATTCAAAGGAATTTAAAAAAATGTTCTCATTTGTAAGAGTAGGTAGAGGGACATCATAATTCTTTTTGCTACCTTTGAAGTTTTAAACATTTTTCTTGTTTCTCTTTAAACTCTGTCATGTTTTGTGTGCACTTGGCATAGAAGACCCTTTGTTTGCTTTTCCTCCCAGCTTCAGTCCAGTTTTTCATCTTCCAACTTTTCCTGTTGAAGCTCCACAGTTCTCTTTGGCTAAGCCTAAAACAACCTTTCGAATGAATTAGCACTTTAATTTTATGTTTTAATTTTTATGTTTAATTTTATGTTTAATTTACCTTTTGATTTTTTTTCGTTGGCATTTCATCATCAAATGTATTCACAGCAAGACTGACGTGTGCTTATTTTCACTTCTTGTAGTGAAAGGACATACACCTGTGCTCCCTGCATCATTCCCCTGGTTCAACCTCTTGTACTGCCGGAAGGCCCCAAATAGGTGCATCTCAGAGGGCTTTTGTTCCATTTTGATTGTGTCCTTGCTGATCTGTATAAATATGATCTAGTGTTGATTTGCAGAATTTTAGAAAAAGGTGTAGGTATCGATGCACCCAACATATTTTAGGAGCCACCAGAACTGGTAAAAATAAGAAAGTATACCTGAAAATGTCTTATTCTTTGCCCTCTTGTTTTTAAGTCTTCAGCTCTTTGTAGCAAAATTGCAAAAATAACAGGAATAATCACATTCGTCTTTTCATCTGTAACATGACTCCTATGTATTTATACACCTAGAACTTATCTCTCTTTCTCTTTTTGTTTCTCTCTCTCTTTCTGTCTCTCTCTCTCTTCCTTTGGTTCTAGTTTTTTTTCGAGTAGCCTTCTGTTTAACCAGAAGTGAAAGATGATAATATGAAGTCTTTAAAGCATTTCGTTACATTTGTTTATGTGGTTTTATAAGACTTAATTTTCTGAAAGCTTTCATCTGAAACTATTTTTTTAAACAGTGTATAATTATTTTTATTTCTTAATCATGAGCAGAATTTATCCATGTGGAGTAACTTTTTAATCTTTATGTGTTCTTTTTTGTTCTACTTAGTTTAGGACTGATAAAATATACCTTGTAAATCCATGAGTGACACAAAAGACTTTTGCTAGAGGATCTAAGTCAGGCCGACCTTATCCATGCAACTACTTAACCCTTTCCAAGACCTGACCTTGTCCATTTCTTCTATAAAACATGTCTACTGATGCTCCCAGCATCATGGATGCGTATGGCTAATAGGCTACTCTCTAGAATACCTGTGACTTTCTGTTTCCACCAATTGAAATATATGCTTCTCAAGAGTTCCTTGTTTGTTCCTAAATCTGTGTAGGTCTATTGTATGTTTTAATTGTTATTACATGCTTTAGTAAACTCTTATACAAATATATGAAATGTGAATGCAAAAGAGAATTGTGGTTTCTCTATAAACGGAATTACAGTGCTTTGGAAAGTCTCAAGATAGGTCACAAAGAGAAAATTGCTATCAAGTAGGTATAGGGGAGAGCTGTTAACATTTAGGAAGAAAAATCATGAAAATCCAGAAAAAATTGTTCCATGAAAGTCTTTAGATTCTTGTTCTATTTTAAAAAAATCGAGAGTGTAGATTGCAGATACTGCACTTGGTTGTGGTGTATGTGACTCATGCATTCTCTCAGGGAACCACACTACAGGGCAAGGCTGTGCCCTCATCAAAGTGGTGATGGATTTAATCTCATTCATGGGCTTAAAGTGAAAGTAAATGTTAAGTTTCAGATGTGTGGTAGTTATCTATTATAATTTAACAAGCCATACCAAAGCTTAATGGCTTAAAATAAAAAGCATTTATTATCTGTTACGGTACTGAGTAGTTCTTCTGCTTCTCATGGTGTTGGCTTGGGTTCAGGGACAGCTGGAACGTCCAAAATAGCCTCACTCACAAGCTAGCAAGATGGTGCTGGCTGTCAGCTGGAAGCTCAACAAGACTTTGACCTCGCTAGGTTCTCCTTCATGCAGCCTCTGGCTAGGCAGGGCTTCAAAGACTGTGGCAGTCTCAGGGTAGCTGGACTTCTTACCTGGTGGCTAGCTTCCGCTGAAGTGCACAACTGTAACTGGCCCAGTGTGCTTTGATTACATCTCATTAGTTAACACAGGCACAGGGTCACCCCAGATCAAGAGGAGGTGATTATAGAAAGGTGTGAGTACTGGGAGGCCATCAAAGTAAACAGCCACCAGAGATGTTTCAGTTTTTTAAGTGTGCATGTTTCATTTTTAATGCTTTTGATATGTATTTTTTAAAATTAACTGGCTAACCACAGGTCCCAGTGACATTTGATAAGAAGGCTTCTAATAAATGAAAGTGTTCGCAACAAACTTATTTATAGTAATTTGATTAAAACTTGTATTCTCACTAATAAGAGTGGGGACATAAGAATTTCAGCCCATGTGAATCTGATTCCAAAAACATTATTCCTTATACTATACCCCATTGCCGTTGTTTTGGATAGTAGATAGTTATCTTGGCACCTAGGGTTATAAGTATCACAATAACATTATTGGCAGAAATCAACCATCGTTTAATTCTTGCAGCCTTTAAAAAATTACATTCTTCAAATAATGGTGATTGCATTTTATTAGAGTTGAGATAATGATTAAGTCTAAAGTATCAAAGATAACATTATTTGCCTCACAAATTCACTTATTCAGCAGATAGTTACGGGCACATAATCTGCACCAGGCACTGTTCTAGACAGTGGAGAAACAGTGGTAAAATGATAGGTGGGGTCCCCACCCTCAAAGAGCTTTGAGTCTAGTTGGGGGGGATAGTTCTTTTTGTTTCCATGGGACATCTTTTTTTTTTTTTTTAATCTACTTCTGTTGAAAAGATAAATTTTAGTTTAAAAAAGTCTGTCTTGAAAACTAAGTAGGTTTGTCAAAATCTTGTACTCTGAATCAATGAAAAAGTGAACTAGCGAATGTTGGATAAGTTTGAGGTTTGAGAACAGCTTACATGGAGGTTAGCTGATAAACGTTCAGCGATAGGCTGGCAATATAGATCGACTAACTTATTCATTAATTGGCTCTTACAATACAAACCAACCATGCGACCTCAAATTTAGCTTAGCTCCTTTTGATGTATAACACCGGCCACGCAAACTATACAAGTTCTTAAAAAAGGAAACCTAGAAAATCTACCGTCTCTGCCTCCCTCTCTCTCCCTCCTTTTCCCTCAGCAGCAGAAGTCTCCCTTTAATCATTATTTTATAGAGAATAGGTTAATGAGGAGGTAGAGGTGGCAAAGAGGACCTCAAACAGGTGAGTACTGTACTTTGTAAGTGACTAAAATACCTTATTTCTAAGAACTTTTCTAAAGAACTTATAATGAAGTTTTTTGTTTTTTTTTTTTTGGGGGGGGCTTTTGCAAAACCACAGATATTTTTGAGCTCATCTAATCCAACTTCATTATTTTGTGGATGAGCTATTTCAGGCACCATGTGGTTTACCTACTGTGTCACAGCAGAACTATGTAACCCCAAGTTACTTGAATTTTTGTCTTGTCTTCCACACATTTTCCATTGAAAAGTGACACCAAGCCCTCTCAGGTTGAGTTCAAGACATACTTTAGTTAGACCAGAGTCTATGTCAAGTGAATAGTACTTTAGTAAAGTTTTATGTTAAAAGAGTGAGACATTGTTTTATGTGACTGTCAGAAGTTTAGCACCAGAAAGAAATTTCACATTTGTGTGTTTTTCAACACAAATAAGGCCAGTGTTTCAGGGCAATTGATGTAGACCTTGTACTACTTTCCTTATCCAAAATAATTGGTATCCATGGAAACATTCTGAACCAATCAACCTACCACATTAGCTCATCTCACATGAGCTAATACAAAATGAGGTCTTGGATGGTTTTAGTTAATTGAAATGATGCAAGTACTTTTGAACAACGCCACTAGTGTTTATATTCCTAGATTTTGTGTATAAAAATTTTTTAACAGAAAAAAAGAGAAAGTTTTGCTTGATTTCCCTTCCCACTCCCTGTTTTATATTGCTTCTAGGTTAAGACTCCCCAAACTAAGTTGTTTTTCTCTGGCTCCTTTTACAATTTTTCTCTTCATTGTTAGTTTTCAGCAATTTGATTATGATATGCATAATCAAAATCGATAGTTTTCTTAAAGTTCTTTTAGGAGTTTGTGGAGTTACTTGGATCTGTGAACTTGCAGTTTTCTTCAAATTTGGAAAATTTTCAGCCCGTAATTCTTAAAAGATTTTTTCTGTGCCTCCCTTTTTTCATTTTGGATTCTAATAACACATACACTGCTTGATATTGTCCCACAGATAACTGATGCTCTGTTCTTTTTCTTTTTTTTCCTTAATCTTTTCCTAATTCATATTGGATAGTTTCTGTTGCTTTGTCTTCAAGTTCTTGGATCTTTTCTTCTGCCATGTCTCATTTGCTTTTAAATCCCATCCAGAGTATTTTTCGTTTCAGGTACAGTTTTCATCTTTGCAAGTTCTGCCTGAGTAATTTCTGGTCTGCTTATTGATTTTTTTTTTTCCTTGTTAGGGTCATAGTTTCCTTTTCCTTGGTAACTTTTGATAGGTTGCCACACATTATGAGTTTTATTTATTGAATGCTAGACTTTCCTTTAAATATTTTTGGACTTTGTACTGACATGTGTTAAGTTACTAAGTTACTTGGGTAGAATGTATTAACATTTCCAATAAGTCTGAATACCATCTTGATGGAGTTAAGTAAATCCTAAGAAAGTATTAAATGCATAACTTCGCCTTTATATAATGTCTGTTCTAAAATTTATTTTAATTATGGGTTATATGGTGGCTGGCAGCACCATATGGCATTTTTTCTACCTCTTTTTCCGTGTGGCATAATGATTAAAGAGTGTGAAATATACTGTTTTATCTTATTTTAATGCATTGTTTATGACAGTATTCCTCTTTGCTTCCATGTGATTCTTTGTTTGCTGTTAGAATAATTAAATAATTTGGAAATACTTTGAAATCAGTCGTGTTTATTGTATCTGTGTGAGGGTATAAAGACTTTGTTTCATGATAGGTGCAGGTTTAAAAACAAGAGATCTTGAGCTTCTGTACAAGTATTACAGGAACTTAGTCTTCTACTTTTATTTGGAGAGTGCAGCCAAATGAAATTTTCCATGTGTAGAGAATAACTTGTCCATAGTTGGATGATAGCACAACACAAATATTTTTTCTGTTTCCCCAAATTAAGTTTTTCATAAAACTTAACGTTTTTATTATATGTGCTGTTTTTGACTCTTTTTATCTGCTAAAGCACCAGACTTATTTCCATCCTATGTAGATTAGACAGGGGTACTTATTTGAAAAATAAACTCTCTTTCTCTTGAGATCATGAGTGTGTCCTTAGCCATGGGGGTCTGCCCTTGGAGACTTGGCTTACTGAAATTTGGACATTTTCAGTCCCTCTTCAGTAAATCCTCTTCCACTTCCACTTGCATTTTATTAACTTATTCATCTACACAGTACTGCTGGGTACTAGTAAAACATACCATTTTATATGCTTGTTTTATATTTTAATGTTTTCCACATAGCCATTGATTTCCAGTATTTTGATTATTTTGAATATTCACAACTGAATTTCCTGAAGTATTTTAGAATGTTGACTTTACAAATTATGTATTAGTTTTTATTTCTTAGTTTTAGAAAGATTATGTCAGGTATGCAGTCACCTATCTACTAAGACTGCGACTTAGCCTTCGGTCTTCTGACTCCTGAGTTCAGTCTCTCCTCACTGCTGCGAGCATGTTCTAAATGAGGTCTTGGATGTTCCTTTATCTGTCTCCATTTTTCTCTTTAGCCTAGTATTCCTTGCTGTCTGGCCTCGATATATTGAACTGGCTGAATGTTTGCACTGTAGTTTTGTAGTGATTACCGTTCTAATATATGAAATATATTATTGTGCTAAAAAACACTGAATGGTTTTCAACACTATTCTAGAAACTTGGAGATACAGAAGTAATGGAATACATTGTCCTTCCTTACCATTGACCTTATCTTTTTGGGGAAGAAAAAAGTTATAGTATTGAATTTGAAAGAATTTAGAAGATGCTACAGATGTTAAAATGGTCTCCAGTCCTGTACCGTGCTGAACTAAGGCAGACTTCTTTCTCTCTCTCCTTTTTTTTTTTAAAGATTTTTATTTTATTTTATTTTATTTTATTTAAAGATTTTGTTTATTTTTGTTTTGTTTTTAAAGATTTGTTTATTTATTTGACAGAGACACAGCGAGAGAGGGAACACAAGCACGGGGAGTGGAAGAGAGAGAAGTAGTCTTCCCGCGGAGCAGGGAGCCCGATGTGGGGTTCCTTGAGAGAGAGAGGACAAGCAGGGGGAGAGCAGCAGAGGGAGAGAGAGAAGCAGACTCCCCGCTGAGCAGAGTGCCTGATGGGGGGCTCCATCCCAGGACGCTGGGATCGGGACCTTAGCTGAAGGCAGACACTTAACCAACTGAACCACCCAGACATCCCCAAGATTTTTATTTTTAAGTAAGCTCTGCACCCAGCATAGGGCTCGAACTCCCAGTCATGACTGAGCCAGCCTGGTGCCCCTACTCTTAATGTTATGCAGATGAGTAAGGAACTCAGGTTCTTTCAGTGGGTGGTGAATGGGTTCGGTGACTTCCGAGGCTTATAATAGGAATAGTAGCAATCATTGAGTGAACCCCGTCTATTTTCACTCTTTTGTTAAGCATGCATTATTAGGGGCGCCTGGGTGGCTCAGTTGTTAAATGCCTGCCTGGGGCTCAGGTCATGATCCCGGGGTCCTGGGATCGAGCCCTGCATCGAGCCCCGCATCGGGCTCCCTGCTCTGCGGGAAGCCTGCTTCTCCCTCTCCCACTCCCCCTGCTTGTGTTCCCTCTCTCGCTCTCTTTCTCTGTCAAATAAATAAGTAAAATCTTAAAAAAAAAAAAAAAAAAGCATGCATTATTGGATTTAATCCTCATTGGAGTCTTAAGTATTATCCTTATTTTGTAAATGTGCAGTGTGGAGATTTTAAATAATTTGGCTAAGGCTTGCATAGCTAATAGCCAGCATAGTCAGGATTTGAACCGAAGTCCCTCAGACCACAAAGTCTGCAGTGTTAATCATTCCAAAACTGTGCTAGTAAAGTGAGCGCTACAGCCCAGGGAGATGAGATTAACAACCTTGTCATGGATAGCCGTGTCTTCTCATCAGCTGAATCGACTATTTTACAGTGAGTGTAGAAGAAGTGGATAGAGGGAATTTCCAGTTCATCTGGAAGTTGTATTATTTGTTGTGTGACTCTGATGCTTCGGTTATAGATGTGGTTAGCCTAAGGGAATACGTATATTTAAAACTTACTTCTAACTTTGCTCACAGTTTTATTTGTTGTAGTTAGCTTTCAGGGTATTTCATTTGTATGTCTTAAGTATGTGTGGGGGCACAGTACTCACAGTGCCTAGAGTAGTCTTGTCGGTTAAATCAGTTTTGACCTGAGGGATTCCTCATGGATTTCAGTGCTGTAAATTTATATAATTCTGCAGCATTTTTATTTTTTGTAAGTTCGTTTTCTGAAGTTTTATTTGTCACTATAACTCAATAATAATGATGCCATCTATTTTAGAGTGGTTTTTCTTTTTCCATCTTGATTTTGTAATACCTTTGATTTTATATCAGGATATAAATTGCCAGGAAGAACACTGGTTCTAGCTTGGATATAATTTGGAGTTATGTTTGTAAACCATGAGGTGTATTTTAGAAAGAATATTCAGAACGGCATAGACTCTGGTGTATATCTGAAAGGAACTTCATGATTGATTCCTTCTGTTTGCTGTTTGGGGATTGTATTTGTTCTGTTTGTATCAGTAAGTTTTTTTGTTGTTGTTAGCTTTGCAAGAAAAAGAACTTCATCAAAATAGTGATATTATTTGAGAAATCGGCTGGGGATAGAGGATTGACAGGAAACATTACCAGAGAACAAGTTGATGAGGAGTTGCATTTCGAAGATAAAGAGAAGCTAATTCCTTTTTCTTCTTCCGCCGTGTCCTTCTCCCCGCTCCGCGCCCCCTGAGCTCTGCACTGTGGTGGTTCGCAGAGCACAGAGAAACACTGGCCTACGCTAAGTTGTCAGTACCCCCCTGCTTTGCTGCTCCCATCACAGTAGAACGTGCCTATGCCTCCTGCTGTGTGTGCTTCGAAAGGAGGAAGCGCGGCCCTGAGGTCCGGGGCAGGGCTGTACTTGCCCACGGGTCCCCGAGCCTCCGGTGCCTGGCACGCAGCTGCATACTCCGTTCTCGCTCAGTTGTATCTTCTAGTCCTTTGCTCTCCTTCTCCTCAGTCTGTAAGTCTTTAGGTTTAAACTCATTTCTTTCTGAATCCCATAAACAGCAGAAACCGCACCCCGGCTCTGCTCGTGCGGTCCTCGTGTTGTCCGGGCTCCGAGCAGAAGCCGTCACACACATGTTACTCCCTTTGGGCGAAAGACAAGTTCTGTGAGTGCCACTAGTACAAATAGAGGAGAAAGACCGCATTGCTGAGGAGGAGACGGAGCCATAGAAAAGTTTTACAAAGAGTACTTAAAAGAAGCTTCAAGTAGTTTAAGTTTGAGGTCACTTAATACATTCCTGAGTATTTTCTTTGCTTTCTGTCTTTCATAGGCAAGAGTGCATATTGGGAGATTCAGCTTGCAAGAATTCTGAGTCTGATCCAGAGGACTTTTCAGATGAAACCAATACGGAGAACCTTTATGGCACTTCTCCCCCCAGCACACCTCGGCAGATGAAACGCATGTCTGCCAAGCACCAGAGGAATAACGTAGGGAGGCCTGCCAGTCGATCTGGTTTGAAGGGTGAGTCCGGTACTGGCACTTTTGATACATAATCTGTGTAATCCTTTCTACGATAATGTTTTTCTTTTTATCTCCTATTTGATTTTAATGCTGCTTTTAAATTTCATTTCTTAATTTTTGAATTACCATTAGCAGTATTGTTAATAAAGGAGAAAATAATTCTCCAGAGATAGAAAGGTTTGTCCTGAGTAATTGTTAAAGCCGATGGTGTGAAGCATTTGTATTTCTTTTGGTGAGTAGAAGAGGCCAAGTGTGCATGAATCTGTGCACTCATCTAAGATGGCTGCTGGTAGATGAGCGAGATGGCTTTTTTTTATTCTTTGAATCGCTAGCTTTTGTCTTCCAGACATCATGTAGCGGGCAGTTTGGGAGCGGCGGAGCCAGGCTTCCCTAACCAGTCTGTGACCTGTGCTCTCTGTCAGTGACTCTGGTGCTGCCCTAAGTGTGCACAGCCTGCCTCCTTGCTAAAGCACAGTGCCTGGATGGTACCCCACACCCAGTCACCACGGACAGAACTTCTGTTCTACTTTTCTCTTCGTTGGGAATCTCAGAGCCCAAATAATGTTCTGTTCCTAGAAACTGGGAGTGTTTTCTGTTTTCGTTTCATACTTCCTCCAGCATGTCACAGCTGTTCTTTCCTGAGGTAGATAAATCAAATCGTGGTGACCTGCTGCCTCCTTGTTCCCTGCTTTCTGGCTTAGATCCTCAGGTCACTGAAGCCTTATGGTTTTAGAATTCTCCTATTAATTTTAGCAAGCCACTTGTCCTAAAACTGATCTCATAGCTTTTTGGAATTCATTCGTCTCTTGCTGCACAAAGTATAGATTTTATTCTTTATTTTATCTGAGAAATTTCCCCTATCACGTGCGCTCCCTTACTGACATCAAGTTCATGCCCATTTCTCCCTTTCTTTGGCCCATGTTCTTCCTTTCTGTTTGGCCAGATTCCCCTTCCCGCACGTATCTTCCACACGTTGACCTCTTGTGGTTGTAAGGTGGCAAGTTTACTCTGTGTCCCTGTTGGAGCCCTTCCTCAAGAAAGAAAGCAGGCAAGAGAAACGGATTTTGTTGTATTTATTTGCTTGGGTGAAATCTTGCCCCAGGAAGAATTCCTAAGCAGTAATAGTCTTTCTTTTCCACTGGGAAGGTGATTTTTTGCTTTCTTCTTTTATTTTAAGGAGTTTTAAATTTTTCAGATTACTTAATTATTTTTAAAGTAAATACTTACATAAATACTTACATAAATATTTTAAAGATTTTATTTATTTTAGAGGGAGAGAGAGAGTGTGTGCACACGGGTGGCAGGAGGAGCAGATGGAGGGGGACAAGCAGCCTCCATGCTGAGTGTGGAGCCTGACGTGGGGCCTGATCCCACTATCCTGAGATCATGACCTGAGCCAAAATCAGGGGTCAGATGCTGAACCAACCAAGCCACCCAGGCGCCCCAGGATTTTTTTATTTTTATGGAATCTCTGTACCCAATATGGGGCTCGAATTTACAATCCTAAGAGCAAGAGTCACATGTTCTGCTGACTGAGCCAGCCAGGCCCCCCGATCTTTTGCTTTATTTACACTAGGATGTTAACCTGTGACCTGTACTTATTACCCCCCTCAGGAACTTGATAGCTTTCAGTTGCAATTCATCATCTTTAAAATCAATCTTTATTCATTTTCTCAAAGATGTCTATAGAAGTTCCTTATCCAAAACAGGTGTCGCTGAAGTAGCATCTGCTGAATCAATGTTAGTTAATACAGTTTTGCTTCAAGCTGGTAAAACTGAGAAGATGCCAATAGCACATCTGCTTTTTCTTCACTTGTTGATCCCTACTATTTTAGGATAGGAGTTGAGGGCATAATGCTCACATTTTATAGATTGAGAAACTGAGGTCTAGAATTTTTAAAGCAACTTGAGGCCAGAAGGCTTGAGATAGGGACAGGACTATTTTTAGAAATAGTTCTCCTGGTACTCGATTTGGACTTTTTCCTAGTGTAAGCAGTGGATGTTAAGCTTACCTGAATGCAGTACTTGAGTTAACTCTACTGCCTTACTAATCAGTCAGAAAACCAGTCACTAGATTTTTTTTAAAAAAGATTATTAGAGAGAGAGAGAGAGAGTGGGCACGTGTGTTCATGGGGGCGGGGAGGGGCAGAGGGAGAGAGAAACGAAGGAGACCCCATGCTGAGCGCAGAGCCTGACACACGGCTCCATCTCAGGACCCTGAGATCACCACCTGAGCTGAGACCAAGAGTCGGACACGTAACTGACCGCGTCACCCAGGCGCCCCCAGTCACTGGCTCTTTGTTGAGCTCCTGCTGTCCTTCCGGGGTGTGTGGGAAATAGAAGATGGACATTTGTCTCTTTTCCTTCAATTTCTTTCAACTGTTTGTTCCATAAAATTACAGAATCTTAGATCTGGAAGGGGTCTTAGAGACCACTTATTCCAGTTCCTGCCATTTTTCAGGTAAAGAAATGGATGGCCATACGTCTTTTGACTTGTACCTGTCTGACAGCAGACCTAGGAAACCAAAATCCTTAAAAATGTACTCTTTTTACTTACTGTAAAAGATTACGTGTTATAGGAAATTTAGAAACTACGGACAAAAAGAAATAAAAATACCTGCAAACCCAATATAGAGAAATAATAACTGTTACCCTCCGTGGTGAAAGCCCCATCTCGTGTGGGAAGCATGCAGGTAAACAGGCCGTGCAGGCTCACGAAGTGGAGCTGGGATGAAGGCTGGCGAGGAGAGGCTGCTGTGGGTGGCCACAGCAGGGGGTGGGAAGCCCTGAGGCTCGAAGACTTGTGGAACGAGTGACATTTGTGCTATGACCTGAAGGCTGAGGCCGGGAGACCCATATTTCAAACTAGTGTGTGATTCATGATAATATATTGGTCCCTTAGTATTTTCAAGAGCTTTTAGAATTAGTTAGGTTGGTCAGATTTATTTTAAAAGCTTTCCAAGGAAATATGAACTGGTGCATTCTTTCTTTCTCACTGCCACAAGCAAAGGCTCTCTGAATCATACTATTCACTTTAGAACTGCAGTCCAAGTTGGACTCATCTTTTTAATAAATGTCACCAATAATATTTGCATTTTTCTGGTTATCTATTGCTGTGTGACAAACCACCCCAAAACTTAGTGGCATGAAAGAACAACCATTTTATTGTGCTCATGATTCTGTGGGCCACATATTTAGGCAGGTCACAGCTCGTCTCAAACCCATCGTGTCTGGAGCTTTAGCTGGAATGGCTCAGTTGGCTGGAGATGTTGTCATGGCCTGGATAGGGCCCTAAGTGTGAGCTTTCAGTTCCTCTCCACATGGTGTCTGTGGGTCTTTGTGGTCCAAGATGGCTCCTTTACTCACATGTCTGGCATCTGGGCTGAGAGCTGGCTGGCATTGTTTTTGTTTTCCCCACATGACCTTCCACATGGCTGTCCTGGGATTCTTCACAGCATACTTGTTCCTGGGTAATTAGAATTCTTACGTGGCAGTTAGCTTCCCCTATAGCAAGTGTCGTAAGAGATCAAGGTGAAAGTTGTAAGGGTTCTTAGCTTAGGAAGTCACATAACACCACTTCTGCTGCATGCTTTGGCCACACAGGGCCACCAAAAGTCAGTGTGGGAGGGAACCAGCCAGGGCATTTCAGCAGCAGGAGGTGTGGTTGTGGGCTGTAAGGGACTAGCTCCTACCTGCATTTGATATAAAGCTTTCGGGAATTTGTGTCCGGTCATTCATACTCTCTTTATGCCTCCAGCCCCTCTCCTTTCGTAAATGCAGACATCATAAGCATTCCTGAAGGACTAGAAGGACACAGTAAGGTAACTGAGGGCACCATGTTGCAAGGAGGTGAGAGTAACCATTAATTTTTTTTTTTTAAGTAATGGTAGCCATTGTCATGAACTGATTATATGGATATGAGTCTTTAAATATTTTTATTATTATAGGCTCAGAGTAACAACTACTAATCTACCGTAGTAACTAACTACTATAGATTTATTTTTTATAATTGGAAATTCAGTCCCAGGCCACTTTCTAACCAACTGGCTGTAAATTGAGAGTTCCCATGAGACCCTCTTCAGGTTCCATAATTTGCCAGAACTGTTCACAGAACTCAGAAACACACTTTACTTGCGTTTATGATTTATCATAAAGGACTCAGGAATAGCCAAATGGAAGAGATGCATGGGGCAAGGTGTGGGGGCTGACATGGACCCTCCGGGTCCTGCCGGCATTAGCCTCCCACTGCCTGGATGTGTTCACCAGCCTGGAAACTAATCACATACCCTTGTTAAAGAGTTTTTAAAGAGCTTAATCTTCAGGTTGCCCCCCTCCAATGCCTTTCTGGGAGGTTAGGGTGGTGGGTGGCGGGGGGTGCTGAAAGTTCCAGCCCACTAAATATTTGCTCCTTCTGTGACCAGCCCCATTCTGAAGCTATCCAGGAGCACCCTTTAAGTCACCTCATTAGTATAAATATAGATGTGATTGAAAGGGGCTCCTTATGAATAATAAAAGATGCTCCTATCACTCAGGAAATTCCAAGAGCTTTTAGCAGTTCTGTGCCAGGAACCTGGACAAAAACCCAAATACATTTCTTATTATACCTCAGTGAGCAACTGCTAGCAAAGATATGAGGAGATGGCAGCTTTGATACAAGGCTAATGGGAGTGTAAATTGTCTCAATCCTTGGGGGAGGGTAATTTGTTAATACAGTCAAGTTGTGGTTGGTTATGTCCTTGACCCGACAAATCCACTACTGGGAGTAGACTTTTAGAGAAGTTCCTGCAAATGGGCACAACAAATCCTGCAAAAAGATTCATTGTGTCATTCATTGTTTGTGATTTCCAAGCATACTATGCAGTTGTATAACCACCAAGCAGGGTAATTCAAAACAAGTGCCTGTCATGGTGGTTGTCTGAGCTGCCAGGGGACTTAGGAGAGCGGAGACTGGCGGGAAGGTGAAGGACATAGGTGAGGTCGCCATTGTTGGGATGGGATGGCGGGGGGACGGGGTGTGTGTGTGTGTGTGTGTGTGTGTGTGTGTGTGTGTGTGTGTGTGTGTGAAGGATGGAAGAGGTGAGGTCGCCATTGTTGGGGCAGGATGGCAGGGTAGGGGGGGTGAAGGGCAAAGGCGAGGTCACCACTGTCGAGATGGGATGTGGGTGTGAAGGATGAAGGTGAGGTTGTCATTGTTGCAGCGTTTTATTTCTTGCTTTATGTTGGTGGACTCTCAAATGACTGCCAGTTTAGAAGTTTACAAAAAGATATTTTATCCAATTTTTGCATTTCCCTGGGAATGTTAAAGACATTTTTGTTTTTAAAGCATGAACTTCTGCTTTTAGAAGCTGTGATAAATATGATAGCAATGTTATGATGTCTAAGTGTGAACAGTTAGTTCCTTATTACCTAAGAAAAGTCAGCTATGTGACATTCTGACTGATGTAACCTACCAGTTAAGCTCTTGAATTAGCTCACTGACCAGGCTTGATTTCATACTTTGATGAGTAGCAGGATTTAATTATTGTACTTTTGGATAATGGTAAATAACTGCCAAATTATAGCAATTAAGATTTTAAAAATTTTTGGACAATAATTAGTCATATATAGCTGTTCTTCTTAAGATTGGTTTAAGGGAGAGAGAGTCAAACTATCTCATCCTTAAATTTTTGTGCCTTTTAATATAGCAGAAGGAAGTAAATCTAGTTCATCTCACAGTTTAAATAGGTTAAATAAGAATTAAAACACTCAAGCCACGTCCTCTTCAGAATGAATCTGCCTTGTAAATCAGTATCAGTTCCATTTTGCTAGCAATATTATCATATACTGCAATAGCCAAATTATAGAGATAGAACGAATATCTTAAGATAATTATATCAGAATTTGAACTTATGTGCATACACATATATACACATACTGATTGCCCTATCATAAATATCTCAAAGTATATGTGTATGTGTGTGTACAAGTCTGTGTTTTTGCTAACAGTAGTAAGATTAGCAACTTGTTTTTGAGAGTATAATACTGCTGTAAAATTGCGCTGATAAAATGGTTACAAGTCAAATTCAGTCTGTAGAGTTCACCCTTGAACAATGCCGGGGTAAGGGTTTGATGGTCAACCCCCTGCAGAGTCAAAAATTGGTGTATAACTTTTGACTCCCCAACGACTTAACTTCTCATAGCTTACTGTTGACCAGAAGCCTTACCATGACATAAATAGTTGAATAACACATATTTTGTATATGTATTATGTACTGTGTTCTTCCAGTGGAGTAAGCTAGAGAAAATAAATTTTTATTTATTTTATTATTATTATTATTTAGAGAGGGCCGGGGAGGGGCAGAGGGAGAGAGAATCTTAAGCAGGCTCCATGCCTGGTGTGGAGCCCATTGCAGGGCTTGATCTCACAACCCTGAGATCATGACCTGCACCTAAATCAAGAGTCAGATGCTTCACTGACTGAGCCACCCAGGCACCCTGAAAAGGAAATGTTTTTAAGAAAATCTAAGAGAAAATACATTTACGGTATTTATCAAAAAAAAATCCGTGTATAAGTGGACCTGTGCAGTTCAAACCCTTGTTGTTCAATGGGTCAGCTGTATAGTCAGTCACATGATTGTTCATTGTTAACTAGAGTGGACCTAAATCTGTATTTCAGCTCTTTAGTGTAAACCCAGCCTGACAGTCAAAGCTCTGTTTCAGGCTGTCCACGTGCAGTCTCACTGTGGCATCCATACTCGCTTCTTTTTGCCTTTGTGTCTCTTCATGCTCTTCTTCTCTGGCCTAAAAGATACTCTTGACTTCTTGCTACCCTTGTTTGAGCTCTGTCCGTTCTTCAGAGCCCCCAGTCAGGTACGTGGTGTTATTTAAAGTCTTTACAGATTAGTTACCCGCTATAATCTGCCGTTTATGACACTCAGGGTCTAACCTTCCCTTGGGCAGTCAGTACTGGTCTGTGAGCACCTGTGACAGGTGTTAACAGTGGTGTGATGACACGAACATGGGTTAGATCCCTGTCCTAATGTTTACCATCTGTTGATGTTCCATGGTAGTCTTCATCACGTTGTTGTGAAGATTATGACAGTCTCTGTACAGCTCCTACTTGAAAATAAGGGGGTTGACGAAAGCAGTGTTTCCCAAAAATGTGCCATTCTAGCCAGGTTGAATCAGAGACGCTGGGAGTGGGCCCAGGAGTCTGCATTTTAGCAGGAACCTAAGTGATTCTTAATGTTGACTGATATTTGAGAACCATGAATTCGGTCTCTAAGCCCCTGCAGATTGTGACATTGCTTGGACAGGACATCATTGCTCTAATGACCATCTCACACTTAAAGGTAAAGAGCAGCCGTCTGTTTATGCTTACTCACTTGAGAGCTTGAGGAAGGCCCGTGTGTTGAATATGGATAGTACTCGTTTGGGAGAGCAGAAGTATTTCAAGGACTTGATAAAAAATACATTTTATACATATTCTAAGGAGCCAGGTCTAGATGTGGATGGGGGGAAAATTCAGTTGACTCTCTCAATCTGTTTACACTAGTGAACCATATTGCTTGTCATAGGTTGCTTTTGGTTTCATTATAAAATTTTTTTTCTTTTCCTTTCATGCGCTTCTGATGAGGCAGGAATTATTGGTGATTGGCCAGAGGAAAAAGTAGCTACTTTGGAAGATCGCTGTAACGGCACTAACCAAATCACACCGTTTAATTTACAGCCACTCAGGAGATCAGACGTCCCACCATTAGTCTCCCTGAAGTTATTACGGACTAGGTTTGTAATACTATGATGAGAACTTGTCGTGTAATAATACGTTCTACTTTTGATTTATTCTCCTGTTCAGAAGCTGTTTGTATTTGACTTGTTATTAATTGCAGAGGGATTTAGTTTGAAAAGAAAACTAGACGCAGAAACAAACTTGTCCATTATTAAAAGGCTTTCAAGTTATTATTAAAAGTTTTACAGTCATGTCAGATTGGGTACAGACAGAATATAAAGGGCTTGGGAATAAAAACTGTGTCTCAGCTTATAGATTTCTTTGCACCCCCAACACCGTAGTACTTCTCAGTCTCCCTTAATGGACAGGTGCCTTATGGTTTCATAGAGGACAGCCTGGTCACTGATTGCTAGGAAATACTCTTGTGTTTCCTTTGCCCATCACAAATATATTATTTGAAAAGTATAGCTACCGATAAAATAAAGAGATTGATTTTTTTTTTCATAGTAGCTAGACTAGGGCTTAAGTCTATTTTAAGTTTAAATTACATCATTTTAAAACATGGTGATGTATCAGTTTCCATTTGTGTATGTTTTTTCAAAACCAACTTGATTTTTTGTTTTGAAAAATTAAAAAAAAAAGCTCTTATGTTCCATCTTGTGCCTTTCTCTATTTGCTTTTCTTTACACACATTGTAAATCCAAATAAGCCATTGCTTTATGTAAACACAAAATTTTTAAAAATTGTTTAATATACCATTTTGTATGCTGTGAGGTAAGCTTAACAAGATTTGTATGTAATCTGCAAAAATTAGTTTCTTAGGCTACTAAAATTTGATTCTTCTTATACTGAAAAATGGGACTATGGCATTTTTTCCCCTCTTGAGTCTTTTTAATTATTGAAATAAAGATCAAGGCTGAGAAGTTTTATCTTTTAATATTTTCATGCTTTGAATATTAGCTTCCTAGAAAATATAGCATAGTTTTGGGCATAATGTTTATAGCCCAGTCTTGAGTCACGAAAAACTATCCTAGCTACTCTCAGTTAACCCTTTGTTTTCCTTAGAATCTTTAAATCATGGATTACAAGAACATTTATGAGTTACATAAGCCAAGTAATATGTTTTCACTGTTCACTATTACTTTCAAATTATAAACGGTATGCAAACATTCTCTGGGCATTATCAATAATGTTACTGTATATCATTTTATAAAGTTTTGTTAGGATCCTAAATCCTAAGCTAAAAAAATTGTTTTTTGTTACATAAATATTTGATTTCTTTGATTCAAAACCATTTATTTGGATGTATGTACCAATACAACATTCTCTTCTAGGTCTGCATTGCCTCTCTTCTGTACACGTTTGTTGGATGTTCTTACATATTCTATTCTCCTGGTATTAAATAACATGTGTATATACTGATGACTTCCAAATCTATATCTTTGGATTTCTCTCCTGCGCTCGAGACCCACATCACTTACCTACAGATATCACCAGCATAGCTGTCCCATAGACCCCTCAAATTTAGTGTATTAAAAACTAAACTCATTATCTTTACCTCTAGCCTTAAACAGTGATACCACGTATGTCATTTTGTGTTTCATAGTGACAAAGTATAGTATCAATTCCTATCTTGAAAAATAAAATATAGTGGAGTTAAATTTGGAAGCACTTGTTAGCTTTGCTTTCAAATAACCGTTGTTTTACCAAGTAGAGATGAATGCTATGTGTCTGTTATGTCAGTAAAGGTATGAAGAACACAGAGAAAACATTGAAGAGGAGACAAAGACCAGGCTTGGGCAAATTTTTTATGAATGAATATTGATAGGCATTTGTAGCTAGAAACAAAATTATGAAGAAATTTTTTGAATGGATTGCATAAAAAGTTTTAAGACCTTTAGAAGTAAGATAGATTATGGGGCGCCCGGGTGGCTCAGTCATTAAGCATCTGCCCTCGGCTCAGGTCATGAGCCCAGGATCCTAGGATCGAGCCCCGCATCAGGCTCCCTGCTCGGCGGGAAGCCTGCTTCTTCCTCTCCCGTTCCCCCTGCTTGTGTTCCCTCTCTCGCTGTGTCTCTCTCTGTCAAATAAGTAAATAAAATCTTTTTTCAAAGAAGTAAGGTAGATTAAAACTACAGATAAAAATTCGATCATTTAAAAATATTGGTAATTAAAAAGTAATAATAACCGTTTTTATATTAAAATGTAGCAAAAATCCCTATAGCAGATAAAATCCTTTTTGATGGATCATAAAGGAAATTAGTGCGCATGCATGCCTGTAGGGGTGGGGAAGGGGCAGGGGGAGAGGGAGAAACAGAATCCTAAGCAGGCCTTATGCCCAGAGCGGGAACCCAGTATGGGGCTCAGTCTCATGACCCTAAGATCATGACCTGAGCAGAAATCAAGAGTCCGATGCTTAACTGACTGAGCTACCCAGGTGCCCCTAAAATTCTTCTTTTAAAACTATTTTAATTTAAATTGATTAGAAGGTAAATTGGTTTTAAACAGGATTTCTTTAGTGAATTGATTTTGGGTATATCAGTTTGTTACCCATATAAATATACCCTATTTCACCAAATCTAAGGCATACTAGAATATGTTTTAAGAAAAAAAAAAATGCTTACAATTGATGACACAGTGTGGTTTTTAAAAAAAAGAAAAAATTTTTTTTTTATTATTGAGAGAGCAAGAGAGAGAGCATAAGCAGGGGGAGTGGGAGAGGGAGAAGCAGGCTCCCCACTGAGCAGGAAGCCCGATGCGGGGCTCGATCCCAGGATCCTGGGATCATGACCTGAGCCGAAGGCAGCTGCTTAACCAACTGAGCCACCCAGGTGCCCCGACACAGTGTGGTTTTATACTAAGATTTTTTATTTTTTATTTACTGAAAGAACCCTTTTTTATACTTTTTGATATTTAGATACAGGATTTAAAAAACTATTTGTTACTTGTGTGTGTGTGTGTGTGTGTTATATATTATATATATAAAAGAAAAAGTAAAACATTAGTGAATATGTTTCTAAAACTTATTCATATCATCAGTTATAAAACATATTTTAATTTCAGAGATGTTAAAATACAGAATGTGTGAGCTGGATTCAGTGACACAAAGTATATCTTGGATGTGGAGGGGAGACTGGAATGGGGTTTTAGGTTTGGCCATTATCAGTATATGAAGTGGAAGCGAAGATTACACAGGGAGGGGAAAGTAAGGCAGAGGAGATTGAAGAGTGGAACTCTGAGAAACAGCGTTTTCTGGAGTGAGCCGGGTTCCAGGGAGGAAGTTTGAAAAAGAGTGACTTGGGAAGTAGAAAAGAACCCAGAGACTGTTTTATCTAGAAAGCAACAGGATGAAGGGATTTCAGTTAAGGCAGAGGTGGTTAATAGTGGCAGAAATGCCAAACAGGAAGGAAGGGGGGTTGTGTTCATTTCAAAGCTTGGGAGGAAAATTAATAGCACCTTTTATAACTGACGAGAAAGTGTGATGTTTACTTTCTGTGCATTAATTTTGAATGATTTTATATGCCAGTTGAGGCAAATGATACTGAATTATTCTGTATGTCTTCAATTTTGTTAATGCTAAATTTAAAATGTTATTGTTCATTTGTGGGAAAGAAGAAACCAAGGAGTAGAGTAAATTAACATTTTTACCTATTATCTGTCTTTCATTTTTTTATGAGAATAATCTGAAAGTGCTTAAAGATTCTTTGCTCAGTCTATTTCATTTTACTAATGAGAGAAATGACCCAGGACGGATGCCTGGGTGGCTCAGTCTGTTAAGCGTCTGCCTTCGGCTCAGGTCGTGATCCCGGGGTCCTGGGATCAAGCCCCATGTCGGGCTCCCCTCTCAGCGGAGAGCCTGCTTCTCCCTCTCCCTCTGCCTTCTGCTC
This sequence comes from Zalophus californianus, assembly GCF_009762305.2. Lineage (NCBI taxonomy): Eukaryota > Metazoa > Chordata > Mammalia > Carnivora > Otariidae > Zalophus > Zalophus californianus. Next base: position 7,761,539 of record NC_045601.1, on the reverse strand, counting down.
TGCCTACTTGTGCTCTCTCTGTCTCTCTGTCAAATAAATAAACTCTTAAAAAAAAAAAGTGACCCAGGAAACTTACGCGGTCTGCTCCAAGTTAAATACATTCAGTTCACGGCAGAGGCAGGGATGGGATGTGTTGTGTTTTTGTTTTTTAAGATATTTATTCATTTAGGGCGCCTGGGTGGCTCAGTCGGTTAAGCAACTGCCTTCGGCTCAGGTCAGGATCCTGGAGTCCCGGGATCGAGTCCCGCATCGGGTTCCCTGCTCGGCGGGGAGTCTGCTTCTCCCTCTGACCCTCCCCCCTCCCATGTGCTCTCTCTCTCTCTCTCATTCTCACTCTCTCAAAATAAATAAATAAATCTTTAAAAAAAAGGTATTCATTTATTCATTCATTCATTCATTCATTCATTCATTTGACAGAGAGACACAGCGAGAGAGGGAACGCAAGCAGGGGGAGTGGGAGAGGGAGAAGCAGGCTTCCCGCCGAGCAGGGAGCCTGATGCGGGGCTCGATCCCAGGACCCTGGGATCATGACCTGAGCTGAAGGCAGGCGCTTAACCGACTGAGCCACCCAGGCGCCCCGGATGTGTTTTCTAAACCATGTTTCTGTCAGGTCTGCTGTGCTGCTTTTCCCTTCTTAAGTCGAAGGCGGTTCACTTGTGGTGATTTCACTCACTGGATAACCGCACTTTTAGTGTAGAGAAGTGGCTTGTTTTAGATTTGTAGTGGAGAATATTAGAAAGCATAGTGTAGAGCAAGTATAATGAAGCACGGAAAATGGATAAAATCTTTTTGGAAATTTAGAGAGAAATGTTGTATATATTTTGAATCTTTTAATTTTCAGCATATGGTTATGATTTTTTTTTCTCCAGTAACAGCCTGAAAAGTATATGTGAATATCAGTTTTATTGAAGATATTGAGAGCAGCTTCATGTTTTAGAGTTAACACAATGATCTGTTTATTTCTTTTTAATAGAAAAAATGAACGCACCAAACCAGCCTCCCCACAAAGACGCTGGGAAGACTGTGGAGAACGTGGAAGAGTACAGCTATAAGCAGGAGAAGAAGATCCGAGCGGCTCTTAGGACAACAGAGCGCGATCATAAGAAAAATGTGCAGTGCTCGTTCATGCTGGACTCAGTGGGGGGGTCTTTGCCCAAAAAATCAATTCCAGATGTGGATCTTAATAAGCCTTACCTCAGTCTTGGCTGCAGCAACGCTAAGCTCCCGGTGTCCGTGCCCATGCCTATAGCCAGAACTGCACGCCAGACTTCCAGGACTGACTGTCCAGCAGATCGCTTAAAGTTTTTTGAGACTTTACGACTTCTGCTAAAGCTTACCTCAGTCTCCAAGAAGAAGGACAGGGAGCAAAGAGGACAAGAGAACACGTCTGCCTTCTGGTTTAACCGGTCTAATGAACTGATCTGGTTGGAGCTCCAAGCCTGGCATGCAGGACGGACCATCAATGACCAGGACCTCTTCTTGTATACAGCCCGTCAAGCCATCCCAGATATTATCAACGAAATCCTTACTTTCAAAGTTAATTATGGGAGCTTCGCCTTTGTTAGAAATGGAGCTAGTTTTAATGGTACTTCAGTAGAAGGGCAGTGCAGAGCCCCTCATGGAACAAATACGGTGGGTTATTCAACGTATCATGAGCATCTCCAACGCCAGAGGGTGTCATTTGAGCAGGTGAAGCGGATAATGGAGCTGCTGGAGTACATAGAAGCACTTTATCCATCGTTGCAGGCTCTTCAGAAGGACTATGAAAAATATGCTGCAAAAGACTTCCAGGACAGGGTGCAGGCACTCTGTTTGTGGTTAAACATCACAAAAGACTTAAATCAGAAGTTAAGGATTATGGGCACTGTTTTGGGCATCAAGAATTTATCAGACATTGGCTGGCCAGTGTTTGAAATTCCTTCTCCTCGATCATCCAAAGGCAATGAGCCAGAAGATGAGGGTGATGACACAGAAGGGGACTTGAAAGAGCTGGAAAGTAGCGCGGATGAGAGTGAAGAAGAACAGCTCTCAGGTCCAAGGGCACCGGAACCCACACAGCCCGTTGACAGCAGTTTCAACGTCCATTCACAGGATTGCGTGCCTAAGAAGCTTGAGAGGCTTGAGTCTGAGGACGACCCCGTTGGCTGGGGAGCACCAGACTGCAGTACAGAAGCAGGCTTTAGTAGACATTGTCTGACTTCTATTTATAGACCATTTGTAGACAAAGCACTGAAGCAAATGGGGTTAAGAAAGTTAATTTTAAGACTTCACAAGCTGATGGACGGTTCCTTGCAGAGGGCACGCGTAGCCCTGGTAAAGAGTGACCGTCCAGTGGAGGTAGGTTTCTGGTAGGCGTTAGTATGGTCTTGTCCTCAGTTGCATTCTTACAGTGTGCTGTGGTGGTTATTACGTCCTTTTGTAGTCTTGATATTTTTAAGGTGTAAGTGGTAGTTACTGGAACTTGCAGATTTAAACATTTCTGTAAAGCACTGTGATAAATGCGGAAATGGATCTACGAAAACTGTATGAAGTTTAGTGAATTAAGTGTAAGGTGGTGTGTGGAGGAAAAAAATCCAGCCATATAAATACAGGATGGAGAAGGACAGGCTAGGTATAAATAAAGAAGGAAGAAAGCCACAATCATGGGTGACCACAGGCTGAATATGAGTCAGTAAAAAAGCCAACATGATGCTAAAATATTTTTAAATGAATATGGCATCCAAGGTCATGGATACGGTTCTTTCTCTATTCTTTGCAATAGCTTGTTCCCTTTTTGAGTAGCATGTCCAGTTTTTGGCCACTGTATTTTAAACCAATAAAAACAGGTACTACACATGATTTTAGCCAAAAGAGATGTGAGTTGTAGAGAAATATAAGAATGTAAGAATGATCAAATGATCTTATTTGGCAAAGTTAACGATTAGCATAGATGATAGAAGTTTAAGGGAAGCCTCAGTTATCAGATCCACATTTTGATATGTGAAGATTTCTGTGAGAGGAGTATGCCTCCTAGAAAAAGCAGTTTGAAAACAATGCAAATTTTGTTCTGATAGCTTGATGTCTCGGAAATTCTTTACTGTTAAGGGTGGTCAAACTAGAAAGGGGCACACTGTTGGATACCGTCTTTGAGAGGGAGAAGAGCAATTTTTCTCTTGTGGTGAGTTTGCATGTTCATCTGGCTAAAAGCAAAAGCACCCAGATCTTTGAGTTCCTTTATACCTGTCTCTGGTTGTCATTTGCAATTTTAGTAGCTATTTACATACATACGTGTGCACCTTTTATTTTTATTTTTTAAATTTCCGTTTACTACACAATCTGGCTGGCTTTGGAGGGAGAGGTGATACAATAGAAGGCATTTTTTTATAATGGGAAACATTGGAAGAGAACCTCAGTTTATAAGATTTTTATTTTTCATGAACTAGACCGTGAACCCTAGGAGAACGGGTCAGATATTCACATAATATAGCAAGATGTTTGCAAAAGGAATCTGTACTTTGTAGCTATAAGAAGTTAGTTTACTTTGAGTATTATTTTAATTACAAGTCTTAAAAGTGAATTTATATATGAGATCCTGTTTTTTTTCCTTACGATTTTATTTATTTACTTAGAGAGAGAGCGCGCACATGAGCAGTGGGGAGGGGCAGAGGCAGAGAGAGAAGCAGACGCCCTGCTGATCAGGGTGCCCGATTCAGGACTTGATGCCAGGACCCTGGGATCAGTGAGATCTTCTTTGAACAGTATTTTAACTCTGAATGATATTTTTATGTACATCTTTTTATTAGAGCAAATGACTGTTTTCCTGTTTAGTCCAAAATAACTATATGATTTTTTTATAGTACAGGTTTCAAAATCAGTAGAACAAAACTAGATACGGAATAAGGATCTGCCATATACTTCAGATGGTGAATGACTCATTTTGATCTAGGTTTTTGGCTGGAGTGGTTCAGTTCCAGTGAGAACACGTGGGCAAGACAGGGTCGATGATTGATTTTTATTGTGAAACACTATTTTTGAAGTAATAAGAACGAAACAGCTCTGGCGGTATTACCTCATCTCTGATTCAGTAGATCTCATGAGAGAGAGGGACTCATGGTAAGGACCCTGGGAGGCATGCGGGGGCTTCTTAAAACTGCTTTAAACTCCCAACCCCAAATTCTTTTCCTGTTCCCTGAGAACCGTTTGTGACAATGAACTGTCCCTACTAATGGTAGAGCTTTGCATCCCTTACATGTGTTGGAACAAGAAAAAGTTTGGGAATGAGTGCACTACATTTTCTATTAGAACTCAAGTCGAAAACAGATGGCGAACTGTGGTAGCCCATAGTTTTGAATTCCTGTCAACATTGTATTCCTTCGGTTTGACCAGTTGAGATTTAACTGCAAAGGTTATCCTTATAGAAAAGAAGAGTCATACGAATTCAAAGCTCATGAAGTGTGTGAATTAAAGACTGTTAGAAATACTTGCAGATTGTTTGCTTTTCAAAACAAAAATGAAGTACAGAAGCCCCTGTTTTAAGTTTTGTTTTATAAAATGTTGTGTTTGTCAGATAACAAGAGAGTAACCAAGAGCTGAGGTAGAATTTCAGTCCAAACTGATACAAGATGAGGCTTCAACATTATAATGAACTCAGTCGGAAAGTAAGACTTATTTTTATTTCCATTGCAGGAACATAATTTCTGGAAGGGGAGGTGTATGTGTGTGTATGTATATGAATGTATGTAGACTTTCCTTCTGGGTTTGTTTTAGTCTTTGACTAAGTATGTTGGAGAAAGAGCCACAGTTTTTGAAATCAAGTAACTGGATTCCATTCCTTGATGTGGGTCTTTCTCACCACATGACTTTGTAAATGACTTGATCTTTCTGATCCTAAATCATCGCATCTGTAAAATGGCTATAATACTTTCCTACCTACCTCACAGGGTTGTTGTGAGGCTTTAAAAAGATATTTGTATAAATGGTAAAATACTATAGAAGCCAAATATAAACTATTAATTTTTAGAAGCTTTGTTAATTTTTTTTTCTTTTGAAGCTAACTGTAAGTCAATATGGGCCAGACTATTCTATATGTTTATTTTTAAAATGTATTTAACCTTTTAATTTCTGCCAAATACTCCCGCATTTGAAGGACATATGTTTTCAGCAGTGTGTAGGCTTTAGGTTTAAAGACAGTTTTGTTTTCATTCTTGATAGAAGCGTCTTGACCAGTGGGCACCACAGATTGTACCCAATACATATCTTATATTTTGCACTGTTTTTTTTGGCTTATGTGATAATAGTAATGAATGTAGTTGAAGGATTTCTTGTCGATTATCTTTATATTTTTATTCTTTATGATTAAGTTACTTGTGATTAGTGTTTATAAATAACATGATCTTATATTTAATTCCCCTTGGCTTATAAACATGCTTTTATAAAGCAATTTTTCTCTAAAATTTTATTATATTTTAAAATCTTTAAATTTAAAAACTTGTAATCTTGGGATGATTCTAGATTTATGGAAAACTTGCAAAGATAGTACAGAGTTTTCGTTACGTTCCTCATGCAGCTTCCTCTAATACTGGCATCTTACTTTACTTTGCTATATTTGTCAAAATTAGTATATTAACATTGGTATAAAATACTGTTTACTAAACTGCGGACATTATTTGGATTTCTGTCTTTGTGCTACTGTCCCCTTTCTGTTCCAGGACCCAGTCAAGGACACCGCCTTGCTCTTAGTCGTGCCTTCTCAGTCTCCTCTGATCTGTGTAGTTGCTCAGTCTTCCCTTGGTTTCACGATCTGGACGGCTTGTAGAACAGTTTCTGAATTTGGGTTTGTCTGGTGTTTTCTTAAGATGAGACTGGGGCCTTGGGCTTGGGCAGAAATGCCACAGAGTTGAAGCGCTCCTCATGGCCTTGTATTGTCCCTGGTGATGTTAACCTGGGTTCCTTGGTGAAGGTGTTGTCTGCGGGGTTCCTCCGCAAGTTAGCAGTTTTCCCTTTCCCTGCTGTACTCTTTGATGTGAGTTACTAGATGCAGCCCACACTCAAGGGGAGGGCAATGAATCTCCACCTCTAGGAGTAGGGAGTATCTACATGTATTATTTGGAATTCTTCGGTATGAAAGATTTACCTCTTCCCTCCCATTTATTTATCTCAGTGGGAAGTCATAAATATTTATTTTTTCTTTGGGTTATAATCCAGTAGTATTGTTCTTTATTTTGTTGCTCAAATTGTTCCTTCTTTAGCCTCTCTAACTCTTCCAGTTGGCTTCTGTGTCCTTTTGACATCCCTGCATCTTTTTTTGTATTGTTTTGCTTTTTGAGCAGTTTCTTACTCTACGGCATCATCCTTTATTTTTCCTGTTGCACTCCTGAAATCAGTAATCAGTCATTTCCCCGAGGAGCTCTGGTTCCTTTTATTGGAGGATGTTATTTAGAAATGAAGATCTGGGCACTGGATGTTACTATTGGGGTGTCATTGCTTCCAGGACCATTCAGTGGTAGAGTTAGAAAATATAGGAACGTCTTTCACCCATTGTGTACGCACAGGTTGATAGTTGCTTCTCTTATCGATTCTCCTTGCTTACCCGTCTGTCTCTCTGTCTGTGAGAAATAAACGTGAGTTCACACTGATGTCTCGGGCCTGAGCCAGCATCACCGGTTTCATCCTAGCCTTCCTCTCCTGCTTATTTGTAATTTTTTCTCTTGTGGTGAGAAACCTGGCTCCCATTACTACAGTTATTTACATATTTGTGCAGCCAGAGTCTACACGTAAAGTAGTTTCAGAATTGCTAACCGGGACCCCTGTGAGGAATAAATCTGCCAACTAGAGTATAGCATTTCAGTACGGTTCTTCTTATCTTTAGTCTTAGAGAGTCACCACGGAATTTTCCAGAGTTAGCTAGGTCAGCGCCTTTATCCTTCACCCTCTTCAGTGAGGTCATATCATCTCAGTCTGCATTCCGTCCTGGGATTCCGCAGAGTTCTAGTTGATTTTTTGAAGTTTGCCGTAAAGTTTACTTTTTGTGTTGTACAGTCCTTTGGGTTTTGTGCATTTAAAATGTTAAATACCCATAAACTATTTGAGCCATAGGTTGTGATATGGTTATTTTATTCTCCTTCCTTTTCGCTTTACCATATGAGATTTATACATTTTCAGAAGAAGAGACAGATAAAATTTTTACTTAATGTAGTGTATAAGAAAGTGTAGTTGCCTGATTGCATGTTATCGTGCATATTACCTCAAATCCTAAGGAAGAGTTTGGTTATTTTATAAATTACTTTCCTTTGAATTAGAAATGATGCTGTGATTGTTACAAGTTTAATGGCCAATAAAATATTGTTTGTTTTATGAGCCAAGAATAATTATGCTAATTTTTTCCTATAAGCACAATAAACCCTGAAGAGGTTGCCTTCTGTATTCAGAGTGGACAACGCCTGTAGAAACGAGGATATAGATTAGCAACCGTCACCATTTATCAAGTCTTCCGCATGTTAGGCACAACAACCAAATGAAGTGGTGGTGTTAATTCTCTATCTTACAAATAAGAAGAGTCGGTAACTTGCCCCAAATCACAGGAGCTGTAGATTGTTGGAGGAATTCAAGTCCAGGATTCTGGGATACCAGACTTTAAACTGTGCTAATGGTGTCCAAACCTGGCTGCACACCAGCATTATCCAGGGAGCTTTTGAAAATTCATGTACCTAATGCCCTCTTTGGATATAGGGCAAATCAGAATCTCTTGGGGTAGGACGTGAGCGCTGCCATTCTTAACAGACCGCCAGCGTGCTTCCTATGTAGCTGGACCAGCACCAGTGCAGTTCTGAGTAAGCCCATTGGAAACACTAAGTAGGCTACAGTACTCGCCCACCCCCGCCTTCCAGATTAGTGTTCATTAATACAGTTATTATAGTTGTTTTATTTGCTTCAGTCATCACCTGTCTGATTTCATTAGCAAAGTTACACGGACTTTGTCATTGAGTTAAGTGGCAAGCTGATAAGCACATTCTTGCTCATTTGCCTTTAGGTTTTCTGTTTTCTAAAAGCATACTTACTTGAGGGGAAATAGGAAGTTGTTCTATGTTATTTTTGACTGCAGTGAGCCAACGGAGTCAAACCTGATGTAAGATGGAGACCATCAGAGGACAGAACTCTCAGCTCGCAGCGGAGAACTGCATCCCATGAAGACAGCACACCAGCAGCAAGACTAGTAGCTAGCATTAACTGAACACTTGCTATATGGAGGCGGGTTGGTCAAGTGACTTGGTTAAAGTTGTATGTATCCCATATGGCAGAGCCGGGATGTGAACGCAGAACTGGCTCTAAAGCTATGCTCTTCACCATTACAGTATGCTGTCTCTTGAAGTTACATTTTGCCCCACCTAGTGCTTTAAGTATTTTGTGACGTAGTGGCTAGCTTTTGAAAATAAGATTTCACATGAAAGTCTGGATTTTTTTTTTTTTTTTGCTTTCCTTAAAATACTAAGAGGAAGTCTATCAACACTGGGCCCACATTCCCACATGGTAGCATCTGGTGGGCTCCAGTTGACCACAGTGCCCATCATTTCTTTTTCTTTTTTTTTTTTTTAAAGATATTTATTTATTGAGAGAGAGAGAGAATGGTAGAGAGAGAGCATGAGAGGGAAGGAGGTCAGAGGGAGAAGCAGACTCCCCGCTGAGCAGGGAGCCCGATGCGGGACTCGATCCCGGGACTCCAGGATCGTGACCTGAGCCGAAGGCAGTCGCTTAACCAACTGAGCCACCCAGGCGCCCAGTGCCCGTCATTTCTTACTCTCTTACTGTCACCCTTCCCTAGCCCACACATTGACGTCACCCACCTGGCCCTGTAGGCATTTCAGTTTGTGATATGACCCCTGGTGTAGAATGATGGAAACTTTTGAAGGGTAACAAAAAGTTGATCCTTGAACAACATGGGGATTAGGTGTGCTGATCCCTTGCACCGTTGAAAATATGTGTGTGATGTTTGAATTCCCCAAAACTTAACTACTAATAGCCTCCTGTTGACGGGAAGCCTTGTTGATAACCTTAACAGTCAATTAGCATGTATTTTATATGTTACATGCACTATATATTCTTATAATAAAGTAAGCTCGAGAAAAAAATGCTATTGAGAAAATCATAAGAGAAGATACATTCACAGTACTGTACTGTATTTTATAAAATATCTATGTCTAAGTGGACCCACATAGTTCACACTCGTGCTGTTCAAGGGTCAACTGTATTTTGATCTCTTCCTTTATTTTATAAAACAATACACTTTCTTTCTTTTTTTTACTTATTTATTGAATGTGTATATAAAGAAACAAAGTTGCTGCCTATCTTGTACTCTGGCTCAGAGTAGTAATTCTTTGGTTTGCATCTTTTGGACTTCTTTGTGCTTATATAAATACATATCTTTGTAATTTTTTTTAAAAGTTTTTATTTAAATTCCAGTTAATTAACATACAGTGTAATGTTAGTTTCAAGTGTACCATATAGTGATTCAGCACTTCCACACCCAGTGCTCATCATGACTAGTGCTCTCTTTTTTAAAAGTGATAATACTGTATTCTATGACTGGTAGGGTTGTTCCCCACCCCGCCCCCCACTCTTTTCTTTGGATTAGTCCCCATATTGGTATATGTAGCTCTACTTCAGTTCCAATTAACTACTACATGGGACGCCACATCATAGGAATGAATCATTTTACTGTTTTCTTTAAATCCCACCATCTGCCTCTGGCAGCCGTCAGTCGGCTCTCCGTAGCTCTGAGTTCAGTTTTGTTTTATTTTGTTTTTAGATTTCACCTACAGGTAGTATCATATGGTATTTGTCTTTCTCTGTCTGACATATTTCACTTAGCAAAATGTCCTCAAGATCCATCCTTGTCACAAATGGCAGGATTTCCTTTTTTTGGTGACTGAATAAGATTCCTTTTTATATATATGTAAAATCTCACACCATTGATAGACACTTAGGTTTTTCCATATCTTGGCTGCTGTACATAGTGCTGCAGTGAACACAGTGGGTGCAGATTTCTTTTTGCATTAGTGTTTTCCTTTTCTTTGGATAAATACACTGAAGTGGAATTGCTAGATCATATGGTAGGTCTGTTTTTAATTTTTGAGGAACTTCTGTCCTGTTTTCCATAGTGGCTGCATCAATTTACATTCCCACCAACAGTGCACAAACATTTCCTTTTCTCCACATCTTTACCAACACTTGTTACTTCTTTTTGATAATAGCCATTCACTGAGTGTGAGGTGATATCTTATTTTGTGTATGTGTGTGTGTGTTTTGAGATTTATTTTGAGAGAGAGAGTAGCGCACGCATGAGCTAAAGGGGCAGAGGGAGAGGGAGAGAGATTCTCAAGCAGACTGTGTGCTTGGGGTCCGATCTCACAACCCTGACATCACGACCTGAGCTGAAACCAAGAGTCGGATGCCCAACTGACAGTGCCACCCAGGCGCCCCTCTTATTGTGGTTTTGATTTGCATTTCCCTAATGATTATAACCATTTCACTCCTAATGGGCACTTAATTTATTTCCTTTATAAGTGGTGTAGCCACAAATACTGTGTACATTCCCCTTTATGAACTTCATTGTTTTGTAAGAATGGTTAATTGAAATGGAAATATGGGGTCATTGGGTATACATATTTAAATCTTTGATAGATATTGCGAAGTTGGTCTTCACAATGGCTGTACTAATGTATACTTTACCCAGTGGTGTAGGAGAAATCCCATTTGTCCTCATTTTTGCAGCCATGATCAGTAAAAACTATAATTTCCTTTTAATCTTAATTCTTTTCATTTTTAGTGACATTCAGCTGTTGTCAAGTTTATAGGCCACATGCATGTCTTCTTTGAATTTTCTTTTATTCATTTTGTTCATTTTCTGTTGTTTTTTTTATTATAATCTTGACCTGTTGGAGCTATTTTTATTTTATGGATATTACTCATTTTTTATTATGGCTGTAAATTGTCTTTACCTTGTTTATGATGTTTTTCATTAGATAGAAGTTTAAAATATTTTAGTCTTGATCACCTTATTTTGTGTGTAGATTATAAAACATTCTATATTTTTTCCCTTATTTTTACATACTTCAAAAATTTTTGTTATGGAAAATTATTAAACCCGTGCAAAAGTCGACAGAATAATATTATGAATCCCTTTGAATCTGTATCCCAGCACACTGATTATCAACTCATGGCCAGTACCCCCAGCCACTTGACACCTTCTTCCATCACTTTGAAGAAAACCTCAGGTGTCATATTTTATCCTTAAATAGTTCAGTATTTTTCTCTGAAGGATTTGGGCTTGTTCTAGAAATGTACCACAGTACCATTATCACACCTAAAACATAGCATTAACTCCCTTGATCATCAAAGATCAACTTAGTGTTCATATTTTGATTGTGTCATAGTTATCTTGGTTTTCTTTAAAAAATATTGTGCAATTTAAGTCAGTTTTCAAATAATCATACAAGGTAAGAGTTCATTATATTTTCCCCCCAAAGATTTTATTTATTTATTTATTTATTTATTTATTTATTTATTTATTTATTTGAGAGAGAGAGAGGGAGAGTTCTTGAGTGGTGGGGAGGGGCAGAGAGAGAGGGAGAGGGGATCTCAAGCAGACTCTGATACGGGGCTTGATCCCACAGCCTGAGATCGTGACCTGAGCTGAAACCATGAGTTGAGGCTTAACTGACTGAGCCCCACAGGTGTCCCCAGTTCATTATATTTCTTAGGTCTTTTTTAATCTGTAGCTCCCCCTCCCTTTTTTTTTTTTGCCATGTATTTATTGAAGAACCTGGACCTCTTATCCTATAGAGATTCTCCTACAGTCCGAATTGTGGTGATTGTGCCTACAGTTGTCCTTTTTACTTGTTTCCTTTTTCTCTGTGTTCTGTGTAAACTGACTGTAAAAACTAGTGGCTTGATTAGATTCAGGATTTCTTGATTGGTTGATTGATGGTGTTAATACTGCTTCATGGGGACACGTAATGTATGACTGTCTCTTTGAGACATTAGCAGTTAATGATCATAGATCGCTTACTTCAATAAGGATTGAAAAGTGGTATTTCTAATTCTCTTTTCTTCTTATTAGCTTAATTATCAGCTGCATTAAGTAGATATTGCTACAAAGAGAAACTTTCCTCAGCCATTATTTGGTCACCCCCGATGTGGGGCGCTGTCTCATGAACCTGAGATCATGACTTGAGCCAAAACCAAGAGTCAGATGCTTAACTGACTAAAACACCCAGGGGCCCCCAAAATGATTTTCAATTAAAAAAATTACCTTTCAAGTACTACCACTCTCTTTGTGAGTTTTCCTAATTCTAATTTATGTTGTTTTATATTTTCTATGATTTTCTTCTTTTAGCTTTTTTTTGAAAATTGGGCTGCAGTCCTCTCTGTTTAGTGGGCATGTCTTTCTGGCAGGCTTTCATTGTCTCTAGGGTTATTCTGCTTATTTCTCTGCTTAATAACCCTGTATTGGATTCTAGCACAGTCCTTTTGCTCATTTTTAAACGTATTTATTTTCATGAACTTTAAGGAAAGAGAGAGTTCAGAAGTGTTAGGGTTTGTAGCTTTGAGCTCCTCCTTCTGAATTGCCAAAGCACATGTTTTCTTTTTTTGAGATCTTCTGGTGTGTTCCCCTCCCACTTCTGGACCTTGTTGTTCTTTACCTCTACTCTACTTTCCTGGTCAGTTGGATTTCAGTCTAGCAGGTTTGTCCTGGAAAGGGGATTTTAGCTGATAGTTTTAAGAGTTTGGGAGGCCTAAACCACTTCAGCCCCTTCAAACCTGTTGCAACCCCTTGACCTCACTCATGACTTTGTACCCAAATCGCTTTCTGTTTCACTGAAATCCTCAAAGAGAAGCAGGGAGCTTTCTATTGAATAGTCAATAGTGATTGTGGAATTTGCCCCTTTGGGCCCATCAGACACCCTATTAATCCCCCGTGTTTCCCTTGGACAAGTGCTGATAACTACAGGGTCTGGCACGGTTCACTTCCCCCCATCTCTTCTACTTTGGAGTTCACAGAGATACCTTGTCACATAGTTTTATTGGACATGTGTCTCAAGGAGTTTTGACTTTGTTGCCCTTGTTCTGTGTGTTCTTATGGGGGGGCTAAGGGAAATCGAAATCCGGCTGCCACCACTGTCTTTCCAGAATTCCGGTTATTATGTTGTACTAAATTGCCAATATTTGGTCATATTTGACTGACTAAAATGGCAATTTTATATGGCTTAACCTAATGTATAGCTCTGTGTTTAGGTTATTAAACCTGTATTAACATTTGGAGTCTTTCCATATGTGATATGTTCAAAACATATTTTTGTATTTATGTTAATACATTCTCTAGTTTCTCATATCAGGCAAGAATTTCTAAAATAGCCTCATAATTAAAAAATTATGACTATAGTTATGGGGGTAGGTATGGATGTAATTATTTTTCAATTTTCTTTAACATTAGCTTATCCATTTTCCAACTTCTTCAGCTGCTGCCTACTTTTTATGTGTTTATTGTAGATAATTCGGTATGTTTCTCTGCTGATCTGTTTATACTACTTTTCTATTTTAAATAAAGTAGGTTTATTAGTAAAGTTTGCCATCTTGTAGGGCAGTTCTTCCCATTTATTCTTTTAAAAAAGTTCTGGGCTGTTTTCACTTCTACACATTACTTTCTTCCATGTGAATTTTATTGAATGACTTTATTAACCTCCACAAAATGCCACTGGGGTTATGATTGTAATTACACTGCATTTTTATTGATGTCTCTGCTATTGAGTTAACTCAGTTTTCCTGAGTTGACCACAGATCTTATACCATATTTAATCCTGTATTTCTCACTGGAAGTAATAATAAATGGATGAAATTGCACTTGATCTTGCACTTTATTGCCCCCTTCCTCTCATGTTTTATTGAAATAATTGGGAATTTAAGATCCGGGTTTTTTTTCTTACAGTGTGCTTTTTTTAAAAAAAAATTCAAATACTCCTTCCTTTCTAGGAGTTGTTTATAGTCTTTCACCAAGTTACCATGATGGAGTTGTATCTGCCTGTATAACTGCTGCTAGTTTTGTGGCTTCGCACTTCCTTGGGTATTTTTGTTTTTGGATCTTTATTCTGATTTAATTTTCATTTGACTAGACCCTACTGTACTTCCTCAGGGAGTTTTTTAGTGAAGGTAAATGCACTGTACTTTGATTTCTTCCGTGTCCAAGGTTTCTTCTTTCTTCTTCACGTATTAGTGATATCTTGACTGTGCAAAAAGCTCTCCTCCATCTCTTCCTTCTGTTCTTTCCGCACGCCTGTTATTCTCACGTGAAGCTCCTAGATCCGACTTCCGTGTCTCTATTTTTCACTCGAAACTTCCCTTCCTTTTTCTTTTGCTCTTCGTTGTAGGGATAATTTCTATAGTTAATGTCTGAGTTATTAGTTTTTACCACACCCATTCTATTTTCACTGTCTTTATTGAATTTGTTTTAGAAATCTTGGTTGGTTAAATTTTTTCCAGAGGACTTCAGTGCAGTCGTGTAGTAGAGTATTTTATGGTTCTCTCTTGTTTCCCACATTAAATGAGTGTCAGCTGTTCTGATGCTTCAGCTTGGTTTCCTTAGTTAAAATTGCTGTTTCCTCTTCCGTGCTCAGTAGTTTTTTAACATCTGTTCCTCGTTGGACGGGGATTGAGCCACCAGCATGCATCACAGTGGGAACCCGTTTCCTCCTCAGCAGCGTGGGTCTGGCTGTGGGGTCTCCCAGGTGGTGTTGCCTTCACTGTGGACAAGTAAGGATTGTTCTGTGTCCCAGTGAGCGTGTAGCGCATGGGTGAGCGGGCTGGAGCTCTAGACAATGCCAAGAGAATTCTTTAGAATTTTATCAGAGAAAGTTCGCTGAATTTTGTAGAGCTTTGAATAAACCTTTGACCTGAGCTCATTCTCTACACCGGAGGAAAACAAGCATTTATAATTGCCTAAAGCTTTTAAAACAGACATGTCTTAACCCTGACCACATTGATCACATTTTAAAAATGATGTACCATTTTTAAAATTCTTGGCTGTTACGGGAAACTGAAGTATGTATTATTTAAATGCAGAAGTATGTATTGAGCATAAAAGGATGTGAGCAAAGGAGACCAGTTAAGAATTCACTCAATGACGGGGAGCGTAGATATGAATGACATGGAGGCAGAATAGCTATAATTGGTGATGTTTTAAATTGAAGAGAAGTTGAAGGGCGCCTGGATGATGGCTCAGTTGGTTAGCGTCCGACTCTTGGTTTTGGCTCAGGTCATGATGTCAAGGTCCTGAGATCGAGCCCTATGTCTGGCTCCGTGCTCAGTGCAGTCTGCTTGTCCCTCCCCCTGCTCTCTCTCTCTCTCTCTCTCTGGAATGGATAAATAAAATCTTTAAAAAAAATAAATTGGTGAGAAGTTGAGGTTTTTGAATTTTGTTGGCCTCTGTTTTCTCAATAAAAGGAGAAGGGAAGGTCTTCGGATATGATTGGTCAGGATGATGTTGCCAGGGGTCTAAGGACAGTGGAGAAAGCTCCAAATCCCCTATTTTATGAGGGAAAGTATAAGGCATCTGAAGAGGGTAACTATAAGAAAGTGTGAGCAACACTGAGATTCCCAGGAACCTTGAATAGCAGATATTTGAGTGGGACCAGCCAGCTCAATTTTATGAATTGTTTTCTATCAGCATCATTTGGTGTAGCTCAGGAGAGCAACGGACAGAAGAATTGGTTGAACCAACTAGTTTTTATGTTTATATAAATGGCTCCCTGGTTTTGTAATCTTTTCTCAAATTTCAGTAATTTCTGGTTTTCTCAGTCTGGAGATAGCTGTGGATAATGCTATATAGAACCTTCAAAATAAAGTGTTCTAATCATTCTAAGTATGATGATAAAATGATGCAAATGATGAACTTGATTCTTTTTCTACTATGCTTTTTTGATAAAAATATTATAATTTGGTGTCCTTGTTATGATTTTCTATTACTTTCAGAACTTCTTGGGTCTATGTTGAAAATGTTGAATTATTCTAAAGATTATTTTACCTGAAAAATTGTGATTTTGTAGATCATCAGCAAACTATAGAGAATAATAGTTAATAACCACAACCTTAGGACATTCTTTTGTATGCTATTTTAACCTTTGTTGAATTTTTGTTATAGTTTTCCGAATTTCCAGACCCCATGTGGGGTTCCGATTATGTGCAGTTATCCAGGACGCCACCTTCCTCAGAGCAGAAGTGCAGCACTGTGTCGTGGGACGAGCTGAAGTCCATGGACTTACCCTCCTTCGAGCCTGCCTTCCTGGTGCTCTGTCGAGTCCTTCTGAACGTGATACATGAGTGTCTGAAGTTAAGACTGGAACAGAGACCTGCTGGGGAACCATCTCTCTTGAGTATTAAGCAGGTCTGTTTCAACGACTGTTTAAAAATATTTAGCAGTTACTGTGCTATTCTATAGGCTTGTTTTTATTTTGGATTGAGGATTTTTTTTTTTAATTGCTGCAAGTAGTGAAAAATGAGTGTATGTTAGTGTTTTTAAGCCGCTCTTTTTAGGGTAATTTAAAATGTTCTTTGCATGTAGTCCTCAAAGATAAGATTGTGGTTCAACCTTTCTGCCATCACTTCCTCATTCCAAAAGGGTATAAAAGTACAGTGATGAAATGACATAGTCTGTTAACCTCAGTCTTTGGAGGCTGGAAACTTAAAATTCACTCATTAGAAGTAGTTTAAGTTCCTTAAATTTATTTATTTTTGTTCTATTTAAGCTCCATGGGAACAGATAAATGTCTTTAGAGTATGCAATGGGGAGATGTTTGGACTTTTTGCTTGCTTAGACAATTGCATGGATTAAATAGTAATGACAGCTGCTGTTTTCTTGGTTTTCGTTCATTTTGGATGGGATTCTCTAGGCGAGTTTGATACTCCAGAGGTAACAGGAATGGATGGAAGCAGTTGTATCTAGCACAGTGAATGCTGCCGAATGTTTGTATTTGTCCTTTATGATATGACCACATCCACTATGCAAAATAAACATGTCAGGTTTTGAAAAAAGAAAGAAAGAAAAAGGTGTGTTTTTGTCAACTGTGCATGTCCGTCCCCTCAGGATGGAAGGGCTAGGAGCTCATTGGCTCAGGATGACTGATGGCACCTGGGGACAAACACAGGCCATACGAGAGGCACAGAATAGGACTTGAATTGTTGGTTTAGCTGGGAGAGGGGGTGACTTGTGAAGACCTTATTGTCCCCACTTCAGTTTCTGTCCAGCACTGACCAGACAGCGCTGCTTCCTCATGCGCCCTGCTGCGCACCACCTTGCTTCTGGTTATTGTCCTGTCATCCACTGTGCCCATGCTTCTCACTTGTTCACCTGATTGCAGTGGTAATTTAGGAAGTTTGGGTAAAATACTTCCCTTTCTCACAAAATGAATACTTCAGGAATATAACCTGGTGTAAGACAAGGCAGAGTTTACTTTTTGCTAATGGAGCTATTGTGAGGATGAAACAGGAATTTATGTTAAAATATTTTAAAAAATAAAAACAATACTTAGATGAATGTAGCGTTACTAGAGTCAAAATAAAACAAATTTTGGCTAAAATTATTCAAAGATTTGGTTATAAGCAATTAAGTGACATCTTTAACAGAGAAATTTACATCTGAACAGAATAGCTTTTGATAGATTCAACTCTAGCCATGGCTCTCTTACCGTGGGTGATTATTTTTAGACCATTTTAAAGGGGAAATTCTGTTTATAAAAGCAATCCATATTTATTGTAGAATATTTGAAAGGTACAGAAAATGATACAGACAAAACTGAAAATTATCCTATTATGCTGCCAGTCAGAGATAACCACTGTCACTATTTTGGTATGTTTTTATCCATCTGTTTTTCCTACACATACAAGTCAAAGAAAAAAAATATATGTGAGTTTTTACCCTTAAATATTTTTCAAAAACAAGATTTTAAATGGCTGCAGTAGTGCTCTGCTACGTAGGTACACCATAATTTATTTAATCCCCATCATTTTAAATAATATTATGGTAATATATGATAACTATTATGATGAAAAGACTTTAAGGTCAGTCATCTCATGTCAGCCTCCCCCACCTTTCCAGCATTACCTGCTGGGCCTGCCCATGGCGGTGGCACTCAGCTTTTTGTTTAGATTTGTTTTCCCTGGACTTCCGTCTCGTTTCATCAAATTGAGCTTAGGTTTGATTTTTGTGATGATTAGAAGCTTTTGATAGTAAAGGCCACAAATCACAGTAGTTGCTATGCTAAATTATTACAAAGATTGTCGTGCTCTGTGGCATGTGAGTATATTTGAATCTCTATTATGTTTTTGGATAAAAATCATCAGTTTCATTGGGAGATTTTTCTCTCCTATCCCTAGTAGAAAAATAGATCTTTTTCTGTGGGGTTTATTTTCTACATAAATGTTTTTGTAGGGGAATATAGTTTCACAAATCAGTGTTTGCCTGTATGATAATTTCTCTGTGTATTCATGCTCTTAATACCAACCACTTTTATTTTCACTATTGAATTTTTAATCAAGACTACTAAAATGGTTATATAAAGTGAACTGATAAGGAATTGGAAAATATTTTAGGACTTTCAGAGGTTTTGAGGATGAGGAGGGGGATGCAGGGAGGGTGTGTGGAGTGACAGAGCTTGTGCCCCTGCAGCTGGTGAGGGAGTGTAAAGAGGTGCTCAAGGGCGGCCTGCTGATGAAGCAGTACTACCAGTTCATGCTGCACGAGGTGCTGGACCACCTGGAGAAGACCGACTGCAACATCGACGCCTTCGAGGAGGACCTGCATAAAATGCTGATGGTGAGACCTGGGGGCGGGGCAGGATGCTGGAGCGCGCGTGCCCGTATGTGTGTGGGAGAGAGCGAGCGAGCGTGGGAAGGGGGGCAGCAGGCTTCAGCCTGACTTTTTCATCTAGTATTGGATTAAATTTGTTTCTCCCAAATCCACGTTTTAACAAATCCGCAGTGGTTTTTGCGTTAGAATTTTTGACAAAGCTTACCCTAGTTCATTGTTTAACTGTAAGATTCTTCATCTTATAGCAGAATGGCCCAGAAATGGAACCATAGTCCGTTCCTGTTTTATCCAGCCGTCTGGCATCAGCCATTTCTGTATCGTGTGCGCGCGCTCGGGCTGGGAAGGCAGGAGTGGACAGTAAGAGGCTCCTCTTCTGCTGGGACCTGGGCATAGGGGGTACTTGCCCCCCCGAGTGCTGAGGGCCAAGGCAGACTTCTGCTGACGTGCAGGGATGACCTGGAGACGGATCCTCTCAACTGGCCTGGGGACGTGGGAGCTGTCACCCCGGGTCAAGCGTTAGCAGAGGAACCGCGCACATCCGAGGGATTGTGAATAGTAAATACTGTGATTTGGCAGGACCAGACTTATTTTGATTTCTTCCCAGGAGGAGCCCCCCAGGCTTCTCACACCACAGGTGTTGTGCTTACTGGTGCTTTCTAGCCTCCTGGTAGACCTGTCCCTTTTCCTTATCCACTCATTTAAGACTTCCTTGCAAGTTTCACTTTTCTCTAGAAAGCTCTGTCTGACAACTTCAACCTTTAACGTGCATTTACCTGTACCTCCTCTGCACTGTCACGGCAGTTATAATCGGCGCTGTGCCGTCGCGGACTCAGCGATCTGCTGCTCTGCCCTCGGCATTCCCCGACTAGCCCGAAAGCTTCATAAGCCAGGGGCTATGGCTTGAAGTGGTCTTGTCTTCCATACTGTCTGGTGGGGTATTAGTGTGTAACGGATACTGGTTGGATTCATTAGAGTGTATGCACAGATGATTCTGTCATGTGGCAAGTCAATGAAACAATATAAAAATGACCATGCTTATGGGCATATTGTTTTGTAATGTTTTCAAGACATGTTTTGTGGGACATCTCACTGTGTCCTGCCTCGGGATGGCTGCAGCACCTCCAGATACCACCTCCATTTTCTAGGCTAGAAGAAAGGAAAAGGGAAAAAGTATCCTTGCCAGCTCAGTCCAGAGCAGCGAAGCTCTCCTAGAAGCCACAGCCGACAGATTTTCGCTGTGTCGTATTGGCCAAACCTGTTGCCTGCCTCTTGACTGTCGTGGAGGCTGGGGAGGCAAATATTTAGCTTTCCAGCCTCTATCGTAGAAGGGTAGAAAGAAGAACGTGGGTATGAAGGGGACTTATGGTATCTGGCATATCGCAAGAAATAGTTTTGAGTTTGAAATTATTTCCTAATTATTTCAGGAGCATGCATAAAAGACCAGATTGTGTAAAATGTGGCTACATTCTGAAATACTATATATTTCTTAGATCAGAGAAGTCGTTATCATTGAAAAGTCATGGTTAAAAAGCAAAAGCAAATTATTTTCTCTCTCTCTCTCTCTCTCTCTCTCTCTCTCTCTCTCTCTGTGGATGGTTAAAGCAGGAGCTTAAAAAGCCAAAAAGTGCTTTGCTTTCCAAACTGTCTTTGGTGGTTTTGCAAAGGCACGCACAGCACCTTTCAGTGCACAGGCACTGGGGCAGGAAGGAAGAGAATGAGGCAGGTGAACCGTGCCCTCCAGGTCAGTCAGCTTCGGTGTCCGTGGTGTTCCTTTGGGCCATCTGAAGTGGAGGGCAAGTAAGTTACGCCTCAGAGCTGCAAGTACTTAGGATTCAGTCTTGGTTTTGCTACGAGTGATCCATGTGGGACAAGATCTCCCTTAGTTTCATCTCTATAATTTCACAGACGAAGAGCTAGAAATTACCAGTGATTTTAAAATTGTGCCTCAAAGTATGCCTGATGGCTAATGGCAGAGGCATGTTTTGAAAACTGGGGGAACCCAAACAAAATCGGTGTTGTTGTTAGGAAGGAGGGAGAGATTGGCCTTTGAATGGTCAGTCACATTATGTGTACCACAACACCCTTCTCAGGAACCTCACCAAAAATCAGCAAAGAGAAGGAAGAGTAAAGAACGGAATTCCATGTTCAGTAAAGGAGGAAATTGACTACACTGCTCTCTTCTCCTTGCTTCCACAAAACTGTTACAATCACTTACCTTGAAATTTTGGCTAAAATGAGGGTGGGCACAAGCTCTAAATATCTCCTCCCCAGCCAGTGATTCATTAGAGCTGTGATATCTGGGGTGTGAACGGTCAGGAGAGAAGCAGGAGGAGTCCCTGTAGAGGACTTGTGAGCAGCAGATCTGCAAGACAGGGGAGCAGAAGTGGAGACAGCTCTGCTGTCTGAGCGTGTCCTGCGGCTGAGGAGGGCCGCCGAATGCGAGCTTCACGGGGTGAGGGGAAGCCATGGTCAGCAGGTCCTGATGCAGAATCTCTGTGACTTGGGGGCTTTACTCTGTGTTACATCATCATCCTGACTCGGAAAACCTAAGCACGTACGTGTGCAGGTGCAGGGACGTGACTTGGTGAGCGTTTGCTTGGGGCAACAAATCACTTTGAAGCTATCAGCTGTCTTAGCTCATTTCTCTGGCCCTGGCCTTAGAAATAACCAAAACAGTAAACTAGATAGAGATGTGGGAACATGGGATCGATTTAAGGAAACCACATAAAAAGAATTTAAGAGGAAGGAAAATGTGAAACTGATGAACGAGATGTGGCAGTTGTGGAAGAGGGAGGGGCCGAGCTGCAGGAGGGAGGGCGGAGACACACCCAGCTGGGATTCCCGCTGAGGCCTGGTTCTTGCAGTGGGGTTCATGGTGAAGGCTGTGGGTCCAGGGAGAGTTTTTAAATTGAAGTTACTAGAGACCATTTGAAAGCCTTAGGGACTGATTTTGTTAAGGGAAAGAGATGAACAGAATTATATGCATATCAGAGAAGAGGGAAATCGATAGTGCGAGGTTCCTCAGATGCCATGAGGAGGTGGGTCTCCAAATACAAGTGTAAGCTTCGCTTGGCCACCGCTAGGAAGGGGAGGAGGGCATGTCACATGTGGGTGTGCATTTTTGGTATTGAGAAGATGAGGGGTTTTATATCTAATGCCCTTTTGTCTTCACTAGGAGGGGTGAGATGTGTGAGGGTGGGCATTGGCCGTTTGGCAAAAATGGCAGAGTTTCAGACTGTGCTTGTAGGGAGAAGGAGAATGGGTTGGGTGGAGATATGAATATTTCCAGGCCGTACACCATGTGGTTGAGACGACGTACAGAGCCGTGGCTCCTCCCGGTCCCGTGACACTCGTGGCCCTCAGCTTCCTGAGTGTGGGCATGGGGCACGGGCTTGTCGGGCTCATTGTGCTTTGGGGTTTCGCAGGCAGGTGAGCTGAAAAGGAAGGGAGAGGTGGCAGGGTGTGGGGTGGTGGCCACAGTGGCGTGGGGAGCGTGACCGCATTGGCTCTTAAGCTGAATGAGGAGGAAAGGGGGTGGAGCAAGGGGTAGTGAGCTGGAGAGAGAAGAGAAAACCGTGCACTGGAGTTCAGGTAAGGATTAAATAAGAGAACAGTCACAGGGGTGGTAGTTGAACAGAAAGCTGGATGGAGGAGAGGAGGTTTTAGAATCAGGCTCTTTGGATTGATGAGCCCTAGAGATGATTCTGTAATGATAAGATCTGGGGTGAAGCACAGTGTGGTGGCTGAGCCTGGGGCGGAAGGAAGATGATGTCAGCTGTTGGAGTGTGTGATGAAGGATGACGGGCAGTTGGAAATCAGTAGGTGACAGCATGAAGAAAGGGTTCGATGGTGTATCTGATGACGCAGATCTTAAAGGGGCAGGTGTTTCTTTTTTGTTTTGGTTTTAAATAAGACCATAAGAGCAGTGGTTTGAAAGTCTCAGTGATGCACACGAGGATGCAGACTGCTTGCAGCCCGTGAAGTCCGTCGTCATACAGGCACCCCATGGCAGGGCTGTACGAGAGAAGGCCACCCTCAGGAGACAGCCAGATTTAAGGGAGAGGAAGCAGCACTCTGAGAAGCCAGAGGAGGGTCCTGGTCTCATATTTAAGAGATTTATTTCATTTGGTGAAGATGGCGGTAGACTCATAAACTGTAGGTTCCACATACTCAGACACCGGTGTTCATAAGGTACCCGGATTGCAGATTCCCACCACACAGCCTGGCTGCTGGAGGCCCAGAAGCATCCAAAGACACAACAGAAGACAGTTTTCTTGAAATACCTGCAGTTTGCCTCCTGAAAATTAGTACTGGATTTCAGAAAGTGTTCATTCCAGCAAACTCTGAGACGTAGCCTGGGGAGGTAACTGAGATCTGAGACTAAATACAGAATCCTGTGAACCTCCGAGCAGAGAAAAAGCAAGGCAGCTCCGGGTGTGAGGGGAGTGGGGACAGCGGGAGATGGGGCCGGCATCAGGGCTCTTAGTTCGAATAACACGCAGCGTTAGTAAGTGGTGGAGGAGTAATGCCTTCAGCGTCCTGGGGCAGAGAATGTGTAACTCAGGTACTTCATACTCAATTCGAGTTGTCCTTTCGGTAAAAGAAACCCGTAGGCGGTGAGGGTTTGTAATCTAGCAGTTGTGACCCTGTCTTGAGAAAAGCTGATGGATAGTGAAACCCTCTAGTAAACAGCAGATACATCAAAATAAGGAGTTAGGAATGGGAAGGCTGTTGTTGTAGGACTTGTGGTGGACATAAACCCCATTTCAGAAAAACTGGGTATTTTGATTAGAAATCATAATTTATATGTCATAAGTCTTGAAAAAAGCTGTGTCATAGAAATCTGGGTGTCAGGAAGGGATGGCGGGGAAAAGTGTGTTCATTCCCACTCAACACGGAAGATAATTGTCTGAAGTTAAAATAAGCGGTTAGACAAGTAAGGATCCCAACTTCTTAAAGGAATAATGTTCACAATATATTAATAATGAACATTTCTGGGTGCTGTTATTTTGATTCTTTTTTTACTTCTGTGTAACATGGTGAACATTTTATTTTGTTGGTAATTTAAAGAGACTGTAAATAATGTGTTAAGTTGCTGGGGGGTTGAGTTGTGCAGTTTAAGAGACATCCCCATTTAGACAGCAGTCCTGTGATGAAGATTTTGCTTCTCTCTGTGCTGCGTACTCAGGGCCCCCCTCCACCTGGCCCTTCTGATTTGTAGCTTTCCGGTTAACAGAGGCGAAAGCTGAGAGCTGCTGAGTTCCATTCTCAAATATCTCCCTTTATGTTTTTGTATTTTAAGGTGTATTTTGATTACATGAGAAGCTGGATCCAGATGCTGCAGCAGTTACCTCAAGCATCCCATAGTCTAAAAAACCTGTTAGAAGAAGAATGGAATTTCACCAAAGAAATAACCCATTACATCCGGGGCGGAGAAGCACAGGCTGGGAAACTTTTCTGGTAGGAACCCTTGTGCTCCTGAGTGCGCCTGCCGGCCCGTTTGCCTCTTCAGTTATGTGCACATGACAACCAGTCCTGTGTGTGTGTGGGCGCCTTCCCCCCAGGTTTTGGGGTCCTTCGAGCGAGGGGTGCCCAGTAGGGGGTGGGTTGCCCCGTGGGGACATTTGGCAACGTCTGGGAACAGTTTGGATCATGATGACTGCGACGTCTGACTGATTAGAGGACAGGGACACAGCTAAACACCATGCAATGCACAGGGTAGCGCCCCAAACCAAACATTATCCACCCAAAATGTCAGTTGTGAAGTTGAGAAACCCTGCCTTAGCATGAACCCTCTTAGGCCTCCAAAGAGTAGAACAGGCCTGTAGTCTCGGTGGGGACATGGGGAACCCCAGGTGTGCCTTTCCCGGGACTGTTCTAGGGTGTTCTACTAACCACGGAATCTCCTTATGAGGCACAGGTTAGCAGTGTAAACAGAGGAAAACCCTGAGGGAGGGGAGTGTGGTCACTGGTGTGTGTTTGAAAATGGCCGTCTCTTACCCAGGAGCTGAACGCTGATGGTGGGGTGCCCCTCCCCGCCACCTGACCCCTCGGCTCTGGACTCGGCTGTTGTAGGTGGTTGCTGCCTCATCCGCCAGTGTAGTTCTGTCTCCTTTCTGTGCGTCCCTCGCACCCAGCCTGGAGCAGCTTTCCCTCCCTCGTGTGTATTCTCCAGGGCCTCTGCTCGCCGGGCTCTCTTCCAGCTGCAGAGGCGCATCGTCGTCGACTCCGCCATCTCTGTCCCCTGCTCAGGACCGAGGCTCCCCGTTCTGCCCTCACCACCCGCCTTTTTCACATCCTCGTGGCGTCCTCTCCGCCTCTATTTCCAGTGAGCTGTGAGCTTGCTCTTTCCCAGACCTCTCCAGCCCTTTAGGTCCCGACTCCCCATGCATCTGCCTTTCCTGTTCGGCTCACTTCCCAGAGTCAGCCTTCTGAGGAAGGCCTTCCCTGCCCATTTCAGCATCTCACCTCCTCTCAGTCTCCTGTCGTTCGGCTCGGCCTGCCGTTCATTCTGTTAGCACTCTCTGTCTCCAGGCTGGCCCTCCTGCGGAAGAGATTGTTTTAAAGATCACTGTTCATTTGCACTACAAATTCAGGTGATGGGATTTCACCACATCCCCTTTTCCTCCTGTCAGTCTCCTTGTTTCTGTCTGTTGCTCGTCCTTCAGGTCGAGCGGTGGGGGCTCTGGCCTTGGCCTGCACCAGGCTTGCTCTGAGCAGCTCCTGAGTTCTCCAGGCCCCGCTGAGGGACTGGCCCCTGGTGCGGCTCTCGCTCGGCCTAGCCGAGCACAGCACCCGTCTCCTTCAGGTGCTGTTCCACCCAGGCTCCATCAGTCTCCCAGTGATCCCTAGTTGCTTTCTTTGTCTCACACGCTACCTCTGATCCTTTGGGAAAGATCCAGAATCTCACCCCTGTGCACCACTTCCCGTTGCCGCTCTTCCCAGGCTGTTTGTTACTTCTCACATGACTGCAGGCGCTCTCCAGGAATCTCTGCTCAGCTCTTTGTCCCTTTGGTCTGTTCTCAGCACCACAGCCAGTGATCTCGTTCAGATGCACCTCAGACCATTTTCTCCTCTGTTCCAAATACTCCACGGCTTCCCTGCTTCCTCAGTGAAAGCCAGAGCTCCTGAACATGGCCCCTCAGGCCAGGTACAGTCTGACTTGTCACTAAACCTCTGTGCTCTTCCCCTGCCTGGCTCTCCTGGGCTTGCTGCACAGCCGCGGTGGCTTCTTGATCGTGTTCCCAGGCGGGGCACGCTCCTGCCTCGGGTCCTTTGCACTTGGTGGTCCCTCTGTTGGACTGCTCTTCCCCGATTACTTTCATGACCCATTTTGCACTCCCTTTAGGTCTTTGTCTTAATGTCATCTTCCCCATATTTAACATAGAAATTCCTACTCATGAGCACTTCTGAGTTCCCTTTCCTGTTTTGTTTCTCTCCATAGTACTTAACAATATCTGAACTATATCTTCTCTTTTTTTATTTCTTGTTTTTTCCTCTATTCACTGGAGGGATTTTTGTCTGTTCTGCTCCCTGCTGCTTAGTACATAACCGATACTCAGTATTTGTGGAGTAAACCCTTCATGGATCTCCTTGTACGCTATTGTTCTTGAAAATGGGTTTGTAATCAGGTCACTTTCCCACTCAGTTACTTTTTAAAGCCCGGCCTCTTTGCCCACCACCAGGCGGAGGTCAGGCAGTTAGCATGACATGCAAGGCCTTCCACCGCGTGGCCCCAGCATACTTTCTCGGTCTAATCCACCACCTCTCTGCTCCTTCCACATTGTGCAATTTCTTTTCACAACCAGGCCTCTTGCTTAACACATCTTCATGCCTTTTGATCACATTCATTGTTCTTCCTGGACTTTCCTTCCCCTCCTCCCTTCCCTTCCTGCCAGAGCCCCTCTTCCCATTGCTGCTCTCCGGTTCCGGGTCCATTCTGCATTGCCTGCAGGCGCAGTGCAGCCAGGCCTTTGGCTGGGTTTGGTCTCTCTCCTCTGATGAGTCCTCCGACACCGTTTGTGTGCTTACCTGCTCTCTTTGACCAGCTAGAAGCCCCTTTCCTTCAGTGAAGAGGTCAGTAAGCTGCTGCTGAATCTTTACTACACTCATTTAGATTTGTTTTGTACACTCGGGTTTACATTTTAACGCTAGCATTTAGATTGTGTACTCAACAAGAAGTATCGGCCGTAGGGAACGTTTCATGTGGATGGATGATGGAAAGCTAATTGTGAGGGAAATTTGTAAAAACAGTTGCATTTAAGAAATTCACTTTGTTTTCTTCTTCTATCATTTAGTTCATTAAGCTTTTAAAAAACAGCTTGTCTTAGATATATATTTGGGGCCATTTTATACCATTTTGGACATTTAAGATGAAAATTACACTTGTATGGTAATTACATAGCTGCTCTGAATATAATTTAAGGTTTTAAAGTTTACGATAAAACCATGGAAATAGAGTAAAGATAGATACTTGCCCATATATGGGAGAGTTCCTCTTTTTCACATTCATCATGACTTTATAGTAAAGAAAAGTTCTCACTATTGTTGATTTTCAAACTATTAAAACAGTAGATGACCCTTTCAGTGTCTTATTCAAGAATTAGAATGAGTGAGGACAGTTTTTCTGCCCTGGTTTACTTTGGTGTTCTTGTTCCCTAGTGACATTGCGGGGATGCTACTGAAGTCGACTGGAAGTTTTTTAGAGTTTGGCTTGCAGGAGAGCTGTGCAGAGTTCTGGACCAGCGCTGATGACAGCAACGCCTCAGATGAAATCAGGTACGGCCCCGCTCCTGTCCTTCCCATTCCTTACTTCACAGAGTTCTGCTTGTGGCGAGGAGTCTAGAATGGGCCCTGTTCAAACCCAACCACGTTGGCCCTTAGGCATTTCCATAGTAGACCTAAAGACTTCTATTTATTACTGTCTTATCTTTTCATGTGCTTGCTTAGGATTTTCTGTGAAATTTTCTTGGAAGGTGAACTTAGAATTTAGTTGGCCTAATGAAAATTGTGTCTTTAGAGAAAGGGAGAGAGAGTGTAAGTTGACTAAAAATGAGTAGAGAGAATTCATCCCTGTGTCCTAGAATGTGTCTAATTAAATAATTATGTTTCTGTCTCCCCCTACCTCCGTAGCAGTCCATGAATACATTTAATTGACACTTGGCACATTGTTACTGTTTTTATGCATGGCTTATTCCTTCTGTTGAACTTTAAGCTTGAGTACATGAAACCATGGCTTACGCATCTGTTACATTTCCTCTACTTCCGTGAGATAGTATTCAGGTTGGACCAGGTTAAATTGCTGTTTTTGTGGCAATATCAGCCATACAGCTATTTTGTGGCCAATTACTAGCAATATCATATGATTCAACCTTAGGAAATGCTCAGGGGGAGCTGACTTCTCTAGAGCTGAAATGTTTTCTCTCACCATCCAAAATTTGATGAGAAACACATTTTGAGTTTCAGAACACCTGAGCTATCATCATGCCAGGGTTAAAGCAAGACGTGTCCACACAGATTCTTACCTGGGACAGCGCTGAATAGCCGAGAGTCAGAATGAGTCAGTTTGTAGAAGGTCCTGCAGTTTGGAGAGCCAACGCGGCGAATTCTGGATAAGCAGGGAGAATTGGAGATCTAAGATGGGGAACTGGAGAGTGGCCCTGATGATGCTCTGGTTGTTTGCTAGCGGTGGGTCTAAGCGGTGGGCTCGTGGGCAGGGTGATGGGGCTGGCTCCTCCTGGCCCCAGTGAGCCCAGGGGCGACCACACACATCTCTTCTCTAGTCACCGCTCAGTGCTGTCACACTGGGGGCCTGCAGGCAGCGATGATGCGAGTATTCACACCACAGAAATCTCCAAACACCACATAAGGCAGTTCTTGGAGGGGAGCCAGTTGGTAAACGGTCAGCAGCCCTCCACTGCACGGATATATTCCTTTTCAGTAAGATCCTGAGCTGGGAGGCAATGTAAGAACTTTATCTCAAACTCCAAGAAGTTATTATGGGGAAATCTTTAGAAAATTAAGCTTACTGTTATTTGAAGGTTATTGTATGTGCCTTATTTATTTGAAGAATACAAGCACTTTCTAGAAAACCACAAGAGAGCAAGCTTCTGAGTATTTCAAGTACATTCTCAATAATTGCTTCCCCCCATTTATCCAAATTTTCAGTCTTTATTAATGTCATTTGGAATTTGCTTCATCCTTATTGCTTTCTATTTCTCGACATACTCTAATGTACTCTAACTGGATTTCAATCAACTTGGCAGGAGATCTGTTATAGAGATTAGTCGAGCACTGAAGGAGCTCTTTCACGAAGCTAGAGAAAGAGCCTCCAAGGCACTTGGATTTGCGAAAATGTTGAGAAAGGTGAGTTAACAATCCCAATTGATTTTTAAAAATTTTTATTTTCCCTTATTTTTTTTAAAAGCTAACCCTAAAGAAGTCTCTTTGTAACTGTGATCCTAGGACCTGGAAATAGCAGCAGAGTTCATACTTTCAGCCCCAGTTAGAGACCTTCTGGATGTTCTGAAATCAAAACAGTATGTTAAGGTAAATATTAAAGATGGTGTAATTGGAATATTTTGCCTTTCCTGTTTTTCCCTTCTCTTCATGGTCCAGATAGTAAATATTTTGGGCTTTGCTGGCTATATATTGATCGCAGTAATAAGACTTTCTCATAATTTCTCAATGAAATAATCAGAAAAACAAAGTTTTTCATACTAACTTGCTTTTAGAATGCAGATAAAATAACCAAATATTCATACTATTTATTAAAATGAGTTACACATGTATTTAAAATAATGTATCTAAAATAGTAATGTAAAATAATAAAATAATAATTGATTTTTTTAAAGATTTTATTCATTTGAGAGAGAGGGAGGGTGTGCACATGTGCATGTGTGCACCTGGGGGAGGGGGAGGGGCGGAGAGCGAAGGAGAAGCAGGGAGCCCGAAGCGGGGCTCCGTCCCAGGAGCCCGGGATCATGACCTGAGCTGAAGGCAGACGCTTAACCAGCTGAGCCCTCCAGGCGCCCCTAATGATTGATTTGTAAGTCGTCGTTTTGTTTTTACCCTCACATTTTCTGAAATAGTTCAGATTTTTTACAGGAGCTTTGGCCATCAGCACCCGACTCATCCCTGGAGCCCCTTTTGGAGTCCTCGTCTTTACTACCATTTAAGTTGTTTGAGACTTAGTATTTATAGATTCTGTGTATAATATTGTTACTGGAAATTTTATCGCAGGCCCACAGTTTTATCCCACCTGCAGTTGTTTGTGATTTGCACAATAGTATCACATATGTGTTCCTTATTAAAATGACCTTTAAAAGGCTTCTTATGATGCCCCCACCAAGAATGATTAGTGAATCTGTATTAACATTTTTGCCTTTTTACCGAGTCAGGTGACATTCCGTAGGCATCACGAAGTAGCATCGATTGAGGTTGTTTCAGGCTGGCTTTCCTCCCCTAAAGGGTATTTTCTTGCTTCTTGAAAATAGGGCAGCTGGAGGAGGCCCAGTGAGTGGAGAAGCCTTCCCAGGCCTCCAGCACAGCGCTCCCGTGTCACTACCCCCTCCGCAGCCTCCCCCATTCACATGGGACTGGGCCCCTTGCGTTGCCCTCAGTGCTGGCCTTCCCCACACCTGCTTGTCTTTTTCTAGTTTTATGTATTTTAAATAAATTTTTGTAACATGTGACATTCCCTAATCTAAGAGTTTGGATCATTTCCTCTGCAGGTACAGATTCCGGGCTTAGAAAACTTGCAGGTGTTTGTTCCAGACACTCTTGCTGCGGAGAAGAGCATTATTTTGCAGTTACTCAATGCAGCTGCGGGAAAGGATTGCTCCAAAGAGTCGGATGATGTACTGATTGATGCCTATCTCCTGCTAACCAAGCATAGTGATCGCGCTCGGGATTCGGAAGAGAGCTGGGCCACGTGGGAAGCACAGCCTGTCAAAATTGTGCCTCAGGTTGAGACTGTTGATACCCTGAGAAGCATGCAGGTGTGTGTCACTCCCAGGTCCCATGCCCACTACTCCCACCCCAATCTTGAAGCAGTATTATTTACTTAAAATATTTTTAGGAAAAATAAATTATTAGCAGCTTCTGAGTGATTGCTTTAACTGCCATAGTCGTCTCAAGTGTAGACTTCCCCAAAATATGCCTCGATGTTTTAAAAATTTTGTATCACAAGTTGTACTAAAATATTCCTTCAAATTCTGTAAGTATGTTAAATTATCCTGGAATATTTGAAATAGTTATATCTTTACTTAGTCATGATCTGTATGCTCATGGTCTAAAAGGAATTATCTCCCTCATTTAATTTGTAATTCAGAAATTCTCCTTCTTCAGGTACTCTGGTTTACTTGCTGTTAGTTAACATTTTTGTAGTAGAGGCTATTACCTACTCACCCAGCAGGGATCCCGTGATGATTTGTATAACTCATTAATTAAAACCCGTAAGAAGCCTCTTCACGTTCTCTTTGTTGACCTCGGGACAGTGGTGGTGAATGTCCGCACGCACCTCAGACTCAGCCTGGCCAGCACTGAACACGCTGGCTTACTGTGCTCTTGAGTGCACACGATCTCCTCTTCCGCTCGCGTTCCCTGTCTCAGCGAGTGGTGCTCTGGCCACTCAGTTGTTGAAACCAGAATGTGACAGTTAATATAAACTCATCCTTTTACCCTTCCAGTTCGTCCCCAGCCCTGACACACCCGGAGCATTTCTGGTCAATGACACTTTGTCTGCAGCCCAGAGCCCCTGCCATGGTCAGACTTCATCATCTGGGTCCTGGCCTAGTGCATTGTCTCACTTTTAGTTTCCCTTAGTTTCCCTGCTTCCAGCCTCACCTTCCCTCCTCCAGGTGTGTGTGTGTGTGTGTGTGTGTGTGTGTGTGTGTGTGTGTATTTGGGTACTTTGAGAATGATCATTCTAATATGTAACTCTGGTCATATCACACACACTTCTATGCAAAATACTGCAGTGACTCTGTCACTTAAAAAGATACTAAATTCTCGGTTTTGTTTCATGGAAGGCCACTCATCTCACCTTGTCTTATTTCTGCATTTTCCAGCTTCACAGACTGCTCACACACACACACACGCATATACACGCACACACTCACACACACACTGCTGTAGGAGTCTGAGTTACTTGCAGTTCTAGGATGTTTCAGAGACCCCATGCCTGCATAGTTCCATGGGATTCTTCAGCGCTGTGGGGCAGACCTCAGACAGTAGCGCCCACTGTGGTGCGTGGCTCCCACAGCAGGGCGTAGCTCTGCTTGAAAACTGCTTTCTGATCTGGGGGTCACTGGCCTGGTGGCCCTGATGAGTTTGGCATTGTTTTCGGACTAGGGGTTGACCTAGAATGGGAAACAGTGAGTGGGTCTGTTTTTAAGCCCTGTGCTTGATTCTCCTCCCAGGTGGATAATCTTTTACTAGTGGTCATGCAGTCTGCCCATCTCACCAGCCAGAGAAAAGCTTTCCAGCAGTCCATTGAGGGACTCATGACTCTCCGCCAGGAGCAGACCTCCAGTCAGCCGGTCATCGCCAGAGCTTTGCAGCAGCTAAAGGTACGTCACCGCCACGCCTCTGCCTGAGCTCCTTGATTGGTGTGTGGCGGTGACGCTGTGGAGGCATCCGCGTGTGACAGTGTCATCCCACCCGAGGGACCTAAAGTCTTACGTGGTCTTTACCGTTCTCCCTCTTCCCGGTTCCCATTGTCCCATGTCTTCACTAAAACCTCCCAGATCTTTATTGGAACCATAGAATGTTGGAATTGAAAGGGATAGAAATTTGACCAGTTATGTGACTTCTGCATGGCCACATGGTTGGTTAGTAGCCAAGTTGATGCTGGATTTTAGGTCTCTTCACTCCTAATCCAGGTTTCTTTCTTCTTTAGCAATTACGAGTATTTGCTAGAGGTACTCCAAATCAGTAATGGGTAACCTAAAAGAAGATTTATTTCTTCTTTTATTTAACTGATAGTTCAGTCAAATTACATGCAGTAGAGAAAGCCGGTTGTGGACAGGCACCAGGCCTTCGGAGTTCAGGTCAAGCCAGGGCCTCACCTTCTTTTCCCATGATTTCCTGTTTTCCCCACCTCTGCCTTGACTTCCGTTCATTGGTCCTGGTCTGATGCATGCTTTTCCACGGGCCATCAGTTATGCCTTCTTTGTCACATGAAGGCTTGACTTCTTGAGGAAGAAGCACTTCTTGAAGCTCTAAGTAGTCTGATAGGCATTTGTTTCTTCTGTTCGTCTGACTTGCCTCACTCGCCCAGAAGCACGCTCTCTCACCGATTTGCCGTCCCACTCGCACGCCGGAGCAGGGCGCTTTGGTCTTGTCTTTCAGTTTGAGTCCGTGAACTCTAGAGAGTGCAAAGTTACACAAGATACTGATTATTCTTGAGTGTAAGGAATTCCTAAGTGTCTCTCCCCGAGCGGGGGGACATTGGATCCTCCTGGTCGCCTCTGGAGTTGCCACAATGGAGGCATTTCAGCTTGGAGGACTTCAGAAGATACAAACTGGGAAGGAACATTCGGGCATCGGTGTCCCTGGGCCAGGGTACTAGGAGTGCTCGCGGAATATCAAATAGGCTGATGTGGCTAGATCGCGGTGTGTACAGTGGAAAGTTGTGGGAGATAAGGCTGGTAAAATCAGGTGGGCAAAAGTCAGGCTATTGAGAGGTTTTGGATTTTATTTTTTCTAAGCCTCAGAGAGTAGTAGTTGAATATTTAGGAGGAATATTTTGGAAAAGTCTGTAGGGGGATAGCCCAGTGGAGACCATATGTACGTACGTGTGTGTTTAAGGGTGAGAGGAAGGGGTCCAATTTGGAGTGATTGTAGTCCTGCTTAGGGAAACAACAGAGCATGAACTAGGACAAGCTTTTCCAACCTCTGCAATTTTGACATGTTGGGTCAATAATTCTTTGTTTTGGGGGAGTTGTCCTATTTTGTAGGATGTTTAGCAGCCTCTCTGATCTCTACACACTAGATGCCATTAGATTTCACACCCCATCTCCACAAGTTTTGACAACCAAAAGAGGCATTGCCCTTGGGTAATGTCCCCTTGGGTAAAATGTCCCCTTGGGTAGAATCGACCCCGACTGACACCCCAACTGAGAACCCCCTGAACTAGGGAGTGTCAGGGAGATAACGAAGGACGATACAGACTTCCTGTTGGATTGAAATCCTGTTGCATTGAAATCATACTTTAACAACTGCCCAGGGGGAAAATGCAGCTGGTGGTTGATATGCAAAATATTAAAGATGAAAGCAACTTATAGGAATTAGGCATTAACATTTTAAATGGATTTTTTCCCTCTTATATTTCATAAGATGTTAACAAATACCTAATACAAATAAAAACTAACAAACTAAATAAATAATACATTTCCTTTATTTTTGAATGACCAAAATATATTGCAATGATTAATATCTGTGATGATGAAAGAAATCTTCCTCTAAAATACAGTTAAGTATTAGATGATTTGCTTTGTTTGGATTAATTATGGTTTGGGACTCTTTAGAATGATGCACTAGAGCTTTGCAACAGAATAAGTGATGCCATTGACCGAGTGGACCACATGTTCACTTCAGAATTTGATGCTGAAGTTGATGAATCTGAGTCTGTCACGTTGCAGCAGTACTACCGAGAAGCAATGATTCAGGGCTACAACTTTGGGTTCGAGGTAGGTACAAAAGAAGAGGAAAAGCACAGTGTAACTTCGCAGTTGCTCTCTAACTTACCTACCAAAAGTATGAGGAATCTTGTACAGCAAATCAAGAATGTCATCTTACCCACTGCTGAGTATCAGAAATGTTGGTTTCCTTTTAAATTGTCAGATAGTTGTCCAGTTTTTATTTTGTGCTAACAGCTTTCTACTTCCATTTTAAAACCTTCTTTAAGAGATGTTTAATATCATGAGAGTACATTTGTAATTTAAACTTATGAGTAAAACATTGGTGAAACTGCATTTTTAAGACATTATATTATCTTTAACTCTTCATACTCTTTTTTTTTTTTTTTTTATGTTCAATTAGCCAACATAGAGTACATCATTAGTTTTTGTTGTAACGTTCAACGATGAGCACTGGGTGTTATACGCAACTAATGAACCGTTTAACTCTTCAGACTCTTGAAAATATGTCAGTTTTAACTGGACTTTGCTTTTTGTTTATAGAAAAATGGTATTTTATGAAACAGATGTGGCATTGTAATGGTTAGATATTGGTATAATCATTACTTTCTTCTTAATTTTGATATACACAAAATCTTCTTACAGTATCATAAAGAAGTTGTTCGTTTGATGTCTGGAGAGTTTAGACAGAAGATAGGAGACAAATATATAAGCTTTGCCCGGAAATGGATGAACTATGTCCTAACTAAATGTGAGAGTGGTCGAGGTACAAGACCCAGGTAATGACCAAGTAGATGTATCCTAGAACTGCAAGTAATTCGGTACTCCTGCTGCAGAGAGAGAGAGAGAGAGAGAGAGAATGTTGGAGCAGCCTGTGAAGCTGGAAAATGCAGGAATAAGAGAGGGACGTGGGAATGGTAGTATTTCATGTGTATATTTTATGTGAGATTGCTGAGCGGATGACACAAAAAGGGGCATTTCGAAGTCTTTGATGATAGAATTTTGCCTTGTTGTGTTTTGAAATGAAACTGTTAACACAGAAAACCCCATAATTTTTGGAAAACTCAAAAAAAAGTTCCATAATGAGTTAACTTTAAGGGAGTTCACATTCTCCCTGGACACGTCTTCCTGATTGCTAATTTTTTTCCCTCCCTCATGCAGTTTAAGCCTTTTATGAATGTAAATGGAAACAGTTTGGTAACCGGTTCCTTTATTAAGAAGCTGTTTGTCCTTTTTTCTCAAAACATGCTATAAATTTACTCAACCCCAGGCATTTACATAAAGACAAAAATTGTGTTTTTTTCTTAGATGATAATTTTCCAGTCAGATTACTTTTCAGTACTGTATAGACTAAAACTGCTACAGCGTTTTCTTGATTTTGTGATTATTGAACTTCCTCATGTAACAGGTGGGCAACCCAAGGTTTTGACTTTCTGCAAGCCATTGAACCTGCCTTCATTTCAGCTTTGCCAGAAGATGACTTCTTGGTATGGAATATTCTAGAGTTTTGTTTTGTTTTGTTTTTTAATTAAAGAAATAAGTTGATCACTGTTCCTGATTGTGTATTTTTTTATAGTTGTTCTTAAATATTTTTTTCATAATTGTAATGATAACGCTGAAAGTTAAAGCACTCATAACAACATAGTAAGATATTCTGTGTTCTTTTCTTTTTATAACAATACTGTTCAACCGACTAAGTCTGGATATCTATAAAGCCCGGCACTTCTAAAATATTTGTCAGTTTCAAATTTTATAAAGTGCTGACTTAATAGTTGCTGCTTTTTAGCAGTTTAATGAAGAACAAGGATTAGCTGTTTCACTTCACATGCGTCATTTGAGAGCATGCCAAATGTTAAATATTACCACTGTTATTCCAGTACATTCCATCAGCTCAAAAAAATGATGTTCAACATGTGAATTCAATCATGTTAGCCTCTGAATAGTAGAGATGATTATAGGAGAAGTTCCTTGCTTGTGCACGTCATTGCCTTATGGGGAGTTGAATGCTAATTTGCTTTTATTTATAAAAATTGAATGGCATATATTCTTATTATTTTAAATTATGTGCAGTTTGTGTTTAATATGTTTATATCTATTGTCTTTTAAATGAACTTTGAAAATATTTACTAAGGAAAGCATAGCATATTTCTTTTAAATACACTGAAAGCTTAATTTGTGCTACTTATATCATTGAGAGAATGTACGTTCTTTCCTTGTCCTTTCCCATTTTCCTAGAGTCTTCAAGCCTTGATGAATGAGTGCATTGGCCATGTGATAGGAAAGCCACACAGTCCTGTTACAGGTTTGTACCTTGGTAAGACGGCAGTTAGAACATTTCCCGTAGCACCTTCCTGGTTTGGGCAAGTGCGTCATCTTACGGTTGCAGCCCTTCATGCTGGGTTGAGAAGTTCCTTAACAATACTGAAGAAGACAGCAGTGACAGGAATGAGGTGTGTATATGGGCAACTCCACAGTCCTAAGTCCAACAGGAAGATTAAAATGCCAGCACAGGATATGCACTGCCTGCCAACAGTGTTAACAACATATTTTAATTAGTTAATTTATATTTTGCATACCAACAATAAATCTGTTCTTCCCTTAAAATCTCTTCTTCTGGAAAGGAAAGACTTGGAGAGAGAGCTGTCTGTTAGGGAGCAAGGGCCTTTCCTGCTAGAGGTGGGTGAGTATAATTGTTCTGCCCCCTTCCTCGCCTTTCCAAGGAGAATGAGTCTGTTTTCTTCTCCACAGCTAAGAATCTCCCCACTAACAGAGTAAATTCTTAATCGATTTTACTTAAAAAAACAAACAAACAAAAAAACCAAAAAACACAAGTTATGCTATGATATACTTTCATTATAGTTTTCAATGACAGTTTAAACTTGAAACTTTAAAAACAAAATATATCAGAAAAAGACTGCCTTTCCCCCCATTCTTGAGATAGTAAGTAAAAGCAAAACTGTATTTACATTTAATAAACATCCAAAAATGAAAACTTAGAAATTTTGAAGCAGTTTAAATTACACAAAATAAAATAATTCATAAATGGTAAACTTATTTAGCAGGAACTGTATCTTAAAGGGTGCTTGTTAGCCACAGAAAATTTAGTAGACCAGGTTTTAATGCTTGGTTTCTCTATCTTTAAAATTCACTCAATTACTCATTTTATACCTTTTTTTCTCCCAAGGCTGTTATGAAATGAAAGTTATCATTTGCAAAACTCTTTGAACATTGTATATAATGTTATAATTTTATAGCATTCTATATTCTTATGGAACTTTTGATTAATCATATTATCCTAAAAACTTGGATTTTCTGATCTCCTAAAATATTTCACTAAGAATACATGACCAATAATTCAGTAAAAATCACTTCTTTAAAATACTTAACTACATACGGAATCATTTGCATGGTAGCAAAATTATAACATAGAGTATGTAGAGAAATGTAGAA
Organism: Zalophus californianus; assembly: GCF_009762305.2. Lineage (NCBI taxonomy): Eukaryota > Metazoa > Chordata > Mammalia > Carnivora > Otariidae > Zalophus > Zalophus californianus. The sequence continues at coordinate 7,723,616 of NC_045601.1, read as the reverse complement.
AATATACATGTTGAAGAAATGTCAAGGTAGAAAAATACTACAGAGGAGAGAAAAGAAACAGTCGTACTCCCACGGTTGACAGGTAATCACCGCTGACATGGGATCCCTGATTATTCATGTGCCTCTCCCCCAGCTGCTGGTGGGATGGTTGGGTAACAGTGCTGTCTGTAGGCTGGGGGTGCTCTTTGTCTTCTGGGCCATGTGGCTTGGTGGAAATAGCACTGGCTGGGAGTCAGATTGCCAGACAGCCCGGTGACCCGGGGCTGCCCGTGTAACAGCACTGAGCCTCCTCTGCAAATGCTCAACATTGGATGCTCACGAAGGTTCTGCATTTACATTTTGTAAACTGTAGTGTTCCGTGCATGGCAGCAGTCTGCATCTGGCTTTGTGCTCTTTCCTTACGAGGGCAGTTAGTGAAAGGGAGAGCACACCAGCTGTCGTTCCCTCTGCCTGTCTTCCTCGCCCTCTGCTCCACACTCGGAACCACCGACAGCAGCCTGGTAGATAGCCTTCCCTAGGTTCTGCACGCTCACATAATTGTACAGGTGCATTCTGCCCTGCCTCCTTTATGCTCCTGGCATCACGCAAGCATAGACAGGCTGCTTGTTCTACTGCGTAAAGGTTGGACCACATTGGATATTCATCTCTTGCTTTTCTGACCCGACAACTGTAGAAATTCCTCCCTGTCAACGGGTAGAGATCCAGCTCGTTCTCCTTAGTGGCTGCATTGTGTCCGTTAGTGGGTGTAGTACAGTTCTTTGCACCGTTTCCTTGTGGACATTTGTTTTGTTTTGTTTTTTAATTTTATTTATTTATTTGACAGAGAGATAGAGCCACAAGTAGACAGAGCGGCAGGCAGAGGGAGAGGGAGAAGCAGGCTCTCCACTGAACAGGGAGCACGACGCGGGGCTCGATCCCAGGACCCTGGGATCATGACCTGAGCCAAAGGGAGAGGCTTCACCGACTGAGCCACCCAGGCACCCCATGTTTTGTTAGTTTTTGCCATGAAAAGCATCTCTGTAGTAAATATCACTAGTCAAAGTAGCGCGTCTATTTTATGTTTATTGACCGTTTGGATTTTCTTTTCAATGAAATACCACAGTTTTGCAGCAGTTAGTTATATATACTCTTAAAAGAAATGTTCTTTTTCATATATGAAGAATGTGAAACTCATGTGCGTGTGTTTTAGCAGCATGTCTTTTCATATTTTGAAGAGGAAATTTTGTAGTGATATTTGACTCCACAAAGTTCCCAGTATGTTTGCTGAATTAAAGACATCACCTTCCTTCCCGAAACATTTTTATTGCTTTTTTTTTTCTCTTTTTACATTTGTTACTATTGAAGTTCTTTCATTTACTCTCGTAACTGTTGAGATAATGAGCCAGAGACACAAATTGCCTGAATTTTTTCTTAGTAATTGCTTGATTTTTGCTTTGCAAGTTTTCCCTTCAGATCTCTCCATTTTGGGGACTTTGGTCTTTCTTGTGTAATGTTATTGACAACAGACAAATCAGAACCGTGAAGAAGTATTTCCATTTAGGATAAAGCATATGTAGATGAAATAAAACATATGGCGTGAAATTATTCACATGAAGAGGAAAGACAACATTTAACAAACTAAGGAGGGTTAAAACCAAGTGAAAAGTAAGAGGACACGTGTCAGGGCAAAATAGACAAAATGTAACACATGTGGTACGCCAGTTGTGTCTGGTTCGGGGAAAGGAGAATTATCAGCGTTTCTGTAATCACTAGGCAAGGGCCCTTTAAATTTTTATTTTAAATTTTATCTAGTTTTTACCAGAATATTTAAACAAAGAAGAGAAGAAAACATGTTCTGAAAAAACGAATAACCCACTTAAACTGTGTCTGATCATCCTTGTTTGGTTTAAAGGAATTAAATAAAACTCCGTATACTCAGGAAAATGACAGTGACCATCCCTGACTCAGAACCTGTTGAAGTGTCAGCACGGGCCAGAATCTTTTTAAAATGTAGCCAGCAATCAAGAACTCTTTGTTCTCTCAGGCTCTAGCTGGGTCACATTGTTTGTTTCCCGTCCATTGTGTACTTTCTCTCCAGGGTTTCAGAAATGTTTTTGATGGCTCAAAGTTTGAATGTATAATATACCTTTTATTAATTTTTAAAAAGTGCCGTTTTCTACAATGTTGGTCTATGTGATACAATTTTCTTACTTACATAATGGGTTTGTTTTGGCCACCGGCGAAGTCAAGTCCCATCCCGTTTCTGTGTAGTGACCTGCTTTGGCTTTTCCTGTTGACTCCTTTAACAAGTTGCATTTGTCACCATTGTCACTGGCAGCTATTCATCGGAACAGCCCCCGTCCTGTGAAGGTGCCGCGATGCCACAGTGACCCTCCTAACCCACATCTAATCATCCCGACTCCAGAGGGATTCAGGTATTTGGAGCTTATGTAGCCGTTTGCTGTCTGGGTTCTTCTCTGAGCTTCATGCTTCTGCTCCGACGGCTGCTGGAGCTTGTTCTGATCACTGAGTGTTTTTTCTGTGTTCTCGTGCACACTGTTTTAAAAGCTCTTAGTTGCATTATCTCGAAGATACACCACAGTGTGCCTTAGTTGCAAGAGAAAAAGACGTGCAACTTTAAGACAGACTTGTACCTTTCCAGATAACTTAGTTTCTCAGCTTATTTATAACCTCAAGCTACTAAATGCTTGCTGGCTTTGGAATAATTCTTTCTCTTTCTTTGAAAATGACATTACAAAAACAAATTTGAGTGTGCATAGCATAGTAAACATTTGAAAAACAATCCTAAACGTTAGTGTAGAGATGAAGAAAAATTGGAATGATCTTTTCAGTCTTGACTTTCATGTGTGTCTGTAACCTTGAAGCAACTTAAATACTAGAGTGAGTTCTGAAACTCTAGTACAAAGTATTTCCCTTGAATGTGGTGGCATTTCTGCATCTTGAGGGAGTGAGCATTTTCTTTCCCCTGTAGAATCACTTTTTAAAAGTTAATTTTATTTGACAGTATTTGCTAGGAAAAGACCACAATTATTTTTCAAAATAATTAGTTTTTTTTCTTTTTTACGCCTAGACCTGAATCTCAATCAAAGAAAAATTTGCATTTTATATTTTTAAATATTTTTCACTTCCTCACCCTATTTTATTCTTAATTGAAAACCACTGGAGAGTCCAGTCCCTTTTCTCAGCTGTGTTCCTGAAGCTTTTCTTCTCGTCTCAGCACTCGGAGCGTGCCTTCGGACGCGCGGAGCCACGGCAGCCCCGCTGCTGCTTCTGTCACTGCTGCGGCCACCGCCGGTCGCCCCGGCCCCTCGGGCAGCGACTCTGCGCCACCCAAACCCGTCAGCAGTGCCCATGATACCAGGTAGTCACCCTCCACCAGTGGCATGCCTCCTCGGCCCCCTCCTGGGCACTTCCACAGCGGCCTCAGCTTTGGGACGTGGCCCGGGGGGGGGTGTCGCCCCCCCCCTAAGGTTCTAGCACCAGAAGCGCGAGTAATTTGCCTGATTAATATTTCCTCAGAGCGAATATTAACCAAAATGACCAGACTCCCTGACAATAAGAACTCTTCAGAGAGAGTATCAGACCAAAGAGCCTGGTCCCCACCAAAGAGGACTTGAGAATTTTGGCAAGTAGTGCCTTTCTTGAGGGGTCGGTCCCAAGGTAGCTCAGAGATGGCTTCTAGTTAACACCATTAGGTGGGGATTTGTTTTTTCGGAGGATCACTTTTCTAACAAGTTTTCTAATTTATAGAATTATTGATTAGAAGTAGTTTATGAAAGTTGGAAAAATGAGTTCAGGGGGTTTGTATCTTATATGGAGAGCATATCATTACTAGAGAGAGCTATCAGACACTTGGCAAGCCCCAGAAGGCCTCTTGCCTGAGTCTTCCATATAGGTAAGGAGTGTGTTGCACTTCTTCCCATTCTAGTTGTTAGTTCTGACAGAGGATTTCGTCAAGGTCTCGTAGACTTGAGAAAGGACATTTGGTCACTCTTAACTCTCCCCTTACGTCTGGCAGAGGGGGTACACTGGTACTCTTCTCATCTTCCAATAAAGATGGTGATAGAGTAAAAAAAAACTCTATGGGTTGAGGGTAATCTGAGCAAAAAAGATGAAACTGTGAAGGAACTCAGTGCCCTGTATCTTGCTCCAAAGAAAAAATATTCGTATGTTATTGGTAGAAAGATGATGTATAGCTTTAGAATTGAAAAAACACTAAAATGTCTTTAGACCTACTTTATAACAGTCTAAAATTTCTACAAACATTTCTGTTCTTCTCATTCATTAAAATAACAACTGCTTGTAATTTGTATTGATAAACATCTATAATCTAAAAAAAAAGTCAACGTATTTTACAGCTTAAGCTGTCAACCAAGACAGTTAACAGTTACCATTAAACAGATTCCCATTTACCTTCTTCATTTTTATGTTGAGAGCATTTCATGGCAAATGTTTCCACATATGCCCTCCTGTCCCTGAAGGAGGCACTGAGACTGCCTTTTTGTAAGTGTAACTCAGGGTGAAGGGAAGCCACTTGCCCTCACGTGCAGACACAGTGGCGGAGAGCACTTCACCATGACCCACTGCATCCACGTTTGCACACCATTCCTGCAAAACTAGAAAAGGGAGGAACGCCCCCCCCCCCCCAGCTTTGTAGAGGTTCCTGAACTGTGGCTTAAGGCATTTGTGAGCTGGAGGTGTGGTACATTAAGTGTATTTTAGTATAAAAGTGAAGTACGTGTGGTCGGCCTTCATGTGCATATAGTCTTCGGCTTTGTGGAGGTTGTTTTCAGTCCGTCGTGAGTAGCATGTCATAAGTACTCTTCATCTTTTGGATGATTCTTGACACATAGAAATTTTACCACCATCACAGTGGTAAATTGAAGGCCATTTTTTTACAAAGGAATCACGATCTCTTGACTCTCCAGTGGTGTGTAGGTGACGGTGGGCAGAGGACAGCAAGGCCAAGTGGAGATGCGCTTAGCCGATGGTGGTTTGCCGCACTCCTGCCTTTGAGCCGGGCTCCTGTTGAGTTTAACTTTGGGCCTTAACAGCCCCTTTGTGGTGGGCCTGTGCAGCAGACCCCGAGGTGGAGGCACGTGCCCTGCCGACGTCCTGGTACAGCCTGGAGCTTGCTGCGGGGGGAAGCCAAATGATGGCCAGGACTTCCAGCGTCAGCAGGAAGGCCCCCACCTCACGGTGTGCGGCCCTTCCTGTCCTAGAGACCGTCAGCCCTGCGGAGTCTTACTGTGCCCCACAGCAGCCTCTGAATGTTTTGATTTGGTTTGGTTTGACTTAGGAAATAGTCCGGGCTTCAGTGATCTTACCAGTGTTTATAAAACTTTTTGACAGTGTTCTCTTTGTCGGGGCTGGGCTCTTACTGCTTTGTGAGACTGATGGTTAATTTTTCAGGAATTTTGCAAGCCGGTTGTTACACCATTGAAATTGTAGAACTCCACAACTAGTAGTTAAACATTCACCAGCACACTATTTCCTTTAAGTATATTTTTTGCCTAGCAAAAATCTCTGAAGATGTGGAATTGGCCAGTTTTGTCTCTGGGAAATCAGGAAAATAGAGAGGTCGTGTGACCTCTGCTTGGCAGCACAGTCTTGGGAGTGGCTTTAGGAGTCACGTGTCTCTTCACTTCAACATCCATGATTTTTCCATGAAATGGCGTCAGGACTTTTTGATGAACTCCATGGCAATAGAGGATGTCCCTCTCTCTTCAGACTTAACAGTTATGCTAGATTTGAGAGTTTAGGGAAATAAAAAAGCATTGCATACTTCATAATTTGTGAACATCTGTTCAGTAGAACCCTGTCGCCTTAAATCTATTCAGCATCTGAGGGAAAAGAGCATAAATGCTACCATACTTCATAGTATCGCTCATTCACACAGTACACACGAAACTTGTTAATGAACTCAGGCCGTACTTATCTTGGATTACTCGAATTATAATTTTAAGACTTCCCTTATTTAATTCTGGGTTTTACTCTGTATGGATTCATTCTGGATTTCTAAACACACTTAACTTTATTCTGAAAAAGCAGCAAATTACCTTTGTTCTTTACACACTAAGCTTCCTGCTCTTCTGCACCTTTGCTTGGCAACTGCTTGAAAAATCATTAAGTGTGCCCTTCCATTTTCTTATTAAGAGATTTGAAATCTTTTGAATCATGTAATAATTTGAACACTTTAAATAGAATTAAGTACGTAAATGCATAGTATGATCAGAATTTTAAATATTAGCTCTGTTTGGCTGATAATTTTTATCCATCCTGGGCTTAAATGGTGGAGCTTTCCACACATGTCAGTAACCCTTGAATAAATCCTGTTTTTTTGTACTTTTGTTCGTTTTTAACTTAGAGCGTTACGCAGTCAGGTTCTCATGTGCCAGCAGCGGAGGATAAAAATCTGACTGTCCTTCCCAGCTCCAGAAGAGGGTTTCCCAGTAGCAGCCCTGTTCACTTTGGGTGCCTAATTCTCAATTTGCGGGCTGTCCTTCGCATTATCCTGTACTCACTTGATACCAGGTTTCCCCAGCGGGCAAAATTACCCCTAGTTGAGAATTACCGCTCTAGAAGAGTCTCACAGATCTTTCATTTTGAGTTCCATTGAATTGACAGCTCAATTTTTTAAAAATCTTGAAACAGGGGTTCCAGCGTCCCTGAGAACGACCGGTTGGCTTCCATAGCCGCGGAGTTACAGTTTCGGTCCCTGAGCCGCCACTCAAGCCCCACCGAGGAGCGCGACGGTGAGTGTGTGAGGTGCAGACTCTGGTCTCAACCGGCTGAATCCTCTGCCTCAGTTTACCAGTTTCCATGGGTTGTGCCTCAGAGAGAAATGAAGAGTGAGGAAGAGGTGACAGAGCTCCCAGAGAACATTTGCTATTCAGCATGTTGGCTTTTTACTATAGATGCCTTTTTCGCTGTACTTGCGTTTTCTAGGTCTACTTTTGTTGCTTTTCAAAGAAAATTATTCCTGACACTTTAATTGCCAAGCACTCTTATTTTCTTAAAAATGCAAACCTGCTGTAGGTTTGTTAATAATACACTGAGGCTTTATTATAATGCCGGGCCTCTTGAAGGGGGTCCCCAGAGAATCTAATTTCTGCTCAGTAGTCTCATGTCTTGTTATTTGTGGAAGGTTTATATAGTTAAAATCATGTAACATAATGTAATCATGTAACATGTAATCATGACAACTTCTTAGTTTGGTATAGTTTTCTAGAATTGATGGTCAAGATAGCTTCTCACACTCACGTCAAATAGAAATTAAGGACCAGAAAGGACAGGTTGACAGTAACTAATCATTGCCGTGCACCATTTCAGTCTTGCTTTCGATTACATAAGCATATTTGTTCCATAAATCTTAATTTGTGTGAAAAACATACTTCTTGCAGAACCAGCATATCCAAAAGGTGATTCAAGTGGGTCAGCTCGAAGAAGCTGGGAACTTCGGACACTTATCAGTCAGACGAAGGGTAAGAGAGAGAACGTTGAACTTAAAATGTTTCAGCATAAAGTGAGAAGTTTCAGCTAAAATATGCTTTAGCTTTTGAATTATTAGTCCATCTACATTAATATTTTGTGATCTCTTTTATACCTGTGACGTTACTTCCTATGTATACTGTGTTTGTATGCATTTCCTATTTTTTATAATAAATTACAAGCTCCTTTGGATCTGGAACATGTTTTATTCATCTTTGTATTCTTCAGGCAGTCATGGTGGTTGATTATGTAAGTCACCTTGGGTGGGCCCTTAGCATAATTCTTTGTACATGGTAGGAATATAATAATCTTTGTGAAATGAAAACTATTCATATCTTCTGCTGTATGATTATGTTTTTGAGAAGCCAAGTAGTTCGGTCAAGGTGATAACTGACAGAGCTGGGATCAGCGCACACTGCTTCCGTCTCCAAGTCCGGTGCTCTTACCGGCAATCACCCCTTGGAAGTATGTTGTCCACCAAAGCCGGGAACAGTCGGGGGATGTAATGGAGGGGGTGAGGCTTGAGCTGACTCTTGAAGGAAAAACTGGTCTGCATCAAGCCTGGAGGAAAAATACAGAATAAAAACACATCTAGAGGGAGGCCAGTGACTGTGTAGCGGTAAATGGAGGTGAACTTGAAGGGACTGGGGAAGTCAGACCATTGCCGGTCTGTCAGTGACAGCTAAGTGATTAAGGCCTTTCCCAGAGATGGCGGGCAGCCCTGCAGCCTCTTGGGCACCTGGTGTGTTCGGGGAGTGGGGAGGAGAAGCTAGGAAGACCCCGGGGTGGAGGAAGCTGGTAGCCCGGAGTGAGGGAGAAATGGGGAGATGGGTTAGCATATCATTACAGTCATGCAGTGTCAGATACCAGACTAAGGTGGAATTTTCAAAAAAGGAATGAAGTCGAGAAATGACTGCCAGGCCTGGGGCAGGCGAGATGTGTGCATTGGGTTTATTGCAGGGAGATCCATGGGCTGGAGCCTGGGTGACGGGGAAGAGAGTGTCTCCAGTGGCTCCCACGTCACCATCAGTTTGCACGCACGCCAGGTCTTTGTGATAATTTTCAAAACAAATGCCTTGTGGTCAAGGGGACTTGGGAACTCTCGGGATAGTTACAGTTCGCATTAACAAAGATGGAGAAATCGTGAGAAATTTTTACTGTTTAGAAAAAAAAAAAAAAAAAAAAGCCTTTCCCAGAAATACTTGACAGTGGAGTCCATGGGCTCATAGCTGTGAAATCCGGTTGTGCCCAGGAGACCTGATGTGTCATACATCGAGGTAAAACAACGATTCGGGTTTTTAAGAAATGGTTGTAGTAAGAACCTACAATTAGAATTTCTCTTCCCAAATTAACCTCACAGCCGTCCTCATCCCCCACGATCTCTCCGTTGGCCCGAAAATTCAGGCTCTCAGATAGCGAGGGTACAGAATGAGGAGTATGTAAGGGGACACGTCCAAGGCAGTGCTTTTCACGTGACAGGTGTGACCCATCGATGGGCTGTATAGTCGCATTAAAAAAAAAAAAATAGGATGGAGTCTGAATCACGTGGTAAGAGTAATATTGTTTTATGAAACTGTTCTTTAGATCTCTGTATGTGTAGAAGTTATTTTTCACTGTAAGTCATGATAAATGGGAAAACTAGAGATGTGGAGCCTGAGGAGAAGGTAAGAAACAGTAGTAACAGTCGCTAAATCTTATTGAATGTTGCTGTGTCCCGGGCACAGGGCTTAGCACCTCACACGTATGATTTCACTAAATACTCACAGTAGCGCTTGTGCGTGAGATATTATTACCCTCATTTCACAGATTAGGAATTTGATATGTGAAGAAGTCAGGTAACTTGCCCATTGTCAAACACCTGGAAGATGGTGAAGCCAGGATTTTACCCGGGCATTCTGGTTCCAGGGCCTTTGGTCTGGACTCTTTCCAGAGAAGGGACAACTTAATTCCCTTCTCACCAGAGATGGCTTCCGAGAAAAGGTGTGGTATTTCAGCGGAGCTGTGATGTGTGAGATGTACTCCCCAGGCACGGTGGTGGGAAGACAGCATTTTAGACAGGCAGGAAGGTGTGACATAAGCTCGAAGTGAGAAACGGCTTGGAGTGTTCTATATGAGTCTGTTCAGTTTGGTTCGTCTGGGGCCTGTGGTAGGAGAAGAAAAGGAGAATACTGACAAAAGTGAACTGGGAAAGATAAACCAGGCCCGAATTCTGCAGGGTCGTGAATGCCATAGGAAGGGCTTGGATTTTTGGTAAACGGGTTGAGAACCATGAAATAAATTTAAGTAGGAAAGGGACATGATCAGATTTTACCTGTTAGTAAGGCAGTTCTGGCCAACAAGAGTGGCTCAGACACCGGAGAGACTGGAGGCAAATGGGAAGTCACTACAGTGTCTGTCTAAGCAGCAGTTGGCGGGAGGAAGTCATCGGCTCTGCCTGACTGGCCCGTATTTTATGTGTGTGTCTGTGCAGTGGGTGGCATCCTCTGGAGCTGTTGGATTGCAATGGACTTGAATGCACCTGCTGGGTATCTGACTAGAGGATGTAAGCCGTGCTGTGCTGGAGTGCTCATGTGTATTGCTCTGTTTCTATTACTGTTTGCTGGACATTGACTCGCTGTAGTGACTGGGACTACTGACTTTGTGATTCTCCCTGCAGACAGTGCTTCCAAACAAGGACCCATAGAAGCTATCCAGAAGTCAGTCCGCTTGTTTGAAGAAAAGAGGTATCGAGAAATGAGGAGAAAGAATATCATTGGTCAAGTGTGTGATACCCCTAAATCTTACGATAACGTTATGCATGTAGGCTTGAGGAAGGTGACCTTCAAGTGGCAAAGAGGAAACAAAATTGGTAAGGAAATTGAGGAGCCTCTGTTAGAAATGGCAAGAGTTACATGTCTTTAAGCCAAATCGTGTAATTGGTCCTTTTCTTTTATAACATGGCCTATCTTTTGCAGAGGGTTCTGTTTTTTAGTTTGTATAAATAATGTGTCTGTAAAATGTGTTCTAAGAGCAGCACAAGAGAAGACTTTAGAAAGATTTCTTTAAATGGTTCCTTAAATTGAATCGTTTTGCTTGATAACTCCAGAAGTTGCCAGTGAAGAAATACATAAATTTTACCCATTAGTTCCAGTTGATGTTCTTACGACCTTATTCCTTCTAGCACATTATTGAAGAGAGACTGGGTACAGATAGAGACAGTCTTCCCTAAAACATTGCCTATTAATTAATTTCCAGGTGAAGTGCCTCTTGTAAGATAACTGCTGGTGGCTCGTGTGACAGAAGGAGCCTGCCTGTGTTTCAGACCCTTGCGTCTTTTAAGTGCATCTCTCCGGGGAGTGTTTAGGTCTGAAGAGGCCAACACAGCTGTAGTAATAGGACCCTGTGAGCCCCCAGGAAACCCTCAGCGTTCTGTAGAGCTATCAGTTAGGGCAGAAAACACTGACAAAATCAAGTGCTTTATAAATTTTATCAATTCTTGTTATCAGGTTTAGTCATATATCCCCTTCGCTTAATATCCCCAAAGATGTGCTGGTCGAATATCCACTCCCACACAGCCCAGGCTGTGCAGCGATGAGGCACAGTTAGCCGGTGGCCGGGCCTACTCCTGACTCCCGGCCCTGACCTCCCTGAGGGCCTTAAGGGCTCAGAAGTGTGCATCTTCATGCCCCTTCTGGGGTTTGCCAAAGTCACTTCTACTCTAGATTTTTACAGGGAAGGCACAGCCAAGAGATTGCCTTCGGTCATTGGAGAACGTTCAGAAACATTTTGGGTCTTGCAGTAGTAGAAAATTGTAGATTATATAAATATAGATCCAGACTTGGGAAAGATTATTATACATCTGAGTGACTTAAAATGGCCTTGCTTTGGTGACTGAGAGCAGTGTGTTTGTTCTATTCACAGGGGAGGGGCAGTACGGGAAGGTCTACACCTGTATCAGTGTCGACACGGGCGAGTTGATGGCTATGAAGGAGGTGAGTGGTCCGGCCTTGTGGGGGGTCTTTTGGTTTGAAGCCTCTGTGTGACAGAGGTTTGGTGAAGAAGCTTGTTTTCGAGGCTCTTCTTAGCACCTAGAGCTAGCTTGGGTGCCTCCATGTGGAGTCATCTAGGTAGATGCCCTGGGATTCCAGTGAGGACGCTCAAACCAGGTGCACAGATAATTCTGCCACCACCCAGGTGTGCTAAGTGCCATACAGAGGTAGGCCAGCAAGTTAGCTGAAGGCTGAGAGGACGGTGGTAACAGTCTTAGCAGGGAGTTGGTGGAGAAGTTACCGTTTGTGATCAGCTTCAGAAATGAGCAGCATTTCAATAGATGGAGGTAGGATGGGGGAGAGCAGGGAAAACCTGAGGAGGCCTGTCAGGGAAGCAAACACTGTAATCGCTCAGGAGGAGACCCTTTGGGACTCGAGGGGCAGAGGAGCCTACGGGGGAAGAGGCCGGAGCTGCCGTGGCCCTCCCTCTCGGAGCTTCTGCGTGGGAAGACACTCACCTGCACTGCCTCTACCACCTTGTTCCTGCTGGCTCATGAACGTCTCCTTTTTTTTTTTTTTTTTAAAGATTTTATTTAGGACGCCTGGGTGGCTCAGTCAGTTAAGCGTCTGCTTTCAGCTCAGGTCATGATCTCGGGGTGCGGAGGTCGAAGGCTCCCTGCTCAGCAGGGAGCCTGCTTCTCCCTTTCCCTCTGCCTCTCCTCCCCCCCCTGCCCCCACTCCTGTGTTTTATTTATTTGAGAGGGAGAGCACGAGTGAGGAGAGAGAGGGAGAAGCAGACTCCCCATTGAGCAGGGAGCCCGATGCGGGCCTCTATCCGACAACCCTGGGATCATGACCTGAGCCGAATGCAGCTGCTTAACTGACTGAGCCACCCAGGCGCCCCAGTCGTAAACTTGTTTTTTTAAAAACTTAAATTCAGTTAATTAACATATGATGTATTATTAGTTTCAGAGGTCAGTGATTCATCAGTTGCATAGAACACCCAGTGCTCATTCCGTCACATGCCCTCCTTAATGCCCATCACCCACTTCACCCCATCCCCCACCCCCTCCCCTCCAGCAGCCCTCAGTTTGTTTCCTATGATTAAGAGTCTCTTAGGGTTTGTCTTATTCTGATTTTGTCTTGTTTTATTTTTTCCTCTTTTCCCCTGTGATTCTCTGTTTTGTTTCTTAAATTCCACATGAGTGAGATCATATGATAATTCTTTCTCTGACCTACTTCGCTTAGCATAATACCTTGGTTCCATCCACATCGTTGCAAATGGCAAGATTTCATTTTTTTGATGGCTGAGTAATATTCCATTGTACATATACCACGTCTTCTTTACCCATTCATATGTCGATGGACACCTGGGCTCTTTCCATAGCTTGGCTTTTGTGGACATTGCTGCTATCAACACTGGGGTGCAGGTGCCCCTTTGTAAACTTCTTAAGGGCACAATCATCTCACGTCTTTTTATCTTCCCAGAACCTGTACACTTGTGATCTCACTTACTGAATGTTTAATGTTTTTGTGAATTCAGGTTGCAGTTACGAAAATGATCCCATTAGCTGTTCTCTCACCAAATATTCTAAAGCAGGCATGTTTAATTCCCGTGGAATGACAAGGCAAAGAAAGACTCGAAGTCAGGTCATAGACACACTGACCATAGTCCCGTGGGTCTGGATGATGCAGATGTTAGGAGGCCCTCGTGGATAAAGGTGTCTTGTTTCTGGTTCGTGACAGGACCAGCGCTGATCAGCGGTTTTCTCTTTACAGATTCGATTTCAACCTAATGACCATAAAACTATCAAGGAAACTGCAGACGAATTGAAAATCTTTGAGGGCATCAAACACCCCAATCTGGTTCGGTATTTTGGTGTGGAGCTTCATAGAGTAAGCCAACTTTGATCACGCGGTTTTGTGTGAGGAATCAGTAAGGGCACAGTCGGAGTCCTGTTCTACATCGCAGGTCTTCTCATTTCAGAGCACAGTAACTTTGCCTAATTATCAGGAAATCTCCATGAGTTACATCATTTCTGCCTTCTCTCTGAAACTAGAGGAGTTCTTCCTAAAATGTAAGTTGTAGACTGTAGTCGTTAACCCGACATTATAAAGCACTGAAACCCATCCTGCCGATCAGAAGATTCTTCCAAAATGCCCCTTACACAGCGAGTTACTTTTTTCCCCCCATTTTTGACGAACTACTGTTGAGTGCACTGTCAAGTAATGCTGATTTTTCTTTTACGTGTATTTAAGGAACCATAGCGAAATGAGAAAGTTAAAACTTCAAAATTAGTTTCCCCCCTTGTGTTTAGAAGTAAACCCCTGGAGGGAAAGAGGGTAGCTTGGAGCATCTCGGTGGAGCCTGAACTTCCAGGGGAAGTTGCATAGTGGTGATCTTTAATGTTTTCACAAATAAATTCCTATCTGAAAAGGATGTGTTTCAGTACTTAATAATACATTGATAGGGACAGCCCTGTTGGTCCCTGTCTGAGATTATATAGCAGACTTTAATTTCGGAGGATTATAGATAATTTGTCACCTGTGATTTGGAGAAGACACTCTTACCCCGACTAGCTGTATAATTCCAGACAGGAGGCAGGCAGACACCTCTGTGTAGGAGTGAGGAATGACTGTTCTCAGACAAGTTCAGTGTTGAGGATGACGAGTGTAGCTTACCATTAAGAGATTCCTTTGGGGCGCAACCTGTGACACTGTCCAGATTCTTCCCTTGGTGTACATGTAAACACAGGCTGCCTCTTCTTCCTCCCGCAGGAAGAAATGTACATCTTCATGGAGTACTGTGATGAGGGGACTTTAGAAGAGGTGTCGAGGCTGGGGCTTCAGGAGCATGTCATCAGGCTGTATTCAAAGCAGATCACCATCGCAATCAATGTCCTCCATGAGCACGGCATAGTTCACCGTGACATCAAAGGTAATGCTCACCCCCACCTGGCTGCCGTGGAGACCAGGCTACGTGCCCTCCGCATAGTAGGTGCCACCAAGACACTCGATCCCACTCGCACACATTGTTTCTCTAGAAGGAAGTGCCTTTACTGTCGATACACTTCCATAAAGAACCCAGCATCGAGAGACTGTGTAGAACACACGCCCTCATCCCATCCATGAGCAGAGAAGTCTGCTCTGTCTCTCTGCATAACACTGTTTTCAGTGAGATCTGTTTCCCCAAGAATGAAATTGGCTTTTTTGTAGGCTGATTTAGCCAGCCTTGTAGGTTTACTGGACATTCACGATCAGAGCATCCTTTTCTCCGTGTTGAGACTCTGAGGTGTTTCCATATGAACGTCGTGAATATGTAAAGCGACAGTGACTCTGAAATGCTAGTGTAAGCTCTGTTTTGGGAGACAAGGTTTATTGACACCAACCTCCTCCCGTGTAGGATTCTGCTAATAACAACCGACCCGGTCGTGCTAATTGACTCGAAGTGCTTTTCTCTTCTGGCTTGAGGGGAGTAGTCATGCTCGTCTCACAACTATCCCTCTGGCATTTGCACCTGACCTTTGTATTTGGGGAAATGGGATAATGAAAGTGACAAATTATTTGTCTCTGATGGGCCCCAGACTGAAGGATTCCACTCTGTCACATAGTCCGGGGCCGGCCTGGACATGTTCACTCTAGAATTGGCTGGCTCCCGACCAGGCGCTTGACCCAGGGCAGGGCTGGATCACACCAGAACCTGCTTTGGTCTGAGTGTAAGGATCCTCCATTCGCCCTCCAGTGGCTCCCCAGCACCCACCAGCCTTGTTGCCTCCCCACCTGCCCGTCTTCCACGTTGCTCTGCTGCCTGGGATCGTTCTGAGCGTTTGTTTAATTGACTCTTTGTCAGGCCCTGCCATGGCCTGTTTTCAGGTGTTCTGCCACAGACACCTGTATTCAGTCTCTGACCCCTGTCACGAAATGGGACCTTCCTGTGTCATCAGCCATGGCCATGAAGAGAATTCCTCAGGGTCCTTGAATCAAGTCTGTTCACTTGTGTGCTTGTGATATTTTTTACGATTCCGTATGGCAAGTGTGCAGATGTGGACTAGCTCCAGAGTCGTGAAGTTCGCACCGTAGAGTCCACTGTGGGGACTGTCTGTGCTGGGAGCGCTCAGGCGCTGAGGACGATCTGCTAGACGTCAGCTCACCGTGTGGCTGGCTGTCTAACTTGAGTGGCTCTATATTGCTTTTCTGAGAAAGGTGCTGTTGGACGCACGGTGCCGGAGATGTGTGGCTCCATTGGGGCAACGATATCTTCTAGCCTAGAGCTGCCTGGAGCCGTGAGCAGTGACCCCAGATTCCAGCTAGAGTCCGAGGGAAGCGTGTGTGTTGCTTTGAGAGACATAAGGAGGCTCCGGAGCATCTCTGCCTTCTCAGCGCGAAGTCAGCCCAGGGCAGCCTCAGCCAGGCCTGCAGAGAACAGCAGTGTGTGTGCGCGTTCCCACTCCACGTTGCTTCCTGTCCCTGTTCGCGACTCTGGTCTTCAGACGAGGCCACCACAAGCAGTTGTAGCTTACGTGTAATTCCTGTGGAAGGCTCTCCCTGCGTCTTCCGCGTTAGAATCTGTGCTGGTGTTTCTGTTCAAAGCTGTCTGTACTGATACGAAAATGTCTTTGCCTCGTATTCACATTTGTGAACAAGGCTTAAAATCTGTCTATGACTGTGCTTCGTAAGTCAGGTTTTATAAACCTTGACATTATTTAGTTTGTGACTCACACTCCTGGGAATTGGGGCTGCCATGTAGCTGAAAATGCTCTTCGCGTGTTCCTGAGCCCGACGAGTGCTTGTTTGTTGTTAGGTGCCAACATCTTCCTCACCTCCTCCGGACTCATCAAGCTGGGCGATTTCGGATGCTCAGTAAAGCTTAAGAACAACGCGCAGACCATGCCGGGTGAAGTGAATAGCACGCTGGGGACAGCAGGTGGGGACTGGCTTGATTTGTCTTTGCCAAGGTGACTCACTGCAGCGCGCTTGCTGACTGGGCTTCCCTGCTCCTCTGTTGTCAGCATGGACCAGGGAGGAGGGAGGAGGGTTTCTGAGCACAGGCTTCCACCTGCCAGCACGTCTCGGACGTGCAAATTCGCCTCTGCCCCTGAAGTGAACGAGGGAGGAAAGGCCTCTGTTTCTTCCCATAAAACCTATCTTTGTTGTTCACATGGGGCTTATTGAAACTGTTCTAGTCAAAACACAGCAGTATGTTAAATACAATAGTATGGGTTGGTTTTTTTTTTTTAAGAACATAACCCTTTTATTGTCCAACACCTGTGACAATTCATGCCTCTCTAAAGGAGGCAGGAAGTTTGGAGCATTATTGGCCCTTTTAAAAGAAAAGGAGTGGGTAGGCACACCCAGAAGTCAGTGAGTATCTTACCACACGGGAATGTGCTATACCTGTGCAGCCAAGCCCACGCCTGGCAGGCTTCCCCCCAGTCTGCTTTATTATGCCTTTAAGAAGGGACTTGTCTCCGTGGTGATTATTTGTTTTGATTGTTCAGTGTCATAGAATTTTACATCTTCTTTTGCACATTAAATTTCATATTTTACTGTGAATACAGTTTATCTGAAGATTTGCCATTCAAAAATTGTCCTCTAGATAATAATTTAGTCCCTAAAATGTCCATTCAGAAAATTTCTTTGAAATGTCTGTTAGTTTCAATGTTTCCTATTATGTAACTTGGAGAAAGTCCTCTCTGCCCCCCGCCCCCAACAAATTAGTTGTTTCATTTATGTGGAGTATTACCCAATATTAATTTCTTGCTTGGCTCTATTACTGTGGGGTGCTGTGTTTATAACCCATTCCTATCACCATATCTGTGACTTTTAAAGCATACATGGCTCCCGAGGTCATCACCCGCGCAAAAGGAGAAGGCCATGGGCGTGCCGCGGACATCTGGAGCCTGGGGTGTGTCGTCATAGAGATGGTGACGGGCAAGGTAAGCAGAGCCCACACCTGGAGGAGAAACTCCCAGAGGGCACTTCACATGAACAGAGCTGTAATTGTGGTTTTATTAGCTCTTATAAATACCAGGGACACATTTTCTGCCAACTAGAGAACGTGACTAAATACAAAAGATGTGACCTATCAAAAGATACAGTAATGTGAAGACAAATGACAAACTAGGAACCAAATACTTGTAAGATTTATGACTCAGAGAACTCTTAGGCGAGTGAATAAAAAATGTAGGAAGCTCAAGTGAAAACATGGAGAAGCAAGGCGCTACAGAGAGAGACGGGAAACCAGAAACTTGTCCACTCAAACACTAGCACGCGAGTGCAACGTGACTCAGGATTGCCAGCCTTGGAGGCAACCGGGGTGTCCTTCCGTAGGTGAACGTTTGAGCAAACTGCTAATCCAGACAACAGGGTATTCCGCAGCAGTGAAAAGAAATGAGCCGTCCGGCCCAGAGGACGACGTGGAGGAACTGTAATAGCATGCCGCCGCCGAGAAAGAAGCTAATCTGGAAGCGCCACGTGCATGCAGTGTGATTCCAACCACGTGGCGTTCCGGGCGAGCCAGAAGGAGGCAGGAGGAGGGTCAGCTGTTGGCAGCGGCTCCGGGAGAGGGAGGGAAGGGTGTCTGGATAGAGCACAAGGATGTTCTGTATGATTGCCTATCTGAGAATTCCAGAAGTGTATCTTTTGATGAAAATACTGCTAATGAACAACTATACCGATGTATAACGGGACTGTTGTGTGTGTGTATAGTGGTGTCATTTATAAAGCAGAAAATGTAAGAAACCTCTCAAGTGTTCTTAGTAGGAAAACACATTACACCTTGTGGCTGCTGAATGAAATAGCACTTTATTCTTATGTTTTATGATATGTAAAATACCAGAGCTTTGCGCTTTTAGGATTTGACGTTCATTATTCAACAAGGTGGCGGAGTGATCTCCCTGTGAGAGAACTGTTGAGTTTTATGTTTTGTTGACATTTTTATATCATTTTATGTATTACATTTTTTATTTGCATGGTGGTGGCTTCTAGATAATGCTGGACTAATAGAACATCCAGATGGGGTAGGCAGACTGTGCTGACCAGCTGGTTTTGTAAATAAGGTTTTACTGGCATTCAGTCACACCCATCCATTTATGTATCTTCTGTGGCTGCAGTCAGGCCCACAGTAGGAGAATTGCGCTGTGGCAGAGATCACGTGGCCCGCAGGCCTAAAATACTAATTGGCCCTGTAAGTAAAGGCTTGCTGGTCTCTGGGTATTTATTAACATTGAGATGCCTGAAAAGATTGGGCAGTTTCATTTTTTTATGGCCATTAAACCTGCTTTCCCTCCCCCTTTTTTTTTTTTTAGAGACCTTGGCATGAATATGAACACAACTTTCAGATTATGTATAAAGTGGGAATGGGGCACAAGCCACCGATCCCTGAAAGATTAAGCCCAGAAGGAAAGGACTTCCTTTCTCACTGCCTTGAAAGTGAGCCCAGGATGAGGTGGACGGCCAGCCAGCTCCTCGACCATTCCTTCGTCAAGGTTGGGCAGATTGCTGTGTAGTCCTTTTCATGTTTGAATGTTTGAGTTCTGTTTGTATCTGGCACCAAAGGAAATTTGGAAACTTAGATATAAAATATCTGTATCTATGTCTGAAACGGAAAGGAGCTAAATGTATTATGCCAGGGAATTTTGTATCTTTTTTTTTTTTTTTTTTCCAGAGAATATTCATTGAGGTTCTCTGCTTGATCCATCCTGGTGTGCTTATGGTACATTTGGGACTGTTACATGGAACTTTAAATGGAACTGGGTGGAAGACACAGTTTCGACTCCTGAGAGTATAGGACTCAGTAGTGATGAAGCATTGTGTTCCGAGCTGGGATGAGGGCATATACGCCATGCTGTCGGGTCACTGGGAAGAGCGATTTCATCCAGCCAGGCAGTCTCAGCCGTCGTTGCTTTCTCTGGAACGAGATGCCTAAGCTGTTTGGGAGGGTGTGGGTAGGCCGGGCAGGGAGGTGTGGGTACGGCAGGCTAACAAGGGTGAGACGGTTGAGGAACTGTGTATAGATGGATCACAGGATGTGGAAAATGGTCAGAGGAAAGGCTGCAAAAGTAAACAGGAGCCCCATGAAGGAATTTCAGTTTTATGATAAGCATGACATGACTAAATGGTGTTTTAGAATGATCCTTCTGGAGGCATAGTGGTTAGGAAGTTGCTGATACAGTTAGTGGGCTGGGCATGGGAGGGTAGGGGCGAGTTATCAGTGATGTTTAGGGGGTTAAAATGGCCACGACTGAATAGCTGATGGGATGAGAAAGGCGAGTAAGGGGAGGGGTCTAGCACTGCTCCCAGGCCTCGGCTTGGGTCCCCAGATTAGAGATCCCGTCGGCCAGGAGGGGTGCAGAGGCAGTTGGCTGAGGGTCGGGGCAGGGAGGCCGTGGTTTCCTCTTTGGTATACTATGGTTGAGGCGTGCTTGGAACGTCTGCTTCGGGTTCAGACGGGCATGTAGGTAACGAGGGCTCACACCTGGGATTGAACGGGGCTCGGATGCGGATCCAGAAGACAGAACATTGTTGGGAGAGTATTCCGAGGAGAAATGTGGTGAGAATGGAACCCTGGGAAAGCTTTGCTGAAAGGGCCCTGCAGGGGAGCCCCTGACGGGGGGAGGGAAGGTGAGGAGAGCGGGGTGAGTGGAATTAAGGAACAAGTAGCTGGCTTTGCTGTGTAGATATTAGGGACTTGTAATTAAGAACACACTCGTTTCTTTGTTGAGACTGTTTGTGTCAACTCAGGATTGTACAGATGCATTCTGCAAAGTGCTCTCGGTGGTCGTTGGCCAGCGTCACTGGCTGCACGAGCTGAGCCTCCTGTCTGGGCTGGCTCCGAGCCAGGGTCCTCAAGGCGGCCGTGATTTACCTGTAAGTCGCGTGCCTGCCGCGGATTGGCTTCAGCTCTCTCCTGCCTCTCTCGCAGGTCTGCACAGATGAAGAATGAAGCTAATCGGTCCGCGGCCTGGTAGTGTGTGTGCTCGGAGAGTTCTCGTAATCACTACTGTATGTAATATTTACATAAAGACTGTGCTGAGAAGCAGTATAAGCCTTTTTAACCTTCCAAGACTGAAGACTGCACAGGTGACAAGCGTCACTTCTCCTGCTGCTCCTGTTTGTTTGACGTGGCCCGGGGCCCTTCTGAGTGACGGGGTCCACGAGGTAAAGACGCTGCATGTTAAGTGCCATTACTACTGTACACGGACCATCGCCTCTGTCGCCTGCTTCTCGTGGGACTGAGAACCGTGACATCAGTGTAGTATTTTGACCTTCCTGGGTTCAGAAGCAGTTGTAGTGTTATCAGGTGTCCTGGGCCTTGTTGTGAAACTCTTGTTTGTCGAGTGCACTGACTGTGAAACCTTACCTTTTTGTTGTTGTTGGCAAGCCACAGGTTTGTTATGCAAAGGCTGATTAATGAAATTTAAGAAAAAGGTTCTTTTTTCAATAAATGGTTTATTTTAGGAAAGCTCAGTTATATTGTCTTTTACTGGCTATCAGCTTCAGAGCCAACACGTTATCTGAGACCGAGGTCCGTCACTCTCATTCACGTGTTCCTGTGCAGAAGGGGCGCAACCGGATGCGCTAGAGGTGAGCCCTGGGTTGGGGGCCCCGCAGGGTCGAGGATCTTCTTACTGAGAAGCCGAGGGGCTAACGGAAAGGCCACCGCAGATGCTGGAGGCCCCTTTAGATTCTCTTACGGTCCCCAGGCAGAGGAGGTCGGGGGAGAGTAGAGAAGCCTTGTTACTCCGTGCTGGAGGCTGGTGACCTTTAAACCGGGACGTGCCAGTGCGAGGTCAGTGTTAAGTGTGGCTGAATGACGTCTTGACAAGGAAGCATCTTTTTCAGAATGTCAGCGTTTCAGCAGTTAGTTTTCTAAAATGGCCCAAGGTATATGTCACTGATGGTGTTCTTTTAGCTTCTTTTCGCTTTTAAATTTTTTAAAAGATTGACCTTACCGCGTCCTGAACTCTTTTGAGAAGCTTACAGACTCCCTCCTGACCCCTAGCAGCTGCCTCTGGACGAGGAATCTCTCAGGCACGAGGCACTCACCTTCCCTCCGGGGCACTAGATCCTCTCCAAGAAGTTAAGGGTTATGTAGACACTGAGAATTTTGTTAAGGTCCCAGGCCTTTCAGACAGCCTTTCGGGGTGCGATTCGCACAGTCTTGGACGTGTCCGTTCAGCGATCGTCATCGTAGTTGTGCAGCTGTCCTTCCCAGTCCGCCTGAGAACATCCTGCTGGAAGGAAGCCCTGTGTCCATCTGCAGTCAGTCCCCGCCCCTGCCCCTGGCCTTGGGCGGCCCCTGACCACCTCTGTCTCTCTAGATTCACTTATTCTGCACATTTCATTTAAGTAGAATTTTACCATATGTGGTCTTTGCTGTCTGGCATCTTTCACTTGGCATGGTATTTCTGAGGTCTGTCCACGTTGTAGCACACATCGGGACTTTATTCCTTTGTACGTATTCCTTGCTACGTACTTTATTCCTTTGTACTGCTGAACACTCCAGTGTGCAGAGATGCCACACATTTTATTTCTTCATTTCCTGGTTCCATTTTTTGTTTATGATGCATCATGCTGCTTTGAGCATTCATAAGCAAGTCTTTGTGTGGCCAGATGTTTTCGTCTCTCTTGGGAGTGGGACTTCTGGGTCATGTGGCAAATCCATGTTCAATATTTTAAGCACCTGCCAAATGGTTTCCAGTGGCTGCACTGTCCTGCATTCCCAGCAGCACTGTGTGAGGGTTCTCGCCTGTCCAGTCTCCCCTGGGACTTGTCCCTGTCTTTTCGATGATGGCTACTCTACGTGAAATGGTAGCTCACTGTGGTTTTGATCTGCATTTCGCTCATGATGGTGAGCATTGTTTCTTGTGTGTGTTGGCCATTTATTTCTCTTTGGTGAGATGTCTGTTCAAGTTTGTTGCCCATCTTTTAATTGGGTGGTTTGTCTTCTTACTGAATTATAAGAGATTTTTATACGTTTTGGATACGAGTCCTTTACCAGGGATGTGATCTAGTTTTTTCTCTCGGTCTGTGTCTTGCCTTTTTTCACTTTCTTAAGGGTGTCTTTTGAAGCAAAAACGTTTTTAATTTTGAAGTCTTGCTTATTAACTTGTTCTTTATTGCATATGCTCTTGATATCATACGTAAGAAAACATTACCTGACCCAAGGTCATAAGGATTCACATTTACATTTTCTTCGAAGAGTTTTATAGTTTCAGCTCTTACATTTAGATTCGTCTCTTCATCTATTTTTAGTTAATTTTTGTGTATGAGATCGATAGGGTTCACTGTGCCCTTGAAGGAATTCATTCCCTAACTCCAACTGTGGACAGGACAAAAAAGCATGAGTGACTCCTCCACCCTCCACTGTCCATCGTCCGCAGGCAGCTCAGGGAGCCTTGGCCTTTTTGCCTCAGATGTGCTTAGCTAGCTCACGGTAGACCTGGCCTATCCTGGCAGGGTGTGGGGTTCTGTAGTTTTGCGATGTTATTTTGTATAAACTTTAAAAGTCCGAGTCACCCTGTACTAGTTCATCAACTTTGTCAATGTTCTCCACTGCTTTTCCTTCCTTCTCATTTGCAAACGTACAGGTGGAATGGCATCCTGAAACTCCATTGGTGACTTTTGCTAATTCCCTGAAACCTTTGGGAACCATCTGGCTAAAGACTACAGACTTTAGGAAAGAGTGCAATTTGTGTCATTTAATTCATTTTCCAAATTCAAGGGGATTATTATTTAGCAATCCTAACTTTGTATTTATACTGCTTCTTCCCTTAAAATTCAACAGAATAGAAATGCCAGAAATTTCAAAAATACCTGGTTCCTTCAACATGTAAATCAAGACTGTGCTTTTGTTTGGAAAAAAATGGTAAAGTAAAGATCAGATGAGTCTTACTCAGTGGAACGCTTTACTCACACAGCCCTAGGAAATTTTTCTAGATACTGAAAAGATCTAAAGGTGCTCAGTAAATGCTTTTCGAACAGTTCAGAACCTTAATATTAAAACGGGACAAGGCCGCAGGGGCTGAGGACTGACTCGTTTGGAACTGCTTATCCTTTCCTGGAGAAAAACTTTGCTTTTTTTACTGCTAACTCTGAAACTTCAGCATCCTGTGTATAACATTCTGGATTTTATTTTGGCCTAATTGCACTTAAGAAAGGTTCTTATTTTTACTTTAGGAAAGGGCATCAAGAGAAGGCAGGGCCATTTCAGTACTGAAGTGCCTGAGTCGGTGCTCCGTTCACTTCGTCGGCCTCCCCTGAGCGGAGTGCCTGGGGACTCGGTACCCGGAGGGGCCCGGAGCCCAGCCCTGCCCCGCCAAGGTGCCGCTCTGAGAAGGGGACCTGCGCTATTTAGAAGTTTATGATACTGTGTTTCTGACACATGACCTGTCCGTGACAAAGGCTGTGAGGGGGATAGAATGTCATGGGTCAGGAGAAGCAGGAATGTGTGCCTGGTCCTCTACTGTCCCCTCGAGTCTGCAGGACCGTTCTGTTAGGACAGACGGCCTTGAAACATCTGAAGTGGTTGGTGTTTGTTCACATTTGTGGAAACTCTGGAAATACTCAGACCCCAAGGCGGGGTGGCTGAGTGCGTTAGAGATTGGGATGCTCGCTCATTCCTGGTTGATGGGCCAGGTGCTGTGCTACTTGGGGCGCTCGGTGCTGACCGAGCCTTCCCCTGGGCTCCTTGCGGAGGGCAGAGGGGCTGGCCCTGAAAAGGGACTTGCCCTCTCGTCTACCATGTTGATCAGGGAAGTAAGTTGAGCTTCATTCATCCTGGCCAAAAAAAAAAAAAAAAATTGTTTTAAAAATGTTTTTTGATTAAATCTCTGAAGATGCTTTTGGGAAATGCAGCCAGTCACGTACCTGCACAGCCGCCGTCTCTTTCTGTGGGTGGGGAAGAACCCAATACGAGGGGCTTCGGCGGCCGGTCTGGCAGCCCTGAGTGATTGCTTGGCAAAGGCAGCAAATGACCTTGAGTCTTGACCCTGGGGGAGGGGCTGCTCCACAGGCCAGGGTGTCCACCCAAAGTCAGTTGTCTTAAGAGCCTTCCCATTTCACAAAGGCAGCGGCTACAGACTGTCTCCTAGGGGGCCGAGAGGAAGGACACCCTTGTGTCACGGCACTGAGCCCACAGGGAGAGCCCGCTTTCGCCCCCAGACCTGGAAGTCCTTTCCCAGCCGAGGCAGTCCCGTGTCTCATTCCATCAGGAGACTTTAGAACCGTTTGTGTTTGGAGGACGGGCATTTATGAGAACAAGACGCAGCCGTACGAGCAGCCTGCCGGCCAGAGCCTTACCCTTGCCGCCCCTCATTCTCCGCAAGCAGCGCGTGAGCACCGGTTCAGTGAAGGCGGTAAGACACACTTGCGGAAGGAGGGGAGCACTGGCCACCCAACGGGACGGCCTGAGGGACCCAAGGCCCCGGAACCCGGGACTCCCCCTGCCGGCAGCCTGGGCACCCCGGCTCCTGGGGTCTTTTCAACACAAGCAGCAGCTCACGCGGCACCGACATTCCTCCTGTGGTCGCTCGGGAAACTGGCGGCCCCCGGGGTATTTGTTCTTCTCGCTTGAGCCTAGCAAATACGGGGACGGTCTGAGCAGTGCTTTGGGGCAAGCTGGATGAAACCTCGTGTTGAGCCGAGAACAGATACCCCGCAGAACCTTCCCTTTTGTCCATACTTATGAGTAAGTCCTAAAGCCTCAGCAAAGCCAAATCTGTCTTGCCTGGGGGCCAGCCGGACCACTGTTCAGCTCCATCAGGAGAGAACCCAGAAGCTGCCAGGGCCCCTTTTGTTGACTCTCACGTCATCCCTTCCTACATCACCCTTCCTGGCTGATCATCATTGGATTTTACATCTGAATCACTGTCGTTCAGATCCACTTACAGGCATATTAGAAAAAGATTAACGTGTAATTTTTAAACACCAGTAGCTACTTGTACAAGGTTTTGGATGCATTTATTTAGAGAATACAGCAGTCAGGAGATAACTCCAGGGGCGCCTGGGTGGCTCAGTCGTTAAGCGTCTGCCTTCGGCTCGGGTCATGGTCCCGGGGTCCTGGGATCGAGCCCCGCGTCGGGCTCCCTGCTCCGCGGGAAGCCTGCTTCTCCCTCTCCCCCTCCCCCTGCTTGTGTTCCCTCTCTCGCTGTGTCTCTGTCAAATAAATAAATAAAATCTTTAAAAAAAAGAGAGAGAGAGAGATAATTCCAGTACTACTATGTGATCACAGGAGAAAGGTTATGTTCTCTCGAAAAAAAAAAAAGGAAACAAGGTGAGAGACTAACTCAGAGTGTATTAGTCTGTCCTCCACAGTCAGTCCTGTCCACTCAGCAGTCACCGAATCGGTCCACTTGCCCAACTGCAAGCTGCATTTTGGATGGCTGGTGTTTTTAGTAAAGAAAGTCACCCTGGGGGCTTGGTTTCCTACACGTGCGTCAGACTCCCTGCCTCAAAGCTTTAGGAAGGTCTGGGAAGTGGCCATCGCTCTCCAGAGTGCAGGAAAAGTTTTCTCTTCTACGTCGGATCTCCGAGCGGGCTCTGAGCAGGGCTGACCCAAGCTGCCATGAGATGAAAGTGTTAGGACACGAAGCTCTCTGTCCATGACGCACCTCCAGGGACTAGCACTCACTACAGGTGGCTTAACCTCCATGGGGTTTTAATTCTGTAAGAAATCTATATCCTGGGAGGGTTAGGGGGTCCAGCGCTGGGTCTCTCCAGGGCACCGTGCTCACCTCTGCCATTACGGGAACAGGGGCAGAAGGGAAACCAGCTGCCCACACCTCCTAACAAATTGCTTCTTCGTGGGAGGGCCAGACAGCTGAAAAGATGGCAGGATGTGTCCCCAGACTACCACATTCTCTTGCGACCTGAGGCAGTTGTGAGAAGGAGCGCTTTTCCCAGGGGAGTATTTTGCCTGCCTTCCTCCGACCTGGACCCACAGCGCTGGTGAGCAGCCTGCATTTGCTCGCATGTTATGTTCTAGGGCCAAGGCTGGGTATATGTTATTAGCGCTCAGTCACTATATTCGTGGGGGGAATGACGTATTTTTGGACACCTCGGGGTTGTTTCTGAGCATTTTGCGAAGTAGCAACACGGAGGCAGCTTTCTAATCTCTCATCCCTTCTGTGTTTAGTGCTTTAGGATTCTTAAAGCATCTTCACGTATACGGCCTCATTTTACCCTTGAAACAACCCAGGAGGCAGGTATGATCGCCCTCATTTTACAAATGGGGAAACTGGGACTCTCAAGATAAGGTGGCTCACCCAAGGGCTTACCGCGAGCGAGCTGCAGAGTGCCAGGGCCTGGGGCGGGGGCGGGGGGGGCGCGCGCAGCTGCGGCCAGGGCCGACCCCCGACTGCCTTGCTCGGCTCAGCTGTGGAGCGAGGAGTCCCTGGCGTAGAGCAGCCCCCACATCCAGGTGCCGGCGGACATACAGGAACGCGGGTACAGGCGCCTGAGCTGCGCCCAGGGCCTGCAGTGGTCATCCCCGTGCTCTTGCCCACGAATCTCTGTTCTTTTTGCTCTGGGGGAAGACTGTGTTTGAAACCCACCCGTGGCCTGATGCACAGTGAGCAAATGCATGGGCTCATCACCCCTGCTCTCAGGGATGCTTGCAGATGTTAGCTCAGGCTCTGGCCTCACCGAAACTCCCTTCCCACAGCTAAGCCAGAATCTGTTTCTCTATTCGCTTCTGCAGTTCTTGTCAATGTACGTTATTATCCCTTCAGCAGAGAGAGCTTCTCTCGGGTGTTTTCCTAACTCCCTGGCTTACCTGGTTCCATTGTGCTTGGGAAAGAAACCGTTGGTGAGTAAATGAGCAAACCTCTAAAAACATGATTCTGAATAGATTATGCCCGACTTTTGGTGGAACAGTTTCTCCCTTCTTCTGTAAGCATAGCGACAAAGAACTCTGTCCCGGGCAGCGTGTAGCTGTGCACAGCGAGAAAGCCTTCTGCTTACTTCTTGTGCCCCTAAATCCCCACCAGTGTGAGGGCCATGAGTACCTCGGCCTGAGAGGACAGAGTGTCCCGTAGCTAAATGTTTTCTGCCAGAGATATTACTGCTTGTCTTTCATGTTGTACATGCGGCCTCTGTGGACTGGCACAGTTTGCAGAGGTCCTGCATGTGGCCCTTACTCCAAAGAAGGCCTGCCTTGCGTGTCGAGGAGCAGCCCTCTTTCGCGGTGTGAGAGTCTGGGCTCCCGGAAGAAAAGTGGATGCCCAGGGGATCCTCATACGCCGGTGTTTGCTCCAGTCTGACCCTGCTCAGAGGAGTACCTTGGCTCCTACACGAGCCTGTATTGGTTTGGGGGACCCAGGTTCTACCTGCTGCTGAGATGAGCAG
Source organism: Zalophus californianus (assembly GCF_009762305.2). Lineage (NCBI taxonomy): Eukaryota > Metazoa > Chordata > Mammalia > Carnivora > Otariidae > Zalophus > Zalophus californianus. Next base: position 7,695,810 of record NC_045601.1, on the reverse strand, counting down.
TGCATATAAAGTCATTTCTCAAATGGCTGCAAGATGCCTGCCCTTTATTTTTCCATTCAGGTTCTTCAGGGAATTGGCCACCTCTTCAAGATGTGGGCCGGGGAGACTCCATTGCCAGCAGATTGGGAAAACCAAAGCTGCCTTACAGGGCCTCTCACTGTGTCTGACGGACGTGCTCAGCCCGTCCCCCAGCACCTGCCGTATCCCTTAACCACCCCCCCCCCCCCCGCCCGGTTCCTGCACCTGGCCAGGGGGGCCCCATCCAGCACCACCCCACCCCCGCCATGTGCTGAGTCCACTCCACCCCCTCCGGGCAGTGCTGCTGGGTCACTGCCTTCCAGAACCCCAGAACAATGGCAGAGGGCGGAATGGGAGGATGGAGCAGTCTGTGGAAACACATAGCACAGGGAGCCAAACAGTTTAATTGTTTTTTTGGAGGCATAATTTAGTCATCTTACCTAAAGCGCCTTTCACTCTTTGCAATCCAGTACAGAAAACTCAGCACCAAAGAATGAAGGGGAACCCTCCGTTCCCCGTCCCTGCCCTCCCCCTGTGCCTCAGATCCCCTCTGAATGATGGCAAAATAAGGGTCACACTCAACCGCACATCATTCTCACTTATATGTATCCTTTCCCTTACACGCACACACACACACTCACACACACTCACACAAAAAGAAAATCAAAACCCACTTAAGCATTATGGGGGGGAAAAAAGATTTAAGAACATCTTCCTCCCCATCTGGCATGGGGACCAAACTGCCTTCCCAGCAGGGGCTCACCCCGCTTTGTCCCCGGGTCCCACTAAGGATGGCTGGCAGTGTCCACCAGTCCCCAAGGGCCCCTCCGGGCGCTCGTGTGTCTGGGGTCAGTCGCTCCGTTTCTGCTTGCTGTCGATGTTGCCGTAGGCAGAGCCCTTGTCGATTTCTGTCACACCGATCATCCATCGAACTCCCATAGAAGCTGCAGAAATGGGAAGCGCGGGGAGTTAGGAGCCCCCGGGGGCCTCTGCCGGGGAGAATGCGGAGAGGCCAGCTGTCGGCAGACCTCAAGCAGCAGCTGAGATCTGGCCGGCTAACTTGGGGCCCAGGGCATAATCCCGCTGGAGTTCTCCTGGAGCACGGGCGTCAGACTAAGTGACATTAAAACAGAGCGAGGCTGCTCTGCTGGTGGGTTTTAATCCTTCAACCCTTCGAGGTTGCTAAGCCACACTCCACTGTACACGAAGCTTACAGAATTCCCTACTTGCTATATACTGACCCCCAAGGCAAAGGGGATGCTTTTGCGAACGCAGGGCAGGAACTTAACAAAACACCCTTCAGCGAAGCTGGATAACCTACCGGGAACCTGGAGAGTGCAAGAGCCCAAATGTCTATGTAGTGCCCAGCTCTGCTCTTGGGGTAAGTATTAGAGCGGTGAATGGGGAAAAGCCCCTGCCTCCCAGCGGGATGGGCCCAAACAGAGACCAGGAGCGACCCTCATGAGAGCCTGGCGGAGCCACCAGGAAGCTGGACCACAGGGCCGAGGTCACACACGACAGTCGAAGCTGCTGTCTCGGACACGGCAGACTCGGTGAGCTCCTTCAGGGCAGGGAGCACATCTGAGTCCCCCGAGGAGCCCAGCACCAAGCACATAATACACATTTCAGAATGGATGAATGGCTGATAACTGAAATCTCCGCCTCACGATGCACGTGTTTAAAAGCACAAGCATCGTAGTCTGCAAACCGTCCCTCAGACACACGTGGAGCTGACGGGCGAGTGCAGCCCAGCCCGACGAGGCCCGGGTATGCCCTGGGCCAGTTACAAACGGGCAGTTCTAGGAGGGCCTGTCCCAATATTAGAGCCACCATGCAGTGGCGGTGATGACACTGTAGAGAACCAAGGGGTGCGTAAGACGTCGACTCCATTGCTCAGAGGCCTGGGAAGGGGAACGAGACCCAAATACCGACATCCCGGGCGGAGTGTAGTGAGGCTCACAGCTGATGAGGCACCAGTCTGTGGGGCTCAGGGCAGTCAGCTCCTCTGAGCTCCCAGAGACCCTGTTTCCTAGGGAGAGTGTCCGGCCCCCGTTTTGGCATGCATTGCACATCTTCATCACCAAGGAACCCCACTGAAGGCTGATAGGCTCAGTCTGCTCCCCTCCCTCCAGGGACCCCGACAACTGCAGCTCCTGGCACCTGGCTAGCACACAGCAGCCCTGTGGGGGGGCGGGGTCCTCTGGCCTGTGTCGGGGGAGTTAAATTATTAGAAACGGGTTTTCTCCTGCACTCTCTTTTTTCTACACAGAGCAGGTATTATTTTAATTTTCAGCATTAAAATATATTTTTCATTTTAAAAAAGATGACAGCAGGATCTATTTTAGGAATAGCGGCCAATTTGCCTATTGCAAACAGTCTAGAATTGGTTGGCTTGATCCAAGAGAATGAGATAGGTTTTGTGTGTTGTGACAGGTGTAGGTAGTCACAATTTATTAGGTGAAAACTGCATTAGGGACAGTCCATCTGTGTGAATGTATTTATGCATATATTTCTGAGTCCAGAGGAAGGTGCACCAAACTGTTAATGATTCATCTCTGGGGCGTAAGCTCAAAGGGGAATTTTGTCTTGAGACACTTCTAGTTTTATGCACTTTTATGTGTTGGAGCCTGAGCGTTCAGTCAGCACCTGTGTCTTCTGCAGAAATAACTGAGCTATGTCCATTTGAAACAAGCACACAGATCACTGCATGCTTTGACTCTGTGCCATGTCCCCTCGGTCTCAGGAAGGCAGGGCACACTCTGCCTGTGCTTTCCAGAGTCTCAAAGGAGGATGCCTCCTTCTCAGACTTCAGGGAAGGGGCCGGTCCAGAGGGGCTGGCCGTGAAATGAGGCTGCCCCTCCCAGGGAACCCTACGAAGTTTCCCCCGGCTGCCTCACTTCAAAGACCAGTGGCAGTGTGCAGGGAACCCTGGGGCTATGAAGAGACCAAAGGAGTCTGAAACTCCTGGTCAATGAAGCCAGTGTGGATTAATGCAAGCAAGGTTGCTCCCAGACCTTTCTATTCGATGTTGGGGCATACGGCAACTGACTTCTAGAAGCACTCGCACTTCCCCAGAGGGGCTGGAACCCACTCTGAATGGCCAGGAGCCTTTGCTCATTGCTGCTGGGCCCCGAAGGAAGGAATGATGAGAGTGAGCAGAGCTGAGCGGTTGCTGCCTCGCCGAGCCCCAGGGGGAGCAACCACAGGTGAATTCCTCCAGGCCTGGGATTCTGGGTGTGTTTGACCGTGAGTCCTGCAAGCTAGTTTTCCCTGTCCGTCTGCAGGCTGTGCTTCCTGTTCCCAGACGCTGCGACACCCGGCACGTCTGTACCCGCCCTTCTGCCTCCCCCTGTCCCCCCCCCCGTCAGATGCTCCTCACAGTAGCTTGGCTGGGGCAGGGCTCTTGCTCTGCTTACCCACAAAGAAGACGAGGGCGAAGCTGGCCAGGGTTAGGGAAGACCCGCTGCTGATCATGTTGGTGAGGAACCGGAAGAAAGGGTAGAGCAGTAGGGAGGCCCAGAACAACCAGTTGATGAGCGTCCAGGGCCGCCGGGGGGGCACCATGGGTGTCTCTGGGAAGGTGCCCGTCCTGTAGTACTCCTCCTGGAAGGCATCCTGGGGACAGAGAGGCGACCCTGAGGCACTTTGCTCGTGCATGACACCACGCTCGTGCAGGCCCTTCCCGGGGCACCGGGGGCCCGCTGTGAGCTCAGTAGAACCGGGGTGGGGGGGGGGCACAGCACCACCCCAGCGGCATCTTGCAGTCGCCTGAGGGGTCTTCCCAGTACTGAATTTGGCGTCCCCTTCCCACAGTGACACAGAGGCGGGACGTCACAGCTCTGCCTCTAGCCCAGGCGTAGGAGCTTGAGCTTTGGTGCCAGGCCAGCCCGGGTCCGTCGGCTCCTTGGTACTTACCTGCCTCTGGTCGGGTGGCCGGCCTCTGTGGCCCAGCTTCTGGTCGGCAAGAGGGGCAGTACTGCCTGCCTCCCAGAACAGGCCAGTGGAGAACGAACTAGACACCAAACCTGCCCTCAGTGAACGCCCGCAGAACAGACTAGAACCCTGAGCCTCGGGCAGAGCCATGAGCTCGCCCTCCTGCACCCAACCCACGACAGCACGGCACTGCCCAGCAGCTCTGTGAAGTGACTGTCGAGACAGCCAGGTGGTCAGTAGGCCCCTGTCCTGAGAAGTTCGAGCAGCTTCTCTTCGGTGCCCGACCTGAGATTAAATACAGGAGGGCCCCCCTCATCTGCAGACACCCCGGCTTCTGGACCACCAGCGGCCGCGGCTGAGACCGTGGATGAGGGGACTGCCTGTTCCCGAGTGTGTGTGTGTGTGTGTGTGTGTGTGTGTGTGTCACCAAAGGGCCTGCAGAGGTCTCGGTCGGGCACGGGGTGCACCAGGGGGCCCCGAGGCTGGGCCTGTGCAGCGAGCACCCTCCAGCGGCTCCCGGGAGACCCCAGGTGCTGCTTGGTGGCCGTGGGAGTGAGTGACACCGCGGGGCCAGGCGACAGGCAACAGGGCCAGAGAGACCCGCATCAGGATAGCAGCACCGTCCCTGGGCACCGTGTGGCATGGGGGCCGGCGACTGGCAGCCACGGGGACTTTGCCCGCTTCTAAATATCAGCAACAAAGTATCCTGAAAGCATCCTGGGGGCTGACAGCGTGCACGCTGAACAAAACCCATCTCTGGGTCACATGGGGCCCCCGTCAGAGCCTGGTGGTGCCCCAGTTGTCCGAAGAGTCAAGTTTCCTGGAAAACGAGCTTCCACCTACCTGGAACTTACCCCCGAGGTGCTGACCTTCTCCCTCTAACAGCCTGAGAGGACAATCTCTAAAAGACACCATACTTCTCTTTTTTCCCCCAGTCAGGATGTACTGAGTAATATGCTTTTATCACCACGGAGGTCCATTATTAAAATGAGTCCCCAGAGCCTGTGGCTGAAGCAGACAACCTCTGGGGAAGCGACAGTGACCTGTCTAATGCCCAGAGCGAGGGCCCCTCGCTCTGCCAAGGCCTGCCACGAACCTGGGTGATTTTTCTCATCCCAGGGTGCAGCCACAGGAGCCCAATAACTCGGTGAGGGGGGTGCTCCGGGCTGAATGTTTGTGTCCGCCCGGAATCTCCATGTGGGAGCCTAATCCCCAGTGTGCTGGGCTCGGGACGCTCTCAGGCTCCTGATCGCCTGGCCCCCGAGGCCGTGAGATTTACGGGCCACCCGGTCTCTGGCCCTTTGATGTAGAAGCCTGATGGGGCTGAGACGGGAGGGCGTACTCCCGCGCCTTTAAAAAACAGCTCTATTGAGGTGTCATTTACAGACCATCAAACTCCCCCATTTTAAAAACTGGCCTTTTTTTTTTTTTTTTTTAAATTCTTTTCCTTAAGAGTTTTGATAGGTACCCATCTACTGTGATGTTTCTTCAGGGAACCGGTCTGCTTTTCCTGTCTCGGGCCAGAAAGACACCTGCTAAAGCCAAAAGTTATTTGTGCCTCCAGCAAGAGGAAAAAGCACCCCCTTTCCTAGGGGTCCGAACTCATTCACTCCAGAGTTTTCTTTTTCTCTGTTTTGCTTAGAAAACTGAATCTCTCCCCAAGACCCCTCACTGCGCCCCAGTGACTGGCGCAGTATAGCCTTTGCTGGCCTCCCAGGGCTGTCGCTGTGGCTCTGTGACCCTGCAGGGTGGGGCAGGGAGCACCCGGCCGGGGCTCGATGTCTGTTCCAGCAGCAGAACGTTCCTGGCCCCTCCTGGCCGTGTCACATCCTTGGCAATCAAGTCTGCCCCATGGGGAGATGGCCTGGGTTAATGATGCTTCCATTTTTTGTTGCCATCTGTTAGCATCGCGTGGCATAGGATTAAGTTGGAATTGGGGGAACGTATTTAGTGAAAGGGGAGTTTGTTTCCAGAAAGAAATCTTAACTCCGAAGTCTAAAGGGGGAGATGCTCCCGACAAAGGGCAAACCCCTGAGTGCTGTCAGAGTCTGAAGCACGTAACCAAAGCCCCGAGAGGCGGCACCAAAGGCCAGGCCATCCTCAAAGAGCTGGACCGGCTGGCTCCGCAAAATAAAATGTCTTTGCTAAGTCCCTGGGGGAGAGAGGAGGGAGGGAGGGGAAGAGGGAAGAGCAGAGAAGGAAAAGAGGGACAGGAAGTCAGAGCTGGCTCCTCTGTCAGCGGGCCGGGGCAGGAGGGACCCTTCAGAGGACAGCGCTCCCCGTGCAGGCAGACCTCAGGCCGGAGCGTGTCGTGTGCTAAGGACTGCACCACGGGGCCAAGCCGGAGATCCTGCCGCCACTCCAAGGAGCAATGCCCTCGGGGTCCGTGCAGAAGCCATCGCCAGCGTGGAAAACCCTTCGTTCTTGTGCTTGAGACATTTCCTGCTGGCTTCTGCACCCCACACAGAGCAGCTCCCAACCGCGGCCCCCGTGGACCCTACACACCCACAGGACAGCTCGAACGCCGCTTCCTTCACCCGCTTTTCAGCGTGCACCATTAATGGCTAATTCCTCGTCCCTTCGGCAGACTTCAGACTGTCAGCCAGGGGAGTAAGGAAGTAACTTAAGTCAGAAATGAAAAGTCAGAATTGGTTCAAACAATATCAGGGGGTAATAACCATGATGGCTCGGGGGAAAAGCGATTTGGGCGCTGCCGTTGTCCCCAAAGAGATCACGCGAGGGCGTGGGTGGTTTCCCGGAGCCCCCACCCTGCAGCCAGCGGTGGTCCCGGATGCTGACAGGTCATCAGCGTTGTGCCTTTTCTAAATGCTAAATCTGTTCCACTTAAAGGATGGCCCCGTTTTCGGAGATGATGCCCTTCCTACTTGAGAGTGTCAAAATGGCAGTGGTAGATAGTGGATTTCTTTTTATGTTCCTGCCTGAACAGAAGGAAACGTTGCCACGTCCCTGTTTGGCCGCCCAGCACCCCCTCCCGCACTTTGCAGACACTTTACTTGTCCGTGAAAGCAAAGCCAGAGAATTGCTGCCCTGAAGTCGGCAGAACTGTCTTTCAACACCATACGTCTGAAAGGTGACGCTTAACACAGAACCCCACTTTGGCAAGCGAGGTGGGGCACCAGGATTTCTGGTACATAAAGTCCCAGGCCCATCGAGGCTCCTGAGGGGACAGGGCTGCCACAGAAACGACAGAATGCTGGGGTTCCTTCCCGTCTGTTCACAGTTCCTCTTGGAGGCACCGCTGACCCCTCCTGCTCACTGCTCAGGTGGTCCCTCTGGGGAAAAGGCCAGCCTCCCAAGTCTGCTCATAGACATGGCCCGTAGGGAGAGGGGAGCTGGGAGCTGGGCATGTCATTCTCTGGACCTCAGTTTCCCCATCACTAGCAATAAGGGCTTTGCACCAGATGATCATTTTGAGAACCCCTTCCAAACTGAACCCTATGATTTTAACGCATACGTAGTTTAGAGAAAAGCCTCCGGAGAGACCTCATCAGGAAGGAGTGGTGGCTCTTCACTGAACGCCCAAGTGGTTCGGGTCACACAATGGCCATCAAGTCTCCCACCTCAACGCAGCAGAGAACGGACCCATGGAGAAAAACCTCCTTTGCTTTGGTGGGTTTGAGGCCTGCGTTTGTTAGATTTGTTTGTGTGGTTCTTCGCGAAGGCATTCCTTTCCAACGCCTTAGCACATTTTTCTTCTCGCTAATAGTGACATGTTGTATACCGCTCAGATGATTAAACCAGAAAACGGCACAAGGAAAAATGCCGCCTCGTGCGTGAAACCAGAGGAAAAGAGTATATATCGTTTGCGTGTTCCTCTCAGGCCCAGGCCCAGTTTAAAGGCATCCGCAGTACATGTCCAAGCATGGGCCTGCAGGCCATGTGTCTGAGGCGGCCTCTTAGAAATACGCTTTTCTAGGTCCCCTCGGACCTATGGGGTGAATCTTCGAGGCTGAGGGGGCTGCACGGTCCCCGCTCTGTGACAGGTCCCCGTGTACTGTTTGGAAGAGGAGACTGGATGCCTATCCCTATAACCCGTCCGGAAAAGACCCCAAAATGGCAAGTTATGCAAAAGTGACTTTTTGGGAACACAGGAGTGACTTCTTGCTGTGAGAGTATCAGGATCTTGATCACCAAACACCATATTTGTAAGAAATCTCTACTTAATCCGATGGTGGTAATCTGGGGGTCTTTGGGGCCAAAACACATTCTCAAAGGAAGGATTAGAATGCTTATCCAACTGGAGCGGACAGCCCATAAAGGTCCGTGTGATTACCTCCCCTAGGGGAGTGGGGAGAAAAAGACAGCATGTGCCAACCGGTCTGTATTTATGGAGTTCGGCACCAGGAAGTCAGTGTCCTACTCAGTGTCCTCGATTCTAGGCTGGTTTGGCCTTAAGATGTATGATGAATCAGAAGTAAGTCTCTATGGGCAGCGAGACTTGGTCATAAAAACGCCTTCCTCACTAGGTAGTTGCTAACCTTTTCTCCTTCAGAAGATCAAGCAATTAGGGCCTTAAGAATGCGACTCCCTCTGCCCCCTGCCCATGTGTCTGAGGAGAGAACCCAAAGAAAGGTAAGGCCCTGCTCAGAGAAAGGAAAGAAGGTGTGTGCGCGGCGGTGGGGCCTGGGGGTTGCTGAAGAGCTAGAGCACACCCAGGAGGTGGGGGGCACGGGGCCAGAGCAAACCCAGCAGAGGCGGAGTCTTGCCAGCCTCCATCTTGCTTGTGCTCGCGGTTTTGAGACCCTACAGGCAGCCACGTTGTAGGTCCGAGGCCATCGGGATCATTCGCATCGCTGAAAGAACACTCTACCCCCCAAGAACCAGAGGCTACTTTTGCTAGGTAGACACGGGCTGCTGGGGGCCATCACTTCCTTTTCTGTCCACTACACCCAGCATCCTTCCCATGAAGCCCCCTTAAAACCCATTTTGCTATATTCTTCCCCCGCCCCCCGCCAAGTAGAGCATCAGCCCCAGCACGGCTGCTAACTGGGGTGTCGCCACTATCGGATCCCAGGGCCCCCACAGTGCACCCACAGCTGCACCTCGAAACGGGTCCTGGGTTCCCGCACAGCCACGCCACCGCACTGACCTTCTCCTGGTAGAGTTTGTGGAGCCAGGCCGAACACTCGTCCTCCTCTTCGGGGACTTCTTCTAGAGGAATCCGCCTGCAAAGCAGAGAGCAGCTGGTAGGGAGGCGGCCAGCGCTGGTGCCCCAACCACGGTTCATAACAATGCTGGACATCTCCAGGCTTTACTGAGGGAGCCTGGGTCTTGTGGATGTGCGGACGGCAATTCAATTGACAGGCAGAAATTCATACCCATTTTGGGGAGATCCGGCCCAGATGCAGTGCTGGTCCCTGAAGGAAGGGCCTGCTCCAGCAGGTTCGGGGACTCAGGCGGTGTCAGCCGAGGACTCCTGTCTCTCCCTATCCTCCCTCCGGACCTCACGGAGAGGCTCCAAACACCTGGGGTTTTGCCTCTCCGAGAGAGGGCAGTATTGCCCCATTTGCCACCTGTTATAATCCGACATACACAGAGTCTACACATAGCTGATCCCACGCTGGTGCTTCTCCCCGCGGGGTAATGACTTCATACAATGGTGAATGAAGTGTCTCCCACCCAGTGACTGCTTTGGCCTCTTGGACAGTGCGGAGGCTGATGTGCTGCAAGGGTCACAACAAATAGAAGGCCGTGTATCTTGGGGAACATGGAGAAAGCAGGGGACCTGGTCAGGCCCCGTGGCCCTTTGCTCACCAGAAGTGGATGAGGTTCGAGGGTGGCTCTGGGGCCACCTGCCAAGAGCCCCCCTGAGCAAGGGGGGCGGTTCAGTGGACCACATTTCCTGTTACCCTATTGCAGATCTAGTTCTGTCTGTCCGCAGGTTGCTGGCTTTCGTGACCTCCAGGCATAGTTATTCACCCTGATGTTGTGCGCAGGAAATTCTGCGTCCCCCATGACAGCCATGGGTGGCTTCACGTCCCTCTCTGGCTCAGGACTACCTTAGTCATAAGGTACATTTTTAGGACGTATCCGTCACACTATAGCATGTTAAGAGAATGTGGGATTCCATCTTAGAGGTGGTATTGTACGGGGCTTAAGTTTTCACATGATGAAAAATCACCCCGTAAACTCCTCCACGTCCTCCCACGAATACCGACTCCTTCGCTCTTTCTGGCTCACTCTGGTTTGGAAACCAGATGTCTAACTGTGTTTCTTGAAAAAGGATAGGGAGCCTGCCTACTATTTATCTGGATAGTAGGCGTTTAAGGCCCTTTCGCTCTTTTCAAGAACTTCCTTGACATTCCTGCCCTTCCTGTTTTAATACTTTGCATTGAGGTAAAGCATGAGAAAGCCTGTACCCCTTTGAGGGGGTACCTGTGCCGTGAGGAGAAGTGTGTGCAGCGGCACAGTCTTGCCCTCAGGCCCGGAGAGCACCAGGTTCCGTGGGCCCACGTGGTATGGTTTCGGCTGTTTACACCTCATTCTTACATGCGCTCCGGAGAAGCAGTTACCTGAGAGGCGGCCTAGTGGGTACGATGATCTCGAATAGTGCTCCAGGTTTCCCCAGACACCTGGGGCCCAGCTGGCCACTGAGTGGGGCTCCTGCCAGGTGTCAATGGAGCTCAGGGGGCAAAGCCTCCTTTACTCCTGGGAGAAGGCCTCCCTCCGGAAGGTTGGTTTTCCTGCCCTCATCTGCCTTCAACTGCAGAATAAGGTAGACTGTCCGCTGTGGCATTAGGAAACAGGAATAATTAGGATGCTTCTTTCCTATTTGTAGGGGGGAGCCAAAGTCCTCTCCAGCTAGGAAGCTATTTAATTCAGGCTGTCAGTCCATCAAAACATCTCTCCTGGAAGGTCTGAGCCCTTCTTGCAGCCTTGTGGTGATGATCAGCCACTGAATTTACATCGTCCTGTGTTGTCATACTTTAGTATCTGTAAGGTCTTTTTAAAAAAGTAATCAGAATGTTCTAGAACACTTGGCTAGTTCTCCAAGAGCGGGCACGTCGGATCATCTTGGTTAGCCTTCTGGCAAGACAACCTAGTGCGAAGGAAACCAGTGCCATCCCTTAGCCCTGTCGTGCTGGGTTTTATGTGTGAGTCCCCGCTGTATTTTACTGTCTGCAGTATCTCTCAATTTTTTCCCGTTCGTCTCGATGACATTGCAGAAGACCAGGGTGAGCCCCATTCTGTAAGCTGATACAGCGGGCCAAGAGAACGGGTTTGTCTAATACCTTGTGAAATCTTTTCAATAAAATCATAATAGCTTGGGATATAACACGTAAGTAAGACACTGCTAAAATGTTCTCCATTTGTTTCCGGACCTCCCTATAAGTTAGTTATATGTGTTCTTATCTGTGTATATCTGTATGTAGCAGACACATCCTCCAAGAAAAGGGGTCAGTAAAATAATCTCTTCATACTCAGTCTCAAAATGACTCTAAAATACTATCTTCCATCTGTCCAACCTGAGCTCTATGATGAGTACGAGTTGGTCAGAGAGAACTAGAAAGTAGAGGCTTCCCTGATTACTGACATTAGCGCTGTGTGTCTTGAGTTCCTGATATAAATACAGACTGAAGTTCATTTCATTACACATGGCAGACAAGAAAACATGAAACAGACTTCCCTGGAAAGAGGTCTGTGGGCCATTTGTGATTTAATTACTTTGATGGGCGCTCTCTGTTTTGGAAAGGAAATAGAACCAACTTACCTGACATATAAATCAGCATGATATTTCTTCCCATTTAGGACCCCCAACAGTGTTGGATTTTCATTATTTCTGAAATTGAGTGTACAGTCATATACAGCTGAAACTATAAAAAAATAAAACAAATACAAAGCAGTATATAGCGTGTGAACCCAAGTTTGTTTTGTAGATACACACATTGGAAAACAATAATGAAATTTGCTAACTGGTTATCTCAGGATGGTAGGATGACTGGGTTCTTCCTCATGCTTTTCTATACCGTCCGAATGCCCTACATCGAACACACATCACCTTTTGTAGCCAGAAGAGCACACTACAACTCAGTAACTGAGAACAGAGTTATTACTGAGGTCAGAACAGTTCAAAGCAATACTGCAGTGCCCCGTCTAGAAGTTCTACAACAATATCTAGACAGGTATCAGTCATAAGATCAGTCAGTCTAGAGCATACTATCTAAGGATGCGTCTGAGTTCATGGCAGTATAACCATTTTACGAGTGTTTCTCCCCCTAGAGAAGTAACATGGCTACAAAACCAGAGTAAGATGCTGGAGACGTCTTAAGGACTTGAACTAGAGTCCATTGAAACGTGGCTAAGAAGCAAAGCATGTGTGATGTCAGTGCATCTGCCCAACAGTGAGCTGACCTGTCAGCATGGACTGCTGGGGCCACAGGGCCTGGCCCGGGCTCCGTAACTGCTCAGTGCGTGGAGGGATGCAGAATGCATGAAGGACCGTGAGTGAGCAGAAATACGGCGTGCAGACAGCAGACAGTAGGGACAGTAGAACACAAGTTTTGAAGTCGGCCTGGTGCCTGGGGGACCCTCTCTTGGACGTGCCACTCAGCCGCCCTGAACCTAGTTCCCCTGGAGAAGGGGACTCACGATGCCTTCCTCAAGGGCTTGTTGAGCTGGCCAAAGTCTGCACTTCCCACGGGGCCTGGCACGCCGTGACAATAGATTGTGAGCCCAGTACTTTATGGAGAGCTTGGCATATGTGCAGTTACTATGCATAAAGCGGGTGGATGACAGGAGGGTCCTCTCGGTCTAGTTGGGCATACGGAAGAACCAAGATTCAAAAATCAGAAAACCACTGTCCATTTTCTTCCACCTGCTGCCTGGCCGCCAGCTGGGGTCTGCAGGAGGTGTGCTGGCAGCTCGTTAGTCTTAGGTGAGGGGGGGGGGTCTCTCCTGCTGGCTCGCAGGAATGCCCGGGGGTAGCTCCCAACCCCCAGCAAGCTAGACCACCGCCCCTTCCTGTCCTGGGCCTGGAGGCTGGCTGTCTCCCTGGTGGGGGGAGGCGTCACTCTCCATGCGCAGAGTGAGGCTGGTGGAGAACAACCTCCATGTTGCATTTGGCAGGCATTATAGTAAAAGGCACTCAGGCTCTATGCGGTGTGGCCGGTGGCGTCATAGGGTCTGAGAGCAAGAATGGGTCACGGGGCTCATGTAGTTCAGTGGGTTTCCAGCCTCCTTCCTTCGGACTGGCTCTTACACAGGAGCCTGATGTATATACAACAGAAGTGGGGTTACTTTGGTCAATCAAGGACCGGGGGTGGGGGGCAGCCACAGGGGTTCCCCAGAGGACAGCCTAAAAACTAATGATTTGCACAATCCCCTCCTTTTCCAGAGGGGCAACCCCAAGAACAGTGTCTTGAAGTGATAAAATGGCCCAACGAAATCCACCTGCCTGCAAAGCCCCTGAGAAGGAGGGGAGCCCGAGAGCCCCTGCCCCCCCCTCGCCCCCCCCAGAGGGCAGCCTGGGTATGAGCCCCAGCCTCGGTGTACTAGCTGAGCCACTCAAAGTCAGTTCCTTAAATTCTCTCTGAGCCCCAACTTCCTCATCTGTATATTGGAAGTAAAACAAAGTTTCCTTCATTGGATCTGGCCCGCACACTCTGGCCATGCCAGGTGGGACGCGCTAGCCCTGGGGGCGAATCCGAAGTGCCCTCGGAGCGCTGGCCCCTATTCCGGGGCAGGGGCCACAGCCTGCCCGGCCGGGTGGCCTGGACTGCTGCGCCAGCCCGCCAAGCTCAGCCGCGGCCGGAACCCACGGGAAACCCAGACCCAGAAGCGGGGCACCCCCACCAGGGGGCGAGGGTGAGGCGAGCAGGCTCAGAGGGCGGCTCCTCCCCGAGGCCAACGTTTGACCGAATGTTAGTGTCAGGCCTCAGGCTGAGTCCTCTGCCTATTTTCTCCTGTAACCCTCTTTGCAGCTCTCAGAGTGTGGCGAGCTGCTGCGCCCAGGGTCACACAGCCGGCACTCGGGTCGGGTCTCCCGGCTCGTTCGGACCCCGCTGGGCGGTGCAGGAGGCAAGCGGCTGCGGCCTGGAAGGCCGGAAGAGGGACAGGCGACAGGCCGGCCAGCTCCGCCCGGGGTCCCTGGGGTCAGGTGGGCCAGGGGCCGCCGGGAGCTCCGTGACAGGCCGGTTCTATCTCCGGGGTGAATGCAGCGCGGACAGCTGGGAGGCCAAGCAGAGGGCGCTCAGGGCGGCAAGCTCCCGCGCGGGAGGCGGGGCTGCGGAGGACTTAGCAGGGTGGTGTCCCGGCGGGAGGCAACCTGGCTCAGCTGGGGCGGGGGGTGGACGGCGGGCGGGGCTGCAGGGCATGGCCGGGGAGGGGGGGTATCTCGGGGCACCTGCGGGGTGGGGGCCCCCCTGCGGGCGTGCTACCCGGCGGGTTCACGGCCATGGGCTCGAGCAGGCCCAGAGGAGGTGGGTTTACACGCGGCCCCGCGTGCGGGCAGCGCCGCAGGAGACCCCCTCGCCCGCCGCTCAGATGCCTTGGCTCACAAAAGGGAGAGCAGACCTGGGGGTGCGAAGACAGACGACCATATGCGGACAGAAGCTGGGTGACCGGCTGCCCGACTCCCGCCAGGGCGGCGCCTGGCCCCGGGGTGGGGGTGGGGGGCGGGACGTGGGGACACCAGTGCGACCTGGGAGCTGCCCCGAGCCCAAGGCCCGCCGCCCTCCCGGCCTCCCCCCGGCCTCCCCCGGGCCTCGTGGGGCCAGAGGAAGGTGGGTGTTTGGGAGGAGGGCGAGCTGCCCGTGAGAACGAGGAGCAAAGCTCGCGCAGCCAGACCGAAGGGCCGAGGATTTAAGATGAGACAGAGCCCTGACAAGAGACTGAAAACAAAAGCTGCTGCTTTCTGATTCTCACCCACAGGGACCCAGGGCTCAGGGCTCCAGACTCAGGGGGTCAGCGGGCACAGAGGGTAAGGTCACGGAGTTCATCAGCTGGAGGCAGCTGGGGCCAACCCATGGGCAAGAAATGCCAAACAAAGCAAAACGACGCCAAAACTCTGGGCTAAAGAGGTGTGGGGTCAGGCTGAACCCGGGGAGGGGAGGGAGGACCCAGGGGAGGGAGGACCCAAGGATTCCACAAGGTCACCACAGCCTTGCAGTTCCAGTGCTGAGCATTAGAGGGCAGTGTTTGCTAAGCGTGCGTGTGGGGCGAGTGTGAGTGCCTGTGAGCGTGTGTGTGTGTGTGTGTGTGTGTGTGTGTGTGAGAGAGAGAGAGAGAGAGAGAGAGAGAGCGCGCGAGAGCGCGCGCGAGCGCCAGCAGGCAGCAGCCTGGACCCTAGCTAACCATCCTTTGTGCTCTGTTTGCCCTCCTAGCTACCAGCCACAATCAGCTGGGGAGGGCTGCCAGGGGAGAGCTATTCAGATTGGGGTGCTGGGGTGCGGTCTCCTGCTGCAGGGCGCGGGGGATAGGGGGCTCTTCCTTACCTACATTTCTCAAACTCCTCACAGTGATGGCGAAGCCTTTGGTGCGTGGCAGCAGGTGGTACTTGAGGCTGGGCAGCCCCTTGGCTTGGGCCACCTGCATGCTGATCTGGTGCTTCTTCTCCGTGAACCGAGTGCCCTCGCAATGAATCAGGAACTGGAAGGAAAAGCACAACGGTCACACACAGCCCCCACACAGGGTCACACGCGGCCCTGGGTCACACCCATTCTGAGTCACATGTGCCATCCCCCATACACCACAGTCACATGCGGTCCCCCAGGAGCACTTATGGCCAGAGCAGGGATGGCCCCTGGCAGCTACGCCGGCCCCTGACCTCGGGGTGCAGCCCAGAGGCTGGCCTTCCCCTCTGTGCCCACAAGAGCTGTGGAGACAAAAGTTTGCCATCGGAGGATAGTAGAGAGTAGAGGAGTGAGTGTATGTGTGTGTGAGTCTGTATGTGTGTGTGTGAGCATGAGAAGAGCATCTGAATGTGAGTGTGACAAGAATAGCCTTGTGTGTGTGACGAGAGCATCCTGGTGTGTGTGTGACAAGAGCATCCTGGTGTGTGTGTGACGAGAGCATCCTGAGTGTGTGTGTGACGAGAGCATCCTGGTGTGTGTGTGACGAGAGCATCCTGGTGTGTGTGTGACGAGAGCATCCTGGTGTGTGTGTGACGAGAGCATCCTGGTGTGTGTGTGACAAGAACATCCTGGTGTGTGTGTGACGAGAGCATCCTGAGTGTGTGTGTGACGAGAGCATCCTGGTGTGTGTGTGACGAGAGCATCCTGGTGTGTGTGTGACGAGAACATCCTGGTGTGTGTGTGACGAGAGCATCCTGAGTGTGTGTGTGACGAGAGCATCCTGGTGTGTGTGTGACGAGAGCATCCTGAGTGTGTGTGTGACGAGAGCATCCTGGTGTATGTGACGAGAGCATCCTGAGTGTGTGTGTGACGAGAGCATCCTGAGTGTGTGTGTGTGACGAGAGCATCCTGAGTGTGTGTGTGTGACGAGAGCATCCTGGTGTGTGTGTGACGAGAGCATCCTGAGTGTGTGTGTGACGAGAGCATCCTGGTGTGTGTGTGACGAGAGCATCCTGAGTGTGTGTGTGACGAGAGCATCCTGGTGTGTGTGTGACGAGAGCATCCTGGTGTGTGTGTGACGAGAGCATCCTGAGTGTGTGTGTGACGAGAGCATCCTGGTGTGTGTGTGACGAGAGCATCCTGGTGTGTGTGTGACGAGAGCATCCTGAGTGTGTGTGTGACGAGAGCATCGTGGTGTGTGTGTGACGAGAGTATCCTGGTGTGTGTGTGACGAGAGCATCCTGAGTGTGTGTGTGACGAGAGCATCCTGGTGTGTGTGACGAGAGCATCCTGGTGTGTGTGTGACGAGAGCATCCTGGTGTGTGTGTGACGAGAGCATCCTGGTGTGTGTGTGACAAGAGTGCTCTTGAGGATTTATTTCTGCACCCGTTAGTTCAAACAGGAGGACCGGGTGGCGTGTGACAGTGGGGCCGGCCAGCCGGGCAGGTTGGCAGGACAGGCGTGAGGCATGTCAGGCTGCTCATGTGGCAGTGCTTTGGGGCTGGGGGCGTGGCTGCTCGGGGTCTGACGTACAAAATACTTCTCGGGGTAATCCCGGAGGCGCAGTAAGCTCTTTGAGACAGTCTTGCGGTCTTGTTCCCACTTGCGTGTGCAGAAGACCATCTCTGTGAAGTACCACATCCAGCCAATGATCGGGACGTAGGCCAGCTCCTTCTTGGCCAGGACTTTGGAGCCCTGAAACAGAGATGGGGGCCCAGGGTCACTTACAGAGATGTTACTAGAAAAAGAGGAGCGGAAATTCTCTCCAAAGGCCTAAGGGGATGGTTCCAGAGCACAAGGAAGCAAGAAGCCACTGACCCTGGAGCCTCCGCACCGGTCAGCCAGAGGCCAGGGTTGTGCTAACTCTGCGTGGTGGGGGGTGGGGAGGGGTTCTTCGTGGGGGTGGGCAGGCATCTGGGCGGCGTCCAGAACAATGAGGGACGTTTAAGGGTCTCAGGGATGCTCAGGTCATTTTCCAAGCTGGTCAGGCAGTTATAACACCAAACTCTTTCTGTAGATCTCACTCAGTCCTCGGTCAAACGTAGTTCTGCCAGCAAGGCAGACATTATTCTCCTTTCACAGACTAGGAAATGGGGTCTGGAGGGTTCCCTGGGTCACAGGGCTGCACAGCGGGGGAGCCTGGAGTTGAGCTCGGGCCACCAGATCATGTTGGGGCTGTTCACCCATCCCCTCCCTGGCTCATCTCTAAGGCTGGCAGTGGGGCTGGACGCCCGCCTGAGACTGCCCGAGGCTGGCTCAAGATGCAGGGACTTGGCCCACCAACAGGCTGGCCCCTGGGGCTGCTCGGCATTGGCCCCTACCCAGCTGGGCCAGGCTCCACGGCCTGCGCCGGCCTGGAGAAGACCAGGGATCCGGGGCACTGGGGAGGCGGGGGGGGCAGGAGAGACCCAAAAACTGCTTTTCATCTAGTGGGTTGGGCTCTATATTTTTCACCCTGAATTTTGGAATTGGCCAAGATACTCTCTGAGATGGCTGTCATTGGTCGACGGTGCAGGTGACAGGGGCAGTGATCTGGACCGTCAGGCAAGCTTAGCTGATGCTCTTGGCGACAACTGTCTAAGTTAGGCCCTGAACCTAGGAGGCCTGTCGCGTCCGCAGCAACGACGCAGCTGCAGCTCGGTGAAGAGCGACGGGCCGCACCCCTAGCCACCTGCACGACTGCGCGGAATGGAGAAAGGCATGAATGACCGCTTGCTCCCTTTATGTTAAAAAACCCCAACAATAAACATCTTCCGCCGCGCTGGGAAAGACAAAGCAAAGACACCTTTCAGGTTTAGTGTCTCCGTGTTTTGATGGGTTTTGTTTCTGTTATTCCCACAGACCCAGCAAATTCTCTCTCGAAGAGAACCAAGCCATCAAATCCGGGGCCTGACCCCAGAGGACCTGGAGGCCAGTCCCCGTGGGTTCGAGACCTCGCCGTACCTGGGGGGAGGGCTTCCTGCGTGCCAGGCACAGGCGATGCACGTATATAAATTCTATTCCATTTGAAATCAAAAGGACTAGATACCCCCGTTTTATAGATAATCAAACCGAAGCTCGGAGATGTTAAGTAACTTGCCCAGAATCACGGAGCTGACAGCTGGGGAAGCGGAGACTTTCGGCCAGGTGGCCTGCCGCAGGGCACAGTCCATGAGAAACGTTCACGCCTACCAAGGCATGGGGCCAGACATGGAGGGCCGCCTACCCAACAGCCACTGTCCCCTCCTCTTTCTCTTGCAGCCTGTGTTCCATTCCAAAGGCAACATGCTCGGGCTCTGGGGGGTAACCGTGAGCGACGTCAACCCAGCCTGGGGTCCCCCGGGCCCCTTAGCCTAGTGTGGGCCTCTGACCCAGTTCTGCTGAGATGGCTCAGGGGTCTGCTAGGGTGCACGGGTTCTGGGGCTTCTGGGAAGATTTTGCTCCACGACAAAAAGAGAGACGGCCAGGAGGCCCGGCCATTTTTTTCTGCCATGAACATGGTTGCTGAGTGTGTCACGGCTTTGACATCACCCTGAGACAACAGGCTAGAAATGCTGAGGCCACTGGAGCCACCGCGCCAACCCGGGAGGTATCTGGCTACACTATCATCTGAGGAACAGAATGTTTTCATGGCCCAAGCCCCGGGGTCAGGGTTTCTGTCCATCTTGAGCTGACGAAGGCCTGTGACAGAGCATCAATCACTTCACTCCTAGAAAACTTTTTGCTTTTCAACATGGTGTTACTTTAAATCCTCAAAGCATGAACTAATTATTCTGACTGGTGCTTTCTTGTGCTAAGTGAGAAGGCAGTGCCTGTCACTCAGAACACAAAACCAAACTGCCTGGGGCATCACCACTCTGCCCATAGGAGCCATTGAAAAGCCTATCAGCGTGTGTCCATGCAGGAGGCCCCTTCGGCCTTCCCTCAACCCCCTCCTCTTGTCAGCAGGGATGTCCTCATGCTCTCTGCTTCTGAGCCTCAGTTAACTCCTTACTCACGGCTTGTGAGATGAAAACAAGATAGAAAATCCTCACCAATGATCTCAATTTACCTTCTCAGTAGGTTAGGACTATGTATAAAAATTACATATATATTCCTGAACTCATTCCAAAAATACTTTGCGGCAACATGAAGGGATTCTAAAAGATGATCTGTTCTATAACCAAGAAGGGAATCATAAACTGTAAGGTAGCAGCCACTGGGTCTAGGAAGGTGAGTGGCCCCGTGCGGTCAATCCCAGCTGTCTGGTGGGGAAAGTACTCTCATGGGTATTTCCTATTAATGGAACCATCCCACCAGACCCACATGGGTCTTAGTGGTTGGCTTTTGATAACCTAATGCTAAGAGGAAATGGAACTTTGACAGTGATGTGGGATCTATGTGTAGACCAAAGAGATGAGCTCAAGAGCCTACATGTCCATCGCTGTCTTACTGTGTTGGACGGAGCGCTGCAAATCATCTAAATGCCCCTCAGGAGAAGAGCTCAATGAATTAGAGTACATACGACAGACCGTGCATGCAGTACACAATGTGATACTACAGAGCAGTTACTGTAGCCTGTGAGCCAAAGCAGCTCCACCACCTGTTTTTATAAATAAAGTTTTATTGGAACACAGCCACTCTCTTTCGGGTACACACTGCCGATGGTTACTTTTACGCTGCAACAGCTGAGCTGAATAGTTGTGACCGAAGCAATATGGCCCACAAAGCTGAAAATATTCCCTATCCTGCCAGTGACAAAGTTTGTCAACCTTTGATTTAGAGCCACTAAAATTTGTTTCCTACAAATATTTAATAGCTGGGGAAATGCTTATTATATAAAACTAAATTTTTAAAAGGTCTGGAATCAAAGCTGAGTCTAGAGTCTGATTATGACTACATGAAGAAAGAAAAACAGGAAAAAGCAGCTCTGGGTGAGTGGTCAAATAAGAAGCAATTTTTTTTTTAATTTTATTAGATTTTCCTGTTTTTTATCAACAAAATATTTTGCAGCGTTCCTCTAACAATGCCCCTTTTAAGAAGTAGTTGACAGCACATTTCAACCATTTGCTTCTGGAACATGAGTAAGACTGGATCAAAACAGCCTATTTGATGATGATGATCAAAAGGAACAGAGGAGATATTTCTGTTTTTATGTTGAATTAATACATCTTTCAACTTTAAAGTTCTGGATGTTATCATTAGGCCTAGACCTTGATGTTGACTATGTTTATTTGATATAAGAAATGTTTTAAAATATTAAGGTAGAAACTTTTGCCTTTCAAATAAAAGATACTTTACTTGATATCTTTTCCTCAGCAAGGATAACAGGATTTGGAAAGCCTTGAAATCAGTCCTGATTTTGATCAGGCTCTACCACGGCCCAGCTGTGTGACTTTGGTCTAGAGACTTAACCCTCCCGAGCCTCAATTTTCCCAGCTGTACTATGAGGAAAGGAATACTTACCTCAAAGTGTTGCTGTAAAGATTTAATAACATATGGGAACATACACAAAAGTGTGGAGTTGGGAACCTGACAGCAGGTGTTCAATAACGTGTAGCTATTATTACTACCACAGAGTAAGCACAGGGGCTAAATGTCCCTTTCAATTCAGCCCATTTCCTAAACCATGCTTTAGCATATGGTGATAACAAAGGTTTGCAGGTATTCCAGCACTGCCTGACAGGCAGTGTGCTGAGAGATTTACAGCAGTTCACTCACTTAAGACCAACAGACTAGAAACTTACTACTCAAATATGCTTACAGTCCTCCAGGAAACTCAATCTGCCATCAATATCATGACCCTTCCAGGCCAAGTAAGGGTTTCTATATGTGGATGGTAATGTCTTCAGGAAAGAATGTATAAAAACAGTTATCAATTTCATTTATTCTGGATTTATTTTGAGGGTAGATCTGAGAGGACTGACTACAGGCCCATCTAGACATTGGCATGTCTGGAAAATAAAAAATGTTCATAGGAAATGCAACTTCCTATGAGGAATCCACAACGGCAAGGACCTGGCCATTGCTGGTAGTTGTTGGGAGTTGCTGACATGGTATCACATTCTACAGTTAAAAGTTTATAAAACTTTTGAGTGTGTGTGTGTGTGTGTGTGTGTGTGTGTCAGGTATGTGTGTGTGAGGTATGTGTGTGTGAGAGCTAGTATCTGTGGAGAGTGTGTATGTGTGTGTGATTGTGTGAGAAAGTGTCTATGAGAGAATTTTATGTGTAGAAAGTGTGTGATTGAGTGTGTATGAGTGTGTGTGTGAGAGGGAGTGTGTGTGATAGACTGTGTGTGTGAGAGTATGTGTGTATGTGTGTGAGAGAATGAGTATGTGAGAGAGAGTGTGTGGGAGAGAGACCATATGTGTGTAAAAAGAGAGACTGTGAGTGTGAAAGAGGGTGAGTGTGTATGTGAGAGGGTGTCTGTGCATGAAAGAGACTGTGTGTGTGGAGAGAGTTTGTGTGAGAGACTGTGAGAGTGAGTGTGTATGTGTGAGACTGTGTGTGTAGACAGACTTGAGAGTGTGTATGTGAGAGTGTTTGTGTGAGAGAAAGGGTGTGTGTGGAGAGAGTGTATGAGAGACTGTGTGTGGCGAGAGAAGGTGTGTATGTGTAGAGGGTGTGTGTATGAGAGAGAAAGGGTGTGTGTGTGTGTGTGTGTGTAAGAGAGCGAGGGAGAGAGCTATCTTACCACAGTTACCTGATCAATCTAACTGAGCAGCCCATAACCATAGTTGGGACCACGCAGTTGCTCAGGGAGACAGCAAACCCCATGAACCCTCCAACACCCCATGAACCCCTTCAGCACCTCCAACCAACTGGTCAACCCCTGTGCAGAGACCACATGTACTAATAGTGCTAAAAGAACTGCTTTGAAGATGCGCTGAGATCCAGTACATTGCAACCTTGAGATTATGTGGCTCTCCCCTCACTTGGCCTTTGTGATGAAAAATGAACAGAATCAGGACTTTCTAGTTAAGGTTTTTCTCCAACATGGCCACCTGCCAGCTGATCAAATGAAAATGTTTAGTGTTGAGGCTGGGTTTGTAGGACGGTTGGAACGGGGAGGGCATCCTGTTCAGCCACCTTTCGGTGATTCCCCCACCTCCTCTGACCACTCCATAGGCGCTGACAGAAAACACAATTGGGTTCTAACATTGGTCAGTAGGTTGGCCCCTTGTCAACATGCTGCTTGCACGAATATCTTTCTGGCCTCCAAACACATGGCCATTCCTCAAGGTTTACCAGTACGGTCACAGTTAGTCATTTGGATTCACCCAAGGTCATTTATTTCTACTAAATATAAAATACCTGAATGGGATCTCTTAAGTGGAACTCTGAAAGCAGACTAAAACATCCACACTTTAACCCTCTGAAATTTTTTCTCGTCTATGAGCTAAGCCCCATCACTGTAGAGGACTAGCAAGTCAGCCAACAGCTCAGCCTCTGTTATTGATGTGTGATATTGTGAACTTTAACGGCAAGACTGTTCTGTCCATGCAACAAGTGTTTGTTAAATACCTCCTTTTTATGTATTTTTTTAAAGATTTTATTTATTTATTTGACAGAGAGAGACACAGCGAGAGAAGGAACACAAGCAGGGGGAGTGGGAGGGGGGAAGCAGGCTTCCCGCCGAGCAGGGAGCCCGATGCGGGGCTCAATCCCCGGAGCCTGGGACCATGACCTGAGCGGAAGGCAGACGCTTAACGACTGAGGCACCCAGGCGCCCCTGTTAAATACCTCCTTTGTGCCAGGCACTGGGCCAGGTGGGGACACCAAAGGGAAGGTGATTATCCGTGGCCTCGAGATGCACAGTCTAGTGGGAAGAGAGAAACAGAAAGCTACCAATGTCTGTGTTACTTCGGCCACTGAACTCTGTAAGTTGTTGAACTGACATGCTCTCTGGCAAACGAGGTGGGGTACAAGCCTGGACAAGATGGGGCTGCAATGTGTCTCTGAAATGTAAGTCCCTTACCACAGTAAAAGGCAGGAGATAAGACTGGAGCTCAAAAAAAAATCACGCATCAGGCGCATGCGCACATGTCAAAAGGTGAGACTCTATTTGTGCCAGTGAGAGTAACATATATGTGGCCTAAATCTGCGTATACACATCCTTTCTCTTGCTGTCTGTCTCCCTTCTCTAATGATAAAAAAGAAAATGCTGGGGCCTTACACTACCAGAAAAATCTCAAGAGAGTCGGAAAACAAAATGAACACTGTGCCACAATTAGTCGCAGCCACTGGGGAAACGCATGAAACAAACATGAAACAAAAGCACTCTCTGAGACTTCATCTCTCTTTGACTGCAAATAAATGTGTATCATTTATCCAGGTGGAGTAGAGCGCTCCCAGCTCCCGGACTCTCGATAGCCTCTTCCCCCCACCCAAGTCTCTGTCCCTCCCCTGACCAAAACCCGCAACTCTGAAGGTCTGCTGAGGCTTGTGTGAAGAGGAGGGAGGAAGCCCGATGTATTGCCGCTTTAAGCAAGTCTGGATTTACAATC
The DNA here is from genome assembly GCF_009762305.2 of Zalophus californianus. Taxonomy (NCBI): domain Eukaryota; kingdom Metazoa; phylum Chordata; class Mammalia; order Carnivora; family Otariidae; genus Zalophus; species Zalophus californianus. The sequence continues at coordinate 7,671,862 of NC_045601.1, read as the reverse complement.
TGTTGGTGTAATCCAGCCCTGGCTTGTTAAAAGACATTGCCAGAGGATCCTGCTTAATAAAAAAGAAGACCGGGGCACGGGGTGGCTCAGTGGGTAAGCATCCGACTTGATGTCGGCTCCGGTGGTGATTGGGCTCGGCGCCCCGGGATGGAGCCCCACGGTGGGCGGGAGTCCGCTTGTCCCTTTCCCTCTGCTCCTTCTTGCACTCTCTCCCTCTCGCAAATAAATAAACAAAATTTTTAAAAAGATTAAAAAGAACTTGGTGTGTCTAACTCAGCACTACACTTTTCAAAACAAACTGTACACTAACATTTCCAGGGACGTATTGAGTTATGAACTCAAGGTGCATCTCTACTTCCGTTGAGCTACTGATCTCTTTCCTTGGCCGGTGCTGCACCTGGCTGCCTGAGTTGTAAGGGACCTCACCTCCTCCCCATTCTCTCGGCTTCCTTACCTGGGTAATAGCGGGTCCCAGCAGGCCTGGCCCAGCGGGTGAATACTTGGGAGGCCCACAGTGGTGTCCCCTCCCCGCCAACTCTTGGTGCAGTGGGTGGTGCCGGAGTACAATATGGATGACGTTGATTAAGCCATTGAGGGTGGGGTGGGCGAGCATGTTTCCCACAACACCCATATGGTGCTGGCATTGAGGGTGATGCAAACCCACCTAATGGAGATGATGAACCAGAGCTGCAGGTATATCTGATGGAAAAGAAAACATAAGACACTTCTCCACATCTAGGGACGCCTGGGTGGCTCAGTTGGTGAAGTGTCTGCCTTGGGCTCAGGGCGTGACCCTGGAGTCCTGGGATCGAGCCCCATGTCAGGCTCCCTGCTCAGCGGGGAGTCTGCTTCTCCCTCTGCCTCTGCCGCCCCTCCCCGTCCATGCTCGTTCTCTCTCTCTCTCTCTCTCGAATAAATAAATAAAATCTTTAAAAAAAGAAAAGCAGTTCTCCACATCTAAAAACTCATCTCTCTGTGGCCAATGGGAACTTGACAAACGTGTATGAAGAAACCTCGATAGCGCGAATACAAGCACACTTTGCATTGCATAAAAATGATGGGGGATGTCAGTCGCATGGGGATCTAGCACCGCTTAAATCCCACTTAGTAAAACATTTGCTCTCTCTTGTCTTCCATACCTTATCCTATTTTTCATAATAAGAAAACACTCAGTGCAGGGGAACTAATTAGGGTCAAGGAAACTAAGCATTATCGCATGCCTACTTTGTGTAAGGCACTTGAACTAGGTATTTTCTTATATTCATTAAACAAGCACATATATTCAGTAAGCCCTATATATTTACTAAGCCCTTACAACATCATGAAATGGGAATTATTAACTGAGGTTCAGAAAAGTCAGATAACCTTCCCAAGGTCACACAAATGCAGGAGCCAGGGTTCAAGTCCGCATCTGTGGGACTCTTAAGACATCGGGTTTTTTTTTTTTTTTTTTTTGGCCTGCACATCTCTCTCTCTCCTGCCACCCTTAGGAGAGAATTGTTCTGGAGTTAAGTAGAAGGGAAAAGAAAGAATTGCTCTTGATATCTGACCCAGAACGCATAGATTCACCCTTCCGACCATCCGCATTGCTGCTAAGTTTTACATGTTCAAAAACAAGACAGAGGAAACCCACCATTTGGGGGGATGTTATAACTGAGGGAGGTTTATAGGAAATCACATTCGTGTAGACTTTCTAAACAACTCTGCACTGACATTTTTCCTGCAGAAAACCTTTAGAGAGAAAATGATCCTTTCACAATCAAACTTGAAGAAATGCTGGTTTTCAGACATGCGTCACCTTTCACAGAAAGAACCGTATTTAACGTTAAGGACCAGAAGCGTCTTGGCAAAATTAAATCAGAACACCAGCGGGTGTTCTGTTCTAGTTTTAGCTCCTGGGTGCTTTTCTGGGGGTTTATGGCATCTGCGGTTCGTTTTACTGAGAGCCCAGGAGAGTTCAGCAAAACAGCGGCAGCCCATACCCCGCGGTAAGTCTGAAATCAGCCCACGGTGACCTTGAGTTGGGGGCCGGTGAAGTGAGCGGGATGGTGGAGTGAGCGGGATGGCGAAGTGAGTGTGCACCTTGGCCAGGCCCAAACGGGGAGGAGCCTGTCAGTGCGGCCCAGGAGCATGGCACCCGCCCGCTTGCTCACGGAGGGGCACGTCACCCACGGTCTCTCCCTTGAGGCACCTCCTCACCTCTGTCCAGTGCGTGATAATCATCCCTTCACCTCAGTCTCCCACTGTTCCTAAAATCATGCTCTTGAGGCCTCGTTCCAATGTTACCACCTTCTAGAAGTTTCCTGTGTCCCCCGGGGCCAACAGTCCATGTGCTTGTAAGCACGAAAATGTTCCACCAGTTGTGAAACTATTGAAATTCCTCCCCCAATTTGGTAAACAGAGCTGCCTCAAACACCAACATTCCACCTCTACCACAGTGACCCCAGCCCTCCGGGCCCCTCCCCAGCTAACAAAGGGGGGACACTGGGAATGACAGGCCCCCCAGGATGGTGCCGAAGGGCTGACTGGTCTGTGGTTAAGTAAGTTGGCTGTCGCCCCAAGTGAGCACGGCCAGCCCTACGTCCTCTCTTACCTCGAGGGCAACCTCAGGAAGGACCCTCGGCAGGACCCCCAGCTGAGCCGTGCCTGGATCCCGGACCACACAAACCGAGGTAAGACCTGTTGTTGGCTTAAGCGGCTCTGTTCTGTGGCTTGTCACACCACCATAGATATAACCAACAGTGGGACAAGCCACAGGACAGAGCCGATCTGAAGAGAAATACCCCAGGAGGCCTCCAGGTCAACCTCCAGGCCACACCCACCCAGCAGGCAAACATTGACCCTACCGGCTACTGTGTACGGAGCGCTTAACAGGGGCCTGGTGTTGCTGGAAGACCCGACAAACGTGATCGTGGGTAGCCTGCCGTAACCTGACGGGGCCACTGTGGAGTGATGCGTATGTATTTTACCTGGACAGAAAGATAGGTAAACAGGTACCGGAAGCTTCGGAAGCCCTGAGCCTCTGCACTGCACACCACAGTTTGTGGGGCACTTTAGAAACACACACTCTCAACTGTCCACAGGCCGTGCCCCTCCCCAGGGAGGAAAGAGTCCGTGTGTTCCTTGAAGGTCATAACCAGAGCCTTTGGTGCCCTGGGAACCAGGGCCCCTGAAATGACCTCAGATGTCTGTAAAAGGTTAAGACCTTTTTCTCCTTTATAAGAAAATCCCATCACTTTTCCCCCAAAACCAATTTCACATTTAATTACCCCATTCTTAAGAATTTCGGCAAATTTCACTTGCTTCAGTTTAAACTCACTTCCTCTCAGGCTGTTACCTGTGTGGGTGCAAACTGCCCCGTCAGGGACCTTCTCCTTGACCCTTCTCCTCTAAGAAACAAGCTCCCCAGACTCCAGAGGGATCTCAACGTCATGCGTTATTTTTTTAAAAGAGATCAATCAGGTGCCTTTTCTTTGAAGGTGATTTAAGACCAAAGGTACTGCTGAGCAATTAATATAACAAAGCTGCTGCTTTGTGTCCTCCTAAGAGTGGCGGGAAGAAACGCGCCACCTGGGAAGGGGGCCGAGCCGCTCACCTGGCACGCTGGCCTCCGGCTGGACCTCAGCCTCTGGAGCAGCGAGCGGGGATGGGAACTGTTCCCTGCTTCGGGGACAGGCCATTCCTCTGGGGAGAGAATCTGGCAGCTTCCCTCCGAGTCGGCCCAGCCCCCGACCTCGACAAAGCTCACCGGCGTCTCCCTCGTCCCCTCCTGGCAGCCGCTCTTGGCCAGCATGAGGCGTCCTTTAGAATGTGCGGCCACGGCACCGGCTGGTGCGCGGCGCTCGGCGGAAAGGGGAAGGTGGCCACCTCCTGTCCCTGTCTGGACCCTCCCTCCTGTCCTGGTGGGGACTCCGGGGCTCCAGGAGGCACATAAGCAAGAATCCGGAAAACCAGAGGCCTAAACCTCCAAACTTCTAGAACAGTCTCAGATGGCAGTGCTCACAGCCCTTCACTGGCAACCCTGGCTGCTCGGTTTCTATAGTAAGAAAGGCAATTGGGTGACCATGGTGTTCATTTACGGATCAGAGCTGGAAGTGAAATGTCTCCGTGCTGTCGGCCGGACGGCTGTCCTGTCAGTAACCTTCGGCCATCAGCAGTCTTAGCGCTGTGCTCACTGTGAACCCATCAAGGACTCCAAAGTCTCTGACCTGAAACCCTAAATGACATAGACGTAGCGTTCCTGCTCCATGAAAGCATCTTCATCTCTGGAGGGCTGCCCGCCCTCTCCTGCCCTGGGAGCCTCTCCTGCCCTGGGAGCCTCTGCTGACCTAAGACATTCTCCTGGTCTGGAACCCTCTCCTGGTCTGGGAGCCTCTCCTGGCCTGGGACCCTCTCCTGGCCTGGGAGCCTCTCCTGGCCTGGGACCCTCTCCTGGCCTGGGACCGTCTCCTGGCCTGGGACCCTCTCTGGCCTGGGAGCCTCTCCTGCCCTGGTACTGTCTCCTGGCCTGCGACCCTCTCCTTGCCTGGGACCCTCTCCTGGTCTGGGACTCTCGCCTGACCTGGGACCCTCTCCGTGTTACTTTTGCTGGGAGCACATCACAAATGCGCACTCTTTCCATCTGTTTGTGTCTGGTTCTGCACGGCTGCGTGCCTCTGTGAGCTTCTATTTTGCCTTTGCTCTGTTAGTTCCTGCCAGATCCCTCCCTGACCCATTGAAGACACTGACAGCTCTCACTCCTCAGAATGAGCTCCACGCAGACCACGAGCCAGGAGCGAATGGGGAGCCTGGGACTTGTCCCAGTTGGCCCTGGTCATTTTCTGACGCAAAGGCTCTGCGGCCCCACAGGCCCCGCAGCTTTTCCTCCAGACGCCGCCCAGGGCTAAGGAGCAAAGCATTGAAATCAGACTTACTAGTTACTATCCTGGAACCAACGATTTAGCCAAACGGAGGCTCTGGGAGTTTACTGATGGCGTGTCAATAATAACAATGCGATAAGAATTAGGAAGAGTGTAAACGCAGTGAACGGCACCTAGAAAGAGCTTGTGGTCATCAAGCTACCAGGAGCACAACGTGAAGGGGACAGTGACCACAGATCCAGCACGCCTGCTGTACCACAGGGCCTGGGAGCGTCTCCTGGCCTGGGACTGTCTCCTGGTTGTGCGTTCACATTCAGAGACTGGCTCCCTCCCAAAGCCACGTGGGAAGTCCGGGAAACACCCCCTATCCCTCCAGCACACGGGGAGAACCAGGGCTGGGGGCACGGGGGCACGCCGGGAGGTCTAGCTCTAAGGCAGGAGAATGGATGTCCGAGCAGTCAGCGTGCAGCAAAGACGCTAAGTACCCTTTCTCCCAAGACAGGAGAGGGACCTGGTCACGAGCATCCACATCCACGATGGGGTTGGGATGGTGACATTTTAGGTGGTTGTCTCCTCTCGCAGAGAATAACACCACAAAACTGTACCTGAGATCTCTGCCCAGGGTCTCTAAAACGGAGAAAGGGAGATGTTAGAATGTTCCATCTTGTTCCTGAAAATACATTTAGTGCACATGTGCACACAGATACTGGAACTGGAAGAATAATAGGGAAACAAAGAAGACACTGTTGGCAGGAGGGCCTGTTGCTTTCCTAGAAATCCTTTCAGTGATTCACCCACAGGCAACGCAGATTTCTAGAAGTCTCGAGGCAGCAACAGTGATGGAGCTCACTGTTTCTATCTCTTGAAAAATGGCTAACGACCTCACTTGCCTTTTGATAGTTTAACTGCATCATAACGAGCATCCTTTGTCCCAGAGATGCGAACAGGACGTGGTTCTAAGCACATTTCCTTCTCTCTCCTTTTGCCCCCAATTTAAAGGTGCATAAATGTTTAAAAGCAGATACAAAATGTGCCCCACGCTATATAGTCCTCCTTCACCCAGGGTCTTTCCAAAAAGGCCGAGTCAAAGGGGCCCCCAAGTGCTGCTGGCCACTCTGAGACCCCCCAGGGACTGGGCCCACAGAGCCCCGCCGGGGACTCTGTCATCCCAGCTCCTCTCCCGGCCTTCTGTCTCCTCCACTCTGAACACTGTCATTTGGGCCACCTGGTCCGCCAAGAACAATGTGATGTGAGCAGATACCCCGGCTGTCTGCAGCGGTGCCTCCCAGGTGCCAAACATGATCCCCGAGTTCTGGCGCAAGCTGTCGCAGCCCTTCCCCGCCCCCGGGCCAGTACATGTTGTAACCCCTGTCGCGACAGCTCAGCACCGAGACAACTTCAATTCGGTTATGTGATACAGGCATGACCGAGACACACTTCGACATTTTCAAGGTGACAAAAGTCAGCTAAGAAAGCCCAGCCCCAAAGGCATGCAAGAAGTCAAACCAGTTGGAGGATATAGAAGAAGTTCATGGTTATTCTGAATTCTGCCACCGAAACTCTCTAGCTTGGGGATTCCACATTCTTAAGCCCACAAAGATGACAAGGCAGGGGTGAGCACTGTCCGTGAGCCAGGAGAGCAGGAGAGCATGGAGATGAAGGACGTCAAGTGGCCTCACACCACGAGTCCAAATCCAAATTTACTTCCTAGCCGTAGGACCTTGAGCACGTTATTTAAACCCTCTATAACTCAGTTTTTTTAAAAAGGGAAGACATATATCATCGATTCATAAATGTCTCCGTAAGGAATCAATAAACGAATTGTGTGTAACGTATCTAGCACATAATAATCGCTGAATCAATATCATTAGTGCTCATTAGAAGACGTGCATCTTGATTCCAAGCAGGAATGAAAAGCAATTGGTGAAGAACAATTCATCCGGTAGAAGCCGTGAATGCCTCTGTTATCCTGCATGATTGAGAGCAAAAAGGCAAGTCATAGTGGTGAACCGGGGAAATGTGCGAGGGGGGAAATATGAATCCGACTTACCCCTAACACCCCAAAGCGTTCGGCCAGGCTCCAACCACAGAGAAAGTCAATCTCAAACTTGTGGTTCAGAACCACGATGGCATTTTCCTTTCCATACTTGGGGTAGGCCTGGGGGTCTGTGTGGATGACGCACTCCGTGCCCGACCACCACTCCAGCAACATCACCAGCTCTGGAACAAACCGTAACAACAGACAGACGTTTATTTCACGCATCCGTGGTGACCAAGGCTCGGTTCTGCTGGGCTGAGCCGGAGCAAGGCTCTCCCCTCCCGGCTGGGGCAGAAAGCAACTTCTAGGGGTCAAGTTCTGGATCATTTCCGCCCCGCCCCATCCCTGACATGGTTTAGAAGCAGAAGGAAAATGAGAAAGACTCCACCACAGTGTCCAGGGAAGGAGAGGAAGCTTTGAGAAGGCAAATGACTTGCATTCCTTGATTAAGTGCCTTGGGGAGAAGTCAATCAGAAAGCCTGAATCCATCAAGAATGCGTGCCCTCGTGTTTACAGCGCTCTGAGAGGTGGCACGAGACCATGCCCAGAATTCTGAAGATCCTGGGAAGTGACTAATCAGGATACTTATAAACTCCATCAGAGAACACTAAATACCTCATTTCTCTCTCTCATTCATGATGGTTGTATGCACCCAAAATAATGAAGACCCAGGGTGTGAGGAAGCGAGGTTACATGAGAGCCATTATACTGCGGGCCTAAGTGAAACTTAAAATACTCTGTAGGAGCTTGTGAAAAAAGAAGTCCAACTTCACTTTATTCTTCAGTGATGGCTTTAATCCCAGTGCCCCATTCCCAACCTGGTTGCTTCAGGAAACGCCTATCTATATGGTAGAAATTGTCCAGAAAAAGAGTTGCATGTTGGTGTAAAAACTGTATCTATATAGCAGGTTTAAAGAGAATTTGGAAAGCTGAAGGTGTTTGGCAGGTGGATGGGTGGGTGAGTGAGGCCTTTGCCAAGGTCGTAGCCCTGTTTATCGCCGATTAGTGGGGTATGCATTTAGCAGAGGACTCACTCGCCACCCACCCCTACACACACACGCACACACGCACACGCAGACGAGCAGGTGCAATCTTGACTCCAGGCAAACCTATGTTTTAAAACCTTTCTCCCTGAGGTTGGAAACTGATGCTTTCTAACTGGTGCACTAGAACTCTCTAGAAGGCATTGCTAGTTTCTAAGCAGTGAGCACTGTGGGATTTTGGACAAGTGAACCTCTTGGCGCCTTGGTGTCCTAATCTTTAGAATGGGTCGCTTCACAGGTTCTGTGAGGACTCAAGTACAGGACGCACTGCAGGGTGCTCCACGCAGAGCACACGGGAAGGTCCCAGCAAATCAGCCACTCAGGATCCAGCATTATCATTAAAAACAAACAAACACCCTCCCCTTACTTGACAAGGAAAAGTGCCTGCCTATTCCTCGGAGAAGGCGCCAAGTCCCCAGTCAGTTGTCCCACAGACGGTGGCATCAGTGGGACCTCACGTGGCAAGTCAGGGAAAGAGAAGGTAAGTGTGGGGAGGGCGGGGGGGGGGGCAGGCAGCACCACGGGCCGAGACAAAGGGACGGTTTGTCACCACGGGGTAGAAGGATGCTTATATTGCTGCACTGATTTCCTCTAAGAGACAGGATGGGCAGGACCAATCTCCTCCATTACCAGCCACAGAGCACAGATAAACCCCAAAAGCAGAACTACATGGGAGTCCACCAGATAAGGCTGGCCATTCCTGTGACTCACATTCCACCGTCATTCTGCAAATACCCTCTGAATGCCTCTCCGGGCCCCCCTCCTCCCCAGCAGCGGTCAGGTGGGGCCGATGCACACTTTCCCCAGCACCCTCCCCGGGACTTAGAGCGGCTTATGATCCAGCATGAGATCAGCTCCCCGATGACAGAGCACAAGCCCTGGGCGCAAGGACTGCATTGTCTGATTCTTCTAATGCTGGCCTTAGTCCAGAACCCGGCACAGCGCCGGCACACTGATGCTTTCAACCAACACCAGTGACCTACTGTGTGCAAGCACCACGCGAGGTACTGGAGGTGTGGCTCGGATGCCTACCCTCCTGGAGCCGACTGCCCAGGGAGAAGACGGTTTTCCACTCACAAGGCAGTGTGACAGGGAAGGAAAGACTTGTTCACAGGATGGATGGTTGCTGAATATCGTGCTCATGCCTGTGGGGGTCAGATACTCTAGGCTTCAATCCTGGGGGCGCCACTCACCACTCGCTCATTTCTCAATGTCCCCTAAGTCTCCCTGTCCTTGTCTGCAAAATAGGGATAGGAAAAGTATTTAGACCTCACCCGAGACTGAGGGTGTTAAATCAGATTACATCGTCAAGGCAGGTAGCATAATGTTGCACATAGCAGAGAATTGGTAAGTGGCCAGCCTTTTATTACTGTGATGTGCACGGTGATTTTATAGCATGCAAGGCTCTGCAGCCACTAAAGGCAAGAGGGACGGGGTCAGGGGAGGGAGCCAGACGAGCCAGACCGAGAGGAACAGAGCGAGAGTGTTACAGCGACTTCTGGACTAGAGTGGGGAGCGATGATTTATGGCTTCATAATGAAGGCAATGAGAAGCCACTGGAGCGTTTTTAAATAGGCACATAGCAGCATCGAATTTGCATTTTGAAAAGCTCACTCTGGCTGAAGTGGGAACAGACCCAAGAGCCGGGCAGAAGCAGTTAGGGGGTGGGTGCCGTAGCCCAGGGAGGAGGTGATGGTGCTGAGGCCAGGCAGCTAACAGCGGAGAAATAGGTTCTCAGGACACTATTAGCCATATAACTAAACACTAAATCTCACTGGGAACAAGAGTTTTCTTTCCTTTTTTTTTTTTTTCAACAAAGGCTTTCAATTTCTTTTTTTATTCATAATAAATACATTTATAGAGTCATATTGTAAAAGAATTTGGAAATCTAGAAGTATATAGAGGAAAAGGTGAAACTCCCCTTGATGGCTTTGTGATGTGTCAATTAGGCTAGACCAGACTACATTTCCCAGACCCCTCTCTGGTTTGTGTGTTTGTATCCAGTTATGGGGGGCCAAGAGGGACAATCCTGGGCGGTTCGGCAGGAGGAAGGGAAGCGTAACTCACACACATTGCTGCTGATCTGCTGATTCACCTCCTCAGCACAAAGCGGCAGCAGCAGCCGAGGGGGCCTGCAACTGCTCCCCCTCCTTCGCATCCCCCTCCTTCAGCTTCTCTGACTCCTGCGCTAGGGCTGTGTGTCTGCTGGCTGATGCAGGGCTCCCACGCCATCAACACCAGACGCAATGAGAACTGACGTGGGATTCAGTCTGTCCTCGTAGGGCTTCAGATGGGGCTTGGGGGTTCCAACCTCTTGATCTCCTCATCTTACATCCATCACGCCTTCCTGGCTGCCTTCCCTGGGACTTCAAGCTCCGAAGGGAGCTGCCAAGACCACACCCCCGGCTGCAGAGACAGCCTGGCCAGCCCCATGGTTGAATAAGGACCAGTCCCTGCGACCCTTCTCTGCACAGGTGGATGCAGAGCTCCCAGCAGCTCTGGCCACCACCCCCCCCATGGAACCCTGAGGAGGCACATCCTCCTGCCGGCCCCCAGCCCACTCCCTTGTCCAGGGTTAACCATCAGGAAGAGTTTCGAAGAAAGGCATCTAGTCCTGTTCCTAGGCATTTACACAAAGACGCACACACACACACACTCATGTGCTTCCCACCCACAAATGGGTTCACACTTTATCGACCTTTGTAAAAATATTGATTTTTCTCCAAATGGTATATTCTGGATCTTTCCATGTTGACACATACTCATAGTGATTTGAGCAAATATTGGTTGGGCTCCGGCCATGTGCTGGGGACCGCTACAAGGGTTTTGCGTGTGGTATTGTGTGAAATGCTCATATTAACTCTCTTGAGACTGGGAGGCACTATTATTATCCCCGTTTTAAAGACAAAGAAACAGAGGCAGAGAAACTTCTGTTCAATATATGAAATTGTCATTTTTTTAGGTCAAAAATAGCCAGAATGACAGCTTCATAAAGGCTAACACAGGAGCTGCATGGCAGTTCACACTGTGGCTACACCGTGATTTATGTGGGCTTTTCTGCCATTGATTAGCATTTTCCCCTTGTTTTTTTATTATTATACACAGGGCAATAAACATCCTTGAAAATGCATGTTTTAGACAAAAATATTTGTGAAAGTATTTCTCCAGCATAGGTATACACAAAAGTGGAATTATGGGTTGAAGCATATGCATATTTTAAAATTTTACGGCTATTTCCAAATCGCCCTCCGAAAAGATCCTACCAATCTAACACTTGAATCAACAGCGTGGGAGAGGGTCTGTGTCCTACTGCCTGGAACTGACACTAAGCTCCTTGCAGGCTGGGGCCATGCATGTCTTTCAACAAGTATTCCCACGTGGAGTAGGAGTGATGGCAATGACCTTGTGATTGGCCTCCAGGCAGCACCCGAGTCGCCTCATCTTTGTGTCTCCGCTACCCTTGTCCCAACACCCAACATGGGAGATACTCAGAAAGCTTTTGTCCTTATTCGAATGACTTTCTGGCTGATGTTTTAGTTGGATGTTCTTATATAAGTAACGACACACGACTTACAGAGACCGCCACGAATTGAGGGTTTCTTTACCCTGTGGTGTGGCTGCTCTCAGGGCTGTGGGCCAGGGCTTGGCTCAGTCTTTCCCTCCACAGTGTCACAGCCAACAGCTGGGCAGCGCCATCTCCCCAGCTGAAGGGCACCTGCCTCGTGGGGGTGCTCCCATGTGAGGGGGGACATCTGTCATTCAAGTGAGACGCACTCCACACCATGGCACCCGGGCTAAGGGCAGGCACGGAGCCGCCGGTCCTCATGCACAGGGTTCTGAGGGGTTTCCCAGCAGCTCCCTCAACAGCCTGCCTTGCCTGCCCCCACCATCCGCCCAGGGTGACAGCAGAACCTGGGGGTGCTCTGACCCTCTCCCTCCAGGAAAAACGCGAGTCCCAACTCCTCGCACCCTTTGGAACCTCCAACGCAACTTAGGAAGTTGCCAAAGGGCACCTGATCAGAAACTATGGGCAGGTGACTGGCACCAGGACACCCATGAGGAAGCGGGGTCCTTCCCTTGTGTATTTGGGGCGAAATCTCTTGTCAGCAGTTGTGGGTTGCAGACGTCTCAGCTTGCATTACAACGCCGGGAGTCAAGGACAAACGCTAAAAGCGCAGATAGAAGAGAAGCAAAATAAGGTCTTTGCCCCCACAGCATCCACCAGCTTGTTTGTGTTTCCAAACCAACCCTCGGGAAGCAACCAGGAGAAAGCAATAGGAGCTTTGAGCTGACAAGAGCTGGGGCCAGTCACGGAGTAGGTAATTGAAAAACAGTACAGCTAGGAATGAAAACAACGCATCAACTCAAAACTGAAGTGGAAGCCGGGGGGGGCGGGGAGCTCGGTGCCATCGAGAGGGGGCTCTCAGTGGGAGGCTGCTGGGAGGAAGGGAACCGGGCGGGCAACGTTCCTGGGGCCTCCCCGGGCCCGGCTCAGACCTCTGTGATGCAGCAGTTGTATCTTGGCCCGTAGGGTGAGCGAGCACAGGGTCTATCAGTGGACATGGCCACTCAGGGCCTGGGCCCACGCGTCCCTGAGCACTGGGAAGGCGTTCTGTCCGGGGCCCTGGAGCCGCAGACTGTAGGAAGACACAAAGGCACAGGACGGCTGAGGCCCCTGCCCAGGAAGACCACTCGGGAAAGTGGCTGGGATTCGACTCCTCCAAGGTCAGGCACCACCAGGTAAAAAACATGCAGACCTCCAGGTTCCCAGGCCTGGCCCTACCGTGTGTGGTGATTGTTTGCTGCCACCTGAGACTGAGTCATCCACGGGGAACTCACAGCCATGTGACGCAAGAGGCAAAGAACGACAGAAAACTCTGGAACAACAGAGAAGCCACTATTGTCCCTCAGTGATGTCCTCATGGAGCACCTCACTAACTAGAGGTTTCCGGTGACGCCTCATGGTTCTCCTTGACCAGCCTGTTTCTGCTCTCCCAGAAAGTGAGTGGTGACTGGGTCCACACGGGAGGGATGATGGCTGCAGGGGGTCATGCACAGACCACGAGCCATCCCCACCTGGTGTCCTCAGACCCTGGAGTCACCTCTCTCCCGGCTCCTCCTGATGCTTGCTTATTGGGCATATGCGGCTCTAGGTTAGACTCAGCCTTTATTGGTGCCAATGAACAAACTTCGGTCCCTGACCTAAGAAGGGGTCGGGGCGGGGGGGCTTCCCTCTTCTTCGCTGCCTCTCCCCCAGGAGCCCTCTCCATTCTGTCCCGGAAGTCCTTCTACCCAGGGGCACGGCCTCAGGTTAGGGACTCGGCACGCTCTCCTCTGGCCTCTGCAGTGGCCCAGATGTTGTGGGGACAGTGGGCTCTGCACTCCTGGGGCTGCTGGTGGCTCTGCGGTGGCCTCGCCAGGAGCTCCCCACCCCGGGGCCCTGAGCTCCTCTCAGCTTCCTCACCTCGCTGGCTGAGTGGGGCTGACACCCACAAAGTTCAGTGGGTGCAGACACTTGGGGACTTCACATTCTGTCCAGGTTCTGTCTTCCTCATGTCTATCTCGGTCCTCGAGAACATTCCCACCTCACCATCAACGCAGACGGGGCTGCCCCAACCCTCAAGCCATTTTTACTTTGACCTCAGAAGGAATCTAAATGGAAAGGTCCGTATTTGTTCAAAACTAGAGGAGATGCATGGGACACAGGAGAACGGGAGGCATGCCGCTCAGACAGAGTGAAAGCCTGTTTCAAAAGGGTCGGCTGAGGAGCAGGTTTCCTCTTGTCGCCGGGGCCTCACGGCCTTCTCACCGAAACCGTTCCCTTCCCATCCTCCCGCCCCCACCCCAGTTCCTACCTCGTCCCCGACGGACACCTAAGTTACCACATTCCCTTCCCGCCACCCCCTGCAGCCTCGGCCTGCACATTCCTTCCCGGCAGGAGGGAAGGGACACCCCGATCACCCGCCCAGGGAGCCAGCAGGGCCTTCGGGGGCTGTCAGAGACTCCTAACGGACAAGATTTACGAGCAGGGTTTCTACGCTATGATGCAGCAATGTGGATGTTTCCGTCCTGTTTAAACATTTGCAGATTGCCCAGTTTTGCAGTCTTTATTTTTCCTGTGGCGACTCCGTGCGCGCGGGGGCTGGAGCTGGCCAGGAGCCACTTCCCCGCGGCTCAGCCACGCCCCAGTTCTACCCCCCCACCCCCCCCACCCCCCCCCCACCCCCCCAACCCCCCCACCCCCGGCCTGTTTCGCAAACTGCCCATGGAGGAGGGCTGTGTGGCGCCAGCAGTGACTTGTGCGGCAAACTCCCCGTCTGCGGCCCGGACCGCAGGGGCCCGCGGAGCGACCGGAGCAGGTGCCTGTGGAGACACACGGTCTGGGGCACAGAGTGGCTTCTGTTGTGTTTGCTATTGTGCTGCTCAGCTTAGTCACAGGTCGGAAACGAGGAGTAGACGGACGAGAGGAAAAGTGAGGAGGGAGCAGGAGGTACCTACTTTCCTGTTTGTAACGAACGAGGAAGAGGAGAAAAATGGTAAGGAGCGCCATTTACTGAGTTAGCTCTCGGCATCCTGGCGAGCCACTGCCGCTGTCCCCATTTTGCAGATGGGGACCTGGAACCCATGGGGCCAGGCAGCTGGCTCCACTCCCGGAGCTGGGACGTGAGCGTGTGGGGTGTGGAATCCTGGGCGAGCAGTGGACACGGGAGAGGGGGCCTCTCGAGGCTGCACAGACATGAAAAGCTGTGATTATATGGGGTGGGAGGTGAGAGAGAGCATTCTGGGAGGGGGGCAGATAAGAGGAAGATCACGGGGGAAGTCTTGGCCTCAGGCGGATGGTGGTTGGTTCCTTATCTGTAAGATGCAGAAGGCTCATGGTAAAGGTGAAATGTGCCGACGTATTCAAAGCATTTACCACGTGCCTGGCACAGAGCTGGTCTTCTGCATATCACTCCTATCAGGGACCCCACAGCAGTAGGACCAAAGACGTAATGAAGAGATGGAGAAAAACATCTCCTTCCAGAGATGGAGGAAATGAGCAACACACCAGGCTGAGCGTCCACTTCCGGGCAGCCCTCCATCTGCAACCCCAGACCCACCCTGTCCTCAGTCGCCCCGGACACAGCCGATGCTGAGCAGCCTCAACGCTGGTGTGGAGCCCAGTCATGCTCGCGCTCCCTGGGGACCCCACCATCCTGCAGACCCACAGCCAGGACCTCTCCCCGGCCTGGAGAATGGGGCGTTAAGGTCCCCTCCTGTCCCAGCACACCTTACACCGAACTTTCTGCTCACTCACGGCTTGGCAAGACTGCCCCTTTCTCTCTTCTCTGCCGCCCATTCTGGTAGAGGTGCTGAAGAGAAGTTTAAGAAAACAGGGCAGGCAACGTTTCTGCCGAAAAGACCCTGAAATTCAGACTGTTGATCAGAGTTCATTGTTCAAGCATGTGTCAACCATACGGCATCTCCCACATCTGGACACGGGGAGAGACGCAACAAAGGAAAATAGTAGTTTTATAATCAACTTTATCTAACTTTAAGAATGACATAATTACATCTATAATGATGTGTAATCTATAAACTAAGTATATATAATTACGGGCTTCTAATAGTTCCTATAATTTTAACTTTTAACTGATAATAATTAGGTGAAAAATTAAAGCTCTCATCCTCAGAAGCCCCCCCAAAATGCAAAAGCAAAGCTCTCAAGTTTGTAATGCAGGATGTGCTACTGTCCCCGTCCAGAACCAAAGGTGGAGGGGACACACCTCTCCCCTGGCCACACCACGCTGGGGCCTGGGAGGGGACCGGCAACGTGCTCTTTGCACCTGTACCTCACCCCTCACCTGGGGGCCATCCATCAAGCACCCACACGGCACTCTCTGAGCCCTAGGCAAAAACTGGAATAAATATATGAAACCGAACAATCTGGGGAGCTGAGAAAACAGGAAGGCCTGGTCTCAGCTGCGGCCCCTGGGGGGGGGGGGTCTTCCTGCGGGCACCAAGCGGGGACATGCTGTAAAAGAGAATAGACTTAAATAACTGAATGTATCTTTTATGTTACGGGGCCTGACACAGACGCTGGCATTTCTGATCTGAGACCAGATTGAGGCGCCGGTCCCCGTCTGTCCACCTCTAGGCCCCACTGTGCAGCCAGCCACCTACTCCCCACGCCCCATTCATAGTGATAGTGTCCCTGACCAGCTGCAAACGTGGCTGGAGCCCGTTCCTCCTGCTTCGCACTTTCTCTTTCTCCCCCACTTCTGTCTTCTCACCACCTCTTATCCAGCCTTCCAGGCTCAGTACCTGTCCCCATTTCCGTGAAATCTCAGATCCAAGGCCACAGACCTGGGTCTCCCGAACTTCCTGATGCTAAGTGTGCTCCACTCATTTGGGCACTTGCTTGGATTTTATTTTGTCTGCACCATTTCCAGTTAGCGCCCCAGCAGGTGTCTTCCTGCCTCACGCAGCTTTCAGTGCTCCCTTCCGGCCACACCAGACAGGGAGCCCAGTGCACTTGCTGCATTTCAGTCCGCACCCCGGAGGCATCCCAGCTTTTCTCACTTCGGTGCCCGGGCCATTGGATGGATGATGCTGAGGCGAGACGCCCGGAAGCACACACACAGTAATACCTGTGCTGCTAACATTTCGTGGGACAGGGGCGCCCGGGTGGCTCAGTCATTAAGCATCTGCCTTCGGCTCAGGTCATGATCCCAGGGTCCTGGGATCGAGCCCCACATCGGGCTCCCTGCTCGGCGGGAAGCCTGCTTCTCCCTCTCCTGCTCCCCCTGCTTGTGTTCCCTCTCTCGCTGTCTCTCTCCCTGTGTCAAATAAATAAAAATAAAATCTTTAAAAAAAAAAACACATTTCAGGGCGCCTGGGTGGCTCAGTTGGTTAGGCGACTGCCTTTGGCTCAGGTCGTGATCCTGGAGTCCCGGGATCGAGTCCCACATCGGGCTCCCTGCTCAGCATGGGGTCTGCTTCTCCCTCTGACCTTCCTCCCTCTCATGCTCTCTACCATTCTCTCTCTCTCTCAATAAATAAGAATCTTTAAAAAATAAAAATAAAAATAAAAAAAATTTCAGGGGACAGGTTAGGAAACAATGTCTACAAAGGCTCCGCAGAGTGGGGGAGGAGGAGGGAAAGTTTGGGAAGTCAGGCAGCAGGGCTCTGATTGAAACTGATCTGCTAGGCGCTGGCATGGTGGGAAGCCACCTCTTCCATCACTGTTCCCCTCCCGGCCCCCACAAAGTGCCTGTTTCTAGGCAGGCTTTGCCCTTGGCAGGGTATGGAGGGAATGGACCTGAAGCTCAAATCCTGAAAAGGTCATGTTGCTACATTGTAACTTTCATGTTGCTACATTGTAACTTTCTCCTGAAGCCTTGAGCAGGTGGCGATGAGGGGGCCATGAAAACATGGCTGAACTGGCCCGGGCCGGGGGTGGGGGGTGCGGTAGTGGGGGTGGGGGGGTGGTCGGAATTCTCCACCTCCCCTCCCCACCATATGCACATCCTCCCAAATGAAGGGAAGGGGAATTGGGCAACGGATTTTGAGCTAGAGGTGGACTGAGAACAGGCAGTAAAAACGCTCCAAGACTTTACAGTATGAACAATGGTGTGAATAATGTTAGGGGTGGAAAATCAGCTTTATATTAAGTGGAGTCAGACTCTGCTTCCAATTATTGGGCCAATCTTTCAGTGAGGCCAAACGTCAAGAAATACGACTCTCCTGAGTGAGGAGTATAAAAGCCAGGGAGAAGCCCTATGCTTCCCACCCTCAATCAAAACCTTCAGGTGGGAGGAGAGGGAAAGAAAGGGTCTAGAACCCAAACCCCACTGCACCACTCTGGTGCCCTGACATCTGGCTTCTCGAAACTCCCTTCCAGGTGAGCCGCTCAGAGATCACTGAGCTGTGGTACTGGTGCCATCTGACTTGCCAGTCCTGGATACATGAATGACCTTGCTTATCCAGTCATCAGATCCTGAGCCCACTGGGTGCCCAGCACAGTCGGAGGTGCTTGGATGTAACGGTGAGCAAACCGATTCCAGCAGAGGAGACACAAATGCGCAGGCACAGAAACATATACCCTGGAAGATGGCTCTCAGGACGGCAGGGCAGCGGCGGCGGGCGGGGGCTGATCTTTCGGGAGAGTTCAGAGGAGCCCTCTCTGGCTGTCACAGCAGTTTAGCGCAAAGCACGCCGTGACCTAATTGAATATGACCTGTGCCAGACAAGCGGCTGGCTTTGTACACGGGGATGTTTCCGGTGCCTGGAACTGGGAACACAGGTAAGAGGTGACTGGCTGCCGTCGGGGGGAAAAAACGTCAGCAGGTTCACGGTGGGGACAGGGACAGGGGGTGGGCTGCGTGATTAGCCAGGGAGAGGGCAGAGGGTGTGGGCACGTGGAGGGTGAGTTGGGTTCTGGCAGGTGGAACAGACAGGGTCCGCGGTAGGCTGGATGGGGTGCGGGAGAAGAGGTTAGGGAGACATTCTAAGGTTTCTGCCCTGAGCAGCTGGGGCAGGGAGGGAGGGGCAGATGGCAGGGGCACAGGGGCTGGGGTTGGGACACCTCAGTCAGGTGAGGGGATCCTGCAGTCTTGGCTCGGACTAGTGCAGTAGTAATGGTCCTAGCCCACCCTAGCCTCGAGCCTCCCCCTTCCCTGGCACCGCAACACCTCAGATCACCCCGTCCCCATTCCCTGCCCCACCTCTTCTCTCCCAAACCCTGCCTGTCGTTCTCCTTGAAACACTTACCCACTCAGTCACCAGATATAGGTTCCAACCCCTTCCAGGCACTGGGCAAGATGAGAAATTGAACTTCACCAGGTCTGGAAGCAGCGATAGTTCAGGATCAGCAACACCATTAGCACCCAGATTTTGTTCTCTAAAAGCGACTCCCCACTGTCAGGAGGCACACTGCCCACAGTGAGGTATTCTCTTGGACAACCACTACATCCGGATCTATCGGGCATTCACGTCTAACTCCCAGGTTACCAGGGAGGGAGGGAGGAACAGGTGAAACACCACCCCTGTGAGCACTCAACACAGCCAGAATGTGGGACCTTCCACAGGACAGAGGCAAGAAGGGGAAAAACAAGGTGGGAGGGGTCTGTTCTAATACAAAGAAGACAGACTAACAAGTGGGAGGGCCCTATTTAAATCCTGATTTGAACACTCCAAATGTTAAAAACAGAAACAACAAGACAGCTCGGAAACCACTGAAGAAATCTGAATCTCGATGGTATAACATGATACTAAGAGAATATTAATTTTGATAGTGGCGATAATATTGAGGTTATGTTTTTAAAGTGTCCTTATTCTTTATAAAACACACCTTGTGCTAATTCGGAGCGGCATTTCATGACATACAATGTCTGGCATTCACTTGAAAAACAACTGCTACTAAGATGAAATAGTTAAAGTTACTTTAGGTGCCATGGATATGGGGAATCCTTACGCTATTCTCTCTACTCATATTTGTTTATATGTTCCGTAACTTTAAAAAAATAAAAGCTAAAGGAAACAAGTTCCCTCTTCTACAGAAAAATACGTCCAGGAAGCAATGAGTCCGGGGTCAAGGGCGTTCCCCAAAACACTCTAGCCCTGCCTCAAGCATTCACTGCCACTTCTCTAGAGGCAACAAGGAGAAAGAGACAAAGACAAAAATCCTAGCAAGATATCCACGTGTAAAATGCAGACCAAGCCCTCAAATGGATTTCCATTTTTTTAATTTCGGAGAGAGATGAAGATTAAAATACAATTTGAAAACACTTTGCACTTCCGTGCCAATCTATTAAGCGAGTTAAGGGAAGGTGTGACGTTCTCCGAGTGAAAGCCTGCACCTCTCTGCTCTCCCTTTGCTCCCTCCATGGACTGGTAACGAGCTCTCAGAATCTTCTGCAGCTCCATTATCCACACGGTCACCGCATCAAGTTCCCAGGCCTGGTCCGGGCCACGTGGGAGTCAGGCCACAGAGGCTGGGCCCCCGAGCCTCACCCTGTCTCAGCAGAGTGACTTTGGGGAGCTCCATTCCCCCGTCTCAGTCTCCTGATGTCTAAAGCGGGGACAATGGCACCACTAGTCAGTGGTGACGCTCCTATGTCTGTGCTTGGTAAATAAAAGCTGGGTGACTCCTTGGCGATGGTGATTGACTATGGGCCATGTTTCCGACCTTGATCGAATGAGTACGTACTTGCTCAGTGCTTTCTCTGCCAGGTCCCTGTAAGGTGCAGGGAGGGATGGGCAGAAATCTTCCAGGCTCTCTTACAGAAGGGAGTCAGGAACACCCAAGCGAAACGGGGATTTAGCCACACTTGCGAAGGGTCTGGCTGACAGCCAACTCCTAAGGGCAAAAGGCCCTTACCCCACTCATCCCTCCAACCCTTCACACACTGACCCCTCCCTATTTCTCTGATCCAAATCCTAGTGCCCTTCAAGACCGGATCAAATCCCCCTGACCCCAAATTCTGAAGTGTCCTTGACTCGCAAATGGGTCTCTGGGCCTTCCGCTTCATGATGGCAGGTTCATGCACCTCTGGTCCCTTTTACCTCCTTGAGCTATGACCAAAATGCACTATTTAAGTTCCCAGAGGTGTCTGGAAGCTTAGACTTCTACCACCTGCTCCTGAGGTCTCCATCAGAGTGGTCCTCCCAGAATTACTTGCTAAGTTGCTTTATGGAAAGAAAGCTTTCTTAAAAGCAAGAAGTATGAAGGCTGTGGTCATTTTCTGAGGTGTTTACCTTCCCACAGGCACAAAGATGTCATACCCTTGTTAAGCCTCGGGCCCAAATGTTCTCCTTGAAGATAAGAGGCCTTTCCTTCCATCCTTGAATGGAAGTTGGGTCCACACTGTCCCCATGTGGGCAGAACCCACATTCCACAATGAGTTTCTGCCAAAGAGCCTGGAAGTAAGGCATAAGATGGCATTCTCAACGTAAAACCGTAAAAACAAATGCCAAGGGCTGTGCAGAGATGTGCAGAAGTCGCCTTCCAGAGAACAAATGGTCTCCTGGCCAACACTCAGACCCCAGCTTCATGTGAAGACATGGACACAGCTGTAGAAAGAGTGAATCAACCAGAAGGCACGCTGGTCACGTGGGGGCCAGGCCTGCCCACGGGGCTGATACCCCTCTACCATGGCATACCCACTGAGTCCCTTTGCCCAGATTGCACACGTACCCATCCGTCTCCTAAGTGTGATCTGAATTCCAGTGCACATCAGTCTTCAGCGCAAAAATTTTTGATCAGCAAGTGTGAGCATTTGCTTCATCCTACTGTCTCCACTGAGAAATAGACTATTAGCTGCATTCTTATTTTCAGACATAAGTGTATCATAAGGTTGCTTAATATCAGTTCATTGGAGCCTGATTAAAATAATAACAAATCAAATGTAATAGCCCAAAGCACTGAGGATCAGATTCTGGAATGTGTAAGTCTTCCAAGTACAACCAGCCTAGGGAGAGGTCCATCCCACGTCCTGCTATCTCTAGGGCTCCTCTACAAACAGCCATTTGTTTGTGGCCAGGAATTTTAACTTACGGCGTACTCACGGGTCAGCTGGTCACCCCTCGACAGTACGCCCCGCCATCCACTGCCATCGCCCCGGTCCCCAGTTCTACTTCATCCGCGTCTGCTGCTCCCCTTCCTCTTTTCCATTCTCAGTGGTGCCCTGTTGCCCCCTCCCCCGCCCCGGTGACCTTCTTTCTGGTCTGTCTGCCTCCAGCATCACAGGCTCCTCTCATCCAGTCTGTGCCCCACACCCGCTTGATCCTGTCAACACGTTTGTTGGGTCCCCATCATCCACAGGTGCAGTGAGACTCCCTAGCAGAGTCCTACTGCTTGGCGCGCCCTGGCTCTTCCACTTCGTCCTACCACACACCGTGAGCTAAAGTCAAGTTCCTGGAATTACCTAGCACTCTGTACCTACCCCCAAGGTCTGGCCTCTTGCTCAAGCTCTTCTCTAGGCCCGAAGTCCCTTTCCATGGCATGTCAAAACCTTATCTGTCCACCAGGTCTCAGCCCAAATGAGATCTCCCTGGGAAGTTTTTCTTGATGCCCCCCAACCCCTTCTATTACAAGTAACTTGTCTCTCTTCCCCAGTCCCCCCATTTAGGGACTCTGTACCAATAGTTCATCAAAGTCAGACAGACGTGATCTGAAATCTCATTCCATCACTTACTAGCTTTAAAACATCAGCATATTACTCAACCTCTCTGGCCTTCAGTTTTCTCTGTAAAAAAGGAATAATATAATGTCCCTCAAAAAATTGTTCTGAACATTAAATAAGACCAATGTTCGCAAAAGAACCTGCAGGAAGCCGTGGTAATGGTCAGCTTGATTCTCTTCTTTCTCACATTCCAGAGGCTTCCCTGGTAGGGATTTCTCCCCCCATAGAGCACGCATTTCCTCGGGAGTTTGGGGGGGGGGGCGCGTGGGGAGGTGAGCCTTGCCCGTTTTGTTGCTTTGCTGCCTGCAACACACAGAACAGGGCTTGCACGACCACAGACAAATATTTGTCATTCACCAACCTGGGTAAGTGTGTGAGTTTCAGGTAAGAGGAAATTCACAAAGATCCCGATTATGTCAAAAAAGTCAGTTAAGGATCGGTAGGGCCCTCTAGCCCAGTACATTTTTTTTTAAAGCAACATTAAGAAATTACTAATCACTTTAAGAGCATTTAAAGCAAATTTTAGAATCTACTTAAGATAAATACCTGCTCTTAATTTTTATCTATTTGCTATCTTCGCTCACCTTCCCCTCATCAAAATATAATTAGGCTTATTTTCATAACTCAGATTCATTACCCACCGAGAAATACATAAATCGTAATTTGTAAAAGGTTAAAAAAAATTAAGATGCTAAAATATACACTATTCCCAAAATAATTTGTAAGGCCATGTGAAGGAGAAACCATCCTGGAATTGTTTTTTAAAACACCTTTTCTTTGGGGCACCTGGCTGGCTCAGTGGGAAGGGCATGCGACTCTTAATCTTGGGGTCGTGAGTTCAAGCCCCACATTTTGTGTAGAGATTACAAAAAAAAAAAAACACAGATAAACTTAAAAGAAAAAAACAGAACTTTTCTTCACATGAGACATTCCTCCTCTCAGCTTAGGAGGCCACGGGGTACTTAACTTTGCCTTTTCTAGTAAAGGACCAACTTCAGTGGAGCAACTTTTAATTATCGAGAAAAATGTATAAATTGGTTATTCTTCTCTCACAAGTGATAAATGAGGCCACCAGATAGTTCGGAATCTGTCCTAAACATCAGCCATTTCAAGTGAAACATTTCACTAGTGTTTTCAACAAGGTAATATTCTGTCCCTGTTAAGGTTGTCAGATAGAACACAAAGCGCCCAGCGAAAGTGAATTTCAGATAAGCTACAAATTGTTGTTCAGCGTAAGTATGTCTCATGCAACAGTAAAGGAAAAATACAGTCACAGTCAAATAGGAGCCATGGAATATCTGGGGCGTACTCATATTAAAAAATTCTGTGTTGTTTATCTGAAATTCAAATTTCACTGGGCAGCCTGAATTTTTATTTGCTAAATCTGGCAGTCTGAGTCCTTATCAAGCCAGCCGTCGGCATGGCAACGGCACTGAGGAGGCTCCGGGAAGGCAGCTCTGGATGGACTGACCTGCCTCGGCGGTCCCGTGGGCTCTCGTGGACCTCGTGGGACCCTGACAGCCATCTGGGAGATGGGTCTGACTCCCCCACTCTACAGATGACAAGACAGAAGGGACAGGGCTCCCCAAGGTCACGGATCTGGGGGAGCAGATTCCTCTTGCCGCCCAGGATTCCTAGCAGTGGATGGCAGAGTCTTCTCACCTTGCTGGCCTCATGAATATGCAGAACATGTGTTTCCGAGAGTCTTAGCAATTGATACGTAATAAACTTGTGCTTCAAATATATCCCAATCTTTCAAAGGTCCCTGAGAAATCATTTTACTGGGGTTTGCCTGAGCTTTATCTAATCACGTTTTAAAGCCACTCCGTGGGCACCATGACCTGGTACTAAACCCTAATTGCTCAACAGCCCTGGGAACACCAAGGCCAAGCACTAAGGGGCTTTGCCATCTGTGAGCGCCCTGTGTAGTCCCCACCAGCTCTGGCTGTGGAGGCTGATCGCTGCAGCCGGCAGAGCCCAAGGTGAGGCATGGGCTCGGGCATCCTGCGGAGGTGCAGTAACCCCAGCCCAGGCTGCCCGGGGGGGGGGGGGGGGGCGCGGAGACCGGAGGGATAGCGGAAGGACACAAGGGCTGGAGCAGGCGGCAAGAGGGGGAGTCAAGGAAGGAGGGAGGAGGGGAGAGCACACACCGTGCTCGGGCAGGGAGCTAGGCTCGTCACACAGCCTACCTCCTCACCTAGCCCCAGGTCACCTGTCAGGATTAGGATCTTCCACACCGAAGCAGAGACTGAGGCTCACATTTCAGTAACTCGCCCAGGATCTCTGGTTTGTGCACTTCCGGGACCAAGGCTGGGTAGGGGGTGGGCACAGCCGAGAGCCCCCTCCCTCAGCTTCCTTCTGCCCACGAGCCCCTTCACCCTCTCCTCACCTCCCGCCCTCCCAACCCACTCAGGGTCCCGTCAGCAGAGGCCAAACATCAACCTTGACACCGGCCTCCGGAGGCTCTGTACCCGTGCGGGCCTGGGCTCTGTGGTCACATTTTATCATTTTACCCGGGATGTGTATTTGTCCTCGTTGTAGCACGTTTGGACACAGTGCCTCTTACCATGGAAGCTGCACCTCCTTGTAACTGTGGCGGGTCTGCTTCTTTCTTAGAGATCTCTAAGGCAGGATGCGCCCCACAATCAGGGGCATCTTAGGTTCCGTGAACGACAGGAATGAAAAGAACCAGGGTGACCTTTGCAAACTGATGTCCTTTAGACAGGCTGTATCTGCAACGCAGCCGTGTAGCTGGGTAGGGCCGGGCGCAGAGGCAGCGGGGACGGGGAGGGGGGCACAGGTGGAGCCCAGGGGATTCTCGAGGCAGTGGAACTGTTGTCTATATTGTCGTGTACCACACTAATGCAAGACGCTAATAGTAGCGGAAACCGTGTCTGTGTGTGTGTGTGTGTATGTGTGTGTGTGTGTGTGTGTGTGTGTGTGGCGGGTGGCAGAAGCGAGGGTTACACAGGAACTAACTGTGCTTTCTGTTTTCCTATAAACCTAAAACCACTCTTAATAAAGTCTATTAATTTAAAAAAGGACAGGGTGAGTTGATTCTTTTCTATTTCTTCCATAAAAGAATGTTCTAGAAGACACATAAACTACCGTTGATGTTTCTGCCCTTGGCATGTTCTCTCCTGCCTTTCAGCTGGTGTCAGTTCTTGATGGCCCATCAACAGAGTCCTTGAGACGCTTTGCCAGGAAGAAAGCAAACCGAGGTTCTGTCAGATCCCTGGCCTTACGATGTTGACCAAGACGGTAGAAAGAATCCCACTCCACCTGCACCTCCAAACACCTCAGATCTCACTCTGCAATCATGAGGGCGAGAAAGGAAGATCAGCAGCTGCCAAGCCCCAGTAGGTCCAGAAGGAAAATGAACGACATCAGCATGACCTGAAGTATCCATCTCTAGGGTGAAGGCCAGCAGAAAGGAATCCATCATTAGGAGAGTCAGCGGCGTTGGCTCTTGGGCCATGATTTGATCTATCTATCCAATAGACTCTAATCTGAGGCTATAATGGTAGTCAAGGCTTGTACTTTGTTCTTGACAAATATATTCAGAGGCAAAAAGTCTTCCCAATCTAGATTTCCCATGAACAGAATTCGGTTAGACTCGCTGCTACTCTGGTGTTCAAATCTCCCCAGCATCACTACCTTGGTTTCTGAATCCCTGAAAGGCTAATGACTGCATTCCAGATATAATAACATATTGATTAAGTGCTCGTTATGGGCTATGCATAGCGACAATGTTTACAAATGTTACCTTATTTAATGAGGCAGCTGCAGTAGACCCTTTTTACACATGAGAACACCAAAGTATAGAGGACTTGAGTAGACACCCAGGGTCACAAAGCCAGACTCAACCTAGGCCTGGTGGACTCCAAACCCCATACTCTTAACCACTCTGCTGTATGCAAATTAAAGAGTAAGAAATATGTAGAACAGTAAAAATGTGGTACTTAGGAACTGAACAAAATGGGGACAATTATACCATCGCAATAGAAACTCAAGTGTAGAGGGGCAGATCTCTGATCAAGGGGGCCGAACCCCTAGACCACTGAAGTTAGGATGCCAAGCAGCACAAAGAGAAGGCGCCAAACATCTCAGGTACGAGTGGAGAGATTTTCCACTCCCAGCAGCTCTGATGGCTGGTGAAACTAGAGCCAGACAAGATTAAAGATGTATACATACATTTTCCCATCTGTTATAGTCCTGGAGACATCGATTGAGTCATTAGGGTAAGGACACAGTCAAGGTTAAATTGCAGTCATTTGCCTTTTGTCGATTGATGTTCGAAATATCAATAACCAAGATTTTGTCAGATACAGGTTACATGAGCTGAGAGATTGCATCCGCGTCATCCCAGCGGGTAAAGATATTGTAGCAGAAGAGAGTTTCAGTCAATGTGGACAAAACTAGGCCCCAAGGAGGTTACTGTTCCCTCAGTAAGTTCAAACTCTGGAGTCAGCACAGACTGGGTTGGATCACTGACTCTACTTCTTCTAGGTGATGACTTTGGGAAGGTCATTTGTTTTTCTTCAATCTTTTTTTTTTTTGAAAAGATTTTATTTATTTGACCGAAAGAGACACAGCTAGAGAGGGAACACAAGCAGGGGGAGTGGGAGAGGGAGAAGCAGACTCCCCCTGCTGAGCAGGGAGCCCGATGCGGGGCTCGATCCCAGGACCCCGGGATCATGACCTGAGCCGAAGGCAGACGCTTAACGACTGAGCCACCCAGGCGCCCCTGTTTTTCTTCAATCTTGAAGGCAGAAATGGTGCTTTCGCCTCGAGGCCCCCTAGCCTGCAGCATTGTGACCCGAGCTGTACAGTGTATGGGGTGGCACACTGGTCTCCTTCCCGGACTTCGAGTGACCGTCTTATTTTATGCACCCTATTCATCCCCCGTTTCCAATGTGTCTTTCTTCTCTCCCCTTTCTTGCCTTCTTCAAAATGATCAGAACTCTCCTGGCTCCTTTCTTCCCTTAGATGTTGCCTGGTATGTCCTTGCTACCTTGACAGCATTTTGACCCTTTGAAGAAGATTTTCAAAAATAGTTTTTATTCAGTGTTTTTAGGTTGGTTTTAATTTTCAGTTTAGGTTTTAGGTCAAGTTTTAGTTTTAGTTTAATCTTTCTTCTCGCAGAACAAGAGTGGGTGAAGTAACCTCAGCAGCCATATTGAAAATGGGTCTGTTCTCTTCAAGGTGGTTCACTTTTCTAAGCCTCAAGGTCTCCAAATGTAAAGTGGGGTTAATAATCAGTGTCTCTAGCTGTGCTGTCCAGTGTTTTATAATGGTAACATTTTGAAATGGTAATTTGAACGTACTGTGGTAATAAGATATATTATTAAAATGAATTTCACCTGTTTCTTTTAATTTTTCATTGTGGCTACCAGAAAATTAAAGATTACATATGTGGTTCTCATTATACTTCTAATGGGCAGCACTAATCTAAAAGATGAAGTTAGAGCTCCTTAGCATGTTATAAAGAACCTTCATGAGTGGTTCTCATGTCCTTGATCAGCCTCACTCCCAAACTTGGTCACCCCTCCTGTGTGTGTGTGTGTGTGCGTGTGCGCGTGTGCGCGTGTGCGCGCGCGCGCGCGCGTATGAGTCCTCCACAAGACTGTTATTTGAGGAAAGAAACGTTTTTTCATCTTTGTGTTATCAGACTTGGTGCCTCTTACAGAGTAGAAATCCAGGGAACATTTGAGGAATGAATGAATGAAATACTTTCCAAGGTAAGTGATCTGATACTCTTGCCGTTCAGATGGGAGCCTCTCTTCACTTCTGGTTTCTCTATGTAAATGCCTGCCCTCCTAACACCCCTTTACTCACCTGACCCAGGAGAGGTGGCGTAATATATGACTGGTGAGTTTAAGAAGGTTGCACAGGAATTCTCGACTTGGGTCTACCCTCCATCTTCAGGTGAGCACTCCAACACTCTCCGGGGACTGCTCTCTTTGATCTTAGGAGGCTGCCCTGGGCCCACTGCCTGCCCAATTCTGGGGCTTGGTCAGCAGGCCCATTTGGATTTTACAAAGCTATAGCTTCCTAGACAGGCTCCATCAGGGACAGAGGAAACATTCTGGCCACCATCTTCCATGTCTTTGCTTAAGTTCTCAAATTGTTCGGAAAAATAACTGGGCAGGATACTAGTCATCAGGGCCTCTTGGAGATCTCAACATTGTCTATGTCCAAAATCACATATATTCTTTTCTCCACAAGAATAAAATACAGTTTAATTTAACCATGCTGGAAACATTTGGAATTTGAAGCAAACTTACCATTTAACTCCAAATCAAGTTGAAGAGTAACTCAGGGCAAGAAGCTGGCTACTGTTTTCAGGGTAAGGTTCTAGCTCTTTCCAATGGCAGTCTCCCCCCCAAAAAGGGGAAAAAGCAGTTACCCAGAGAAGACAAGCACTATAGGACAACAAGTGGACTGGAAGGCGAACTGGAATAAACACTTTTCACACAAACATTCATTGTGTGGTGTGTCCTGCAATGGATACACAGTCACTCCTACCTCTAGAGCCATCTAGAATTACAGGCATTTCATACAGTAACAAGTCATCTTTAAAAGGCCAAAAAAGGTTTGTAGATGTACTAACATCACAGTTCCCTCAGTGTGTTCCCGGTCCCTGCAGCAGAAGCATACTTGGTAGAACCGCATCAAGTAGTCAGAGACCCAGAGGAAGACAAGAAACGCCAGGATATCTAATGCATCCAGCCATGTCATGCCTCGGTTGTCTTTACCGCTGGGAATAGGAAACAGTTCTAGGAAAGCCACCCTCTATCTCTCAGATCTGAAACTTCACATCCATAGCAACTTTAGACCTAAGCAGGGTTACCGCTCCCGACAGGCTCATTCCGCACGCGCAGTCACACCCACCTCCCTTCTCTTGGCAGGTGCAGCAGCCAGTGAGCCGGTCATGTTAAGGCTCCGCCCACTCTTGCACGGGCCTGGGCGCCCCTCCCTCTCTTGCAAGGTTTCACGCTTCATATGCTGCTGCATGTCCTGATAGTCAAGAGTGCCTCCAGGTGTCAGAGTTTGAGGACTAGCATAGCTTAACAGACCTTAACAAAACCAGTCACAAAGCAGAAGGACAGTCCTGACTTCTTTCCTGAATGATTGGGTTCACCATCTTCAAATACTCTCTTTCAAGGAGACGGAGAAATGCAACAGGGAGGGACGTGGTAAGTTACACTGTGGACACTGAGTGCTGAATTTTTACCGGTATTTAAAGCAACATTAAGAAAAATCCAGGAACTGGTGAGTCTGGGAGGTTGGAGGGAAATCGGGAGAAATCAGAGAAGGGAAAGTTTGAAAAGATGGAAGAAAGCGGTCCGTGCCAAGTGCAGCAGGGAAAGCACATCAAATATCACGTGGTGATTGTGGGGGGGACACCAACTCTGAGCAGTTGGACCTGGAGGGGAGGACCTATGTCCCCAGATAAGTCTGAAGCAACAGAGTTGGGGAGTAGACCAGACTTAAGGGTCAGAGTTCAACTTAACGTGTTAAATCCTAGAAGCCAGGAGAGGAAGCACTGGAAAGGTGACGAGCTGGGAGAGTTCCAACGGGATGCAGTCACTGAGCAAACATTTGAGGAGCACTCACTGGGTGGCCAGCCCTGTTCCAGGCCCTCGGAAATACCGCCATGAATGAGAAAAACAAATACCTGTCCTCTGAGAGCTTGTCCACTAAGGGGGAAGCACTGAGGGATCAAGAGCGGTGTGCACGTTCCGGGAAAATATGGTAGGCTAAGGGGCGGGGGGGGGGGACTGCAGGAGGGGGCGGCCAGGGAAGGCGTCTGGGAGGTAATAGCTTGAGAGCCTACCACGTCAGTAGCTGGGGAAGGCTCTCCAGCGGAGGGGACAGAAAAGGCGAGTGGCGCCGGGGGAGTGTGCCCGATGCTTGCAGGTCCCTGCAGGAGCGTACAGAGCCTGGGGCACAGGGTATGAGATGGGAGTGGTAGGAAGTGAGTCAGCCGACGTGGGCCAGGCCAGCCTCAGAAACCACAGGAAGAACTCTGGATTTTACTATAAATGTAATGGGAAGCCACTGGAGGGTTTCAGCCCTGGAAGGACTTAAGGTGACATGATTTTACAAAGATAGTGTGAGGTTGGGAAGGGGGAAACGGAGAGGTTGAGCTTGGGATGAGAAAATGACTCTGTGTTTCTTCAAATGGGAGAGACAGACAGTCAAAGTTGGGGTGGGGGGTGTCTGTGGGACTCAGCCTTCCGGGCAGTCCAGGCACACCAGCGGGCCTGTGTGGCCGTCACAAGCCTCTTCCAGAAAAGCTAATCACAACTGGTGCCACGCGTGCAGACTTTACCCACACCCAAAAGCACATTCCCATACTCTGCTCCATGGAACCCCAATTCAGTAACACTAGGGGGTGACATTAACAAGTGTTTGGGGAGATGGGTCTTTTGGAAAACAATGAGACATACCAGTGTCTTCACCACCAGCTTTGTCAGGACAACACACTTAATGTGCTAAGGAGATTCTTCAGAGAGGGAGGGGTCTCCTCACACTACAGGGCTGCTAAGGAACGAATGTTCCAGGAAACCGTGAGTAATTCCTGATGAAGTTAAGCACACCTGTTTATCTTGATCTCTTGATGATTTATTCCATATAATCTTGGTAAAAATTCTCAAGGTCTAAACCTGGTTGCCCTCTCCTCTGGAAAATCTCCCAGAGCACCAGGCTTGCTCCCTCCTGCCTCGGGGTTGGGGGAGGGGGGGTGGTGGCTGGAGGGGGGTACCCACCCTGACTGCTCCTGTTTTTATCTCCAAAACCAGATCTGGAGTTTCCCTGCTGCTCTTAACTGATAGAGGTCATCTTGCCGAAGCTCCTGGAAAGATGTGGAGGGTGGAGGGGAGGCGGGCAAGGAGAGTCTGATGACCCAGCCCTTCCTCCCGGTGAAGGTCCCGGCAGAGGGCACTGGCCAGAGGGTTAAGTGGCTCCAGGCATTCAAGTTCTGGGAATACATTACTTACCTGGGCTCACCATCAATCAATATTCATTAGAGATTGACTGAAATTTGGTCCTGGCCTCCCTGTCAGCTGAAGTGAACAACCCCGCATAGTTCACCCAAATTCAGGCTAGTGACTTATTCGCTCCATTTTAATGTTTCCTCTGTTGGGTGGGGGGGGGGATATCTTTTCCACTTCTGTTTTTACCCCTACTCTTCCTCAGTTTTCTACTTCTTTCTTCCTCACTCATTGTGTATTTTGTATCTTCACAGTTTTCCCTTCCTGCCTTCTATGACAAAGAACTGAGTATGTTCCCATTGTATTTACTGATATGCTAACGGAAAAGTTCTGTGTTCCTTATTCTTCACTTCAAAGGTGGATAAGGGGCGCCTGGGTGGCTCAGTTAGTTGAGCGTCCACCCTTGATTTGGGCTCTGGTCATGATCTCTGGGTCGTGGGATCGAGCCCCGCTTTGGGCTCCATGCTCAGTGCAGAGTCTGCTCAAGAACTTGGGGACAGTGCCTAGAACATTGGATCATTGTTGCTTTCTCCCTCTCCTCTGGCAAAGTATGTGCGTGTTAACAGGAGAAATGACCCAGAGCTCCCAGACATCTTCAAATGAATACGGGATGACATAGCCTGTTAAGGGAAAGATACCTTATAGTGTCCAGGATTCTGATTCTCAGACTAACAGATACCAGAATTACTGCTAATATTAATTCATGCTCTGAAGTCCTAAACGTTGTTTTTGAAATTCCTGGTGCAATAGGCCTTTGGAACAGATTGTCTACATTCTCAACATGGTTCACTGGCTTAGTACAAAACATCTGGATATGGTATGCCTAACAATGCAGGTTTTAAAGAGATTCCAGTTCGGTAATTGTAGAGAAATTACAAAAAAAAAAAAAAAAAAACCCACAAAAAACAAAAAACCCAAACATTAATTGGTGTCTCTTCTGAGTAAATAACACATTACAAGACTATGTATCGGACTTGCAGAAACGTATCAAGCCCTTTCTATGGGACTGCAAACATTTCCAGCAGGCATCTGGTTGCATGTCCTCCATCCATCTTCTTGGCATGCCCACCCTCCTACTGCTCTCGTGCTGCCCGGAGCACAGGGCTACGGAGGCCAAAGTGAAGGCCTCTAGCCCCCCGTAGGCACCGTGACTTGGTTCCAGCCAGGGCTGCTGGGATGGCCGGTTTATGTGTTCACTATGTGTCCTGGCTATAGTACCCGGTTCTTTCATCAAACCCTAATCTAAAGCTAGGTGTTGCTATGAAGCTTCTTTGTTGACGTGGAGATCATATACACAATTTCTTTTTGAGGGAAACTGACTGGCGCAACTGAACACAGTGGCCCCTTACCGCACACAGCGGCTGGCTACGAGCAGGGAGGGGCGGCCACGTTCATCGCCGCCACTGGAGAAACTGCTTGGGGTTATGCTCCCCGGCACCCTGCGAATTCTTGCATGAAGGGTATATGCCCCTTGGCCTTCAAGAACACCAGCTTGCCCCTTCAAATCTTGGAGAGCCACCAGCCTTGAGCACTAGCAGAGTGATATGGGGACTGAGAAAAAGGCAAAGGCAAAAGTACTGAAGAGTGGTTCCGGGAAACCCAACTTTGAATTGGGATGAATCTCGGCATAACAGGGAAGGAAGAAATAAAGAGAAAAGAAAAGGACAATCTTCGGCTCTAGAGCTAGAACCTGGCAAAGAGACTGCGGAACTGTGCGTCGTTTCTATGAGAAAATCACAGTGGGGTAAAGCTAATAACATTAGTGTTAACACTGGTATGTTTACTACTTCTATAGAAGGCATTCAGTAAGTGTTACTAACGTTTTAATTAAGCTCTGTGTACCAAGCGCTGTAGTAAAGGATTTACAGGCCAGTAAATCATGGAGTGGCTGTCTGATTCAGAGAGTCATATCTTAAATAATATGCCATTTCATCCCCAAATAACTGTAGTAAAATTCTAATAATCTGAGAAGACTTGCATTCTCTTCCTCTGCTCCCATCTCTGCCCAGTGTCTTACCACACTGGAGCTGGACAAGGAGAGAAAAAAGGTGTGTGTCTTTGAGCACATGTCACAGCGCAGCATCATGTCATTCTTTGATTGCTCAAGAATACTCTGAATTCATTTGTGCCTCTTGTCCTCTTTAGTAATCATGTTTATTATGCTGACTGAGTATACAAGAGGTCCCTCCTTTCCTAACAAAGGATCAGGGACAAATTCTTCTAAAAAACCCAAGAGGAGGGAGCTCTTCCAAAATCATTTTATGAGGCCAGCAATACTCTGATACCAAAACCAGACAAGAATGCCACATGAAAAGAAAAAAATTACAGACCAATATCCCTGATGAATATAGATGGAAAAATTCTCAACAAAATTTTAACAAACCAATTCAATAATACATTAAAAGGATCATACACCATGATTCAAGTGGGATTTACTCCAGGGATGCAAGCTTGGTCCAACGTTTCCAAAGCAATCAACGCGATACACCACATTAACAAAATGAAGAATAAAAATCATACGATCGTCTCAATAGATGCAAAAAAAGCATCTGACATAGTTCAATATCAATTTATGATAAAAACTCTCAAAAAAGTGGGCACAAAAGCAACAGAGCTCAACAGAATAAAGGCCACGCATGACAAGCCCACAGCTAACATTATACTCAATGGTAAAAAGCTAAAAGCTTGTCCTCTGAGATCTAGAACAGGACACTCTCGCCACTTTTATTCAGCAGTATTGGAAGTCCTAGACAGAGTAATTAGCCAAGAAGTAAAAGGGACCCAATTGGAATGGAAGAAGTAAAATTGTCAGGATTTGCAGGTGACATGATATTACATTTAGAAAACCCTAAACACTCCATCAAAAAACTGTTAGAACTAATAAATCAATTCAGTAAACTTGAAGACTACAAAATCAATACACGAGTCTGTGGCATTTCTTTATACTAAGAATGAACTATTAGAAAGAGACATTATGAAAACAATCTAATTCACTATTGTATCAAAAAGAATAAAATACCTAGGAATAAATTTAACCGAGGAAATGAAAAACCTGTATATTGAAAATTACAGGACATTAATGAAAGCAATTGAATAAGACACAAATAAATGGAAAGCTAGTCCATGTTCATTGATTGGAAGAATTAATATTGTTAAAATGTGCATTCTACCCCCCAGCAATCTACAGATTCAATGCAGTCCCTATCAAAATCCCAATGACATTTTCTTCACAGAACTAGAACAAACAATCCTAAAATGTGCGTGGAACCACAAAAGACCCCAAATGGCCAAAGCAATCTTGAAAAAGAAGAACAAAGCATCACGCTTCCTTTTTCAAACTATATTACAAAGCTACAGTATTTAAAACAGTAGAGTATTGGCAAAAAAATAGACATAGGCCAACAGGACGACACAGAGAGCCCAGAACTAAACGCACACACATAGTCAATTACTTTATGACAGAGGAGCCAAGACTATGCGACGCGGGAAAGGGCAGTCTCCTCAATAAATGGGGCTGGGAAAACTGGGCAGCCAGATGCAAAAAAATGAAACTGGACCACTTTCTTACACCCTACATAAAAATTACTCAGAATGGATTAAACACTTGAGAGTAAGACCTGAAACCATAAAAATCCTAGAGGAAAACATAGGTGGTAAGCTTCCTGACATAGGTTTTGGCAATGATTTTTTGAATCTGGGGCCCAAAGCAAAAAAACAAAACAAAACAAAACAAAAAAACCAAGAGCAAAAACAAGCAAGTGGGACTACATCAAACTAAAAAGCTTCTGCACAGCAAAGGAAACCATCAACAAAATGGAAAGGCAACCCACCGAATGAGAGAAAGTATTTCGATATGTGATTTACATATCTGATAGGGTCTAATACCAAATATAAAAAGAATTCCTGTATCTCAAGAGCACAAGAAACAAACAAAATCTGATTTAAAAATGGGCAGAAGATCTGAATAAACACTTTCCAAAAAAAGACATACAGATGGCCAACAGGTACATGAAATGATGCTCTACATCATTAATCATCAGGAAGATGCACATCAAAACCACAATGAGATATCACCTCACACGCGTTAGAATGGCTACTTTCAAAAAGACTAGACATAGCAAGTGTTGGCGAGGATGTGGAGAAAAGGAAATTCTTGTGCACTGTTGGTGGGAATGTAAATTGGCGCAGCCACTCTGGAAAACGGTATGGAGGATCCTCAAAAAATTGAAAATAGACTTACCCTATGACCTAGCAATTTCACTTCCGGGTATTTACCCAAGGAAAATGAAAGCACTTGAAAAGATATATGTCCACTCATGGTCAATGCAGCATTATTTACAGTAGCCAAGATAGGGAAACACCTAAGTGTCCATTAAAGGTGAATGGGTAAAGAAGATGTGATGTGTGTATACATATACACACATATTGTATAATATTTTACAATTTACATATTTACCGTACATACTGTAAAATATTACTCACCAATAACAAAGCATGAACTCTTGCCATTTGCGACAACACAGATGGACCTGAGGGCATTATGCTAAGTGAACTAAGACAAATATCGTGTAGAATCTAAAAATAAATAAATATGTAAGCTCATAAATACAGAGAACGGACTGGTGGTGGCCAGATGTAGAGGGTCAGAGGTGGAAAAAAGCAGGTGAACAGTTTGAGTTTGCTTGTTTTGTAGTTTAAATATCCTGAATTCATAAAAATGAGGAAAAAAAAGAAGAAGAAGAATCAGGGACAAATGACCTGTGTGAATTCAAAGGAGGATCCATCTGTTCCTGGACCATTTGGTGCGTTGCCATCCCATGACTCTTGTCTCTGAGAAGGCCATTCCATTTGGCCACCCTTTCTGATCCATCCAAATTCATCAACATGGAGACCTCCTACCACTTTGTTGGAGAATAACGAGTCCCTCTCTCAGTTCAGATGACTGCTCTCAGCTGAAACTGCACATCCGGCCTGCGGACTCGTGAGCCCAAGGCAAGACGACCCTTCCAGGGGCAGAGATGGGAGAGCTGTAGCTCCCTGCAGAGCCTGGCCTCCCCCCTCCCCCCCCCGCCTGCCGCCAGGGGCACAGCTGAGCAGAGGAAGTCATCAGACCCGAAGCTGTGTTACAAAGGAAACCTTGTCCCATTGATCCAACTTCCTCCACAGTATTGATCCTCCAGGTCTTCCTGGAGAAAGTCAGCTGGCAGGGAAGTGGGTACTGGAGGCTTTTCAAGGCAGACTTAACGCGACACCTAAATCAGATAAGGCGAAGGTTAGGAAGTTATTAAGGAAAAATGACGATTTGCCTTGGGACTAGATTAATGAGCACCGTGGTCCTAAGGGAGATGTCAAAATACCAAAAGAAGAGGAAATTACAGGAACTAATTTCCTTTTTTTTTCTTTTTAAGTTTTATTTTAATTCAAAGAGGACCTCAGGTTAAAAATGGAACACAGAAGAAAGGAAGTCGATTGTCACCACCAGGCAAGATGGTTTTCTGTTTCTTTTACTAGTCCCTGGCTCCCCAGGCTGCTGTGTACATTTCCCACAACCGTGAGCTCTTCCTGTGAGGCGCCAGGGGCTCTGGAGTGGGGACCCCGCGTCTGTCCTCTGCAGGGGGCTTCTCAAACATTCACAGGCCATTTGCACCATCTGCAGGTGGTGTCCTGATGTAGAGTCTTAGCTCTGGGGCACGGGCAGGGCTTGGATCTGCCCTTCTAATAACTCCAGGGCGATGCTGAGGCTGACCTGGGGGAGAAGGGTGGCTGAACACTGCATCCCAACTAAGGCCAGGTCCTGGTCTCAGCTCTTGGAATACATTAGTTCTCCTCAGCCTCTGAGCGGTCCACAAGGAAGGCCCCATCTGACAGATAATTAGTTAGACCTGGGTCACTATTCACCCATAATTCTTTCCCTCTTTCCATTGTTCTTACGTGGTACATCCAGGTTCCTATGCCTTAGCCTGCCATTCCCAGTCTGAGCCTTTGAAGACTCAGCACGTGCATTTTCTCCTTGAGGAAGCCTTCCTGGTCCAGCAAGCCTAGACAAGGTGGCTCTCCTATAAACACCAACAGGCACTCTTATATACTTGTTGTACTAGACGCAGTGGTTATCTACTGTTTTGGAACAACTATAACCCCAAACTTAATGGCTCAGAACAACAAGAAACATTTATTACCTCCGACAGCTTCTGGGGTCAGGAATTTGGGGCTGACAAGACTGAGCGATTCGGGCTTGGGGGTCTCTTGGGAGGCTGTAGTCAAGATGTCAGCTGTGTCTTGACTGGGGCCGGAGGATCTACCTCTAATGTGGCTAACTGCGGCTGCAGATCCAATTCTTCCCACGGGCCTGTCTCAGGGCAGCTTGCATGTCCTCAGGATATGGTGTCTGGCTTCCCCAGAATGGGAGTGGGGGTGGGGATGGGGGGGTTGACGGGAAGGGGGGGGAGAGGGAGGGATGGAGAGAGGGGGGCGGCAGAGCTATACTTTTTTATGACTCAAAAGTCACAGAGCATCATTTTCACCACCCCGTTTGCTAGAAGAGAGTCACTAAGACCAGCCAACGTTGGGGAGTTAGGAATTGGGTCCCACTTCTTGCAGAAAGGATTGTCAAAGATGTATTTAAAAATTACTATCCTGTGGCCGACTGAGTTTTCTACAGATAGCCGTAACAACGTCTCCTATGCCCCATGCTCTTCTAGAACAGGGTCGTTCCGCCATTGAGAGGTAGAGTCAAACTCCCCCCGCCCCCCGTTCTGAGAGGGCTGCTAACATGCCTGTAACCAATAGAATGTGATGGAAGTAAGGGATGACTCTCAAGACTAGGTCATAAAAGGCAGAGCACCTTTTGCCCTGTGAGCTAGGACACCTTTTTTTGGAGCCCCAAACGACTAGCTCAGAAATCCTACTACCTTGAGGCTGCCATGCCCCAAGGAAGGCCAGATGACATGGATAGAGCGCTTAACTGACAGCCCCGGTGGAGATCCTGGCCAACAGCCAACGTAAACGGCTAGATCAGTAAGAGCCCTCCAGCTCATTCTAGCCCCCAGCTCCGCAGGCTTCTCACCAGGAGCCAGACATCCTGGACCAGAGTATAACCATTGCCAAGCGCTGTGTAGCTTCATGGCCCACAGCATCAGTGGGCGTAACGGAATGGTTGTTTCAAACCGCTACATTTTGGGGTTCTGTGTTACACAGTGTTTAGTAACTGGAACATATTTTGCACTGCAATTGTCCATGCTCTCTCTCCCTCTCCCCTGATTAGACCGTTAGACTCAAAGCTTTCCCAGGGCACAGCGCTGTGTTTTACTCCTTCTTGTAAAGCACCCAGCATAGTGCTTGGCGTGTCATAGACACTCAACAAATGTTTGTTAAGTGAATAATGAATGGATGCGAATTCATGGAATTGTGCTGGTAGAGTTCTCTTTGGCTGGAATTCATGAGACCCACGGGACCGAAGTCCTGTGGTTAGAGTTCCCACTATCTGCCTGCCCAGCTTGCTGCCCAGCTCCCTGCCCCCATGGAGTTTGTGTTCCTTTGTTATATTCTCATCCCGCCCTTCTTCTGACCTTCTAAATTCACCACAAAAGCATTTAATCAAGGCCTCCTTCGGCTGCTATGCAAAGACTTGCATACCATTAACATAAACAAGCTGTAATAAGGGCTCATAAAAGTGGTTGTGGCCTCCAAGTCAAAAGATACTTCCATTTAATTTTGATTCTAGGTTCAATGTTTGGAAAACAATTTTAGAACTCTTGAGTTGACGTCACCGTCTCGATTCCAAATATATGGGCTGGGAAGATGTGTTTTAGAAAATTAAATTTTTCCTCAGTTGCCTTCAGAAGAGTTGAATGCATTTAATCTTCATATTAATAAATGTATACAAAGGGGATTGTGTGTTTATTAACATTTGTATATCTTTCTACATCAATAGAGAATATATACATATATTTAAAGATTTTATTTATTTATTTTAGAGAGAGAGAGGGAGAGAGAGCGAGTGCCAGTGGGGGGAGGGGCCGAGGGATAAGGAGACAATCATCCTCCATGTGGAGCACGGAGCCCCGCTCATGGCTCCATCCCACGACCCTAGGATCATGGCCTGAGCAGAAACCAGGAGTCAAAAGCTTAACCGACTGCGCCACCCAGGCGCCCCTAGGATATATTTTAAACATATCTGATTTTTGAGAAAATGGTCTTTAAGTTGGTCTGGATAGAAGTTTCAATTATTGCATTCTCAAACTGCCCTTCAGTTGATCCAGTGCCTTTATTTATCATTTTATTGGATTTAATAACAATGAATGCCTTCCGTTTAATATTCATACATCCACGTTTGTAACTGGCTCCAGGCTAGAAGGTAAACACTTCAGCTACTACTTCACCCCCTACCCAAATTTCCTTTTCCTTCTATATCTACCCTGTAGTCAAAGACAATTATCTTGGAACAGCACTCGGTTCTCATTAACCCATTATGTCATGATTAAGTTTAACTCTCCTAAATTTTACAAATGCTAACTAAATCTAAAAAAGCAAACAAAATGTCAATCAAAACTTTTTTGTCAGCAGCAGCCGTTTTAAGAAAAAAAAAGTTGTTCCCTCAAATTCAAAGAATTTGTGTGCTCTGGTGACTAGTAGATAGATATATGATGTAATTGACAGAAGAAGCCGGATTTTTTTCCCCCAGAATTAAACACATCAGTGAAGTAAAGCTGCGAATGACTTTTCATTCCTTCCCCCACCCCTGCATTTTGATGTTGTGAC
This sequence comes from Zalophus californianus, assembly GCF_009762305.2. NCBI lineage: Eukaryota > Metazoa > Chordata > Mammalia > Carnivora > Otariidae > Zalophus > Zalophus californianus. Next base: position 7,632,001 of record NC_045601.1, on the reverse strand, counting down.
TACTACAGAATCAGCTATAGAAATAAGTGAGTTGTAGTTAAAAGGAGAAAAAAAAAAAGAAAGGAGGATTCCCCCCACACTTGAAAGATGATCAAGTTTAAAAGTCTACCTGGTATGAGTGCCTACACAGCACTGCTGATCAAGAAGTGCTGGGGGGAAACCAAAGACGGCACTGGCCTCAACCTCACCAGTGACACCTGAGCAAGAAGAGTTTGACACGGGGGCAGAGGAAGGTTGACGGTCCTTCATGGAAGGGTGCGTGCAGAGAAGTTTTAGCTGCGGACGCTCTCCGTTATAAGGAAAGCATGGACAGCACTGCAGTGCCAACTTGCCAGGGTCAAACAAGTGTGACTGTTCCTAAAACATACCTTCCACCTGCCTCCCTCCAGGCTGCCCAACCTCAGGCAGTGGGCCTGTATGTGCCATTGACCTACAGGTCCCGTGCCAAGCTGCTCTCCAGGCTCAGCCAGAGAAACTGAGGCAGTGAAGCCAAATGGGCAGAGCCAGCTGAAAGAGGAAGCCAGGGCAGTCCCATTTCTCCTGGAACAAGGGCAGTCATGAGTCTCCTTCCAGCTGTTTCCTGACACTGACGTGAGAGCTTTCATTCTCTCTCTTCGTGCATCAACTTTGGTCAGTAAGTCAGGCACTCTCAGGAATGACCAAAACGGACACTTGAAAGTCAAAAACTTGAAAGAACAACACTCCTCAGACAGAGGGAACAGGGGCTTTGAAACTCATCTTGTCAGGCACTGAAGCATGTACCCAGCTTATTTCTACTCAAGACATTCGACTTACATGGAAGATCAACTAGATGGATACCTAGTGTCTGAAGCAAGAAGCAATAGCACTTTCAGGGGGGAAAAGAGGCAGCATGAATCTTCCTATTGGCAGATCACACAAAAATCAAAATAAGAGGAAGTTAAATGAATTCTGAGGAACAGATTAGAGGGGGTGAAAACCACATTGTAATAGTTGAAATGACAACAGCAACAAGCGTGCCAACATGAAACTCTCTATTCTTTGCTGGTCTCCTCTTCAAAGTTGTTTCTTCTAAAATAGGGCATTAAAATAGTCCTTCGAGACTTCTAGGTCTGGGACAAGATGGATTAGACACACTTTTTCCTGTTCAGCTAACTTCAGGGCGTTAGATAGAGACTCTGAAAGGTGGAGAGAAGAAGGCAGGGGCCACCTCAGGATCAGAGGGAGAACGTGGCGGTGAGTTCCCTGGTGTTTATATATATTTTTTCCATATATCCCAGACTGGGTGCAGTAGATGTCGGCAACCTGGAAATGTTAATGGGATGCAGATGAAACTAGCACCCCGCCCCCACCCAAGCCTCCTCTTTCTAGCTAAAGGAGCAGGGAAAAGGCAGTCTCTTAAGAGAGAAAACTTTTAGACATTAACTGCCCTACTCCAACCAAACATGGAAAAACTATAGCTCCACCCTGATTCATATCAGCAAAGACCTGGGCAGGGGGCGGGAGACCACCTTCAGGCCATAACAAAGCTTTCCTCCCCAACTCCCCCACCTGCTGGGTGGTGTCTGGGAAGCCTGCCTGGGGAGCTGGGACTTTCACCAACCTCCCTTGGGAATGAGCCCCTAAGTCTCCCATGTGAGAGGGCACTCTTCCCTGTCCTACACCAGGTGCTGTCAGTGGAGGTCTGGTGGGAATTCTGAACTCCCACCTTTGCTCAGCACCAGCGAGGCACACTTCCACCCTCCAGGGCGTCCGCGGAAGTACAGTGAGGCCCTTGCACTTACCCTTGCTGGGCAGTAGCAAGATGGCAACCCTTCCCTCACTAACACAGTGTCAGAGTAAACCTGCTAAAACAGGTCTAAATAAGATCCAGAGTCTCAAACCATAATACCCCAAATGCCCAGGATACAGCTAGAAATCACGGTATGTACGAAGAACCAAGAAAGTCTCAACTTTAATGAGGATGGACAACTGACACGTGTCAACACTGAGATGCTATAGATGTTTGGCTTCTCTGACTAGAGTTCTAAAATGGCCATCCTCAAAATCCTTCAACAAAGTATCATGAACACACCTGAAGTAAATGAAAAGCAGAAAGTCTCAACAAATAAATAGAAGATGCAAAGAAGAATCAAATGGAAGTTTTGGAATTGAAAAAGCAGCAACAAAATAACAAAGTCAATGGATGGGCCCAACAGAACAGAAGCAGAGGAGAAGAATCCACAAGGTCAAAGAATAATAGAGATTCCAATCAGAACAATGGAGAGAAAATGGGCTGAAAGTTAGTCCTTCTCGTTACTCAGTGAAACATTCCAAGGAAATCCTGGGTCCCTAGAAAGTATAAAGCTATTATCCAGACACTCTTTCCAATGCAGACGTGAATTTAAGAGTCTCATGTTTCCACAAAATCTATGCAGACTGAGTTGATCTGATCTCTCTTCTGCAAAGAAGAGTGAGCAATCAATTAGTGATTCTAGAAATCTCCTGGAGGCACAATTGCTAAAATGTCTTTGGCTGCTTAAAAATGTCAATAGAATCAGTCACTGAAGATAATAAAAGCCCCTCTTGCTCCTGGTGCACTGGCTTATGCCCATCTGTTCTCCAGTGAGTACCAAGACCCTGCCCAACTCTGGGACAGATCTGAGTGAACAGAAAAAAAAAAAAAAAACTAAACAAAGCAGAACAGAACAAAAACCTACTGGGTCATGTGATCAGCCTCCCGGCTGTTTTGGTACCAACTGTCATTCAGGGCACTGGGCTTTGCTATGAAGATACTGTAAAGCTGGGTAAACACATTCGCTAAGAAGATAACACAAGAATAATGCAACGAATCAATTCTTGCAACAAATATTTGTTAGTGCTGCTAGGTGCAAAGCACTGCTCTGTGTGTTTGGAACACATACATGAACTCTAGACAGAGGTCCCTGTAAGGACCTCAAAGTCCAGTGAAGTGAGGGGCAGACGGAGGTGCAGACAGATGACCATTAACATCGACATAAAAAATAAATAAATTAGTAAAGAAAATTCTATTCCTCTGGTTTAAAAAAAAAATGGTAGTCTAGGCTAAGGGGGCTGGAGAGGGCGTGGGAGCTGGATATGGGCGCGGCAGACGGGAAGTCACCGGGAGCAAAAATGGCGGCCCACCGGCAGAGCAAGGAAAGCCTGGTGACGGAGAGCTGGGGGGCCGGGGCTGAATTCTGAGCACCACACGGGGCCTGTGGTCACAGTGGGGCTCCACCAGCAGTGGGAAACGCAGTCTGAGGCTTGCGTAGGAGCTGGAGACCGAGAGACATGGATTTAGAATCAGCCAAGGGACACCCTGAGGTATTTCACTTTACATATTCTAACAAGAGGTTGAAGAATGAGAACCCAAAGCAGTATCAGCCATCGTTTCTCAGGCTTTTTAATCCCCCTACCCACAGCCCTGGTAGTCTTGTTCAAACCTCGGTGAGGCCAAGTTCCCATTCTAATAAGGCAGGAATTGTCAGTTTCAAAAACAGGTTTTCTGGAAACCAAGCATCCATTTGACATTTCCGTCTTTCTTGTTTTATATGAACATCAGCTACCAAGGAAAACCCCGTGCTTCTAAAAAGTAAGCTGGTCGGTGTGCGGACAGCTGTCTCAGGATGTTTCCTACGTGGACTTTCCCTCACGGCAGCGCCGCTCCCGTGCATTTATCCATCCCTGCAGCTTGGGTGACCCTTCTATTCTTTCAACCTTGGCATCCTTCGTGTTCAACAGCTGGATGCAACACACACCCCCCTGTCTGCGAATGTACGCACCCACACATGCCAGACGGCCCCGACACCCCGCAGATCTGAGCTGGTTTTTCTTTTTCCCAGCACTCACAGAATCTAAGACAAAATCCAATAAGGTGCACAGCAGTTCCTACCTCTGTGGGCCGCATTAGCATTCTCTTAGATCCACGGCAACAAAAATGCCTGCAGGGAGCAACTGGGTTGAAAAAGGCGCTATCGTTCATCACGTAGATTTTCAAAAGTCATAGCTATGGGGGGGGAAATGTGCAGAAATGGAAAATAATGATATGGACTCAAAAGGAAACTCTTTGTGGCTGGTTGGTTTAAATAAAGAATTCTTTCTTAATCTCAGGAAACAAACTGAGGGTTGCTGGGGTGGTGGGGGGTGGGAGGGATGGGGTGGCTGGGTGACGGACACTGGGGAGGGCATGTGCTGTGGTGAGCGCTGTGAATCGTGTAAGACTGTTGAATCACAGATCTGTACCTCTGAAACAAATAATGCAATATATGTTAAAAAAAAAAAAAGAAGAAGAAGAAGACAGCAGGAAGGGAAAAATGAGGGTGGGGAATCGGAGGGGGAGATGAACCATGAGAGACAATGGACTCTGAGAAACAAGCTGAGGGTTCTAGAAGGGAGGGGGCTGGGGAGATGGGTCAGCCTGGCGATGGGTATTAAAGAGGACACGTTCTGCATGGAGCACTGGGTGTTATGCGCAAACAGTGAATCATGGAACACTACATCAAAGAAAAAAAAATAGAGAAAAGAAAATAAAATTACCTTCAACATGCATAAAAAATAAATAAATATACAAATAAATAAAGAATTCTTTCCCAAGTAGTTACACCAGGTACAAAAGAAGTTAGCGTGAATTCCCTGAATTCCTAACTTGGCGCAAACAGCAGCTAGGATGAAAGGAGCAGAGGCACCTCATGCCAACAGGAAGGAGCAGCTCATAATCAGACACAAGACGTGACTGGCACTGCCTCGGGGACCGTCAGCGGCGTGGGTGAGCGGCACTAGCGGGTTCCCTGCGAAGAGCCTCGCGCGTGCATTGCTGGGAGAGTGGGCATTCACCCTGCAGGGAAGGCTGGCTTCCTCAAGGAAACAGAAACGCAAGCCAGATGGAAAAAGTTGGGTCGTCCATAAATCTGCTGCAAGCCTGCTGATGAGAGAGGTCAGAGTGGTGCTTTACTGAGATGCAACCCCCATAGGGGTGGGAACCTGCAGCGTGGACGGTGCTCCCTCCCTCTGGAGGCCAGCTCAGCAGAAAGGCACAAGCAGAAATCCCGAGCCCGAGCCTGGCCTGGAGGGGATCTCCGCTTCCTCCTCTCCTGCGATCCCTTGAATTCATCAGTTCGTCCAGCAGCTCACATCAACCTCTCTAACAGCAGGTGATACAGCATGTGCCACGGGGCTGGATCAAAGGGTTTAGAGACCACTCACTTACGAGGAAGATGTTGCCAAGCCCCTAGAGAAAGTCTTCACAAACTTAGCTATGAACTATGTTAATGATTTTAACAAAGGCGGAAACAGGAGGGAATTTTTCTGTTTCTTTATTGCCAATCTTGATAGTCCACACCCAGTCTAACAGGCGGAGTCGGAGGGTACAGGCCAGGAGAGACCTGGGACTAGACCTGCACGTGGACAGAGGAGGGTCAGGCCAGAGAGCGGGGCCTAGGTGGGGGGGGTCACTCAGGCAGCAAGAGCCCCTGTCAGAGGCTAGTTGACTCTTGGAGGGTCAGCAGCCATGCCCACGGAGGGGCGGAAGCTCCAAGGGAGAGGGAAGGTGTCCTCCGTAGTCTGCCCGGCTCCTACGACAGCGAGCAGCATGAGCAGGTACTCAACACGCGTTTGTTGAGTGAACCAAATGAGGTCAGTCAAGGCCCAAATACAGAGGAGGGGTTGGAGACTCGACAAGGATGTGCTGAAGAACAGAAATGCCGGGAGGCAGAACAGGCCTAGTGGCATGTTCAAATCCCAGGGTGACAGCTGGGACAAAGGAGACAGGCAGAAGCCTGGAGACAAGCTAAGGCAAGGACTTTTGGGGGTCTGGGGGCTTCTGACCAGTCTCGTGGTGGCAGAAACCAAACGAGCCTGGCCAGCCTGGGTCCTGCAAGTCAGCAGGTGCATCTGCCTGTGGGGGGGGGGCTGAGTATGGGGGGACATCACTTCTCTGGCCTGCTCTGTGTCCCTATTTATGCACTATTTCTGGCTCAGAGGAGCTGCCAGACTGTTCAGTCCTGGGGCCAGCAGGGATGTGCCCGGTGCCTGCCCTGGGCCACCAGAATCCTCGCTGGGAAGGGCCTGCAAAAGTACAATATTTCGAACGGTGTGGGATTGGATTGCAAGCTGGAGTCTTCCAAAACTAGGCTTTTGTTGGCTCCCAAACCTGTTCTGCTAGCTTCCTCAGATAGGACTCAGATAAAGGCAACAAGGGCCGGCTAACTGCAGCCTCAAAAGATCAGTTCACATCTAGCTTACGAGTGACAATCGGTCCTTTAGGGAGGCTACCACTATGGCCTTTATATAGAATTTTAAATACTGACTTAAATTCCCAAAAGGGAATATCTACAGACACTTCTGATTTCTACAGACCTGAATACAATTTAATACTAATATTAAAGGAGTCTTCACAATCAGGCATGACACGCTAATCCTATTTAACTTAGGAGCCCACCCCTGGATACCCCTGAGCATTGCATTTCGAATCTGTTGCTTAGTTTATAAACGACTTCCCAGACTTGAGTTTCCCTATATCTAGGGGTTGAAATGTCTGTCTGATCCAGTGGGCAGATTTGTGCTGGATCTCAAGCTCCCCGAGGTCACAGCTCTCCTCTACTTTGCACACTCCTGAATCTGCACAATATACCTAAATCCCCAATGACTGTGGCTCAGCCCAGGCTGGCTCCTGGGAATCACACAGAAATATCCTGGTTCCTTAGCATGAGTGCGGCTGTCAGGTCTGGCTTTCTGGCACAGAGAGCTATAGACAGCGACCGTATTTTAGCCCACAATAAGTTCTTTTTGAACCTTCAACATCCTAGACTTTTATGTTCTGGAGTCAAGCACACACATGAGATACAGAGACGTTTGCCAGAGGGAAGAGGCCCACTCACTTGAACCACCGGGTAGGATGATCTCTCCCACCTCAACCACAACAAAAATCTCAAGGGTCCTCTTGGTGGGTCAAACTCTCAGTCTCCATATACAGCCACTACGATGTCTGTACCCAATCTTTTACTATGGATACAGCATTAGCCCTGAATATACACCTCAGAGTGGATGGAGTACACAAAATCGAGTTAATGTGTGTCCACAGGAAAAGCCTCTGCACGCACCCTTCCATGAGGGCTGTCAACCTTTCTCTGCCCCCGGAGCTGAGAAGCTGATCCAGCTCTGAGAAGCTTGCCCCTCTGCGCTCCATGTCTTGTTAACAGGGATGACAGAAAACCAACAGACGTTTGTTCATTCAACTAAAGCCAAATTTGTGAGGCTGCCAAGAGGTCGCTTGCCTCCCGATCTGACGAGGCTCCTTCACAGCCCGACGAAGGAGACTGTAACACGCTTACACCCACAGCCTCGACGGCGATACCTGTTTCACAGAGTTCCGGCCCCATGTCTGGGTGGTGGGCTTGGGTGAGAAGAAACTCACACACAAGGGGAGCAAAGCGCGATGCTCTCGGGGCTCTCAGAAGAAAGCTGTGAGGCGGAGAGGCCACCCCGTCCCCAGGCTCTCTGTGCTTGGGGGACCATGTGAAACACACAACCCTCTTGCCCCAGGAGGGCAGACGACCTCCACCCCCCACCTTCGAGAATTCTCGGGCTGTTCCATCCGTGTAGTCAAATGGCTTTCACGCAACCCCTCTTTCCCCACGCACCCGCTTTGCTCCACTCATGAAAGCTCCCCAAAATGCTCGGTCAGCATCTGGGACCCCAACTCTCTCTTTTAAGGTGATCTCTTCAGTGACGGCGCCTCCTGCCTTAACTAGTGCGGGCTTCCCTCCTGTGCTTGCTTGGCTTCATCTCCAGCTGCCCACACCCTCATCAGGACGTGCTGTGCTGGGCTCCCCCGCGTTCCCATCAGCCTGGCTTTGGCCGGACTCACAACATTTCTGAACAATGAGCAGACGAAACAAGGAGGCGTGCCAGGGGCCAGAGCACAGCAAGCACGTGCAAAGACAGGAGTGCCCAGGAAAACTCGGTCCTTCTGTTGGGAAGCCAAGGCATGGCGCTGAGGGTGGGAAGTGCAGCAGAGGACAGAGGTGGGGGCACGAGGTGCCTCAGGTAAGAACCTGGGTCCCGGTCAGCTCTGCGTGCCCAGCAGTTAGAGCACAATGCCTGGGATGTGCTAACAGTAGGTACTCAATACATGTTTCCTGAACTGAATTGAAGGGCATTCCATTGTTTGAGTGTGCTTTCCAAAAATGTATGGGGTGTCAGGTGGAGGACGCGTTGGTGGAGGGCTGAGATGGAGATCTCTGTTCAAGGCTCATTGCAACGGTGCTGACAGTGGCCCAGCCCAGGATGGAAACCTTTCCCTCATCTACCCGAAGGGCCAAGCGTGCGTGTGCTAACCCAACGGGAAGGGGCTTGACTTCATCTGACCTTTTCTCCCATGAATCCTGCCTCTAGTTGGAGACACGGGACTAGAATCTGTCCCTGTCTGCTTAAAGCTACACATTGTATGTGAACAACCACATATTTATGAGCATCCAAACTATCCTGGTGAAAGTAATGCCCTGGCAGGAACACCTGCCCCGTTTGGCACAGGAAGATTTCCAGGAAGAAACGACCCACAGCCTTGGAACAGAATGAAAGAGTCCAGCCAGCAGCCTCCGTTCCACCACCTGGCCGGCGGCTACACAGGCCCACTCAGCACAGCCCTCACTGTCCAGGCGTGGCCAGCACCGCCCGCTCCCTGCGCGACCCCGGGCTCCCCCTGCATGACTCGTCCGGGGTCGCTGGTGCACAGACCTGTCTCCCACAAGGTTGTGCTTGGGTTTCAGGGTGGGTCCCTTAGTCATTCCAGCCCCCCCTCCCTGCTCACTTCTTGGCCCAGAGCCTGTGCTATGCTGACACCTACCAAGGCCCCCTGTCTACTCATCCGCCACTAGATGCCCTCTTGGATGGCCGGTGTCTTTGACCAGGTGGGTCCTCCTTTCTTCGAGTAATAGAAGCACTCAGGGGGCACCTGGGTGGCTCAGATGGTTGGGCATCTGCCTTCGGCTCGGGTCATGATCCCGGGGTCCTGGGATCGAGTCCCGCATCGGGCTCTCTGCTCCTTGGAGGAGCCTGCTTCTCCCTCTGACCCCCTCTCTCTCTCTGTCTCTCATGAATAAATAAATAAAATCTTAAAAAAAAAAAAAAAAGAAGCACACCCTCAGTGGTGGGCATGTGACCTGGACAAGGTCACTTCCGTACTCTTCCCTGTCCAGAGTGACAGCGCAGGTAGTGGTGTGCGGGAAAATGCTTACCAACCAGCTCCCCAGCAGGGAGAAAAAGCCCTGATGTATAGCTTTGCCGACTTCCACGGTGTAAAGACTCCCACTGTGGCTGATGTCAAGCTGTCAGTTTGTACACTGAATGTGTGGTTACGTAGCGTTTCTAATACACACATAAAGTCTCCATAAATGGCCTCCAGGAAAGGCGTACTAGTAAAATGCAATCAACTAATTAGGGAGTGACAAGTTTTGAGTACTTATTACCTTTGTTTTATAATATGATATACTGTAAGTTTGTGGCGGTTATGGTTCACAACTGACTTGGAAAATTTTAGCACCTGGCACTGGGGACTGTCGGCTCTCCTGGTTATACAGATGGGCTCGTGACTCGGATTGGGCCAGGCCCTGGAGCTGGCGGTGGGGGGCCCCCCTCTCCTTCTTGGTAGCGGAAGCGATTAGAATGAGAGTGTGAAGCTTTGGGCAGCCATGCCGGATGAAAAAAAAAACCCACCTGCCAAGAATCAGGGCCACCAGCACAGAGGAGCTAAAGGAGCTGAGTTGGCCGGCATCCCAGCTCCCGTGGCCGGTGGACGCCGATACTAGCCCCCCTCCCTGTAGTTTGGTACCGTGAGCTAGTAAAGTCCTGACAGGTGCTTTGGCTAGCTGGGCTTCAGCCCCACGCAACTGGGAGTCCGGGCACACATGCCTTCTGCCTCTCTCCGCACCCCAGGTTCCTGTTCTCTGAGGTCTGGCTGACGTCATTCCCTTTCTAGAGACTTCCCCAACTAGTCCAGACTAGAGTAACTGAAATCCTACAATACTCAGGTCTCTCCCATATTACTTAGGAATGAGTAACATGGTCTTCTGTTCCCTCCTGTGTGTTAAACTAGGTTAGTAGTCAATAGACAGGTTTGGGCTCATTCAATAATTATGACTTAGAAACGGTGAAACGCAACGAGTCCATCTGGGTCTTCCAATCACCCACACCTGCGGGTGACATAAATATATCTTCAGTGTCAAGCTCCCTGTGCACAGTGGCTCACTCCAGGCCTGGGGCGGTCCCCTGACTTAGCCACATGACTGTCACAGAGAGGGCTACTGCTCTGTGTCAGGAGGGGCCTGGCTGCTGGTCCCACGGGGATGACCCCCAGTCAAACATCACTGCCCCCATAGGGAGTTCACATTCCCAACAGCAATAAGGTAAATCAAGACAGAGACTAGTGCCAGGGAATCCCAGGGAAGGGAGTGACTCATCTTTCCAGCATTTGAGGGAAAGAGCCAGCATGGGCTTCACAAATGGCAGGACTGAGACAGAGCTGCTGGATGCAGACTTCAGGTCCTTCCTCAGTCACACATTAACCGGTGATCTGTACTGCGTACCTGCCTGGTGCCCTTGCTGGAAGGCATCGCCTGATTCTTTGAATGGGGCCTTCCCCTCTTTTGTTCCAAGAAAATCATCCTAAGCATCACACACATTATTCTGATGCAAATGACATGAAAGATTGCTTTCCACTTGCACATCTCAGCCAGGAACTGTCCCATCCAGTCAAGCCTTGGCCTAAATGATTATGAGAATAGCATGAAAATGACCTCCCCGTGCAACGTCAGCCAGACATATTCACCCTCGAAACAAAAATCTCACATTAAAAAACATTCCTGTTGCATTTACCCAGCTCCTTTATTTCCACTGAGAAAGGACCACGAGCTGAAGCAGTGCGCATGAAGGCCGTGTTTACAAAACCCAGGACGATTAGCCGTGGTGTTTGCGCAGAGGACGCTCAAACTAAATTGTCGCGGTAGAGTGTCTGTCAAAAGATACCCCCTTTGAAATGAAAAGTGGCGAATTCATACGACAAAAGGCAGGTTAAGTAAAAAATTAATGTCTCGTCCTTGGCCTAGGATCACACACAAGGAGCAGACGGTGAACATGAGCTCATTTCTTAGTTCCGGAGACAGGTTTAGGCCTGGGCGTCTGCACTTGGACCCAAGTTACGGAGATCAACTTGTCGGTCTGCCTGGGGTTGTCGTGATTCTAAACCCCACAGCCTGGGGACCCTGCCAGTTGGAGGCAAACAGGAAAGGCTGATCACCCTCAAGACCCTTGGGGCAGATAGGACCCACGGGGGTGGAGGTGGCGGGGAGGCGGACGGGGGAAGCCCTCTTCTCCCTGCACCCATCATCTCGCTCCCAGGAGGTATTATCAGGCAAAGCAGCCTCCAAAGTAGGCCTCCTTTTTAAGGATGTTCTTCCCTCTGCCCATCTAAGTGATGCCACGCCAGCCTCCCCCTCCCTTAGCGGGAAAACACGCCTTGTACCTCCATCATCTCTTCATAGAGTCCACGCTTACTTTCTCTGGACAGGTCCCCGTATTCTTGTGTTAAACTCTGAGGGCTACCTCATTAGAACGCCTTCAACACTCTCTCCTCAGCACCCAGGCCTGGGCAGGTACCCCGTGGCCCTGTTTACTGGGTAAACGTACCTGACTCGGGTTCTTAATGCCGGAAGGGATTCGAAAGCCATCTGAACAAGTCCTCCATGCACGCAGGTGGCTTGAAGAACGCCCTGCAACACACTCCCCCCACCCACAAGGAAAGCTCTCCCAGTCTCCTCGGGGTTCACGGGAGGGGCTCAGCATTTCCCGCACCGCCTTGCTGTCTTTGGCCGTGTTGTGGGGGGCCTTCTCCACATGCCCGATCCTTCCTTCCTAGGCTGTGGGCTACATCTGGTCCCTCCTCCAAGCAGTGTCCGGCAAGAAATGACAGCTATGGCATCTCCCAGGCGGGTCTCCCCGGCCACCAGTGTGTCCCCTCCCACGTCCCTCCACCACCCCAACCACATCCTCCTCTGCCCCCATTCCGGGTGACCTGAGCTCCGTGTAGGACACACTCAACGCCATCTGGCCCACGCCCGCTGACTAAGTGCGTCCTAACAGCAAGAATGCCTTCACCCTACATTTTTATGGCGTGTAAAATTCTCTTTCCCTCTTGTACAAGTTGGAAAACAAAGGTCCAGTCACCAAGGGGATTAGGCCAGTGCACAGGAAGCCAGGACACCCAAGGCAGCTTCCTTCCGGGAACACCAGAGCAGGTCATCTCCCACCCCCACCCCGTCCCATGGCCCCAGACACAATGCATGCAAATAAATCCACCCAAAAACGGCTGCACAGGGACTGTGAAGGCAGCCTGAGAATGGGAGAGAAGACTCACTTGACTCAGTGCTTTCCCCGGCATGGCCTCCGTACACCGCGACAGATAGGGGCCTCATGTGTATTTTATAACATTATGATAAAACACCGAGGCATTTCTAGGATCTTTTTTCTTCAAAACAAAAGGTGAGGGAATACTTTTAATTCCTTTCTGAAGATCTGGGATAAAGCCCGAGAAGGGATGCCTCAAACTGTTTGAAAATGCCTCACCTCCCATCTGGACCCAAGTTCAACTGAAGTAGAGGAAACTAGGGGGCTTGCCATTCGCCTTCCCTTTGCTTTGGAATTCGTTCTATGAAGCCTGTTTCTCCCTTGCCTCAAGCTCTGTGTTACTTTAAATTCTATCTCCGGCAGGCTGGCACCAAAACCCGTAGGCTCAGGCAGCGGTCTTCACATGTTTTATGATTATTTAAGTAAAAGAAATTAAGTATGCACCATTAGCACATGCAAATTTTGTTCTATATAATTCATAAAATACTTTAAGTGCCTTTTATCTTATCCATGTATAACGATAAAGGAAACATAGATTAGAAACATAAATTTCTCTCTATACCCTAATGGCTTGTCTTGTTTACCTCCTGGGGAATACCCACCCCACTTTGGAGACCACACACCATCGTCTTATGAAGTTACGAGACACCAAAGCCAAACTTATAACCTAATTTGAAAGCCGTAACTTAAGTCAGAAGTGAAATTTAATGCTTGCAAAAACAAATGGGAACCTTGGCTGAGGATTAATTTATTTATAAACCACATCAACAGCTAAGACACCTTGCTCAAAGACAAGCATCTGCTCATACAATTATCATATGTGTATTACTAAATTTGCTGTTTCTTTACTACCCCTATTTTAAATGTGCTCCCTATGTAAAATATAAAGTGATTTCTTGTACAAAGGATTATATACATATATAATTATGTGTAATATATAGATATATATATCCCTGTTATGCGTAAAACACATGCACACACACATAACCAAACATATTTTTAAGATACAGAAACGACGTTACTCGAGGTAAACACGGCATCCTCTAACACAGTGACATTACTCTTAAAAACTTTTTAAAAGTCCAGTGGCACCTATCAAACTCCATTTACCGAATCAGTTACGTAAGATAAGACCATTTGGATATTCAATGTGCTTCCAATCACCAAAAGTTATCAACCGGATGGCCGCGATATTTCTTGACGAACTGAGCTGACAACATGCTGCTGTGGTCAGATCTCAACCCCGGTACTTTTCCCCCCTAAATAAACAAAATGGTGCAGGTACAAAGAGCTAATTTTCTAACAAGCTTTGTGTGGGAAAGGTCAGCAAAGTAAAAGCCCAATTCTAAACGAAATGGTTTCAGCAGGAGCTGCTATGCAGGAGTGTAACACTGATGAGAGGAAGGGAAGACATTGTATCTGAACGAAGCTGGGCAGACACCGTCCGCGTCCGTGATACTAGAGAATACAAAAGCCAGGCATATGGGAGTCAGAACAGACTGCCTCCTTGAGATTACTTCATTTGCTATGACTTCTTTATGCAAGGCAAATAGAAGGAAGAGAAGATTGATTGCCCCCTTTGTGGCCAGAGAGGTGGTTCCTAAGGCAGACCTAAGTATTGCTTTATGTGTAAGCAATTCCCTTTCCCTGACACTTGTGAGACCTTTCTCCAGGTTTGAAGGACTGTTTAATTCTATTTTTCCCAGGCAGATGGTTTTGGTGGTTAGCCAAAGCAGTTCTGGACTTGAATAGTGTACTTAAAGTGATAAAAATAAACGCCAGTTGGAAATACAAGACAGGATGAAAGAAAAGTGCAAGCCCGTCTCCATTCATTGGAAGATCCGCACACCAATCATGGCCGGACTCGGGTGGGACTGCCCCCTCCCTGTGAGCTTGTCACTGTGCTCCTCGTCCCATGCTCCCCGTGTTACCAGCCCCACCTCACTCATCAGAGGTCCCTGACTTTAAGGGGTAGGAAGAGGGATTCCTTGGACTGGTCCATGAATGAATGAGAGCAAGGCAGTCTACCTGCATCATCTCTGTTTCCTGTGCTACCAGTAAATCCAACCTGGTTGGGTGAGCAGCAGCCAGGCGAGGGGGAGGAGGGTGGAAAAAACCCAGGGTCCACACACATTGGCACCCCAGTCTCCTTCCCCCAGGAAGCTCAAAGTAAAGCCCAACTGGAAAGAGACTTAGAAAAGGAAAGTGAACTGGTTTTCCAGGGCTGCTGTAACAAAGTATCCCAAACTGGGTGCTTAAAACCCACAACGGTCTCCCAGTTCTGGAGGCCAGAAGCCAGAGATCACCGTTAGGCAGGTTGGTTTCCCCTGAGGCTGCCAGGCAGAATCTGCTCCAGACTCTCCCACCTCGGGTCTTCTCCCCATATCTTCACATCGTTTTGCTCTGTGCACATCTGTCGCTGTGACCCAATTTCCCCTTTTATAAAGACACGGTCCTAGTGGCTTAGCGCCCACCCCACTGACTGCATCTTAATTCGATGACCTTCAAAGACCCTGTTTCTAAATCAAACCACACCGACAGGCACTGGGGGTCGGGACTACACTGCTTTCGGCACAGCTCGACCCATAACCCGAGTATGTGGCTCTGGGGTCATGCTTCCACTCACTACTGTACTTGCAATGGGGTTCTTTATGCCGTATGCGGGTCTGAAAAGCAGGAAAGCAGGGCCCGAAAATTGTCACCCCAGTGCCCGGGACTCCCGCCAGACACGGCCTTTATTGCAAAGGGCTCCCGCCATAAGCCCTTCTCTATTTAGTTCTTCTGGATGTTTGGGTTTTCATTCTGTTTTTCTTTCTTTCACTTTATAAGACACACTCGTTGTATGAAATATAAGATATTCAGAAAATATAAAGGCAATTTAGAAAAAGTCATCTCTAATTATAATTCCTAAAAATGGCACTCCGATAAATTGACTTCCAGTCTATATTTGTAAGGCTGGTATTCTATTGTACAGTTTGGCATCATGCTATTTTTACTTCATGTGATCCTTAGGGTGGAACACGGTTCAAAGAAATAATGACCCAGCTGGGTATCTTTCTATAAAAGATTATGTGTGAACAGATTTTTCAAAAGGAACAAATTAACAATTTCTCAAGGCACATTTTGAACAATGCCGCTCAGAGCAAGACAAAAATAAATCCTGACGTAAACTGATATTCACAGGGCTTGGAATCCCCGAGCATGAATACCTGGAGTCCGTCTAGGGTACTGGGGGCATCGAGCCCAGTCTGACCCCCAACGCACACCTGTCTTCCTGTCCTCCCGGCCCAGCAAGGCTGCTGTGGCCTCATCCATTTGGGCTCCAGTCTGCGGACACAGGACGGTCTTGACATTTGGTAGGTCCCTCTCCTTTCGACGTCTGACAGCCTGAATGAACCAGCTTACTCCCTTGGTGATGCTAATTATGCTTTTTCCTCGGGCTAGACCACCTGTCCTCTTGCCAGGACATCGCAAAGCCTCCTCCTTCCATAACCCCTGGCCTATGACGTTGTTTCAGTAGAACACGGACCCTTTCAGAGGATGGCCTGTCCCTTCCTGTGTTCCCTGCGTACCTCTATCCTAGCTTTTATCTCGTGCTCCACAATGGCTTGGATCCCACATTTTCCCCACGAGAATGGATCCCTCTGAGGGCAGTCACTGGGTCCCCTTCATTCCTCCTGGGGATGTGTCGGGCCCCCAGAACGAACTCCAATGAGTGTGTAGAAGAGCACTTGGCCGAGCAGTGACAGGTGTCTGGCTGGGTCACCTGGGACCAAGACAGTGAATTCATATGCCCGGCGTTGATCCTAGCAGACGTTTGCTGGACATTAGCCATGGGTGTTAAAATAAAAACTCTCATCATGTACTATCTTTGTTTGTTTCAAAATATGGTAGAAAAAAACGCATTTGGGGACCTCAACTCTGCTAATTACTAACTGTATGTATGACCTTAGACTGGGCGTCTGACCTCTCTGAGCCTCGGTTAATTAAGCTACAAAACGGGGGATTGACTGCTCAGAGTGATTATGGGCTTAAGCCATGTAACGGATACAGAAGGGTTAGCACGATGCCTAATACATAATCAACACCACAGACTGCAATGATTGCAATGATTAGAAATGAAAATAACTTCCTATTATGATTGCATTTCTCTTTTCCCTTTCTCCATAGCCTTGGGGAATGTCACCTACTACAGTCACCAGGGGGACATTTGGCCTCAGCCCAGGAGCCAGGCTCCTCAACCCCCAGGCCACGCCAGGTAGCGCTGCAGAGAGGTTCTGCACTTAGACTTCCTGGATTTAATCACAGCCCCTCCACCTCCCGTGTTACCCTGGGCAAACAGCTGAACCTCTCTGCCCTGCACATGGTGGGTGCTCTATACTTGTTGGAAAAAATGCCAGAAAGAGAAAAAAAAAAAGCCACTTAGTGTAGGATCTCTGTTGCTTGATCTCCTCTCATGGATCCAGTCTTGGATTATGTTGTCATCGCCTGGGTTGACAAGGAGGTATAGTCCTTAGAAATAGAAATTAGGAGGACGAAGGTGCTCTTTGCCCGTTCCTGAAAGCACTCGCTAAACATCCCTGCGGACATTGTGACATGTCCTGGGTCAGGCCGTCAGAGGGTGACTCCAGGCGAAGCCTGCAGCGTTTGCTTGTTACAGCTGGGGGTGGGGAGACCAACACACTTCAATTGATAGTGAGGAGAGGAAGGGGTCCCAGTAGAGAAATTCGGGTGCCCCCTGCTCTGCTCAGGGAGCTAGGCTTTGCCCCTGGGTTAGAATGCTAATCCCCAGGCAGTGCAAGGCACTTACCATGAGTCTTCAAAATCCCTTCACTCTGACTCTTCATCAAAGCCACCATCCGATCACACAGCTGTAGTGAAGGAGAGAGCACCAACTTCAGGCTTTTCTGCTTCTGCTGACCTCTATAGTCAGTTATCTGTACCCTCCGGGGAGGTGCTCACCACCTGGGACCTGCTAAGGATGCAGCGGAAGACCATTGATGACGACACCCAGATTTCAGGCCGTGGCTCCCAGCAGAGGTGTCGACAGGTCCTACCCGGACCCACATGTCAGCAGGAGCCAAAGCCGCATGAGCAGGGTCAGGACAAGGGGCTTTGGGAATATCTAACAAAGACCCTTGCTGACGTCCTGGAGGAGAAACTATTGTGGCAAGTGAAGGAGTCAAACCTATCCACGACTGAAGAGAGTGAAAAATCAGTTTGGATTGAAATGAGAAAGGCAGCCCTGCCATTAATCAGGCTGGGAAGAGAGACACGGATCCAGCCTGCTGCCAAGGTAATAGGATGCAACGTTTCTCCCAAGGTCATGTCGGAAAAGGTTACAGCGACCCCTTTTCTGATGGATCACTCTCCTACCAATGACACACGCTGGCTGGGTGAAGAATCTGCTTTGTCTCAGGCGGATGGAGCTGCCTCCCTATCTCCACGGTCTTCAACTTCACCCATGTCCCGGGAATTCAATGCCTTGGGATGCAGGGTTCCTTAGGCATCTCATAGCTTCCATCCCGTCTGCAGGCACATCCCCTTGTTGAGGCTGTTCTGACAAGTTGCTGAGCCTGGATCCTTCCAGAGAGGATCACAGACCGACTTCTGCCAAGCTCACCATACTGCTGAGCCCCATTTCTCAGGTCACAACTCCGAAGTGACTTATATATCCTGGAGTCCATTGCAAATGTGTATCATTATTACGGCAGGAAAACTAACGTCTGTTGTTTCAAGGTAGGACACATGGGTGGTGGTGTAGGCGGTGATCAAGAGCTTCCTTCTCCCTTCGTGCTCAACTACTGCCTACTACTAATAAAGTGACCAATAATCCAGTCAGGGGGAGCAAACCAGGCATGCAGAAGACAGGAGGAAACATCTTCCCAAGTGCAAAAACAAAACATCTAAACCCATTATTAGAAAAATCTCGGAAACTTGGACAATTCCACTCCATTCCCTTTATTGAAATATAGTTCATGTTTTGAAGTTACCTATCTAAGTAGTTAACTGCCCTAATGGGAAAAAAGGAGAGGCAGCTGTAAGCAGGAAGGCAGGACATTTTCTTTTGCATCTTGGCACTCCAAATGCCAACTGACCCCTGGCCACCATGCAGCCTTGCCCCTGGAACTGTGCATCAGACAGACACTGAAAACCATGAGTGTCACAATCCGGAGGAATTAAATGGGGTGGCTCAACCACACAGAACTAGTTAGCGGCAGGGAATTTGGCAGCAAGGCACCAGGGCCTGAGGGGGGCACGGGGGGCGGGCAGGAGGGTGAGGGGTGTCTCCATTCTGTTTCTTGTTACCAGCAGTTCTTTCCTCAAGGTCATTAAGGTCATCTGTAGTCCTCCCTGACCCCCCCCACCCCCTTTTAAAAACTCTGCCGTTAACAGGTTCTTTTCATCTTTCTGTTTTTATCGGGTTTCTTTTTTTTTCTTTCTTTTTAGCCTGCAGTGTCAGAGGGGAAGAACAACAAGCCAGCCCGTCTTGGCCACCTTTCCCTAGATATTAAAAACACTTCCTGTGCAAAGGAAAGGTAACTCAGCTCTACTCCTCGCCGGGCTTCGTGTCCTTCTTACAGCTCCTCCCCTTGCCAAAGCTGCTCCGCCCTCCCTGTCCTCACTCCCCGGTCCTCCTGGCTTAGCCTTTCCTGCTTCCCAATCTAAGCGAAAGTAAAATAAAACAATCATGCCAAGCCCAGCCATCGATTAAATATGCTTTGAAATTGTTATGCACGATGTCGGTCCTGGCCTCCAGAACGAAATGCTCTGTGCTGTGTGTCTTGCTAATAACTGAGCTGTCTTGGCTGCATTTTGTCTCTGCGTGTCATTCGCATCGGTGTGGCCTTTTGCACGCCGGCTTCACCACGCCAGGGCTGCTGACTACTTTGGATTTACCTGGTACAATACCAAGCTCTTAAGAAACATGTAAAGAGAAAGGGATGCTGACAGAGCTCTGTTAGTAAAACGTGAACGGGGCGGGGGCGGGGGGGGGGGAAGGGGTGTGGCGTCTGAGTCTCCAGGAAACAACTTATTCTGCCTTTTTTCTTAAAATGTCAGTGGCTGCTGACTTTCTAAGCTTTAGAGTGATTCATACACCAGAAGACACAATTAAACCCCATGAACAGTTTTTGTCTCAAGTTGGAGAGAAGGAGGGAGAAGCGGACGGAAGGAGCCTGACCGTCTCTCACTCCAAGCTGCCGAGGAGCCCACGACCTGTAGCCTGTGGCCATCAACGGCTAGCAGTCTGTCTGTTATGTGTTCTCTGCTGTCATCGTGTAGCACACAGGTTATAAGGAAATCTACCAACCACAGAGAGCACGTGAAAGGGGAAAGAGGAGAGCAGCTTTGCTGTGTAGCACGTGCTAGGGTACCAGGGACAGGGACTCTGAGAAAAGAACGAGCCCCGAATTTGTACGGGACTTGCTACAATGAGGTGCCCCCTCACCAAGCCCAGGCTGCCATCACCCTCGCCTTCTGCCGCCTGCTCTTTTCGCAGGAGGCAGGACCACTCCTTGCCTTCTCTATCCACATGGCTGTAAAATGGCTCTGGGTCTGCTCAGCCGACAGCCCGTGAATGCTCTGCTTGGGGCCACAGGCACAGACCACGGCGGGTGTACGTGACGGAGCTGCCCACAGACGGACGTGCCGCCAGGCTTTTCCATGAGGCTGCCTGTCCTGCCGTGCCCCCTGTGCGGGGAAATGCTGGCGGTCTTGGATGCTTAGTTCCCAAGTTTCGTTTGGAATTATTCTAAAATAATTCTTAATCAGTTTGTGATGGATAAAAATCCATTTTGCTTTCTTTGTTACCCATCTTAATTTCCCGCAGAAACAAGTAGGCTAAAGCACCCTCAGGAGAATTGGACATTATCCTGCCATAACCTTGGTAGGTCTTCACTACCTACTACAAGCAAAATATACTACTCTTAGGAACTCGCATCCTGAATTCTCCCTCTCACTTCTTGACTCCAAATGAGAAACTCAATTCTGAACCACCTGCTTGAAACTTGGTTAGGGGGTATGACAGAGCAAACAGACATGATTTCAAATTGTAAACTGACAGATTTTGGAATCTCATAGAGGTGTGCAAATCATATAAATACGGGTTTCAGCGAAAAGTGCAATCAGC
Organism: Zalophus californianus; assembly: GCF_009762305.2. NCBI lineage: Eukaryota > Metazoa > Chordata > Mammalia > Carnivora > Otariidae > Zalophus > Zalophus californianus. Next base: position 7,611,495 of record NC_045601.1, on the reverse strand, counting down.
ATTGCTTTGTTAAATTTAAATTTTGTTTAAGTAGACACCTATTGCTAGAGTATGGAAAGACACTCAAAATTGAAAGGTATGGGACACCTGGGTGGCTCGGTCGGTTAAGCCTCTGCCTTCGGCTCAGGGCATGATCCCAGAGTCCTGGGATCGAGTCCCGTATGGGGCCCCTTGCTCAGTGGGGAGCCTGCTTCTATCTTTGCCTGCCACGCCCCCTGCTTGTGCTCACTCATTCTCTGGCAGATAAATAAATAAAATCTTTTTAAAAAAATCGAAAGGTAAATCTCAGACAATCATCACCTTCCCTTGCTTATGCCAACTCTTCCCTCTTCAAACAGCTACAGTTCAGGCTCAGGCCACCTCCTACTGCCTCTGCCCTGCTCTGACAATTGTCCCTTTTCCAGATGCCTAAGTACCACAGACCGACGTGAGAGTAAAAGGTATACAAAGAAACTTGCAGTACGTACCACTGCACTGAAGGGTACTGTAGGCAATATGCTATAGACACGTGGATGAAAGATTCTTTTTTTTTTTTTCAGTTATAGCTTGCCTTTATGATCTTAGGACTATTTTCAGGACATATTTGTGTAAAACACACGAACATAAGATATGGTGGGTCTAGCACTGACACCATATCAGAAATAGTATCAAACATACTTCCAAGTTCTGAGTTGGTGAAAGAAATCATGAGTAAGGATGTTTCTATATTTTTTTTTCTCACAAGTTAGTATTTTGAGGTTTAAAAAATAACTGATTGGGGGCGCCTGGGTGGCTCAGTCGGTCAAGCGACTGCCTTCGGCTCAGGTCATGATCCTGGAGTCCCGGGATCGAGTCCCGCATCGGGCTCCCTGCTCAGCGGGGAGTCTGCTTCTCCCCCTGACCCTCTTCCCTCTTGTGCTCTCTGTCTCTCATTCTCTCTTTCTCAAATAAATAAATAAAATCTTTAAAAAAAAAAAACTGATTGGATCAGTGGTAATCCATTTGGATAATTGTAGGCAGCTTGTATTGTTGTGATTCAAATTCAAATTTGATTGCTTCATTTAAAGGGTTTCAGAAAGATACCAATAATTTTGGACTCTTGGCATAATCTAACGGAGCTGAGATTTTTAAATTGCTTGATTTGAAAGAGCTCATATTGTTAAATATGTTCACACCCATATATATAATTGGTAATGATACACTGCATTCTCTACTGCTGAGAATAGGTGCAAATTTAAGGTCAATCAACAACAGAACTCATCTCTAGACATACCCAATATTCTGATTTATCCCCTTTCATTTCAATTTTAAAATTCAGGCCAGTGGGATTAGTCACGTTTAAAATAGTCTAGTATAATCAAACACGCGCACACACAAACGCACAAATCCATGTATATAAAACTGGAGAAACCTAAATAAGGCTGGTGGATTGTGTCAGTGCTGGTTTTCTTGTTGGGACATTATACTAGAGTGATGCAAGAGGTTCCCTCCCACAGGGGACAACCGGCCGAAGGGTATATGGGAGCTCTCTGTGTTACTTCTTACAATCCCATGCACACCTACAATTATCTCAAAATAAAAAGTTAAAGAAAAGATGCAAGAAAGAGAACAATATATTATATTGTCATTTCGTTTTTAAAAATATGAGTATGTATTGTGTATCTGGACATATACACAGAGACTCACCTGCGTTCATGTCCACACATAAGAGCCATACATACATACATACATACATACATACATATATATGCTATTTCCATGAGGGTAACTAAGAAATCATTCACACTGATTGCTTCTGAGGAGGAAAACTATAAAAACAGAGACAGAACGCCCATTTCCTTTCTACAGGATACCTTTCCGTGCCTGTTGAACTGAACTGTATGCTACTGACATTACTCATTCAGAAAATAATTTTGTTCAGAGTGAGGACAGAACAGCCACTTCAGACCTGAAACAAGCGAAAAGAAAAGAACAAACAGTGCAAGCCCAGGGAGCCCCTCGAAGCCCTACTGCTGACCCCCACACCCGTGAGGGTGCAAATAGAGAATACGCAAAAACTCTTACGGCTGGAGACGCAGTAGGAAAGTCTGCAGTTGATCTTCCTGAAGAGCTGCTTGTTAATTGGCCAGAGAAGGAGAGTGAAGAGCTGAATGGTGTTTATTATTAGCCCTGAGGCGATAAACACGTAACAGAAGATGAGATGGCACAGGAACTGAGATTTCAGCAACCCGATGAGGTCCATGGCGTGTGGTTGCTTTTATTCAAATACTCACAGGGGAATACTTCCAGAGGGGAAAAAGGCCCGGCACTCGGGAAAGCGTCTAGAATACAAACCAATGATACATGTTACAAAAAATCATCTGTGCTTTTAAAGAGTCAGGAAAAAAAAAACAAAACAGCTCTTAAAAAGATACTCTGAAGATCAAACACCTTGCACATGGGTTGATTTATTTGTATTCAGCATTTACATAGTGCTTGCTTGCATCAGGCACAGTGTCAACCCTTTAAAATGAATAGTTCCTTGAATTGTCCTAACTCTCTGCGAGGTAGTTATTGCTGTTAGAGAGGAGGGAACCGAGAGCCTGAGAGGTCAAGCCTCTTGGCCAGGGTTCCGTAGCTTCTATGGCTCAGAGGTGGTCGAGGTGGCTCGAGCCCTCCTGCTCAGCCACGGAGCCAGCTCCGAGCTCTGGGGCTCACAGCAGTGCCTGCGTTTCTGGGCCTTCCCTCCTGCTGCCATCTCCGCCTGAGCACCCCCTCCCCCCTCCACTTCTCATCCTCCAGATCCTGCTCCGACCACGTCTCTTCTTCTGGCAAGCCTGGCCTGCATGAGATCAGGGAGCTCCCCGGCGCGGGCTCCCCCTCCCCAAGCACCTGTACTAAGGTGCCATGCGGTGCTGTTTGCCTTCCTCCACCGCACTGTCGCCTCTCCTGAGGACACGATGACCTTGAAAGGTGTCATTTTCTCCCCAACCATTGGAACAGTCGTTGGAGCTTAATTTGAAATAGATGTATTTGTGGAACACTTTAATGAAGGTGGACAAGGGATGGACTTTGAGATATCAGCAAACACAAATAACCAATGAGGAAGGCAAGAGAACCACACCATCACACCCCGAGACAAACACACACACACACACACGCACACACACACACACACACACTCTCTAAAATCAGAAAGAAACTCAAAACATGCATAGCAACCGACTCACAGCCTGGCAGTCAGTCTCCAACCCCAAAATGGCATAATGATAGGACTTTACGGTGCGGCAAATCAAGCCTTGGAGGAAAAGTGTAAAGGCAGGAGGTTCGAATACACTGATGGGAAAATAGATAAAGCTGAGGCCATCATGCACAGCAGCCTGGTGCTCCTAGAAGCAAAATCTCACTGCAAACTTCCCCAGAAAGAGCTCAAACTTTAGGATGAACTGTCTACGGTAATAGCTGGGAGACCCTAGACTTCATTACACTCTTTATTAATAACATCAAAGAATCTATATAATAGTTTCACATCTACTATACCATTTTAAGCCTCACATGAATCTAATGAGATGAGTATTATTATTATCCCATTTTTCGGAATAAGAAACTGAGATGACTCATAAGTTGGGTGATTTGCCTACGGTTGTCACAGCCCATAACTAATCATAGCTCTTGGTGTTACTCCTAAGTTCTTTCTTGTGCACCTGCTTGGGCTGCTTTGCTCCTGGGGTGTGAGCTGGGGGCGGGGGGGGGGGGGAGCGTTCTCTTGGGTTGTGCAGAGCAGCCCAGAGAGGACCCCAAACGCAAAAACCAGTGCCGCCTTCAGTGAAGTTCAGAATCACAAGCTATGCTCAGAGTGGGGAATGGGACTTGGTTCTGGCCACCCAGATTGGTTTTGAGGATAGTCTTGGGCAGGAAGACAGATATAAGGTGCATTCTTCCAGAACGTTTACACTTGCTTAGACAATCTGGAAGGTACACAGTATTCCCACATGGTTTCCATGCATTTCTGATGGGGGGAAATGAAAAGTACCCTTAGGCCTGCCTTCTCTGGAGTCAGCTGAGACACCCCACTCTCCCAGAAGCCCTGCTCTCTGGCACAAAGCCAGCACTCTGCAGAGACCCATGCACCACATTTCTGACCTTTCTCAGGCGGCATTTCCCACAGACATCTCCAGGTTGTCAAAACTCCTTAAGACACACCCAGTTCTAACATAGTCTGGCTCTCTCTAATGAGTAGGCATTAAGCTGGCAGCCCATTCTCCATGCACTTGACTTTTAGGAGCCACATACAGAGGAGTGATGTACACTGGTTTACAGTTTGGCTGCAGTTATAGGATGATGTTGAATATTCATGTGCTTTATTCACTGTCCCTAGATTAGCCACTAAAAGCTTCCGTACAATCTGGCCAGGAGAAAGATGATTCTTCACTAGGATTCTGGGCTCTAGTATTTGCGGAGTATTTGGCAAGTCCTTTGCTATGCTGACTTAACACTAAGAAAAGGAAGTCAACTGACATTGGAAAGGCAGGGGATGAAATGATGCCTTCCTCAGTCTCTAGTTAGTAGTAGGGTGTTACAAAGAAAATGTAAGATTTTTTTCCTTGTAAAAGACAAAAGATCACCATACCCCCAGGTAAAACCCTTGCTAGTACTGCACGGAGCAGGGGTCTAATGCAATACCGGTGATGGTTAAGGAGAATCACAGGCAGGTGGTCTTTGGGTGGTTTGGTTCTGCCTATACTTCCTCAAATTCCCTTTCTAGATGGGTGTGGTGGCTGAGTGTGGGTTCAATTGTCTGGGTTTGAAGTTCTGCTGCACCTCTTGGTACATGACTACTGGTCATGTATCTTCAGGTAAAGTAACTCTTCCGAGTCTCAGTTTCTCTATCTATAAAGAGGGATCAAGATTCCACGGAGGCAGGACACTTGGGTGGCTCAGTCAGTTAAGCATCTGCCTTTGGCTCAAGTCATGATCCCAGGGTCCTGGGATCGTTGGGCTCCCTACTCAGCAGGAAGCCTGCTTCTCCCTCTCCCACTCCCCCTGCTTGTGTTCCCTCTCTCGCTGTGTCTCTGTCAAATAAATAAATTAAAATCTTTAAAAAAAAAAAAAAAAAGGATTCCAAGGAGGCTATTGTTTTTCTTTTTTTTTAACTTAAACTGATTCTCAAATGTATAGGCAAGAGCAAAATACAAGACTAGCCAAGGAATCACTTGAAGAACAAGGGTAGCAGTGCCACGAGTTTGCTGAGCAATTTTACTGACTTAGTTTAGGACTGATTAGTAAAAGAGACACAAGGCTAAACTATTTAAGGAGGTGTCTAGTTGGTGAATATGTGTTGTGTGTCTTAAGTTTATTCCAGATGGAAGTCTGGGGGACCACCCTACCCATACTGAATACAGAAGAGCTTTTTTCTGGAATGTGGCAATCAGCCAATTTAGTGCCATACTGCGGAAGGATGGTATAAAGATCTTTCCAGTGGTTAAAGCAGGTAGAGTGAAAATATTTTAAAATATTTTGCCTCTTTCCCTCTCAGATTGGTGACTACCTAGAATGTTAGGGGGAGAACCTTTCCAGTAAATTCACTTCAGTTGTTTATGTGAAGCAAGGAAATGACAAAGAATTTTATTTTTCAGACGATGAGAGCAGTAATTTATGGAGTTCATAAATCAACAAACAACCATGAGGCTGTTGCCCTGTCCTATTTCTGTAAACAGAGATATTTCCTATCATCAAAGGCAATAGTGAAGAACCCATGTGCCTGAAAACCCCAAACTGATATTGCCCGTTATCTCTTTCGGGTTCTTGCACAATGAGGAGTCCGAAGTATCCTTCCCCGACACTCACCCTAGGGACCTGAGCGCTGGCTCCAGGCACGTGAGGTGCAGAATTCAAGCCCAACCCTACCAGGCACTCCCTTCCAACAGGTGTACACAGTGAAACCCGGCTGCAAGCGACCAACACAGGGCATGTTTGAGGAGGGGACAGAGGGAAGGAGTGACGTGATGGGGACTTGAAGCACACACAAGCTGGCTGTGGGTGAGAACAGAAGGGGGCGGGGGCTTGCCAGATATTGAAGCTCAGGCCAATCACAATCCAGTGAGTGAGGGTGACATATAGGAGGAATTGCTGACACAGGAAGACACTTTAAAGAGAAAGCATGGAGAACAGGACAAAATGCCAGGAAACCAATCTGTGTACGTTATTTGAATTTTTCAGAAGGTCGAGTCTGACCCATGAGCTTAATGTACATCACCTAAAAATTACTGAACCAGCATTTTAAGTATAGACGAGAAGCTCCTGTCCCTGGGGCTCGTAATAGGTTCAAGGAGAAGAAGTTACTCCAAATTACCTTTACTTCCCAGCTGCTGATGTTTAGTAGATTTTGAATTTAACTCATCATTTGACAAAGTCTCTGGCAGTTCTTGAAGGCACGTTGTTGCCCATGAGTCTATGTTAAATTGGTTCCCAGCTGTTTGATGGGAGGAGGCTTCTTATTCAATGGAAGGAGTCTCCCTATGTATCACTGGGACCTAAAAAGGTCATTCATACAAGGATGGGAGAGACCTAGGGGTTACGCGTGAGGGATGTTGAATGACCATGAACCACTTGTACAACAGAGGCATTAAACCAGAGAGTACAGGCCTTTGAAGAATATTAGAATATACTGAGTGAAAACTGCTAACAAAGAAGCGTGATTCAGGTTTGTAAAATAATAATGTGTATATTTATATCATTCACATCTCCATCTATTTCTATATTCATGGCCATCTATTAATAGTGGCTAATTTCTGGCGGAAGAAATTGTAGGTGGTTTCTTTTTTTCTCCTCTGCTTTATTATTCTTTTCGCTAATGAGAATGAGACCTTCCCCTTCCCGGGCAGAGAGGTGGATGGACCCATTCCCGGCTGCCTTTTGGTTCGGTGTGGTCAGATGATGGAGCACAGGTGGTGCACGGAGGTGAGAAAACTGCAGGCAGCTGATGGAGAACAAGTATGCCGCTTGCAGACTTGAGGAGAAAGGACGGGAGTGTTGGCACCCCCTGGCAGGGTAGCGCAAAGGTGATAATCCAGCCCATGAGCCACAGACAAGGGGAATTCTGCAACGTGGGGCCACCGTGCATCCAAGCACTGGTGCTCGGGAGGGGCAATACAGCACAGCCATTAGAGACCTGGAAAGGCTAAGGGGACCTTTGGAGTCAGGCAGTCTGGCTAGAAATCCAGGCTCAGCCGCTTGACAGCTATGGAAGTCACTTCCTTGTCTGTGAAATCGGAGCAGTACCTTCAACACAAGGTTACTGTGAGGATCAAGGATAATCAAGCATTTGAAACCCTTAGCAGATTGCCTGGAACACGGGGAGTGCCCCAATAATGAGAGAAATTTTCCATGGTTGCAAGAAAATAAGGAGGCAAAGGAGAGCAGCTAAGATATATTACTTTGGCATTTCTGGGAAAGCAGTGAGATATAAATCGACTTAGTTTTTCTTCTCACTCCATATCTAGAGCCTGACATTTTCTTTAATTTACCTTCAAGCGTGTTAAAACATTTCCTCCCCCAACTGTTTTAATTCTAACTCTCCTTTTCCGCAAGTGACTCAGAAATGGGAACCGATGCTTTCACAAAAGCTCACATACGCTTTACCTTTTTAACTCTGGAACAATTTTCCAGGCGTGGGGATGAAGAAGTGGACCTCAGAATAGGAGAAAGTGCAAGCCAGCAGGATGCTCTCGGCTGCACGGCGTTCCCCACGTGGCTTTTCTAGCCTGGAGGTGAGAGGACATCAAGGAACCGCCGAGCAGCCGTGCGCACAGCAGCCTAGCCCGGCTCCCAGGGACTCCGGAAGCGAGTTCTGTATGGTCAAGCAGATGGCACCATATGCTGCCCAGCCTCCACCAGTGGAAACATAAGCAAATAAAGAAAGCTCGGAATGTCCCCACAAGAGAATTCAAACTGCATCCTCCTCTAAAAAGGCACAGAGAGCTTCAACGTAAAGCATTCAATTAGGCAACAAACAGGAGAACCTCAGTTAAGACTTACATAGTCTGCGTTAGGCAATATTCTGAAACTATGAAATAAGCATGAACTTCAGTTACACTCAGGAAGCGAGAAAGGGGATTAGCTCTTTCACCAGCTTGTTTCTAACGGTCTGGCTTGTTTGTTACATTTACATTACAGCACTGAACCAGGCCAGGGTTTTAGAAGAAGCAGAAACTTTCTACGGAAGAAAATCAGTCCAAGTGAAATTGCTAAAATAATACCCATGACCAGTTTAGTATCATCACTGAACTCAAACAACCACTTATTTAGGCTCTTTTAACTCCAAACACCACGGAACAGGTCACAGAACAGAGGAGAGAGAAAAGAAATATAAATACTAAGCAAACAAACCAAAACCTATTTTTTACATTCCAAACTAAAATAATACTCCATGCTGAAAGAGATGAGGTCACGTGGGACTCCTAGCCTCAGTGTGAGAACAACCACTTGGGCTTTTTAGAACGACCTTAAACATCTTCACACCACTCAATCTAGTAATTCTAGCTTCTGAGAAAACTCTCTTAAGGACAAAATTAACTTTAGAAAAATTCTCTCTGCACAAAGATATTCAGCGAGCATTATTTATAAGCACCTAAAATTAGAAACTGCTTACATTTCCGACATTAGGAAACAATAAAGTGAATTATGGGAAACCCACACGATTGAGTAGCACTATAATGGGTTTGTAATAAAATGAAATATATTTTCAATACGATATTACAAGAAAAAGGACCCAAAATCAAAATAATCACAACTTTAAAGTCAAGTACATAAAAAGTACTAGAAGCAAAGAAAGCCTTAGGAAAACACTACCCCCCCCCCCCCACACACACACACACTTAGCCGAGTCAGCCAACCTGGAGCCTGGGCTTGGCCTGACTACTGTTTCAGCACCTTCTTCCTTAGGAAGAAATTGAGTAGGTACGCTCTAAAGTCCTTTTACAAATCGAACAGTCTCTGGTTCTAATACAGAAAACTGATGGAGTTTCCTGTTGTTTCAGTGGGGTCTCCTCAACAGTGATTAAGGGGATCCAGCTCCTTCTCGCTTCCTCAGCTCGCATGGACAGAGGGGCTCTCAAAGAGGCGCAGTTAAGCCAGATGAAAGGGAAAGAGAAACTACAGGGATTGGCAGAGAGCAGCTCAGACTAAGCTAAGGTGGGGCTAGCTGGTGAATCTGTCTCTGGACCAGTATTTTCAGTCGTCTGGGCGGAGAATGCCCAGGGCCAGTAGTGGCCCCAGAGGAAAGGGACATGGATGTAGTCCCAGGGGAAATGAGTGAGGTGTGTTCCGTTCTTGGAACAGTCAGATTCTGCCTTCTCTGTGAGGTTGAATGGATCTAGCAGAGATCTCCAAGAGGGCAGCAACTAACTTGTGGAAGCCTGAGGCAGCCACTTAGCACTTAGTCCTGACAAACAAGGATAAATTTAGTTTTTGGATTCCTGAGAGTTAGACTGGCCCAAGGCCCAAAACAAAACAGGAGAGAAAGTGTTCTAAACCGAATTTAACTGCCTCTGGGACCATCTCTAACTAAAATAACCCTCAATTAAAAAATCATCCTCATCTAATGGTTCGGCAGAAGCCTATTAAAATGAGCTTATGTTAAAATTTGATGGACCAGTCCTCTGCCCAATACCCCTGTACCGTACATGATGTCCGTTAAAACAAACCAAGCTCCGAAGAAGTCATAAATCATACTCAACGCTGTCCTTACATCCTCTGATAAATAACCCCAAGCCTCTCTCTCTGAAGTCTAATTTTAGGATGATAAAAACTTACGTCTATAGAAAATCGAGGCTTCTAAGTTTATATTTCATAGTCGGTTCTGAGTAGCTTATAGGAGAAAAAGACATTCTGAAAAGCTTTTCTGTCTAATCCAAGGAGACTAAGACTCAGAGGCAAACACAGATGGATAACCTAGGTAACGTTTTCTTTCTGGAGGAAAGAACAGAGATGGAAGGAAATTAAGTTAGATAACTCTCTGAGGCCTTTTGGAGACGTATCGAGTCCAAGCTGAAAACATCCAGAGTTAAACAGGAGATTTTCTGAGTAGTAACCGGTGCAGCGGGATCCCCACATGAAATGTTTCACACACATTATGTCATTCCCTGTCACAAAAGCCCACCATGGGAGGTATTGTTACCCCCACCTTACGGATGAGGAAATGGGGTTAGACTAGGGAGCATGCAAAGGTGAAAGAGTGAGTAAATGTCTGAAACCCAGGCTCGTGCTCTGCCCGCTACCATGCCGCTGTTGACACAGGAAGCCCGAGGTAGCTAGACCTCACATGACCTTGGGCCTTCAGAGCACCATGCCGTATTTCAATTCACGGTCCCATGTCTGACATTGGGGTGATCCTGAGCTGTGAGCGACCGCCCTGCCAGTCCCAGTCAGTCCCACACAGCGTCAGTCACACCTTCTTTCCAGAGCACTGTCTGCCGTTTCTAAACCCCGATCCCGCTCTCCCATGGTCATGGGGTGTGGGGGGCTCTGGCCTCACAGCATGCGTGGTCTCTGGGAGCCACCTGCCTTGGGGGGGGGCCTTCCCAACCGCCAAGAGTGTGTGAACTATTTTGCTAGATGCTCCGTGGAAAATGCGTCATGTTAAATGATGTTCAATTTCTGGAAGTTTCCCAAAAGTCCAGTATCACGAAACCAAAAACTGACACGAAATGAGGACAACTAATCTTCCAAACGGGGAAGCATCGACATTCCCGCTTTAAATAAGAAGATTTCCAATTAATAAGGAAAACTTTTCAGAGAGAGAAGGGAAGCAGGACGGATGTTTGAATGGAAATTGTTGGCCTTTCCAACAGTTGCCGCTGTGGGGTGGCGGCCGTCCGTCAGTGCCACACCTGTGACGGGAGACCTGTGTGGAAATACGTGGAGCCAAGGACTATGCGGGGCAGTTACCCCCTCAGGTCTCTCCAAGGTGGGGAAATGGCCCAGGACCAGCTCTGGGCCTCCAGAAGCAGGCGTGAGGCAGATGCAGCACTGGCTGGCACCAAAAAAAACAAAAAAAGAGAGCTTTATTCATAATAAACCACCTCCTACTCTAGTCCTACTGTCACCAAGGCAACGTGGTCAGGCCTGCGGTCTTCCAGTGCCCACTTCTCTCCTTCCCACGCGGGCCGTGACAAGTCGTGCGGCCAAGCCCGCCAAGGATAGCTCCGCGGGCAGACACTGGGTTCAAATCCCCACTTACTGTGTGACCTTGGGCTTCTCATCTCGGCCTCAGTTTCTGTGTCTGTGTAATGGAGGTAATAATCCCCTCCTTTCAGGAATGGTGTGACGCTTACCTGCATGAATGTACAGAAAGAAAGCGCCCGGCTCTGGCCCACACGAAGGAGCTCCTTAGTACAAGCCCGCTGGCTGGCACTCCCGGGCTGCCTGGAGTGTCTCCTCCTCCTTCGGCTGCTTTGCCCACGACCCCAAACCATCTACCATCTTTTCCTACTAACCTTTCCACCGTGGTTCTCACCATCAGTTTCTCCTGTTGGTTTTACGCAATCTCTACACCCAGCACGGGGCTCGAACTTACAAACCCTGAGATCAAGAGTTGCACGCTCTACCACTGAGCCAGCCAGGCGCCCCTCTTCTGTTTGTTTTAATAAGATTCGCTGTCCGGGCATTTTTTTTGACATCCACACAATCCGGGATGACCCTGAGGTGAAGTGATTTGTAAGACCCCCACAGCCCACTCACAAGTTTTAATTAAGTGATTTTGTCCCCATTCCTGTCCTAAGGTAACATTGTTCAAAATCACTGATTCTGGAGGCTCTCTTCAGTTAGTTAGCTATCTAAACTGCAGGGAAGAAATAAGTTGAACATCCGATACGGATTTTGCCTTTACGATGCTGTAGAGAAATAAAAAGTGGTATTGACAAGACCAAGACCATGATCATCTTGGTGCCCTCTGAACATACCAGTATTTCCCGGGAGCCTCGCAATAAGGAGCTGAGGACACAACTCTGGCGATATGGAATATGTTAAGAATAAGCAGATAAAAGGTGTGTCTGCATCCACCAGGAAGCAATTTGCAGGGGGCTGACTTCTGAGCAGGGTGAGGTTGGGGCCAACTTCCTGGTGCAACTTAGGTCACCAGCAAATCATGGTGCCTAAATTTTTTCATAAAATCTGACCTTTAAGATTTCAAAATCAATCAAAAACAAGTAATAATGGAAAGCCTTTAATATACGGCAAAATTTAAAACTTTGTTGGACATTTCCTTAAACGTATTTTATAATTTAATAATTTTATTCTCCGTACCCCTTGGGGGAGGGGGTACAACCCTAATCTCTTCAGTATTTAGAAGCTCTAACCTTTAAGCAGGCTCCAGTTTGGCCCGATGACCCCACATGGTCTGGGAGGGGCCAGGTCAGGAGACCGTGGGGCTATGAGTACTGAGTCACCAGAGATAGCCGAGACATTCTCTGGCATTGGTTTTCCAGTAACGTCGATAAGATCACACAGATCTCTTCACTTATTCTGGCCTAGCCCCCCTAGTCTGTCTGGGTCAACGGCTCCTTCAAGAATGATGACTCTTCGCCATTATGCACAGGACGACACTGTCTGTGGCCATGGGAACAGGGCCTGTAACCAACAAAGGTCACCAGCCTCAGACAAATGGCCCAAATGCCAGTCCTGGGGAGGCTCCAAGCGTTAGCTATGAAGTGATAAAGCCAAGAAGATGTGAAGTGATAGTAGCCAAAGCTTGAAGGCTATGTAACAAAACCACATGCACATGGGATTCTCTTCCACACAACAGCTAACCTGGTGCAAACATAGACTAGGGGGTGCTACGTTGATTGGGAGCTTATCTTGCATTGGCTTGTGTCAATTGGATTAGAGCCCACATGACTCCAGCGGGGGTCAAAGACAGAAGTATAGAGAGGGAAGCACCAGTGTTGACTTGGGTCTGGGTTGGACTCTTGACCATCCACGTGTCTGCATCAGCTTGACCACTCGGCCTCCAGGAATGTCAGCTTCCTCTTCTGTCAGTGGAATATGACCGACTGCCCTGACCACGGGTAAGGGCGGTGGGAGAGTTCACTGAGGTAAGGCGTGTTCGCGGGCTCTGTCGAGCCCAACTTTATGGCTCAGAAAATGGGACATGGGGCTGCTTCTCCACATGCTGTCAACCATGGTGCTTCTGATTCGTAGAAATGGCCATGGCATTAATAACCTGGGGTTTCGAGCAGGGAGTGGAGCTTGGAGGAGGCACTCTGCTGGCACCGTCATTATCGGTGGGGCTCGTTGTGTGTGTTGGGGGAGGGTTCCACGAGGGTCTGCTCAGGGGAACTAATTTTGGGTGAAGTGAGCAAGTGGCCTTTTTCTTCTGTGTCTCAGGCACCAGTGAGTGGGCTCTTTTCTCTGACGGATCCCTCTCTGTTCTCCCCACTGTTCCTTGAGTGCCCTTGATCCTTGGGTTCTGGAGGTTGGAGGCCCTGTTGTTGCCAACTCTTCCTTTTCTGGTAAGGAGTATGTGGAAGGTAGGAGATCAATAAGGCTAGATTTTAAATCTTTCATTTCTTTGATTTTCATAAAGGGACGTCAATGAACCCAGGCAATTTCCCTGACTTGATACATGCATAATGGACCCGAAGAGAGACTTATTAGAAAAGAAATGCACTCAAATGCTTTCCTGACATGAATCATTTATTGAAGACAGAATTGCTGGCTGTGAGGGCCCAAAATAAGTTGACTTACAGTATCCTTGTTTCTAGAGAGGTCTGAAATATGACCACAGAATATTGAAGTACTCAGACAGGAACGATGCTTTTGGGGTCATGGCGGACTGGTTATTCCTCGAAAAGTTTCATTAATAACAACAGTGATAAACCATGAAGCAGAGCCTCCTCTCCTTTTCTTTTTCTCCTCTAGCCACAAAGCTCAGGAACAGAGGCTGCTTGGTGAGGGCAGTGATGTTCTTTCCAACTTCTGTTAGGTGGAATCCGGGACAGGTATTCTTGGATCTGTGCAAACATTCATTAATCCATTGATAGCTTTATTCATTCATTTGGTTGTCAATGAAGCCACTCATTCATCCATTCAGTTAAAGATTCATTGATTCATATTTATTGGTATAACTTTATACCATTGCATTAGCCCTCTGAAGGTAAGCACAGGGGATTCTTACAGCGCTCCTTTCTGTGTCTTACGTGGGTCAGTACTATGCACAACAAACTACAGCACTTACTGAGTAATATGTCCAGGCCCAGGATGAACCCCCACCCCATCCACTTCTTACAGAATAAATAGAAGCTCAATAAATGTTGATCCAATCTGAATCTCTAGATGACCTAATATAATTTGATCTTCATACCAATAACTCTGAATCGTCAAAAGCAAAATGCAAAAGCAATAGCATGAACTGACAACGTCCTAGATTTCTTTCCCATTACAATAAGCACAGGGCAGATGACCCAACAATTTATTCTCCTTGCAAAAGCCATGCAGATAACCCCCCATGATTGTTCCCTAAGCCATCACGTTGTGTAACAAGCATGGAATCCTCTTCTATAAATGCTGAAATTGCATGAGGCAATATATATCAAACTGACATGAAAACAACTAAAATGAAAGCAAATTACCTACTTAAACCCCATCAGGGGAGCTCAGATATTGGTTGGGGACCAGAGTGGACTGGTTTTCTTTGTTTGTTTATTTGTTTGTTTGTTTTGGTTTTATTTTGTTTTTAAACAAAGACTCTTCTATTAAAATGCAAATCTAAAAAATAAAAATACAAAAATAAAATACAAATCTGATAGAAGTAGAGGAAATTATGCTCACTATCTAAGTCACTTGGCCGTAGTCATGGAATATTTTTAAAGATAATTTCCCCCCATTATAACAGTAATTCACATTCATTATATAGGATCTGTAAAGTTCGAAAATGTAGAAATTTTAGCACCTATAACCATCACTGACATTTTGGTTTATTCTCTTTCAGTCTTTGGTGAATGCACAGACTTTTTTTTTCTTTGCTAGGTACCACCATTGCAGAGGCCTTTTTGTTTTTTTAAATATAGTTGAGCTCTCAGGTTCAATCAATTTCATATGTCCTTTTCTTAAGCTTTAGTGAGATCATTTTCAATGTCCATATAACACAAGATAACTCTTCTAGTACTTATACTGGGCATATCATAATTATCTTAATGCCTCATTGTTGTATGTTTAGACTTCTTTTTGCCTTTTTAATAATAAATAAAGCAATGATTAATAATTTGGGGAGTAACTTTTCTTCTGATTTTTCACTTATTTCCTTAGAATAAATAGGATTTCTGGGTTCAAGGAGCAAATGGTTTAAGGTATCTGGCAAATATCACCAAATCCGTTTCCAAAAGGTTTGTAGTTATTTATGTTCTTTCCAGCAAAATACAAAAATACCCATTTCCTCACATGTCTGTCAACAATAAGAATTCTCACTTAAGAACAACAAAAACCAGGGGCGCCTGGGTGGCTCAGTTGGTTAAGCGACTGCCTTCGGCTCAGGTCATGATCCCTGGAGTCCCGGGATCGAGTCCCACATCGGGCTCCCAGCTCAGCAGGGAGTCTGCTTCTCCCTCTGACCCTACCCCCTCTTGGGCTCTATCTCACTCTCTCTCTCTCTCTCTCTCT
Source organism: Zalophus californianus (assembly GCF_009762305.2). Taxonomy (NCBI): domain Eukaryota; kingdom Metazoa; phylum Chordata; class Mammalia; order Carnivora; family Otariidae; genus Zalophus; species Zalophus californianus. The sequence goes on along the minus strand of NC_045601.1, from coordinate 7,595,883 downwards.
CTCTCAAATAAATAAAAAAATAAATAAAATCTTTAAAAAAAAAAAAGAACAACAAAAACCAGACTCCCTCTTCATACACTGAAAGTGTGTCTCATTGTTTTAATTTGCATTTTTCAGGGTGACAAGTAAAGTTGGATATTTTTTAACATTCATTAAACTATAGCTTTTTCTTCCTGACTTGCCTGTTTATCTATTGCCCATTTATCTCTCGCATATCGATTTTCATAAGCTCTTCCTATATTAAATAGAATAACATCTTTCCTATTCCATTTAGAAGGACCATTTTTTTCCAGTTTGCTCTTATTTTTAGCTCATTGGAGCTTTAAATTATTATGAAGAACTATGATTTCTTTCATAAAATTTGAGCTTAGAGAATTCGTCCTTCTACCCTTCCTTTTCATCCTGCAGAAAACATATGTTACTGTTTTTCCATAACTGATGTTTATTCTTATTTGATCTGACATTTGTTTTTGTCTCTGATAATCTGTGAAGATCTAAATGGATTTATTTCCAAATACTTAACCAGTTGTATCCAAGGCATTTAGGGAAAGATCCTCCCTATTCCCTAAGTTCATACTACAATCCCATCCCTTAAATATAAATAAACAGAGAAAAAGTGAACTATAGGGATCAACACTGCAACTACTCATTGTATAGATGAAACACTGGCCATTGAGAGAGTCAGGTGACTGGCCCCATCACCCACGAGGGTAGGGACAAAGCTCTGAGCACTCTTTCTTCCCTGGCTCTCCACCCAGTGCTGTTTCCTCTCTCAGAGGCAGCAAATCTTACTATGTATTACAGACCAGCCTTTACCAATCACTAGTTAAGAATCCACAGGAAATCAGGAAGCTGTACCTTGGCGCTACATTCATGCTAACATAATCCCAGATGGGAATGAGGGAAACCAAGGTGGATGCAGAAGCCACTGCCTGGGCCTTACTGTTCCCATTCAAAGATCCAAGAAGTACTCTCAGTACTCGTCAGGGTCCTGCTGGCTCTGACATTGTACTTACCCACCTATAGGATGGTTTCTGCAGAAGAAAAAAAAAAAGCAGAAAGGAAAATAGTTCACATTTGTAAAAGGACACGTTACCAGTTAGAGATTAGGGAATGGAAACCCTAGCACAGCAGGGAGCTTTAGTTGTCTTAACTGGTGCATCTCAAGAACCCAGAGCAGGAACGCATCCAAGAATAGAGGGGACAGCAAAGCCTCACAAGGCCTCTGGGCCACTTTCCGCTGAAGGACCAACAGCCTTGGACACAGTGAACCTGCCAGGCTTCCTGGGACACGAGCAACCGCAGGGCCTCGTGGGACACAGGCAACCGCAGGGCCTCGTGGGGCACAGGCAACCGCAGGGCCTCGTGGGACACAGGCAACCGCAGGCCTCCTGGGACACAGGCAACCGCAGGGCCTCGTGGGGCACAGGCAACCGCAGGGCCTCGTGGGGCACAGGCAACCAACCGCAGGGCCTCGTGGGACACAGGCAACCGCAGGGCCTCGTGGGGCACAGGCAACCGCAGGGCCTCGTGGGGCACAGGCAACCGCAGGGCCTCGTGGGACACAGGCAACCGCAGGGCCTCGTGGGACACAGGCAACCGCAGGCCTCCTGGGACACGGACCCACAAGGCATCCTGGGACACAGGAAAAATTGAAGGGAGTCACGGGCAGCAGCCAGTGACTGAGTCAGGTCCACCAGGAGGGGAGAATTCTTTTTCCAACCCAGACACTTGTTTGGTGGTTATTTTTGGAAACAGTAAATTGAAGTTCCACATTGTGAATGCCCAGATTTAAGGAACTACGTAAGAAACTCAATGGATTCTTTGTGCCCCGATTAAACCAGACTTTAATTTTACCTCTGCTTTTAGGTTATGAGCTCCTTCAGTGTCAGGGACCAGATATATCATAAATGAATTAGAAATAATTTTGAATTACAAATGAATAAATAGAAAATAATTATAAAATAGTAAGGGGAAGCACCAGCAGTTTTGTTTCTTCTCTGAGTAAATAATTACGTTGTAACAGAAAGACTTAGGAGGGCTAGGAAGAACAACAACGAGAAAGCATATTTAGTGACAAAAAGATGTTTACAATATGCACAATCAACAAAAATACGTATGGCAGGAGACAAATTGTGTAAGATAAGAAAAGTGTATCTCTATACTTAGGAAATAGTCTGGGTGATAAGCCATCAAACTTTTTTAAATTTCTGAAATATTTTAAATATACAAAACATACAAAATGTTCTACCTCATTGATATTTAGTCATGTTTGCTTTGTGTTTTTGTTTTTATTTTTAAGATTTTATGTATTTATTTGACAGAGCCAGAGAGCACAAGCAGGGAAGAGGGAGAGGGAGAAGCAGGCTCCCCGCTGAGCAGGGAGCCCGATGCGGGGCTCCATCCCAGGACCCTGAGATCATGACCTGAGCCGAAGGCAGACGCTTAACTGACTGAGCCACCCAAGCGCCCCGCTTCGTGTTTTTTTTTTAATGAAATAATCTATTATAGATATTGAAGCCACTTCTCCAATCTGAGGTTGAAATTCATGTGTTTTCTTCTGTGTCTATTCTTCTACTGTATGTATCTGTATTCAGAGACAATATATAAGTTTTTAGTTGCAAAGATGGATATAAATAATATTTGAATCCTTTTATGATTTCCTTTCTACACTCACTGTTTTTTTGAAATGTTATGCTGGATATCCAGTTTAGTTCTTTTAAGAGCAGAAAAGTATTCTTTTGTATGACTATATCAAAAATTAATGTATTATCATATTGATGGACATTTAGGGCATTTCCAGTCTTTTTCTCTATTACAGACGATGCATTCACGACCTCTGGAATTGGAATGTGGAATTTTATCTCACAGCTTTTCAAAATGGTTGGACAATTAACACTCCAGAAGGATGTTCTGAGTTAGAGATAATGGAAAATAGTAATTTTCTTCTTTATGCTGGTAAATACTCCCGATAGGAGAGTGTTGGGGTAATGCATTACCCTACTAGGGTAATGTATTTTAGTTGTAAAAAAAAAAAAAAAGAGTTCAAACTTTTGCACCGCACTTTTCAGATTACTAAGTGTGTTGTGCATTACTTGGTAATGACGATGCTGTCTGATTTATCAGTGTACCCATTTTATAGATAAGGAAATGGAGGCTCAGGGAAGTTCTATGATTTATTTAGTTTGGGCCTCCAGTTTCCTTTTCTATCATTCCCATCGACCTACTCCACAAAACTATGGGGGTGAAAAATAAGACAATTGGTTTGAAATTCTACAAAATATTATAAGGTGATTTATATACATGTACAATTCATTGGTTATCTTTTTTTCATGGTTATGTCACTCCTCTGTGCAGAGTAAGAAATACCTAAATATCAGGGAACATGGGGGACAATACGTTCTTACAAAACTTCCAGGTACCATTTCAACAGGTCCTTCCCACGGACAGAAGTATAGTTTAGCAATGGTTTATTGCTGGGAGACTTACTCCTTTAATCCTTGATCTAAGCTTTATTCAAACAGTAATTTAACTCTTAAAGATCGGTAAATACTAACTCAAATGAGAGAACAAAAAATGGATTCAATACAGAAAGCAAGTGCTTTTTGGTTTCAGATAACACTCTTCACGGGACTTCCTACTTTCTAAGAAAGCAAATCCTGGCAGAGTGGAGAGCTCAGGAAATACAATGCCTGAACTCAAAAAAGCTGGTGTCCTAAAACTGTTCAGAGAAAGGCACACACTGCTGCACCTGGCTGGCTCAGTCCATAGAGCACGCGACTCTTAGTCTCAGGGTCACGAGTTCAAGCCCCACGCTGGGCATGGAGCCTACTTAAAAAAAAAAAAAGAAAGAAAAAAGTAAATAAAAATAAAAATTCTAAAAAATAATAAGAAGAAAGAAAGAAAAAGGCACACGCTGCTGAACACACCCAACAAACCATTCTTACTATCCTGAGGGCAGTACAGAGGTACATCAGGTTGGACAGGACACAGCCCTGGTTCCCTCATAAAACCCTATGTAATCACCACTACAGGAGCAAAACCAACAGCCCTTCCGATAGTTGCTTCTTTATTCCTTCCCTGTGGTATCTCATGCATAAAATTCTCCTGCGTCAGGTCTCTGATAACATGTTGAGATAGGCCTGACTAGCAAAGGGACTTGGCTTTGAAGGTCTGAGACATCTATGCAAAGGATCCTTGTTTCCTTAGCGCCCGAAAGATTTTAGGAAGTGAATGAAAAGCACCCGGCTTTGAACAGAGTTCCCATATGATCCCCAAATTCCAGTCCTAGGTACGTGCCCCAAAGAAATGAAAACATGAAGTCCGCCCAAAACATGTATGTGAATGTTCATAGCAGTATTGTTCATAATAGCTAAAAGATGTAAAGAGCCCTAATGTCCATCCAGAGCTGCATGGTCCAACAAAATGGTGTGTATCCACACAATGGAACATGACTCAGCCACAAAAAAGAATGACTGATACATGCGACAACATGGGGGAACCTCAAAAACATTACACCAAGTGAAGAAACCGGAAGACCACATACCGTATGGTTCTGTGTATATGAAAGTCCCGGAATAGGCAAATCCAGAGACAGAAAGTAGACTAATGGTTGTCCAGGGCTGCAGGGGAGGGGAATAGGGAGTGATGGGTACGGGTTTCTTTCTTTCTTTCTTTCTTTTTTTTTTTTGAGGTGATGAAATGTTCTAAAAGTAGATAGTGGTGATGACTGCACAACTCTGAATATATCACAAACCACTGAGTTGTTCACTTGAATGGGTGGGCTTTATGGTATGAATTTTATCTCACAGCTTTTGTTTAAAAAAGCAAAACAAACTCCTGGCCCTACAGATGACAAAACATAAGCACCGTCGGCTTTCATTCTACTTGTGATATAATCACACAGGTCCTGACATTGTTGAAAAAAGGAATGGTGAGTCCTTATAAGGGAAGAACGAGGGGAATTCAGGCCTGCAGGAAAAAGGCACCCTCCCCTCACCCAGGGAACAGAACAAGACGGCGGTGCCCAGGCCTGCTTGTGTGATGTGAGTGCCCACCAGAACGCCGTCAAGATGTAGACTGTATCCTCCAAAGCTGGATGATGTCTGTGATACTAAGCCATAAATAAAGGAAGGATGGGACCTCACCTTCGATCCTAAGCAAAGCTTGTAGGCAAAGGCTATGAGGATATTTACTACCCCTAAGTCTTCCAGTCAGTCTCAAAGAGCAAAGGGAAATCAGCCCTAGGCATGCATGCCAACAGAAGCCGTTGTCATCATATAGGATAATTAGGCTCCATGCTTTAGAGAAAATTTTCATCGGGTCAAAAGTTTTGAATACCTGAGACTGAATACTCTGTTTATGTTCGTTTCTATCAATGCGACCCACTAAAGTACATAATAGACTATATTCGCTATAGCAGACTCACTGTGATTAAATTCAGATGAAATTTCAGGGCTCAAATATGCAAAAGAGATTCTACTAGAACTATAAAGTCAGCTGCCCTTTAACGGCCAAACGGAGCAGAAGCTGACAACGCTTGCCAGGAGCAGGACTCCATGAGGCAGGGCTGGTGTCTGGTGGCTTACCCCGTCCCCCAGGAACCAGCACGGAGCCTGCACGTAGTAGACACTTTCGGAAAGAGTTTGTGAATGAAATCTGGTGAGTTGCCAAAAGCTTCACTTAGTTAATGAAATCAGTGGGGAGATAAATAATTGAGTAGAAAAAGTGGGTTCATCAATTTGCAACATTGAAATTTGTACATTTTTTGGTTGGAAGACAAATGAACCAGGATAGAAGTCAGGAATTTATGTCCCCTGTTGTCCAGTTTTAGACTGGAGAGACTTGCTCTTCTCCCAGAGTCAGAGCTGTTAACTTGATCAACCTACAGAGTCCAATTCAAAACATCTGCTGCGCTATTCTGAGAGACAGAGAGAGAGAGACACTGTAGGCCACGGACGGGTGGAGACAGCTCGCCTCACTCTTCCTCCAAGCCCTTCCTATGGATGTTCGGATCCCTCAAGTGTGATCCTGGGGGTAGGGATGAAGTAGCAAGGAAAACGGGACTTATTTCTTTTTTTTTTTTTTAAGATTTTATTTATTTATTTGAGAGAGAGAGAATGAGAGAGAGAGAGAGAGAGAGAGCACATGAGAGGGAGGAGGGTCAGAGGGAGAAGCAGACTCCCCGCTGAGCAGGGAGCCCAATGCGGGACTCGATCCCAGGACTCCAGGATCATGACCTGAGCCGAAGGCAGTCGCTCAACCGACTGAGCCACCCAGGCGCCCCGGGACTTATTTCTAATCCGTACTTTGCATCAGGAATAAAAGTGGTAAACTTAAAACTGATGGATGCTGAAAACCACATATCGCCCCCCCCAGGTGAGTGAACAAACAAGACACAGTCTAGCCATACAATAAAATAATGCCCAACACAACAAAGGAACAAACTACAGACCCGTGTAACACATGGACAGACCTCAAAAAAAACTGCTAAATGAAAGAAGCCAGACACAAAACACTATATAGTGAATTTTTCCATCGATACGCAGCTCCCATATAAGGTAAACCATAGAAACAGAAGATGGATTGCTGATCACCTGAGGCTACAGGGACAAGTGAGGATCACGTGCATAGCAACGAGGCACCTGCTGGGGGTGATCGAAAGACTCTACGCTGGACTTTGGTGAGCATTGCACAACTGTATAAACTTCCCAATTCATTGAACTGTACACTTAAAATGGGTGAATTTTATGATTTGTAAAGTAGATCTCAAAAAAGCCATCCAAAATTAGACGAATGAATAGAAGAAAGAAATTAAAAAAAAAAAAGGTTGACTTCCCAACAATGAAAAAGAATGACAAGCCGATTCTTTGAAAATGAGCAGTCGATTTAAATGAATTTTCTTCATGGAAATTAAAAAGGAATGTGGGCAGGAATGAATGAGAAAGAGGTGTAAAACAGAAAAAAGGAAAGAGCGTGAGTTCCATCTTCTATTTCATAGTGGAAATAAAAACAAGCCTGTTTTTGTTGTCCCGTTAGCTGTTGAGTCCAGCTGGTCTCCCAGCCCCCAGCTTCACTATCATATACACAAAGATGTTAGCATACATTCTGTTGTATTTTTTACTTGAAAAATAAAAAATAACACCTCTGCTCCACCATGTTCCCAGCTGACTCACCCAATAACGGTACCAACAAAATAAGTTAAGTCAACTCAGCATCATTTAGCTTTAGTGGCTGCACGCTGGCTCCTGTGATTATTTATTAGTTACTAAACTGAAATATCTGGGACAAGTCCTACATACCAGCATAAAGGCTCGAGTATTTACATCTCCCGACTTTGGGAAACAAGGAATTTTACTTGTCTCCCGTCTTAATGATACACGCCCCATGAGATCACCAAGATCGACAATGCCAATTCAGAGGTGAAAACTGTAATTTCACTGCATTCCTTAAAAAGTGATTTGTCTTGCAGGAGCCTGGATGGCACAGTCGCTTAAGTGACCGACTCTTGGTTTTGGCTCCGGTCGTGATCTCAGGGTCGTGAGAGTGAGTCCTGCATTGAGAGTCTGCTTGAGACTCCGTGTCCCGCCCCCCCCCCTCCCCACCCTGCCTTAAATAAATAAATAAATAAATCTTTAAAAAAACTACAGTGATTTGTCTTGACTGGGGTAACTGAAACAACTGAAATAATTCCACTTTAAATTCTCTATCCTTCCTCATTTGAAAACAAATTTCCTACAAATGGGATTGGCAGACTCTCCACAAGGAGAAAACATGAAACCTACATTTTGATTCATGTCTTGAGTCAGAAAGGCAACAAAATACAGAAAACACACACACTTCGATGGACACAGGAGAGCACTAATCTCTCATGATCACCCGAAATGATTTTTCTTATTTGAGGCAACTTCAGTCTTGGACTTCTTCATAGGTTGGAAGACGGTTCTGTTTTCCTCCCAGAAAACCATGGAAACACCATCCACAGAGAGCCTTCCTTCAGCCTGGGTTTTAGTAAGATTCAGTTTAAGGTTTAATCACATGGCCAGAGGTCAAGAACTTGGGGACAATCCTTTTTCAAAACGTATTAAGAATTTCAAGACCCTGAATGGAGAATCTCACACCAAGTGCAAGTTCCTGGGTGACCTTGCAGTTCACACACCCATGAGGCTGCGCCCACTCAGTGGCACCCTGACCGTCCCCATGGGCAGCTCCTCAAATCTGTCCAACTTAGAAAGGCATTTAAGAATTGCCAGAAAGTACACAAGAATCTCCAGGAAAGGGGTTCATTTAAAAAAACATGTCAGAAGCTGACTCCATAGCGTATAGCTGCCCACCAGAGCCGAGCACCTGAGCTCACCGAGCGGTTACACTTGACTCTCACCTCTGTTCTCAGACCTGCACGGGCGCGTGGGCCACCATCAAAGGCCCACGGCCACTTGATACCGCACGTCTTTGGGACTGGTACCGAACTACACTGCACGCTGACAAACAGAAACCTCTCCCGGAGAAGGAGGGCCAGTGTCTTCTTTAACAAAAGCCCCGGGGCGCCTGGGTGGCTCAGTCAGTTAGGCGGCTGCCTTCGGCTCAGGTCGTGATCCCAGGGTCCTGGGATCGAGTCCCGCATCGGGCTCCCTGCTCAGCGGGGAGCCCGCTTCTCCCTCTGCCTGCCGTTCCCCCTGCTTGTGCTTGCTCTCTGTCTCTCTCTCTCTCGTTCTGTGTCAAATAAATTAATAAAAAATATTTAAAAAAAACAAAAAAACAAAAGCCCCACTGGCCTGGCGGCTTGTTGCTGGGATGCCACTGAGGCATTGGGGGCGGGGGCGGGGGCGGGGGCGGTCCCTCCCACTGGAAGGGCCCCCTCCTCAGAGGATGCCTTTCATTCCTTCAACAAATATTTACTGAGGCACCACCCTGGGGAGTAGAGACACCAAAAGGAGCTTGCTACAGTGTAGGGAAGAATGAGGAGAGAATTTTAAATGCTAACAGCGGCGAGGACTCTCCCAGAATTGCAATGTGTTTTTAGAAGGGAAAGTGAGGGCAGGCGGGGCAGTGAGAAGGTCAGGACAGTCTTCCCTGAGGGCACACCTCGGCCCCTGTCTTCTGGCCCCTCCACCTGCTGCCCTCCCTTCCCCCTTCCTCCCAGCCTTCATTCATCCTTCCAAACCCTGCCCGAGATTGTACCATCCCGCTGCCTCCCCCCCCCCCCCCCCCCGCAAACCGCGAGATGCCTATTTTCCTGTCTTCTCACAGCCCCTTCTATCTTCACTGTGAAGTCCACAGTTAAAGGACTTAACCACTGCGTGGTAATCATCACTTACCGCATGAGTAAATGATGTAAAAGATTCAGCACAGTGCCAAGGCCTTATTAAGGTCACTAAATGTTTTCCTATGTATATCTGTCTGCCTTCCTACAAACCCGAATTCCTTGGGGGCTCCAGTGTTTTCATTCGGGATCCACAGTGTCCAGCATGTGGACCTGGCTGTGGCAGGTGGGTAGTAAATATTCCTAACGTGAATGACTTGAATGGCTAGTCACATCCACCACACCGTTATAGACAAACACCCAGCTTAGGGTGCCTTAATAAGTTGACCACAGTGTCTGTGGGACGTAGCTGCTACACCACACCCAGATCGGGGCATCATCATCAACAAAGCAGCATTCCCTACAGGCAGGTGGGATGTTTTACTTGCCAAAAATCCAGCTAACAATGGAATGTTACGAAGCTGTATTTGATGTGAGACAACTCAATAATTTAACTCGACCTCTATTCTGGGAATACACGTTGGTCAGAGAGAAGAGACCCTACCGGACTCTTGCTACACTAGTTATGACACAGACCCTGAGCCCCTTGCTACACCCCTCTAACATGGAACCTTGCCTACTGAGCATCTGAAGAGGCTGAGTCCCGTAAAGGTATCAACCTTAACACCCGAGCAGGGACTCAAGAGCCAAAGAGTTGGTTTGCCTTTATGGGCTATGCGACCCTGAGCAGATTACTTAACCTCAGTCTCATCTATAAAATGGAGACAATAGGGTCCTACTTCATGGGGTCATGGTGAGGATTAGTTGTTTCTGGAACCCCTGCCTGGCACATGAGAACCTGAAACGTAGCTAGTTAGCATCCTCCTCCTCACTGCCTTTGTCCTGCCCCCGGTTTTGTTTGTCCAGAGTCACTGTCTTCCTAGCCACCTTTCTGTCACATGGTTCCAGTTCTCCCAGTCCACCAGAATCACCTAGAAAACATTAAAAAAAAAAAAAAAATCGAGGAACCAGAGACTCGATGCACCAGTCCAAGGTGGGCAATTCTAACAGACAGGCAAGGCTGAGAACATGGGTGAGCCTCTGGCCCTGAGACCCTGAGACCAGACTAAGGTGAGGGAGACGCAGCTCCTTGCTCACTGCAGCCTGGTAGTCCCTCTGCATTATCTGTGGCTGCATCCCCGACTCTGCATCTGACACCAAGGATACGACGTGCTAGCTCAGCATGCCCTCCCACGGCCAGCTCCATGGAGGCTCACTCCTTCTTCCTTTGATTTACCTCCCCTTTCCTTGTGTCGTAGCCTGGGGCAGGAACCAAAGAGGGAACAGACACTCCAGGACATGCCATCCGGGGCTTGGAAGGCCAGCTGTGAAAGCCCATCCTCCCCGGGGGTGGGCTGTGGCAGGGAGCAAGCAGCCGACCACCTCGACATTACCTGTCGCCATCTCCTTCCTCACCCATCTCAGCCAGGGTGTCCCCTTGTTTTGAATGAAATAATTTTCTGGAAAGTTAAAATTCAGAACTAACTTGCCAAAAGATAGAGTGGACAAAACCGTTGTTTCTGATGGCAATCCTTCCAGCGTCCTCTGGATTGTCCTGCTTTAGTAAATGGAGTACGTCAGATGCCACACCAAGGGCTCAGGACCACGGGTCTGCTGGGCGTGTATTCTTGGGTTTCCTAGCCTGCCATCGATGGTTCCTTTTCCACCATTTGCTCAGGCAAACAGGTAACCAAGCTTGCTAAGCCAGTCATTTCAGGATTACACTTGCTGTGTGAGTAGGTTCAGGGTAAAATCAGATTAAGCCTCGCAAAGTACATAGGCTTTCGACAATAATTTTTCCCACTGTATACTGCAGATTTGGGGCTGTCTTCCACATGGTAGAATCTGTCCCCACCTAGGTATTCTACCATCTCGTAAATGGAATAGGCTTTGTCAGACTTGCTGGTTTAAGCTGAATTAGACAATAAACTCCCCGTGGTCACAGAGTACGCTTTCTTTCTCTACTTTCAGCAGGCTCCACACCATAATGCCCTGCCCTGCGTCACATGGATTTTCAAGCGCAAATTTCACTGGAATATACTGTAGTACTTCTTATATGCAGACGCCATTGCACCCTAAGACTTTAATGGCATGATTTCCATTTTCAGTGAAACGTTGGGTCAAGTGATACTCCATATCGACGCTTGATAACATGGTTTTATTTGTTCAAGTAATCTCTACAGCCAACATGGGGCTTGAACTCCTGACCTCGAGATCAAGAGTCGCATGCTCTCCTGATTGAGCTGGCCAGGTGGCCCAAAAACATGGTTTTAAAAAGAGCAAGGACACACACAACACACACACACACACGAGAGGCCTACCTTCTTCCTTATTATTCTCAAGTATATCTAATAAAACTTGGTTTGCTTATGCCTGGGCAAAGTCCACAGTTCAGATTTTTTTTTTTTTTTTTTTTGGTTCCTCCACCAACGTCTTATTATAAAGGGGGGGGGGAAAGCAGTTTATTGGGGTAGTTAGGTATTGGGTTCTCC